>NC_142501.1:129271287-129879940 GCF_057876585.1 Rhinolophus sinicus
CTCATGACATTGGATGTCACAACATGACATTTCTTTGAAAAGCCCAGGCCAGTGTTTTCGTGGCATGTCTGCATTCTGCGTTTGTCTGATGAGCTCTGATTGTCAGACCAGGTTAAACATTTTGGCAAGAACATCACCTCTGCGATGTTCTTTCCACTGCATCTCATGAGGAGACACACAGGGTCAGATTGTGAGGCATGTAGACTTTTATGAGTTGTGTGGTTGAACTTGTCCAGATGGGGGATAACCCTGAATAGTTTCACCTGCACAGCCCAGATGTACTGAATAAGACACATGAGACATCTGCATTGGTACACTTATTTATTAATAAAGCATAGAAAATGAAAGGACATGTTCTTTGGTGATCCTTTCAGGGATGGAAGAGGGTTCGTCTCTCTCTCTCTCTCCCCCCCCCTTTTTTTCTCTCTCTCCCCACTTCTCCCTCCCTTAGTTCCCTTGGTTACTACTTTGATGTGAATATTATGTTAATTGCTCTCTTGCTGCCTCACTAGCTCATATTAATGAAATATTCCACCTGGCACACAGCTCTGCCTGCACAATGCTGGCCAGGACTTCCTCGCTGCCCTGGGGAACCATCTGCTTCCCCGGCACATGTGGAGTTGAACTTTTCTCTCCCTTTTCATTCTGCTTAGTAAGCAGACCCTGAACAGCAACACCTGCATCCTATTCACTCTGCAACTGGAGCCAAAGGGTAAAGCTGGTCTTCCCGGGGGGATGGGACGGGTGCTGAACCCTGGTGGCTAATGTCTCTGTTCCTCTTTTTTCCTATCAAGGGAGGCAACGGGGAGGTTTCACAGAGACTCTTGTAGCAGCTCAATTGATAATAATGGTCATTGTTTATTGATTGACACATGCATTCTGGCTAATGCCCACTGATGGTCTGCTCATTAGTAGCCCCTGCTTCCTTGCTATATCCCTTTTTAGTCAAATAAAAATTTAACTCCTTATTAGGGTCCTAATAAGGCAGCCTTTGGAACAAAGAAGGAAGCAAAAACACATTGATTCCTTCCCAAATTCAGCACACTGAACATGTATATCCTATAAGCATCTATGCACCACTTATATATAAGAGTAGCTATTGCTTAAATAAACAGACCACTAGTTTGAGAATAGAATCATCGACATTGACACCAACTACCTCTCAGTGGACACAAGCTCAGTGTATGCTCATAAACATTTGTCAGATAGGTCTGCACCACGGAGTCACTATTTCTGCTATTTTAAAATGCTTTGCTGGGAGCCTTCCAACATACGAGTTAACATCAACAGTCACATTGCCCTGATCACATTTGTTTTTTCTATAAATGCACATTTAGGCCACGTTTTCCACCCCTTTCTCAAGCTGGGCATGAGCAGTGATGTCTCAGGTCAGCTCACCGGCTGACTACCAGCCTGGGGTAATGACTCTCCATCCAGCGGCTGACCAATTAGGCCAGGTGGCTGTGCATCCATGTATGGACATGCCTTTCTCACTCAAGAGTTACTAAATAATGCTAATGTTTATTTACTGAGCACATACTGAGTTCTGGGCCCTGTGCTGAGTATTCTACAGATACCTCATTTCTTCTCTGCCTTTTGAGGTAAGACTGAAAGTAAAAACACTGTCCATTGTTGGGTGAGTGGATAAACAAGATGTGGTATATACCTACAATGGAATATTAATAGGCCTTGCAAAGGAAGGACATTCTGACACCCCCTAAAACATGAAAGCTGGAGATCTCATACTAAGTGAAGTAAGCCAGTCACAAAAAGACAAGTGTTGTATGGTTCCTTTTATATGAGGTTCCTAAAGTCATCAAATTCATCGACACAGAAAGTAAAATGGTGGTTTCCAGGGGTCAGGGGAAGGGGAAATGGGAGTTAGTGTTTAATGGGTACAGATTTCAGTTGGGAAAGATAAAAAAGTTCTGGAGATGGACGGTGGTGATGGTTGCATAGTCATGTAAATGTACTTAGTGCCACTGAGTGTACACTTACGATGGTTGCAATGGTAAATTGTGTTATGTATATTTTGCCACAATAATAAAGTAAAAATACTGTCATGTGAGAAATTGATATTACAAAGAGAATTTCTTATTTGACGAGTTTGAGAATTTCTGTCCTAATACTCCTTTTTCAGTACTCACTGTCTGTAGGTTTTTTTTTTAAATAATAGAGTTAGTCTCTTATAAACCTCCTATGTGATCTTTTTCTCAGTGTCCTAAAAAAAGAAAGTTTCTTCTATTTGCCATTGTATATTTAATGTCCTCCAAAGCGATTAGAGTAACTTTCCTAAGCCCTCCTGAATGTTTCTCTCCTGGGTTCACTTCACTACCACTCCCTCCTTAGGAACTCTGAAGGAAAAGGTTCCCAACTGTCTGGCCTGAAGTCATCTGGCCTGGTGCCCATTCCTGCTGGGCCTGTGTCTCTGAAGATGTGGACTCCTTTCTACTCCAGATGCTGCAGATGCTCAGTGACTGAATCAACCCTGCTGAGGAGGAATGATGAGTTTTATCATATGAGTATTTAAAATATGGACTTGTATGGAAGATACTTCTTGGCCATTTTTCATGAATACCATTCCTGAAATAGAACAACCTAATCAGGGCCAAAAGTTGCTGATCTCCTTCAGAGATGTTTTATGCTTTGCATGGGTGATAATTAATTGTTCATTGATCGTTTGTTAATGTCCTTTACTAGCTAGCAAGTGCCTTGATTAGCTTATTTGATCCCAGCAACACAATAGGCTGTACTGTGACATACCATTTTTACCATTTGGGGGAGGAGGCGTGAGGAAAATACTACCAGAGAGATAAAGAGATTTACCTATGGCCATGGTTCTCCAATTTGAGCACGTTTCAGAATCACCTGGAAGGCTTGTTAAAACAGTTGGCTGGACCCCTAGAGCTTCTGATTCAATAGGTCTACGGGGGGGCCTGAGCATTGGCATTTCTCACAAGCTCCCAGGTGATGATGGTGCTGATGCTACTGGCCAGGGGTCACACTTTGAGAAGCACTACCCTAAGGTCACAGAGTTATTAGGTGGCCGAACCAAGCCCCATGCTCCTTCCACGCCAAGTCCTGTCTCCCAACTGGTGAAAATATGTACAGAAGGGACGACGCCGATCCATAAAATTGATTCCACAAACCATTCCTCAAAACAGTGTCATTATTTCATAATCAGGCAACTATTAGCCCCTTGAAGGCAGGAATCATGCTGTTCATCCCTTTCCCTCAAAGCTTCCCGCATAGGAAAGCCCCAGGGGCTGTTGGTTCATAATGAACATTCAATTTCCCACAATAAATAATTCACCCAGTGCATCTACTGATTTCTAAGGTGGACTTTTCAATCCCTGGGAAAACTGATGGGCCACGTGTACCTTCCCTGCACCCTCACCTGCCTGAATGCTCTTCAGCATCACGTAACTCCGCCTGGACTTGATAAATTGAAGGCCTCCCTTCTCCCGCCCGCAACCCAGAAGGCTCCTCTCCTGGAAACACAGCCTATAGCAAAATGCTGTAACACTCATAAATCTCCTTCTAATGAATTGAGCCTGCAGACTGAGTTAAATATGAGGCCGAGCCGGCGTCTGCTGCTGTTAGCAATGCCAACGACAATATGGAGGCTGCTCACTGTCATCGGGGCGTCTGGGGCAGCGGAGAGCTGAGCACGTCGCTGGGCCAGACGACCAGCCACATCTGCACTGTGTTAACGTCAGCCAGATGCTTCACCCTGGTCGGCAGTGCCCTGCGAGGGCTGGCGCGCTCGCTCTCCCTGTAACACACACACACACATACACACACACACACACACACACAAATTTATTTGTTCAGTCTTCTGCATGAATATATATTATATATATATTCATATATATATATATATATATATATATATATATATACTCAATGTGACACACATAATTTTGACTTTTGTTATTTTAACTGCCTAAAAGGGTGTATTTCAGTTATTTGGTAAACACGAATAATTAAATACTCAACATGTGTGTGTATGTGTAAGAGTGAGGAAGAGACCCACTGAGGCCCATGGATCTGAAAGGAGGAGGGTCTGCGGCTTTAGGTCTGAACTCTAGGTTAATTTCACTTGGCTGGTGAGCTCTGTGAGTTTACCCTGCCCTGGCCACAGGCCTCCAAGGCTGCATGTCTAGATGGATGGGGTGCCATTTTAATTATTTATATGTTTTTACTTTCTTAGGCCCTGCCAATAACAATTGGAAGCTCTCTGGATTACGTTCTGGCAAGAGTCAAAAAATAAAATAAATAAAAAACACAGCAAAAATTACATTTTTGAAGCATCTGAAGAGGGAAGAGGAAAAGGGATTTTCTGAACTTATGCTTAGCAATTAAAGTTTTCTCTAATAGTTATGCTTCAGAGAAAAGAGAGAAAATGTATCTGTGCCTTAGGACCATGTAATGTACACCCAAAAACAGAGCAAGTAGACTTGTACTTTTGGATATGAGTTTGTGCAGCTCTGTGCCAAGCCATCTTGGATTCTCAGGCAAAAGGAAAATTCAATCATGGTGATTCCGTCTTTATTTAACCTTTTAATATTTTTGTTTATCATGGATTCTTTTGCACAAATTTTTGTATTAGAGTTCTTTGGTGCCCCCTTAAAATTTTGCACCTTGGATCAGTGCCTCATTTTTTTCACCCTGGTTTGGCTTTGAGTTTGTGTACAGGTCTTGAGGGCCGAAAGCCTTAAGACTCGAGTTACTGAAGGTCTAATGTAATGATTTGGTGAAATGAGTAATATTTACTTGACCATACCAGTTTAACTTATTGAGTGCTTTGTAGCTGCTGGACACTTCTTATGTCTTCTTTCAGTCTGTGGGCTCCATGAGAGTGGACACCATCTGATTTATTCACACTGTACATTCTCCCAAACAAGGACGGTCCCTAGTACTTCGTAGATGTTCAATAAATATTAATATTTGTTAGAACAACCCTATGAGTCTAGCATTGTTATTCTTCTCATTTTATGAATGAGGAAACTGAGATTTTGGAGGAATTTGATAATGATCCAAATTCACATATCTGATGAGTGGTGAAGCCCAGTCTGTCTCTCTAAATACAGCTGACCTCTCTACTCCCTTCTATTGTCACATAAAGCTGGGGGTTCTAGCCCTCAAAATTTCCCATTGCCTGTAGGCATTGATGGTTGTTACTTTTTGGAAAATAAAATAAAATAACTCTGATTGGATTCTTTTTCTTGCTCAAGCCTTGTGGGATATGAGCATTTTTAAATTCTTGGTAGCTGTCAATCCCAACATTTTCTTTTTTTTTCCTTCTATTTTTATTGGGGAATATTGGGGAACAGTGTGTTTTTCCAGGGCCCATCAGCTCCAAGTCATTGTCCCTTCAATCTAGCTGTGGAGGGTGCAGCCCAGCTCCAAGTCCAGTCGCCACCCTCAATCTTTAGTTGCAGAGGGTGCAGCCCACCATCCCACGTGGGAATTAAACCAGCAACCTTGTTGCTGAGAGCTCGGGCTCCAACCGAGCCACCCGGCCACCCCTCTGGAAGCTCAACGGCAGCTCGTTGTGTTCAATCTAGTTGTGGAGGGTGCAGCCCACCGGCCCATGTGGGAATCGAACTGGCAACCCCGTCGCCAAGAGCTCTCACCCCAGCCAACTGAGCTACCCGGCCACCCCCTGCCATTTCTTTTTAAGAAATGTTTTCAAGCCTGTGCTATTCAGTCTGCATGTTATTAGGAGCAAAGATGTTAAGACACCTCAACAGACACAGGTATGCTGCTGTTCCCTCCTGTCAGGCAGCCGGAAAATTCTGAGAGCAGCCATGGTGCAGCAGCCCCTAGTAGTAAGTGCCTACCAGTCACCCAGACTTTTGTGGGGTCTGGTCAAAGTAGCCTGTTTATTTATCCAGAATGTCAATCTAAAATAAAATACCAGGGCCATAGCCTTCCTGCTCTATTTTATTTATTCTGTCAAGTGGAAATACATAAAATTATAACTAGTGGTATGCATTTATCTACAAGCACTCCTTCTACCTAGGAAGATTGGCAGTTGCCTTCACCTAGAGGGCAGAAGTGAGTGAGGAGCTTGCAGGTCTTGGGACTGGCAGAGTCAGAGAGAAAGAAGAAAGAAATTTAGCTTCATCAGCAAGAGGCATACTGATCTAGAACAGAAATCAGTGAACTTTTCTGTAAATACAGTAGTTAAGTATTTTAAGCTTTGCAGGCCACATGGTCTCTGTTACAACTACTCAACTCTCTGGGCGAAAGCAGCCAAAACCAATATGGAAACAAGTGGGTGTGGCTGTGTTCCAATAAAGCTTTATTTACACAAGCAGACAGTGGGCCAGCTTTGACCCACATGATGAGCTGTGGTTTGCCAACTCTTAATGTAGAATGCTGTTTCCCTTTCCTTAATGATGATATGTTAATGTATCTCTGTATTTCCAAACAAACTACATGGACCAATAACAACAATGACGATGGCTGACATTTATAGGACAATTATTATTGACCAAGCACAATGCAAAAATTCTCTCTAACATCTATCCAGACCCCTCCACCTGGTCTGACACCCCTAATCCAACCCATCCTCTCTCACCTGGACTGTTACAATGGAATCCTAACGGACATGCCTTTCTCCACTCTTTCCCTGTGCAATCTATTTCTACAAGAAGCCAGAGTGATATTTTAAAAATGTAAACTAGATAAAATCCTCCTCCTATTTAAAACACTTTGATGACTTGTTGCAGCACTTGGGATTAAAATCCAAGTCTGCTCTATGACCTACAGGACACTGCAGGGCCTAGCCCAGCCTGCCTTCCCTCTCTCCCACTGCCACTTAGCGATCTGGCTCCTAGCCACATCGGTCTTTTTAAAGTTCCCTGACTCACTGGCTCTGAGCCACCTCAGGCCTTTCCACTGCATTTCCCTCTTCCTGGAATCTGCCCTTTTCCCCGCCCCTCTTTACTCTTGGTTAATTTCTCAGCATCCATCTCAAACATCCCCTTCTCAGGAGAGCCTTTCCCAATTCCCAGATGAGGTCAAGACACCCCATTGTTGACTCAGCTCCCTAGAATTTTCATTCATGGTGCTCATTTCCATTGATAAATTATTATTCATTCACTTATTGAATGCTTGGCTCCTGTTATACCTGAGCTCTATGAAGGCAGTGACAATGACTGTTGTATTCATGCTATGTCCCCAGCACCTAGCAAGGAACCTGGCACAGAATGGGTGTTCCAGAAATAATTTGTTAAGGTACGTGGAAATCAATCAAGGCATGATGTATCTGACAGAATCAGCCCCCTCACCCAAGGTGCCATCATTATATTAGGTCAATAGAAAAGAAGGCGTCATAAGGAGGCAGGAGTGACTCAAAAGCTGAAAGTGTCGTTCAGCCCAGAGAGAGGTGTGGAAAGGGTGACAGCTGCATGGAGAAGGGAAGAGGACAGCTATAAAGACCAGGATAGCCCTGAAGAGAAGGAGCAAGGGCCTTCTCAGGACGAGGAAGCAGGTGTCTGGGGTGGGAGAGGCAGAGACTGAAAAGACACATTTACCAGAGACTAGTTAAGTGCTTTCTTCTTTTCCCTTCCTGACTTACCGTGTTTCCCTGAAAATAAGACCGGGTCTTATACTGTGTGGGGACAGAGTCCCAGAGAGCAGTTTCCAGGCTCTCGGCCTCACGTGGAAAGGTGCTGGCTCGGGTGGTAGATGGTCATCAGCTGTGACAAGTTGGCCGTCAGCTGTTACCAGTTAGCCATTACCCACTAATATAAGTGCCGTGGCTGAACTAGCAAGCGCGGATTGCAGCTAGCAAGAGAGGTTAGTTGGTTGGCAGAGAAGCGGACAACAGGCTGCGGATCATGTGGCTCCTGCTTCCTGTGTCTCCAAACCAGCCACCAGCGAGACTATAGTGGTATGATTCCCTCATCTATGGCTCCATGGGTGTTCCTTTTTGGCCTCACCGTGTCCTGCGTTCTTCTGTGGGGAGCAGGACCAGAGATCCTGCATGACACCCCACGTGACATACTATATTATTTCCCTGAAAATAAGACCGGGTCTCATATTAATTTTTGCTCCAAAAGATGCATTAGGGTATGTTTTCAGGGGATATCTTTTTTTAATGTACAACAATCTACATTTATTCAAATATGGAACATGTCATCTTCTTCTGGAACATATCATCATAACATACTAAATGCATCCATCTGGCTGACGATCTTTACTGGGGCTTATTTTTGGGGTAGGTCTTATTTTCAGGGAAACATGAGAACAAGCTTACATCAACAGTCTGCTTCTCAACTCCCTTTGATCCTGGATTATAAGGTACTCAAAGCCCTGTAAGATGGCATAATAATTGAATATAAGCCTATGGTTGATGTTCTCAAAGAAGCTTAATGTATACAAAATAATGAAGTTTAAGAACTTGAATTTCCTTTCTTTGCCATATGGCGGCAACATGGTTCAGGGTTAATAGAGTGAGATCTGGAGGTTGACGGCTGGAGAATGAATCTTAACTTCAATGCCGATAGCTGTTGACCTCGTGGAAGTTACGCCACCACACTATGTCCCACCAGCTCCAGCTATAACACAGGGAAAATCAGAGTGCCTGTCTCAAAGGGTGGTTGTGCAGATTACATGGCACAACCCATACAAAGGGTGACACAGGCTGAGCACGTTAGCTCTCAGTCACTAGTATCACTGTTATGATATGAGATTCAGACTATGGGGTCATCTTGGCCCAAGGAGACTGAACTCATATAGAGGCCATGTCGGGATCCAAAAATTATTTTCTCATTTTCCCTTCAGGGGCACCATGTTTCCCCAAAAATAAGACCTAGTCGGACAATCAGCTCTAATGCTGATTTTGGAGTGAACATTAATATAAGACTCGGTCTTATTTTACTATAATATAAGACCCGGTCCTATATAATATAATGTAACACTGGGTCTTACATTAATTTTTACTCCAAAAGACTTATGAGAGCTGATTGTCCGGCTAGGTCTTATTTTGGGGGAAGCACGGTACCTTGGGAACTTCGTGCAGAGCATTTCTCTTGGTTCCCCCGGTTCTAGGACCATAACCACATAAGACTAGGAAAATGGAATTTGCTAAAAATGGGTACCACCTTTCTCCCTGCCATTGAATTGTTAGCTTCCACTGTCCAGAAGAAAACGCCCCCAGGGTAGAATCACAGGCTTCCTTTTAGGCTCCAAAGGGACACATGAACAAAGCGTGGGGAGCAGAGGGACGCTTCTTTGATCTCTGTCCCATCCACTCTTCTCAAAATCACAGACCCAGGACCTCCCGCCAATTTCTGATTTTTTGTTCCAAGTTAATTCACGAACACTCATAAATTGCTTTGAAGATAAAAGCACCACATCAGTGCACCACGATGCCACTATTATTTTAATAAGTGGAGACTGCACATGTCTTCTTGACATATGAGCTGTTCAAAATATTTGTCTTGTTTTTCAATTCAGCTGCATGGGAAAAGAACTTGCATCGTCTCTCGTGCATACACTTAACATCTACCACTATGTGGAACGAACATTGTTTTCATAAAAATGTTTGTCTTTTCTCCAACAAAAGAAATTGATGTTTCTCTTGGGGATACCTCTCTCTTAGCCAAAACTCAAGTAATTATTTTTAGAGATATGTATTTTTAAAATGTCTAATTTATTGCTATTCTTACAAATACCAATAAAATGTACTATGATATTCACAAGGCCAACAAAGTTCAATGCTCCCTGTGAACATAATAACAGATTCATAAATGAACACATGAATGAATTCTACTTAAAGAGGGGAAAGAGAATGAAGGATTTTATTCTCTAGATCCATTCCTGAAGGCTATTCTCTACCAGGGCTCAAAAGGACCTTTTCAAGGAATTTCTCTGAGAAGTATACTCTACTATGCCATGGCACATTGCTTTGGCCACCTTTGCTAACCCCTCTGCAAGCATTACTAACATCAAATGTGTTTTCATTAGCTCAGCTTCACTGGCAGTGACCCAATGAGGCACTAGAGCTGGCCCGTGTGATGACAGCTGGGACCGGGAAGAGAATGAGGAAAGTTGCAGGAGAGGGTTGATAATTGGCCACCAGCTGGGGCTTGGAAGAACAGGGTGGGCTTATACATCCTGGACCTATGACTGGAGGCTGGAAGCATCCTTCACACCTTCCAGAGGCTGCAGACTTCGTCACTTGATTTGCATTTCAAGCCTGGGCATGGCATTTGGTTTAGCCTGGTTTCGCCCCTCAGCTGTGATGAAGGGAGTCCACCACGTGGTCTGTTGGCCATGCCTCAGGGAAGATAATACTCCGTAAAGGGGAATAAGCCTGTTCTGTGGGATGAAGCCAGAGCCTACCTGCAGCTAGGACTTCTCTGTCTGGGCTGAAAGTCTTGGGGTTCTGACTGGTACCATTTCCTAATTCCTGCTTCTTTCAAATGTTTCCTCAGAAGTCAATCTGACCTGCCACAGACCTGGCTCTCTGTGGTTAGCCAGGGGCCCTGACTGGATTTGAACCCCAGATACCCCAGAAATTGTCCACTGACTCCACTGCAGCCCTCCCCTTCCCTGAAGTCCCCAAGAACCCATAGCCTGTTCCCTCTCTGGGATCTGTTGCCCACGGCCTCATGGCATCTCTGGCATTGTTCAGTCTGTATGGTAGTGAAACTTTTTGTAGATGCCTTGTTGTTTGGACTAGTACAGAGCAGGAGGGAAGGAGCAATCTGGTTAGATCCAGCCCTACGAATTCCAACCCAGGATGCCTGCCCAGGACTGGCATCCACTCCTCGTCAGTCAGCATCCCACTGGGCTCAGTCTCTCTGACATGTTACCACATGTCAGACTAGACACATCCTAGAATAGTATAACACCCCCAAAGCAAGAATGTGTTCCAGAACACTCACTCAGAAACCTAAGGGAGACCGTCTCCACTTGTAGAAAAATAAATGAATGAATTCAAAAGTCTTTGATCTTTTGTAAGAGCAAATAGTCCCTGGCTGTCACAGGGGTGCCCCCCTCCTGCCACACTCCCCCCACCACCACTTGTAATGTGGGCCGCTGTAGAAAACCAAGGGTCTTAATTCAGGATGTGGGCATCCGTGAACTCCATTGGAGCCATTTCTGTGAGCAGTTCCAGGGAGTGACAGAAACTGTCTTATCCGGAACCAAGGGAATGCTTTGGCTTATTAGTGATTTCCAGAAATTGCGAACCTCACTTTGGGCAGGGCTTACCTTTCAATGTGGCCAGTTTTATTGAGTCTGCAAGTAATTCTCCCTCTCGCCCGCCCCTCGGGCCTGTCTGTCTGTGCAGCCTGCTGCAGACGGTATTTATAGCTGTAAAGCTGCCAACCTTGCCTTTTGTTTTGATCTTCAAGAGATCAGCCTGTGTCTTCATCGCCAAAACTTACAGAAGCTGGATGCCTTTTTCTCAGGGCAAATTCAGCCCCATGCAGCTGGCTTTTCTGGGAATTTTGAACACGGGACAGGAAATCTATAACATTCCCAAGTTCTACCAAGCAATGGGCATGTCTCTGGGTCCCTACAGGCCACAGCCTGAGAACAGTTTCTCCGCCTCCAGGTAGCCCAGCTCTCGGCTGGGGGAGCCCAGGAGCACAGATGTTCATCCATGTATAATTGATGACATAATAAAAGCTGTGCTGGCTGCAGGAGGAAATATGATATGGCATAAATCACTCTGCCAGGGTGAGAATGAAACTGAGATCCAAAATGGAAAAATAAGGACTGCACTTTTGCTTATGAAATCATCATCAGATAAGGAACACTTCACACATCACAAAACCACTGCACGAGGAGGGGAAAGGCACCCCCTTGTGCCCAGGGGATTTGGAGAATGGGGAAGATGGAAGGAAATGGCTGTTTGTGAGGTAGCTTTGTGATATGAGAAGCATCCTGCTCGCGAATCTCCTTGTTTAATTCTCCCAACAAGCTGACTAGGATGGCCCTCATTTGACACATTGGGAAACAGACTCAGAGAATCCAGAAATTTGTCTGAGGTCAAACTACGAACAGTGATGTGCAAGGAATTCTAATCTGAATCTTAAATTCCGGACACCCTTCCAATATCACCCGGTGGAGATGAGACTGGGAAAACTGAGGGCCACCTGCTGAGAGACACCGGAGTGTAAAGGTTTGGGGCAGCCTCATGAGAGCAGAGGGGGGCTGAGAAGGAAGTAGAGACAGAACAGCCAGAACCTACAAAGTCTGACGGCCAGGTGGGGGCTCTGGGAGAGAGGAGAATCTGGGAACCTTATACTTTCTGAGTAAAACGTGTAACTGCATCCCCAAATTTGAAAGCATTCTCTCTGATATGGCAACATGGATGTTATGATGCCTAGAGATGGTCTTTTTTGTCTCTTTCTCATCCCCAGGTACCTAATAGAAGGCTTTGCACATAGTAGGAGCTCCATAAATATTTGTGAATGTCTTTATTGAGTCCAGGATTACCATGTTCCCTTCCTCTGCCCTCCATGACACTTTCCCTCCCTCATTTCAGTGTGCTTGCTGTGTGCAAATTGACAGCTCATTTTACACTGATAATATCTAGGAGACAATGTCTTGGAACGTCTCTAAATCCCTTCTCTGAGTGTCACTTCTGAGAAGTGTCTCTAGGGTGCTTCCAGCAAGGCCTCGAAAGACACCCAGACTGTGTGCGTTGCACAAAGAATGCTCATTCTTCTGCTGATCTTCTCCCCCTTCAGGTACCTTCCTTACTTGGCCTGTGTTCACCTCCTGTGAGATAAATTGCTGAGACAAAGGAACAAGTTGGGCAAACAAAGCTGGCTGGCTTGCAGAAAGTGAGACAGGATGCCTGTTTTGCAAGGATGAAGACAAGAGACATCCTCTGGGACCAGGGTTTGTATCCCTGGAGGGCAGCCCATCGGTGATTCCCCCACAGCTCTGACAGTCTGAGCTCTGCCCGGCCCTGGACTGCCTTGAGGGTTCAGTGACCCTAGCATGGACTGTCTGAGCAGCAACATCCTGTCTTCTCTGAGAATGATGAATAACAGGGCCAAGCAAAGAAGGAGTACACGAGAAGGGTCTTGGCTCCAGAGACATGGACAAAGGGGCCAAGTTGTGGGGAAGAGGAAGAGAACTGGCCCCATAAGATGTAACTTCAGCAGGATCATGCCAGAAATCCTAAGGCATTCAAAAGAAAATTTTCCAATTCGAACCAAATGATTTTCTCTTGCTAACTATGCTCAGATAGTCATGCCTCATTTCCAGTCTTAGCAGCAGCTAGCGAGGCCAACAGAAGAGAGGCCTGAGGTTGGAGTCTCACCAGGTTCTATGTCTGGAGGTTTCTCCATGAACCCTTCGCTGGAAGCTGTGAGAAAGGGAAGGCTGACAGAAGAAAAGAACCTTAATAAAAGGAGACTGGGTAAAAGAGTAGGAACAGTACTGCTGCTACAGCTGCTGCCACTCTTAGTATATGCTGTGCTTTCATGTGCAGGGAGAAGAAAGGACCCAGGCATTGGAGCCTGAATCAAAGGACTCTCAGTGACCAAGTACCTTCTAAGTGCCAGGCCTGTGTGAGATGCTGTGACGGGAGAGCAAACGAGCGAGATGGGACAGTTTGAGCCTCTTAAAAGGGACATCAAATTGCTAACAACCATTATATCTGGACTGAAGGATTTTAAATGATTTTTTCTTTTTGTCATTTTCCGTAATGAACATAAATTACTTATACCACATAAAGCTATTTAAACTTTTTTATAACTATTTTTAATTTAATTTTAATTTTTGTTTCTTAGTTTAAGACATAATCCCTGCTCTAAAAGAACTTAGCTCAAATCTATAGAGGAAGACATCGTGGATACTTAGGAAACTAGAGTAAACCGTCAAAGCCAGTATGTGACCAAATTTTGAGGGGTGTTGTACACAGCCTGTGCTTCCAGAAGTCTGAGATGTGGGCCACAGAGTGGCTGAGGTCTGATCACTAAGATGGCTTCCCAGAACAGGGTCACCTTCTCTTCTTATTGGCCACTCCCCTCTTTTCCAACTCCTGGGTCAGTATTTACAAGACAGCAGGCGTTTCATAGGTCCCTATCAGATCACAATTTCAGTTAGACTGGATAACATGGAGGAGGGTGCACCCTAGTAGGCAGAGGCAGGACAGAAGTGTCAGGAGGGCAGCATGTACCACCCCTGTAGGCATTGAGTCTGGCTGCTCCTTCCTATATGGGTGTAGGACTCTCTTGTGCAGAATTCTGAATGGCTCAGGCCTTATAGCTTTCTTCAAACAGGGCCGACCACCAACTTCTGGGGATTCAGAGGCTTCCCAAGGGGTATGTGGGTACCCTAGATGGAGAGGAATCAATTTCCAGAGTCTCAACCTCCAAATGTACTCTTTTCTAAAATATTTGCAGGAGAATACTCTCATGTCAGAAACATCAAGCCAGTTCTACCTTATTCCTAATTTCACAAACACCCTTTTCTCGCTTTGTAAGAGGCGGTCATGGCCTTCCCTTATCCCAACAATTACTACAGTGCTAGTCTGGAGTGTATTCATCATTTATTGTTGCATATAAATTATCCCAAACTTAGCAGCTTAACACGCACGCACACACACACACCGCACTTATGATCCCACGGTTTCTATGGGTCAGGAGACCAGGCATGGCTTAGCTGGGTTCTCTGCTCAGGCTCTCTCACAAAGCTGTATACAAGGTGTCTTCTGGGATTTGGGTCTCATCTGAGGCTCAAATGGGGAAGGATCCACTTTCATGCTCATGTGAGCTTTGGCGAGATTCAGTTCCTTGCAGGTCATGAGAATGAGGCCTCGGCTCCCAGCTGGCTGTCGGTGGCAGGCAGCCCTGAGTTCCCTGTGACGCGGGCTTCTCCACCTGGTGAATTACTTTATAAAAGCCAGCAAGGGAGAGCGAAGGGTAGGAAGATGGAAGTTACAAGTTTATGTAACATGGTCACAAAAGTGACATCCCGAACCCCTTGTTATGTTTTATGGCTTAAAAGCAAGTCCGTTTCCACCCATATTTAGGGGAAGGAATTACAAAGTGTGTAGACACCAGGAAGTGGCCCTAAGTGGGGACCATCTTAGAGTCTATCTGCCATACTTGGGTACCAAAGAAAGGTATCATTAGAAACATTGGCATCAGCAAGACATCCTTTAATGAGGGTACCATGACACCCCTAACCATCTCATTAAAGGTATATTTCTAACAAAATTTGCTTTTTATATTTAGTAATTATTTTAATCACAATTTATTATAACGTATTTATTTTGATCAAATGTGGACTAATGCTAAACTAACTAAATCTGGAAGAAATGATTTTTAATTTGCATTTTTATAGATATTTCTGGGGCAAAAAAGTACAATGGAGAACCAGTGAAAGATTTTCAATCATAAACACATGTTTTCTTGGAATAAAATGCTGTGTGAAAGAGGAATGCAAATACAAATTAAAGGTACTAAATTTCCAATAGCTACAGAAGAGAATATTGAATATTTTTAATGGATGATAGTGGATATCAAATCACTATAGTCTTTACCTTCCATTACATATATTTTAAAGAGTGATGAAACCATTTTATTTTAAAATGCCCAAATTCAATTATTTTAGAAATTCTATCTTTTGCAGCTATTTAAACTAATAAAGAAAAACAATGTAGATGTCAGCTTAAAAACGTGCCAGGGGGATGATAGTTTTTCAAAAGTCTCTTAGGGTGTAGGTTAGCAAACAGATTGGAAGACAACAGTTGTTTTAGACAATTCAGGGTTACTGGATCCAAGGCAACCCTAAAGAGTGCAAACCCGTCATTGCCACGGTAACTTATTAAGAAAAACTTCCAAGATTTTATTTCAAATTGACATCTAGTTTTACACAGTCTTCAGTTTACACATTGCATGTGCTCTTCCAAAACAAGATGAACCCCTTCATTCTTTTCATTTCCCCAACATTTTTTCATTGTTTTAAAATATTTTTATAGCATACAATATTATATTAGTTTCAGGTGTGCACCATAGTTATTCAACGTTTACATATCTAAGGAAGCGATCACCGTGATAAGTCCAGAAACTATCTGACACTGTACCACACTATCACAATATCACTGCCTATATTCCTTATGTTGTACATTACATTCCCATTACTTATTTGTTTTATACCTGAAAATTTGAAACTCTATTCCCCTTCACCATTCTCCCCCTTCTTTAATTTTTCAATTACAGTTGACGTTCAATATTATTTTATATTAATTTCAGGTGTACAGTGATCCCCCTGACTAGTTCAGTACCCATCTGTCACTATATATAGTTATTACCATATTATTAACTATATTCCCTGTTTGCTTTATATCCCCATGACTATTTTGTAACTACCAATTTGTATTATACTTCTTAATCTCTTCCCCTTTTCCATCCACCTCCAAGCCCCCTCTCATCTGGTAACCATCAAAATATACTTTATATCTATGAGTTTGTTTATGTTTTGTTTGTTTGTTTATTTTGTTCTTCAGATTGCACATATATTGCATGTATCTTTCTCTGTCTGATACTCCACTCAGCATAATACCCTTCAGGTCCATCCATGCCGCTGCAGATGGCAAGAACCCATTCCCTTCCATGATCAAGCAGTATTTCATTATATATATATACCACCTCCTCTTTACCCAGCCATCCATTGACAGATACTCAGGCTGCCTCCACATCTTAGCCATTGTAAACATTGTTGTAATGAACATATGGATGCACACATCCCCTCATAGTAGCATTTGGGGTTTCTTTGGATAAATGCCCATAAGTGGGATTACTGGGTCCTTCTTTGTCTCTTGTTATAGCATTTGTTTTAAAGTCTATTTTGTCTGGTATAAGTATTGTTACCCCAGCTTTTTTTGTTTGTTTCCATTTTCATGAAATATCAATTTCCCATCCTTTTACTTTCAGTCTGTGTGTCTTTTGATCTGAAATGAGTCTCCTGTAGGCAGCATATGTAAGGTCTTGTTTTCTTATCCATTCAGTGCCATTTTATTATTCATATTTTTTATCTTAAAGAAGTCCCTCAAAGATTCCTTGTAATATTGGTTTGGTGGTAATGAACTCCTTTAGCTTTTTTCTTAGCTGGGAAGCTCATCTGTCCTTCAATTCTAAATGATAGCTTTGCTGGATAGAGTGATCCTGGTTGTAGCTCCTTTTTTTCATCAGTGAATATTTCATGTCAATCCCTCTGGCCTGCAAAGTTTTTGCTGCGATATCAGCAGATAGTCTTATAGGAGCTAACTGTTTTTCTCTTGTTCCTTTTAAGATTCTTTCTTTGTCTTTAACCTTTGGCATTTTAATTATGATGTGTCTGGGTGTGGGCCTCATTGGGTTCATCTTGTTTGAGACTCTCTGTGCTTCCTGGGCTTGTATGTCTATTTCCTTCGCCAAGTTAGGGAAGTTTTCTGTCATTTTATCAAATTGGTTTTCAATTCCTTGCTCTGTCTCTTCTCTTTCTGGTACTCCTATGATAAAAATGTTGGTACACTTGATGTTGTTCCAGAGGCCCCTTAAACTATATCATTTTTTTTTCTCGCTTTTCTGATTTAGTGTTTTCTACTACCTTATCTTCCATATGACTGATTTTATTCTCTCCTTCATCTAATCTACTGTTAATTCCCTCTAATACAGTCTTCATTTGGGTTATTGTATTCTTTATTCTGACTGGTTCTTTTTCATGTTTTCTATCTCCATTTTTATCTTTCCTATCTATTTATTGAAGTTCTCCATCATCCTTATAATCAGTGTTTTGAACTTTACATCTGGTAGATTGCTCATCTTCATTTTGTTTAGTTCTTTTTCTGGAGCTTTGTCCTTTCACTTGAGACATGTTTCTTTGTCTCCCCAATTTGGCTGTCTTTCTGTGATTGTTTCTAGGTATAAGGTAGGGCTGCTATGTCTCCCAGTCTTAGGAGAGTGGCCTTACGTAGTAAGTGTCCTGTGGGGTCCAGTGGTGTAGTCTCCCTGGTCACCAGTGCCAGGTATTCCAGGTATGTCCCTTGTGTGAGTTGTGTGTGTCTTCCTGTTATAGTTGAGCCATGGTTGCTATTTGCACATCAATGGGAGGGACTGACCCTTGGGCTGATTAGTTATAAGGACTGGCCATGACTACAGTTCAGGAGCTGTGTTGCAGGGGTTTACTGTACAGAGCAGAATTAGATTTAGCAGGGCTCTGGTGTCTGCCCAGTCTGCCCTTTGGGTGTGTCATACTTGGAGGTGGCTAGGTGATGCTCTAGCTCTGTCCAAAGCTGGCCATCAGGCATGCCAGGCCAACATCCTCCTGGGAGAGGACCTGCTGCAGGCCAAGTTCATCCACAGTCTGTGCCCTGCCCGTGACCTTTTGGCATGAGCCACAAAGCAATCTGCCAGTGTTTGTTGCTCACATTGGGCTTGGAAGTGCCTTGAGAGCCCAAGCTGTGAACTGAGGCTGGCTGTCATTAGTATTGTGCTTAGCACTGCTCAGCCAGAGGTACAGGACAGCCAAAGCCAGATGCTGCTTGTTTGGGTTTTGTGAATCTTTGAGAGATTTTAAGACAGTCTGCAGCATGAGCCAAATCAGGCAATTTGTATGGAAAAGCCACTAGACGCGGCTTGTGTGTGCCCGAAGTTTGGGTGGGGATCTCAGGTAATCACCAAGGCAGGGGTGAATGAAGGGTGTTAACTAGCTTGATGGAGTCTCAGCCATGACAACCACCTGCCGCTGCATGCCAGGAAGGGGGAGGTCTCAACAAAGAAACAGTGGCTTCTACCAGCTTCTCCATTTGGAAAAAAGGTGCCCCTTCAGTCCTTGCCCTGAAGGCAGACAATTCAGTTCCTTCCCATTGTCCCTTGTGCCTTTTGAGCTGCTGTCCCAGCACTGGAGCTCAGAGTAAGTGAGTCCGTCAGCAAGTAAATTCATGCATGGGCCTGTTAGGCGCCCCTAGGACTCCAGCCACCCTCAGCTCACTCAGACACAATCTCCACTGTTTTTCACAGTCAGAAGTTGTTGGGACTTCTCTCCCTAGTACTGGAACCCTGAGTTGGAGAGCCTGGTGTAGGGCTGGGACCCCTTGCTCTTTGAGGGGTGGGGGAACGAACACAGCTGAGATATCCCTCCCGATTTTTAAAGGTCACTTGAGAGTATGGGACCAGCCCAATCCATATCTCCATTCCTCCTACCAGTCCTGAGGCTGCTTCTGTATGTCCTTAGTTGTAGGGCTTTGGTTCAGCTAGACTTTAGGTGATTTTCCATGATTGTTATTCTGTAATTTAGTTGTAATTTTGATGTGGTCATGAAAGGAGGTAAGCACAGCATTTACCTACTCCGCCATCTTGACTAGAAATTCCTCCCCCACTTTTTTGATCTCTTTCTGCTGTTTGGGATTCAGGTAGCCTGGGTGGGGCCATTAGCAGGGCTCTGTTTAATTCAACCACAACTGAATATATACAATTGAAAAACTACATATGTATATCAACGAATATAACATATATCTATTTATGGACAAACACAAGTGTTTGGCTGGCTCCTTTGGAAATATTTGCTATAATCTTTATTAACCTGAAAGCTGTATGGAGTAAAATGTTAGTTCAGGGCTCGATGCCCTGCCCATGCCCTGTTTGTGTTTTAAACAAAGTGGACAGGCATTTGTGAAAAAGAAATTTGGAGGCTCTGGTTTCCCCTTGCCCCCCACGCCTCATTCCTGGGCTCTTATCAAAGAAAGTAGGGACAAGGAGGCCCTCGTGACAGAGCGCAAGCCTGCTGGCCCTCCAGCAGCGCTCATGTTTGTTATGTGAGAGCTCCAACAGCTGCAGAGTTGGGACTTGTCCACACCCACCCAGGGCATGTGACACAGCTTTGGTCTAGACTGTGCTCTGATCTGCCCCCAGGCGTTTACAAGGCTGGTAAGTGGAGTCACAGCCAGGTGAATACCCTCTAAACAAAGGACTGCGGAAGGCAAACCTTTGTGCCTGCATTGCACACGCATTGAAACGTTGTCAGGGATCGGAAAATCCCGCACAGTACTAATGTTTAACATTTTGAATTCTCATCTTTTAATAAACCAACTGGCTGGCAGCCAAGTTCCTTTGTACTCATCACCTTTCAATATATGCATCTGCTAACAGTACTCGGTAAGGGATGGCTCTAGGCTCACATTTCTAAGAGAAAAGAAAAAAAAAAGGAAATCATACTGTATACCAAGTGGGACAAATACTGATGAAATTTCAGTCCAGAAAGCCTCAGAGAATAGATTGCTATGCTCTAGAAAACAAACAAACAATCAAAATCCATAGAACACTGGTCTATTTGTCTCTACCATGGAAATTGTAATACTCCTTAACTTCTCAGGGACAAAGCCTGTAATAATTTCACACCTTGGAGATGAATTAGAAAAAACTTTGGAAGGTGCTAAGATTTTATATGTACTGTTAAGATGTTGTGAAATATTATTGTTAAAATCAACCTTACACAGAACTTTCAAATATCCTGAGCTATTGTGACTATTTTACCTTAAAAGTGGGTAACAGCTCCTTTCTAGCCAAATTACTCCTCTGCTCCCAACTATTCCCCCTTTCCCTCTACTCAGCCTCCCAAGAAAGTGTGTGTGTGTGTATGTGTGTACACGGTGTGTACGTGTGTACACGTGTGTGTATGCACACATGCATGTGTTGCCATCTCCTGTTCCAATCAATCTAATTTTTTATTCTTCCTAGAAGAGTCCTGATCTCTATAAAAGCTTGGGCTGTGCGAGAACATTCCTGGCCACAACCACTTGCCGGGATTTTTGCATATTATATGTAGCCTGTCTTTTCTGGCCTTTTCCTCATGGGGTTAAGGTGACTTCCCAAGCACTATATTGCTTCCCTGGAGAAAAGTCACAAAGCCCCATGGGCCACTGTTGAAAAGGAACATGGCCCACAGATTGGACTGAAAAATTTTCATCCAGTGGGGTGTTGGCCTCGGTCATAGGAGTTTGTACCTATTGTACCATAGGCAGGCCCCAAACCACCAGGATATGGAACATCAAACCTTAAGAGGAATTTTTGTTTGGCTCAGTTGCTCAGCCTAATGTCTTGATGAGGTTTCAAACTACTGTCACTAAAATTTCTCAAGAAACAGAAACCACAAATCTTTTTGAATGATCAAGTCTCGGGCATTTATCCTAAACTGGACATAAACCTGATGCCTCAGCCAAGTTTTTCTGTAAAACCAACAATGTGTCATGTGGAAAAAAAGTTCCTTTTGTGAGTGGGGCAAAGGCTTAATAGTATGGTTTGTAATAAAGGTCAAAGGTCTGGGATAGATTTGGGTGAAATCTGCTAAGTTTCTTTATTCAGCTTGAACCTGGAACTGGTTGAGATTTCAGATCTCAAAAAGAAATTGCTGTCCGGCAGCACGATATTATGTGTCATTTAGAAACTGGTCTTCAAACCCCAAGGCCTCGTCAGCATGGCTGTTCCTTGAAAATGCTCTAAAAACCACAGGGAACAATTTCCCAATGAATAATCTGTCTGGGATTATTAAATGAGCCTCAACTATTTTCTATTTTCCTCAGACCATTTGGACAATTTAGATAACAATGTACAGTGGTGACAGTCCACATTTGTTCAGACCTAAACATGAATTCATTTGAATGTGTGATTGAGGCAGGAAGTGAATGTCTGCGAAGGTAAATGAAAAGAGGAATGATTTTAGCAAACAGTCCAGGCCTATATTTTTCTAAGTGATTTTTCTAAGATTCACTGATCCCTTGTCCAAATCCTAGTGAGTGAGAAATGTCCAAGTTCCTTTGCCAAATAGTGCCTGGATTTGATCTACAGGTGCCAGAGGCAGAAGTTAATTAGACCAGGAATACCTTTCAGGCTGAAAATCAAAACAGCCCAGGGCCCAGAACTGTAAACAAATACTGTGAATCACATACAGGCTTCCACTCTCAAAGCTAGATTGTGGCCTGTGGAATTCATGTTCCTGACACCTCATCAAAGCTAGATCAACAGTAGCTGCCATTCAGACCGAGTCTTGTTTTCACAGAGCCCGCCTGTGGCTGGTTTCGTTTGGCCCAACTCAAGAAACCTAAACAACTGTTACCGTACTTAGAATTTCCTGTATGTGGAAAGCTATTGTCTTCCAACTGGAGAGAAATCAGAGCACAGCAATCCCAGTAGTAATGGTTTGGGGTAGCAGCTGAAGTGACATTCCACTTTATGCAATGACAGAATGAATTATAAAGCATCTTCAGAAGATGAACACAGTTTGAGGGTTAGGTGTCCTTTCTTATGGTCAAGCATGTACACTTTTCCAGCATTTTTTAAAATACCTATGTGCGTAGCAAAAAATGCTAAAGAGTAGTGATTCTTCTCTATGTACTAAATCAGGTCTATTTTATTATACCTGTATCCTGGCCAAGGCCAGGGGCATTCAAAGAAGGATTTGGAACAACTAGGAAGGATTTCCTGCAAGAGATTTGAGAGGGGCCTAATCACTTGGAGGTCTTTCAAAAAGGATTTAAAATGGTTACGAGCTGCATACTATAAAATGAGAGAAGGTACGTTTTACAATAAGTACTAAAATAAGGCAAATAGCAACTAAAGAGAGGACAAAGATTAACACGTTCAATGCATTGAACGAACGTCTATATATCTGTTAGGGAAAGGTTACAAATTAGATGGACTCTGAAATTTCTAGGAAAATACAGTCAGTGCCTTAAGCCAGGGTGTTTCCAGGTAGAGGTTGACTCATCAGTTCAGGACAAGCACAATTATTGGGGTAGGTATGCAGGGAGAGAGGAGCAGCACACAGCCCGGAAAGCTTGGGAAGAGGGTGATCAACGTCCCCATTTGCCTAGGATGGAGGGGCGTCCCAGGATGCTCAACTGTCAGTCTAAAACATGAAAGCCTTGGCAAACCAGGACAGGCTGGTCAGCCTCCCATCTTGGCATGAAGCATTCCGCCTCCACCCAGCAGATGTCGGGCTCGGGGCCTCACATTTGTTTCAAGACCCACAGTTGCCAGTGGTGAGAGTTTCCACAGGCGTTGACCTTGGGGTACTGGCTACCTGTTGGCTCGATGGTTGTAAAATACAGTCAAAGCCATAGGGTGTAGGAGACTGAAAGGACAGCAAGCAGAAGGAAAGGGGCATAGTTTCCTGTGGAAATCCCAGCAGAAACTGTGGCTTTGACCTTGGTCAGGCTGCAGCTGCAGGAAGAGAAGTCAGTGAGGGAAAATGTCCATAAAGAGCCTTGTGAAACACGGGCTCAGGTCGGCTACTTCAAATAGGCCTGGTGACTCATGGGCATGGACGAGGTGGCAACAGCTGGCGTCCTCTCAGCAGGGCAGCCTGCATCACAGGAGTCAGGCTTCTATCCCTGGCCAGCTTGCCTTGAAACCTTCCTGTTTAGCACACAAGAAAAATCCTCAGCCTGATCATTAGTAATGAAAGCACGAGGTGTGAAACCTCAGACTCAAGCAGGCAGCTTTCATGGTAGCCTTTTCCCTAGTGCTGTGGGTAAGAACTGAGCTGTTCCCTATAGAAGACACTCGCTCCCCTTTATAACCTGTTCTCTAACATAGATATCCCTGTGCTGGAACATTCTGTCCTGTGTCAACAGGGTGCTTCATCTCAGCACAGTGACTTTTGCTCAACAGAGGGACTTTCGCTACCTTATTCTAGGAATATGACATAATTCTACCCGCCCCCACAGACTCATCCTCCTTGGAAGGCTGACAATCACTAAGGCTTCCCAAGCAAAAGAATGCTGCCTTCTTCCTGGTAGAAACTTCTTTTCCGGACCCTCTATGGGGGTCGTTGCTCTTCTTCCCACCACATTGAGAAGGAGGCCAAAGGACCTTACTCTCCACCTTTACTTGTAAATTTGTTCTTGTAACTTTCCCACTAAGAGAATTTTCTGGATATCTTTAGAAAGGGTAAAAGACTTCACAACACTGCATTGCTTCAGTTGGCACACACCTGAGGCTGTGAGATGAATTAAGGTAAATGTGTTTTAAAAAGAATCTTTGAAGATTTTTTATATATGAGCTTTTCAAAAACAAAAATTTGAACTTCAGTCTTTCTTGAAATAAACCACTTACCGAATTAAAAAAATACTTTTAGGGAACGTCTACAAGTGGTTGACTATGTCCCAATCAACATTTGCATGGATATTTCTAAGTGCCATAATCTGACTATTCCACAGCATGCACTGGATACTGATGGTAAAGACACAGTCTCTGCCTTTGAGGAATTCAAAATTTATTAGGTGAGGAAGATAAACGGTCACGTAATTGTGATCAATGCTATGACAGACACCCTCATGGGAATGCAGAGCATGGCATACTCCCAGGTTGAGGGCAGAGGGTGCACAGTGAGGGGACGCTTTTTAGAAAATGAAGGTTGGCCACAGTTTCGAAGGACGAGTGAAATGAGGCATCTAGAAGGAGGGAGAAACCATTTGAGACAAGTGGTTTATGCTTCAAATGGCAGGACCTAAGGTTGCAAAAGAAAATTAAGGCCAGATCTTAAAGGGCCTTGTGTGTCAGGTTGAGGACTTTAGGCTTTATCCTTCGGCTGTAGGGGACTTACAGTAATCTACTCAAGGTCACCCAGCCTAAGTGGCAGAGTGGGATTTGAACCCAGGCAACACAGTACTTTCATACACGCTCTTTCATTTGAGCCTGTGAATGATCGTGAGGGCTATTTTCTTTTTTTTTATTTTGCCTGTGAAGAAACTGATCCTTAGAGACATTAAGTGGTTTTCTCAAAGTCACTCAGCCAGTGAACCCAGTCTTCCTTCTCTCGTCATGTGGACTTTGTAAACTATAAAACACAGCAGAGCAGAGCAAAGGCTTTGCGTATGGGATGGTGATTGCAGGAAGCACCCGGCCTTGCGCTTGGAAATTTGGGAGAAAGAAAATCAAAAGCACTAACGTCTAGCGCTCACTAGATGTCCACAGGCTGCTTTGGAGGAGCCATAAACTGCCCCTCAACTTTGGCACCCTGAAGGCCAAGGTGGAGAAGAGCTGTGTGCCCCAGAAAAGCAGCCCGGAGGTGTAAGAAGCTGCTGCTGTAGTAGAAGGGCAACCTGTGAAACTCTGGGGCCACCAGGGGGAGCTGCGGAGCCCAGGGCACAGCGACAGAGGACAGAGCCCCAAGGAGCATCAGATACTTGGGTTGCAGACATGTGTTTGCCCTCTTGTGAGATGCCTCCTAGGTATTCTTGGGGACAGAGAGAGAGGAGACACTGCATGAAGCTGAAAACCCTACATCAGCAAGTTGGGGACATGAGCCTCTAAAATGTGGTGATTAATGCATTGTGAATTCACTTAAACCCCAAATCTGATGAGCTCTAGGGACAGTGTGTTACATGTGTACAATACAGGGAAACAGTATTATTACTTCTATTGTAGCACCCAGAGGTATAAATAATCTGGAGAGATTCTGATGGTGGACAGAGGAGAGCATCATAGAAACTCTCCGAGGGGAGACATAAGGTTATCATAGGAGCTGAATCTTGGAAGAATAGCACTCTCAAGGCTTGGAGAAGTAAAGGGGCAGGATAGGCAGAGGGGAGAGTTGATGCATTAGAACAGAAAGTAATAATATAATTTGGGAAAGATTGAGGCATGTGGAGGAAAGCACAGGTAGTGTGGTGGGAAACAGGAAGTACGGTGGGAAACAGGGCAGTGCTCCATGGGAGAGGTGACTGAGGTCACATTGTGAAAGCTTTTGAATGACGTATAAAGACACTCAGCTTCCCAAAGTTAACAGGGTCAACCCCTGCTGAATGTGGTAAAGTAACATGATCAGATCCTTTAGTCACCTTGTGGGGACAGAGCCAGGAGTGCAGTTTCCAGGCTCTCACCCTCACATGGAAAGGTGCTCACTTGGGTAGTAAATGGCCATCAACTGTGATTGGATGGCCATCAGCTGTGGCTAGTTGGCCATCAGCTATAACCATGAGCCCCTGGCCACTAATATAACTGCCGTGGCTACACTAGCAGCAAACGGGGGCTAGCAAGGAGATGGTGGCTGAGCTAGCAAGAGCGGATTGCAGTTAGCATGGCGGATATGCAGCTAGCAAGAGAAGTTGGTTGGCAGAGAGAAGTGGATGGCAGGTTGCGGATAGTGTGGCTTCTGCTTCCTGTGTGTCCAACCCAGCCGCCAGCGAGAATATAGTGGTATGGCTCCCCTATCTATGGCTCCATGGGTGTTCCTTTTTGGCCTCACCATATCCTGCGTTCTTATGTGGGGAGCAGGAGCTGAGATCCCGCATGACACCCTGCATGACAGACAGTTTGAAGATGACTCTGAAGTTTGCACCTAATTGATGAGTTGGATGTTGAACCCATGACTTGACACATGGAGTACAAGAAGAGGAGTCATTTTCAGGAGGGATTTAAAGCAGTGTTGAGGTTGGAGAGATGAGGGACAAGGCGAGGCACCAACCAAGTTCAGTCTGAACATGTTGAGTGTCAGGTAGGGGTGTCCAGAGAAGTATTCAATAGGAAATTAGATATTCAATGGGAATACTCAATGGGAATTCAAAGTATTCCATGGAAAACTAGGATGGTGCTATAGATTAAGAATCAGCCCAATAGAGAGGGTATTTGAAGCCATGGCAATGGTCGGGGTTTTGAGGGATGTCTTTTGCAGTGCCAAAGTGCCATGGATAGATCCTTGGGGAATGTTTTAGGTTGAATTGTGCCCTAAGATATCCCCCCCAAAAGATACTTTCAGTCCTATTCCTAAGGATCTGTGAATGTGACTTTATTTGGGGAAGGGATCTTGGTAATCAAATTCAGACGAGGTCATACAGGATTAGGGTGGGCTCTAATGTCTTTATGAGAGGAAGAAGAGGGAGATGTAGACATAGACCCAAAGAAGAAGACCCTGTGAGGACTGGGAGGCAGAGATGGGAGTGATACAGCTACAAGCCAGGACAGTCAAGCATTGCCAGGGGACATGAGAAGCTGGGAGAGGCACCGAACAGATTTTCCTTCAGCACTGCCCTGCTAACACCTTCATTTAGGGCTTTTAGCTTGCAGAACTGTAAGAGAATAAATTCCTACTGTTTTAAGCCACCCAGTTTGTGGTACTTTGTTACAGCAGTTCCAGGGAGCAGAAGTGTTTCGGAGGTGGAGGAAGAGAAGCTGTGGAGAGGATGAGACGGGAGAGCAGCAGAATCAAGTGGAGCAAAGAGTCTATTAAGTTTGGCAAGTAGATTTTCCAGTGGAGAGGTGGGAGAGTAACCAGACTCTATGAGTTGGAGAATCCCTAAAAGATACAGAAGTTGTGAAAATGCAGACTACTCTATCAAAAAGTCTTCAAAGGAAAAGATGGAGTCCTCTCAACTGGGGGAAAGAAAACATCTCCAACCAGGACACCAGCACTATTTGAGCATTTCAGGGAACTTTCTAGACTAAAATTACCTCCCCAAATAAAAACAGTTTAGACAGGAGTGGTCCTACATTTATATTTGAAAACGTCATGAAATTATCCAGTAAATTAGTACGTAAAATTGATATAATATTCTATGTGTCTTCCCCCTGTTCTTCCCATGTTTCCATTCAGAAGTTTCTCTGTGAAAACTTCCCAAAGTCTTCAAATGAATGCTTTGTTTTGTTTTGTTTTGTTTCCACCAAGAACTTAACTTGAATCCTGTCTCATGAAGAAAGGCTGTCCTAAATCACATTCCCTCACTTGCTTTCCTTTCAGAAAGGATCTCCTTCCTGTCAACTGAGTCAGAAACATTAGGACAACTTGAGCATAACTTACAGTGTTTCCCTGAAAATAAGACCTCGCCAGACCATCAGTTCTAATGTGTCTTCTGGAGCAAAAATTAATATAAGACTTGGTCTTATTTTAATATAAGACCAGGTGTTTATGATATGATATGATATGATATGATATGATATGATATGATACCAGGTCTTATATTAATTTTTGCTCAAAAGACGCATTAGAGCTGATTGTCCGGCTAGGTCTTATTTTCGGGGAAACACGGTAGGTGAGCCATGTGGGGACTCCTTGCCAGAGTTCAGGCCCCAGGAAGACCTTATCAGGGGGGAACCATTTAGTAAGACCATTTAGTAAGAAGGGCCTTTTCTGGTGTGTGTGTTCCATTGTCCCTGCAGACTCTGCATCCAGGTGTTTCCATGTCACCAGTCACATACTCCCCATCACTACCCATCACCACCTATTATGTTCTCAGTCCTCTTATTGCTGCAGCGATGGTGTACTTTCGTGTCAGGGAAAAAAAAAAAAAAATCTTAAGAAGGAAGAGAGCCATTAATGGTGAAGAACTGGCACATATAAAGGGTACAAGCTCAGAGGGTCCAATATAGAATTCAGCCTTGCCAAACACTAAACTATTATTGGTGGGGTGGGGCGGGGGATAGTTTCTAACCGAAAGACTGAAGCTGTGGCTTTTAACTGCCTGATGCTGTTTATTCTCCCTACCCCTGCCTCATCTGTTCTGTAGCCTTTAGTAGCTGCTCTCTTTTATTCCCTGAGGAGAAGTAAGCTGACACTTGCCCTCATTACTGAGTGGCATCTTAGGCTCCTAAAAAAGCTTGGACAAACTCCAGGGCCCTATGCAAGCCAGCTAAGTTTCAACTCTGGAAACTCTTGTTACCAGAGCTGGTGGGATTAACCCATGTCTTTTCAAATAAACTTGCTATGAAGCTGTGAAAATTCACATTGTTTTTTATCTGCAGTTGGTTTATTCTGCAAATGTGAAACTCAGTGATATGGATGGCTGATTGCATATTTACTGAGAAAAAATCCCCAAATAAGTGGACCCATGCTGTTCAAACCCCTGTTCAACAGTCAACTGTAGTTGCTAAATTATACTTTATTTGGCCTGTATTGACTTCCTTTGCTCTCTGCTCTTTTTATAAACATTAAAAACAAGACCAATCAGTCAGTCAAACTAACAAAACCCCTCATCCTATATGTAGGTACTCTAGGAAATTGTATGAATTCTGAACAGTTGTAGTTGTTATACTACCAGAGCGGCAACTACCTCAACTGATTCTTTCAGCAAGGCATCAAATGCTTTATTGACTTTATCGCATTAAGTCTTCAATATAGTCTGATGAGGTAGCACCTGACAAGAGCCCAGTGGGTTTCTTTCTGTTTTCCCAAATCTGCTCTAGTTTCTGAAAAGGCCTCCAAGTCACATTCGCATAAGTAAATAAAAGTTTTGAAGGACACCTAGCATTTGCATATGTGAAATTAATGAATTTAATTTTCCAAATAGGTATTTATTAAACAGTAAATGTTGGCAATGGGACTTCAGGTAGAAAACTTACATAACAGAAAATAGTCAAAGATGGCAGTGATGTGATATGATGTGAGCAGAGGAGAAGAAGAAGGCAGATCTGCAACAAGAAGGGGAGTGAATCTATTAAGAACAGCAGATGTGTGTGAGACACCTGGGGCCAGAACCTTCAATCCTGACCTGCCAAGTCTCGGCTTGTCCCTGGAAGACACAGCTGGACCAGATAGCCTGCCTTTGGAGGGTCGTGAGGTGGTCTCTTTAACTTTACAACAAATTCTGCCCCCCTTTTTCTCTTAAAAATGTTTGTGGGTTTTTGATTCCTTAAAATCAATAGACCTTAACAAAAACATGTAAAGTATCATAAAATCTGGGGGGGAAAAATGTCTGGAAAGACTCTTCAAGATTATCCATTCCAGTTTCTTTATTTTAAGACAAGACCTGAGGCCCAGAGATGGTCAGTGATGTCCCCAGGCTACAGAGCTGGGGTTCAGCCTAGCCTCCTCCAGTGTAGCATTCTTTCTAAGATGTCACACTGCCTCTCACTGGAAAAGTATTCATAAACACATAGAAAGACTAAGGGTTGTGAAACTGTGCACTGGAATTACTTTTCTAGATTATAGAGCAGCTCTTTCCTTCTATATTTTATTTGGACATCAATAATTATAAATTAATGATAATTTCCCATTGTCCTGAACAGTATTTTTTTAAAATGCAAAGCTGGCTAAGGAAAAACAAATTGTTTTCTACTACTTTGTATCTATTTTTATATAAACAAAAAAAATATGCTAATTACCTATAATCTTAGTCTGTTTATTCAAACAGAATCTCTATTCCATATATTATGTTAACAAATATATACTGTTAGTAACTGTATGTAAGAGGAAGTAATGAAATTCTAGCCTAAAGTTAAGATTTCACAAGTGTGAGTGTATGTGTGTGGTATTTTTTGTTTAATGTTTATTGCTGGTTTAATTTTTTGCTATTTCAACTTGGTCTTCCCTTCAATAAAGGGAAATAATAGCCCCGAACTGGAAACAATAGAAGAATGGTTAAATAAGCAGAGGCATATTCATGCAAACTAATACAACTCAGCAATGGAAAAGAAAGGAAAACATGGATGGATCTTACAATCATTGTGCTGAGAGAAAGAAGCTTTACATGAAAGAGTACAAATGGTATTAGTCCACTTATATGACTTTCTAGAAGAGAAAAACACTAATCTATGGTGGAAAAATCAGAAAAGAGGGTCTTCTAAGGGTAGAGTAGGGCCATGAATTGACCAGGAAGAGGCACAGAGCAACCTGTGGTATGAAGGTAAAGTTCTCTATGTTGCTAGAGGATTAGGTTATAAGGGTACATATAGGTCCCCAAACTAGCCAGTTTTGGGGACCTGTATGTACCCTTGTAACGTGGAAGTTTTGTGCATTTCATTATATGTAAATTTTACATTAAAAGAACTGCAAACAAATGTTGAACTCTCATTAATGAAATGCATGCTGAAATATTTAGGGGAGAGTATACTGATGCCTGTTATTTTTCCTATGCAGTGCAGCATAAAAAAGTAAGGAAGTTTGGAGATAAGGAGATGGACAGATATGTCATAAAGCAAGTAGAGTAAATGGTAATTGTAGAATCTGGGCAGTAGGTATCCATTATAAGATTCTTTCAACCTTGCTTTATGTTTGAACATTTTCATAAAACGTTGGGGAAAAGCCACGTAAGAACAGAGCAGAAGGGAGCTGTTAATCTGTTTCCCTTTCAGAACTCCCTGGGCGCTGGTAAGAAGCAAGGCCACTGGGCTTCTTGTGGACCTTGTTTTGATACCCAAGAATATATCTGTGACAACGGCAGATAGAAAGGCTACTGGAAACAAAAGTCAATTTCCCGCTTTGGAGGAAACAAAACAAAACAAAATAAACACCTAAAAAAAAAGGCAGCAAGGAAAGTACAAATGGATCCCAAACCCCACATGAGATTAGCCTTCGTTATCAATAGAGACAAGCCTGTGAAGGAAAGATAGTGCCTGAGCCAGCCATGAAGGCTAATCTCTCCAGGAATTACAGCTTCATTAACTTGTTTGCAGCATTTCTTGGAAAGAATGAACAGAATTTGAACTCTGACCATTTGAATATTATTTCTCCTTATCTCTAAGGAAAACACACACACACACACAATTTACCTATATACAGTGACAACACTGACTGATAACTTGGATCTTGTCATTTATTGGCGACTGCCTTTTGTATCAACTTCAAGTCCATTCCTATCCACTTTTAGGGCAGACACAGTTTTCTCTGTTCTACTTCCACCCACAACGTTCCCTTTTCCCCCTTTATTTGCTCTTTAAAGGGATCACTGGTGAAGAAAGGGTCACTAGGAAGCACCCCTTTTTCTCCTCTCTGATTCTCTTGTCTGGCCCCCAGCATTCCAGGGACAGGGCTATTGCTGCCACCTCTGGAGATGGGATTGTTCTGGGGGGCTCACCCTTGATGATGGTGCCATAGGAAGGAAAGCAGAGGCTGGAGGATTCTCAGCAACCTCAAAGCTCTTTCCAAAGCAAAAGTGAATTTCCTGGACCGTGTGTGTGTGTGTGTGTGTGTGTGTGTGTGTGTGTGTGTGTGTTGATCTGGGGAGGAATGAGGTCAGGTAAGGACCACAAGAGAAGCAAAAACCACACTTTCCACATTCACCCCTTCCACAGAGCCTCCCTTAGGCAAGGTTCCTTAGCCCAGGGGTTTCAGTTTGTAATTTCAGGAACTCCCCCTTTCTAACATCCCACTTCAAGCTTTTGAAAACGTCTAAAGTCTGACAGTGCACAGAGTGGAAAGAGCATGGAATTTGGGGTTGGGAACTAGGTTCCACTACCCATGCTCCTTCTGTGGATGTTAAGACCTTCGGTGAGGGGATCACCTGTGGCGCAACGTCAGGGAGCCTTGGACCCACGGGCAGGATCGTTGTAAGGGGTCCAGAACTCCTGGTGCACAGGGGTACGCACTGAATGCTTGGGGTTTGGGAGAGGGGTGAAGATGCGAAGGGGAGAAGACTGAAGGCTTTTCCCCATTCAAAAGCAGGTAGGTACCCTGGGGAAAAATACTGCTCAGTTATCCATCCCTGAGATTGTTTGATTGGCACTTTCCTCCTCCCAACACGCTGAGAGCTGAGAAGAAGTGGAGGAAGGAGTATACTCATTTTCTAGAGCTGAGTAACAAATTCCCACAAGCTGTGACTTAAAACAACACACATTTTTTTATCTCACAGTCTCGGTGGGTCACAGATACTGGACACAGCTTATCTAGTCCTCTGCTCAGGGTCGCCCTAGGTTGAAATCCAGGTGTCCACAGGGGCCATGATCTTTTCCAGGCTCACGGTCCTCTTCCAGGCTCACCTGTTGTTGGCAGAAACCAGTTCCTTGCAGTGGTAGGACTGAGGTCCTACTTTCTTCTTGGCTGTCGGTGGGGGTCACTCCCAGCTTTTAGTGGTGACCCTGAGGTTCTAACCACTGAATCTCTTGCAACATGGATGCTTAAAGCCAGCAGGAGAATGGCTCTCTCTCCAAATCTCCTGTCAGTCAGCTAGGAAGGGTGTTTATACACTGTAACCAAAGTGACCTATCACTTTGCCAGTACAATGTAACCTGCTCCAGACCATAGCTATCTATTATATTCACTGACCCCACCCCACACTCAGGGATGAAGATTACACAGGGTGTGAACACCAGGGGCAGGACTCTTGGTGCCATCTTCGAATTCTTAGAATTCAGCTAACCCCTGGGAGAAATCAGGTCTGCAAGGGGGGAAACGGGAGGGAGGCCCACACTCCGCATGCAGCATGGATGCCTCCCAGCTTCTACATGTTCCTTTAAAATGAGAAGGAACTTAGAAGGGGATTGGGCCTTCTATATTCAGAGTGGGCCCAGCCAGCTTTATTCCCTGACTTTCCTTTAGAATCATGAATGTTTTAGTGATTTTCAAAGATAGACTACATTGAAGAGGTATTGGGGAGGGGTGTTGCTTTGTTGGTTCTTCTCTGAATAATGTGAGCCCAGGCCTATCTCTGAGACATGTGGCATTATCTGTCAGTCAGGAATCAAGAAGCTGGACACATATCAAAATCCTACCGGCCCGCGGAGAAGTTATCCCTTCCTTAAAGACCTCCTTATCCTTAAAAACCTCCTTAGGAAGAGACTCCTCAAGTTGCTGCGGGCCCCCGTTGCGTGGGTTGGCATCTCTCACTGGCAGGACACACTCTTGTGTTTGACTGAAATCCTTCAAGCTGAAGTTTCTTCTTTTTGTACCCTTGGTGAAGGCAGAGAAAACGAGTCATCAAACTGCAGAGGGAGAGAGAGAAAGAGGCAGAAAGAGATGAAGAAACAGAGAGAGACAGACTTGTAAACCATCCACCCCTCATTTTAAAGGCTGAGAAAATCTCCGGCTTGGGTTTGGACATGTCCGGAGACAAAGATTCAAGCCAGGCTCATTTTCCTAGTGCCAGGGGACAATTGAAGCAGGGAAGCAGAAATTAAGGTTGGTGGTGAGGCTTTCAGGCAAATGCTCACCCCTTCCGAACAGCAGCGCACTCAGCCCTCCTGAACCTTGCAGTTCTGTCCCGGGCTGTTCAAAGCCTTTCTCATCCACATATTGAGTAGGGTTGCTTGGAGTAAAACTATTCTGTGGGAGCTATTATCTGCATGCTTAAAATGTGCTAGACTCTGTGGGAATCCAATAAAAGGCCAGACATAAACCTGTGAAAAATTAAATGGCAGGACCAAATGCAAAGAAGATTAGACAGGAGATACCAGGGGGAAGCTAGTGATTAATTGCCAGATGGTGAAGATTAAACCTTTTACAGAGTTCAGAAGAAGCAGTGATAGCCTCCTGCTGGGGTGCTGAGTCAGAGGCCGACTTGATTAAAAAATTTTTGCATGGGTTCAGCCCTAACTAATTTTTTTTCCTTAACGCCTTCCATTCCCCTTCCCCCAGGTCTTCTGGATGTTGAAAAGTACAGGTACTTTCCAAGCAGAGTTCTAAGAAGAGTTGCTAGTTGGGGGCTCAACCTAAATTGGCTTTCAAAGGACAGCAGAAAGCGCAAAGAAGTAGCAAGTTTTTCAGTTTTATTATACAGAGGGTGCCAAAAAAATGTATACACATTTTAAGAAAGGAAAACTATTAAAATTATGAGTCAATATATACTGATAACAAAAGATGAATACAAGTCACGTTTGACTTCTGCAATTACAAGATGTGCTCAAAGTGGTTACCATTAGTGTCCAGACACTTCTGATTACAGCAAACTACTGCTTGAGCAATGTTGACCAAAGAGTCCACCTGTATACATTTTTTGGCACCCCTGAGATATATATATATATATATATATATATATATATATATATATATATATATATATATATATTGTGGGGACAGAGCCCCAAAGAGCAGTTTCCAGGCTCTCGGCCTCATATAGAGGGGTGCTGGCTCGGGTGGTAGATGGCTGTCAGCTGTGGCTGGTTGGCTGTCAGCTGTAACCATTGAGCCATTGGCCACTAATATAACTGCTGCGGCTACGGAGGAGAGTCGAGGAGAGTGGAGGAAAGTCGTCGGTCGGTTGGGAGAAAAGAGGACAGCAGGTCGCATGTCCAGTGAACCCAGCCTCCAGTGAGACTAAAGTGGTATGACTCCCCTACCTATAGCTCCGTGGGTGTTCCTTTTTGGCCTCACCATGTCCTGCATTCTTGTGTGGGGAGAGGGAGCTGAGACCCCGCAGGCCGCCCCGCAGGACACTTGTGTTTTTGTGCAGGGAGCGGGAGCAAAGACCCCGCCTGACACACCGCACGACATATATACCGTGTTTCCCTGAAAATAAGACCTACCCCAAAAATAGGCCTCAGTTAAGATCATCAGCCAGACGGATGCATTTAGTACGTTATGACGATGTTCCAGAAGATGACATGACTATGTTTGAATAAATGTAGATTGTTGTACATTAAAAAATAAGACATGCCCTGAAAATATGCCCTAATGAAGCAAAAATTAATATAAGACCTGGTCTTATTTTCGGGGAAACACATATATATATATTCAATAATATATACACACATACATACATACATATGTATGTATATACATATGTATACAATTTTTTTACTTGATGTGGTATCTTAGTTTCAGCAGGAGATACAGAAAATTGTACATTGCTAACTTTCCTTTCATTAATGACTTCCTTGTGTGTAAAATCAAAGCGCTTAATCACTCCCTGTTAAATGCAAGCTGATCATGGGTTGGCAATGCTGTTGAGTCTGACCTAACCTAAAGATACTTGAAAAGTCATTCAAAAAGTATTTAGTAAGCCCCTACTTAGAACAAGGCGGACCCTGAACTTGTCATCCTAGAACTTTATTGGCAGAGAGAAGAGTAATAGGTAATTACAATACAGTATATTTTGATTATCCATTGCAGTGTAAAAACCTATCTTGAAACACAGTGGCTTAAAAACCAATGACTTTTGTTTCTCACAGTTCTCTGGTAGACTGAGCTCAGCTGGGGTTTCTGCCTCCTGTGCTGTAGCAGCTGCATTTAGCTGGGAACTGGGGGGAGTGGTCGGGGGCTGGGAGGTCCAACATGGCTGCTCATCCTTCAGGGTCTCTCATCATCCAGTAGCCTCACCTGGGCTTCTTGAGAGTATGATGGCTGGCTTTCAAGAGGGTGTGTTCCAAGAGCATAAGCCCCAGTGTGCAAGTCCTAGCCATTATTTGTTTGTATCACTCTGACCCACAGTCACAGCAAGTCACAACCAAGACCTCAATGTGGGAGGGACCACATAAGGTTATGAAAACCAGGAGATGTGGTTTTTGGGGGGACCACCAACGTAACCATCATCCACACAATGTGATAAATACTACTAGAGCAGTACTAACAGTACCCATGGGAGGTGCCCTTAACCCAGACTTAAAGATCAAAGGGGACTTCCTAGAGGAACAGACATTAACTGGAGACTAAAGAATGGGTAGTCATGTCAGGGACATCTATACTTTTGTCTGTTGAGCAACCACACAACTTGTTATTTCTTGGAATGCCATTTGTAGGATTTGTATTAGGTATACAATGCACATCAAGCATTTTTTTGAATTTTGCAAGATTTACTCAACTGTTAGAAAACAGAGCCATGAATACACTTTTCACCTGGCCAAAGCTACGAGCAAGGCTGACTGATTGCCACCACTTCTCTCCCACTTGCTCCTAAGTTCCCAGCAATATTGACTCTAACTTTGATTCTACGTGTCCGCATTTCCTGCTCTTGCTTTCAACTTGATGGCAGTGGATTCCTTCAGACTAACCACGTCCTTGTGTTGATGGTTAAGCTTCCATTCTTGTAAGATTATAACTTCCTGATTTCTTCACTGATCTTCCTTGGGATTCGGAAACACATGTAATTTCCCCAAGAGTGGCTGAGAAGGAATTCTTGCACAGGAAAACATTGCTATTGTGGCTGGAAAAAAAAAAAGAGCAAAAGGGGGAGAGAGCATCAAAGTGAGGTAGAATTGCTAGGCGCCAAAAGAAGGAGGGTCTCATAAGTCATTTTAAGTTAGAGCTTTATCCTAACAGATATAAGAAATCACTGAAAAGTTTTAAAAACGGGAGTGACATGATCAGAACGGCATTTTAGAAAGACCTCCAAGGCTGAAATATGAACAATGGATTGGAGTCAGGAAATCTACTTAAAAGGCTGATGAAATCCAAGAGGGAGATAATGTTGGTTTGAACTTGGGTAGGAGCCATGGTGATGGGGATAAGTGGACAGCTTTGAGAAATACTTAGAAATAACATTTGATAAGCCTTCGTGATTGATTGGATGTAGGACATACGGAATTGGGTAAGTTTTTTGCAATCAGACTTTGGTCTCATGTATAATGACCTGCTCAAGAAGATACTACAAGTCCTGAATGTTGAAAGAGAGCAGAGGTAAATACCACTTATTTTTGTAGACGCTCCTTAAGTTATTTCATTTTGTGCACTCTCTCCCTCCCTCCTTATACAGTATCTGTCTTAACCTTGGAGTTTCTTAAAGAAAAGTTGTCTTTAAATATATGATTTTCTACCATAATACTCAAGTATCTCTCAGAGACACCTTTGTTCCATCATGTCTATTTTAGATTTTAAAAGCACTTTATCTCATTCTTCCAGCAAGACCAAGCCAAGACAAATCCAGAATGGAATTCCAAACTAAATAAAAACAATACAGAAGAAGTCTTTGCATAGGGCCACTGCTAGCCTATATGACACCATTGTGCATCTGAAAAAGGCACTAATTCTGCTTGGCTGATGCAGCCCCAGGTGGTTTAGTTTTTGTGGATTGATTTGCTGATTGATTTGCTGATTATTTGATGGGATGGGGCAGTGAACAGCATATTCATGATCTCCGCCCTCTGTTGGGAGACAGTCTTCCATGATCTCACACATTTCTGTACCTCTTTCCAGCAGAAGCACTATCTTTTCAAGGATGTTTATATAGCAAATAGCCTGGACGATAAAGACAGTGTCTTCTTCCAGAGAAAAGGGTAATTTGTTTACTCTGCAGTATAATAGAGCTAACTCCTTCCAAGCCCAAAGTCAGGTTTGCTTGCATCTCATTATAAAAAAACTAGGGCTCCTTAAGCACAGGGTTTCTCAGCTGTGAGGTGTGGCATATGTGGCATCCATCTAGACATCTCCATCTGGACTTGAGGAGCAAGGGGAACTGATGCACAAGCATGAAGCTCATGCAGCTTCCTGTGCTGTAAAGTCCTTTGTCAGACCCAGGAGTCTCCTGTCCTCTGCTGGCATCCACTAAACTATGGTAGGCCAGCTCGTTAGCTTGTAAGTAGAGTAAAATCTCAAATCCTTCGACATTCTGCACTCTCATGGAGCTTACATTCTAAAAGGGGAAGAAAAAAACATGGAAAAAAGCAAAGTAATGGTAAATTGTCAAAGTAACTAGAAACAGATTAGGGTTAAAGTAGAGAATGTGGGGTACAGCAGGGAGTATAGACAGGATAGTGAGGGAAGAGTTCTCAAAAGTGGTGCCATTTAAACCAAGGAGAGGTACCATTTCAAGTGTCTAATAACGGAGGAGTTAGGCAGAACCAGCCACGTAAGAGGCAGGCCCAAGTACTCCAGCCAGAAGAAATTACGGGCACATGCTGAGGCATATGGGGAACAGGAAAAAGACCAATGTGTCTGCAGGAAGGCAGTGAAAGAGAACTGTGGTCTGCGATGAGGTAGGGGAAGTGAGCATGGCAAAATTATGCACAAACCTTGTGTGGTGTGGACTGGAGTTTGAATTTTCCCAAAGCTTTTGAGCAGGGAGTGAATTGACCTCGTTGTGTGTGGAGCTCAGAATGACCTGGGAGAGGAGTGGAGACAGGGACAGCCAAAGAAACACTAGGGGAGAGAACGTAAATAATGCATATTAGTATCTGTGTGGCGGGAGGAATACCAGTGTCAAGGAGCTGGTCATCAAACATTGAAGACACGTCAGAAATGCTGTAGTTTTTAGAAATGGGCCTGCCTCTTTGGAAGAAATTCAGGTTGTAGAAAAACATCTATAGATGCATTATATAAAACTAAGATTTCCCCAATGACTTAGTTCATTCAGCAATGACTTTATTTTCATTGTTTGATTTTTCTCTTGGCAATGCTCCCAAACACTTTTCTCTGACCACGTTTCCCTTCTTTGTCAATAACTAGTGACTTATAAATAAAAACTTTACCCTGGAGAAGTTGCTATTTAAGAGAACTCAGGAAATGAAGAATTCTCTACGTTGTTTCATAAGCTTTAATAGCAATGCCCTTAGGATGAAAGTGTATGTATTGGTTAGGTTAAGACTAGATGCAACAGTGTTAAATCTAAGACATGAGTAATGCGGGCTAACAGGGCACTCGGCTCCACATGAGCATTCAGGGCCTGATGGATGAAGGCTCAAGCTCTTGCAGCTGCACCATCAGGAATACATGCTCTCTGGGAAGGGAAGAAAGAGGGGGATGAAGCACCCTGGTTTTTAATTGTCTCAGCTCAGAAATGGCATATATCACTTCCATTTATTGTCTATTGGCCTAAATTAGTGATCTTGCCTTAACTCAACAGCAAGAAAGACTGGGAAAGATAGAAAACATGTGGAGTGTTTGGTGAGCACTGTTTCTGCCACAGTATATCTATAAAACATTTAGGAACCAAAAGGGAGAGGAAATTACATGGAATTTATTAAGTGCTTTCTTAGTGTCAGGGATTTTGACTTTTGTCCCCATATTCGTTTTTTATTGCTGCATAACAAATCACCACAGACTTAATGGCTTAAAACAACAGCTCTCAGTTCTGTAGGTCAGAAGTCGGGGTGGGCTCAACTGGGTTCTCTGCTCAAGGTCTCACAGCTGAAATGAAAGGGTCACCAGTCTGAACTTTTTCCAGGGCCTCTGGGAAGCATCTGCTTCCAAGCTTATTCAGGTTGCTGGCAGAAATAAGGTCCTTTCCAGCGGAGGACTGAGGGTTCACTCTGGTCCTCGTACATAGCTCCTCCATCTTCAAAGCAAACAACTGCACATGGAATCCTCCTCATGTTTCAAATCTCTCTGGCTTCTCCTGCTCTCAGCCACAGAAAACTCCTTTTTTTTTTTTTTTTTTTTTAATACAGGAGAAGTTATGATATTGTTAGACCCTGGTAGGTCTCAGAAAGCTGGGGGGAATCTGGCCCCCTGCTTCCCCGGCAGAACACTCAGGAGCAGAGTAACTGGCTGGCTGGGCAGTAGGTCTAGCCCGGGCTTTGTCATACCTTAGAGCTGTCTGAGATCCTGCGTGGAGCAGAGACAGCAGCACTGTATCTGCATCTTTGAGTGATGTGGAAGTGACAGAGCCACCAGAACTCAGGGGTTTACAGAGGGGAACAAAGGATCTCATCACCGGTACCTGCATGGATGAAGGACAAAGTCCCAGATGAGGTGCCATGCATTCTAGGAGGTCTCTACATGAGCAGATGACAGTCTGGGCCAGAAGCTGCCCACCCATTGACTCATTGGTATAGCATAAGGTCCCTGAAATTTGGTGTGATATAAGCCACACCCTCAGAGAAAAGGGTAAGTTTCCATCATCCTAACTGGATGTGATCTGGAAACAGAAACCAAGCTGAGATGCAGATAAATGGAAGATGCTGTATTTTTTGAACAACTTACTTTTTGCGTGGTTGGTACATGCTTCATCCCTGGGAATTGTTAGATTGTGGTCCACCCTGGAAGACCAAGGTCATCTCAAGCCCACAGTGTACTCCCTCCTACAATGTCATCTTTCTCCACTGCAGGGAGAAAAGGGGGCTTTAACTTAATGGGATGTGTTTATTCAACAACTATTTATTCATCTGCTAGGCAGTATTCTAAGCACTGGAGATATTGCAAGGAATCAATCAGCCGTGGAGTTTACATTTTAACGTTGGGGGAAGACACATGATAAACAAGTAAAATACATAGATTTAGATTGTGTGAATGCTACAGAGGAAAATTAAGCGGGGCAAGGAGATTGGGAGCAGAGGAGTGGATGTGCAATTTCAGATAGGTGGCTAGGGAGGCCCCACCAAGAAGAGGACATTTGAATGGGACCTGAGGAAGTGCAGGAGGGAGCCTTGCAGATATCTGGGAGAAGGACCTTCAGGGAGAGGACACGACAAGAGCAAAGGATCTGAGAGGGTGCACACCTGCTATTTGGGGACAGCAAGAGGACTAAGGGTGTAGAGCAGAGTGGGCCATGGGGAAAACTGTAGAGGATATGCTCAGAGAAGCACCAGGACCCAGCCCTTTGCAGGCCCCTATGAGGATGTGGCATTCAATCAGAGTGATACGGGGACTCCATTAAGATTTGATCTTTGGAAGTAAGAGAGGAAGGAACTGGGAGAAAACAAGAAGACTAGGGAACATCTCCATGAGTAGCATCCTGAGGTGCTTAGAGAATTAAGGGAGCATTTAAGACTGTTCCTAAGACAGTAATCTCAATGTTTTGCGATACTTCTCCATTTTCCCTTCAGGAGATCATGTTGATGACCAGAAAAGTTACCGCATGTCAGCCCTTAGCAAACCAAAATGGCCTCCTGCTGGCCTTCAGTGGTGGCAGCAGGCCAGGCATTTGTCTTTGGCCCAAGGATAGCCTCACTCACAGGAGGGTTGGAAGTGGGGCAGGGTTCTATTTCTTCCCATTTGATTCCTTCCCCCAAAGGCAGCAACCCTCACAGGTGAGTCCAGGTGAATGTCTTTGACAGCTAACTTTAGGTAGCGCCTCACAGGGTCCCTCACTGGCTTCTCCTCAGATTTCCCATGCGGGAAGCTGTCAGGTCACCGCTACTGCCCTGGGAGGGCATTAGGAAGAGCCCAGTGCTTTTCTCTCCTCAAGAGTCATTGGACCTCCTACCATGTGTCCCCACCCACTTGTCATCTCATCCCTGTATCACTGTGTGGGCCGTGTCCATGGTCCTGAGTGGCTCCATCTTGGCATGCTGCTGCAGCCACATGGAAACACCCACATTCACGGGAGTGGGTGTCTTATATGGGTTGTGCTGTGCTGGTGTGTGAGTTCAGGAACACCTGTGTGCCTATTCGAGAGTATCTGGTGGAAGTTGCTACTTTATACCTGTTATAGACTGGATTGTTTTCTCTCAAAATTCATATGTTGAAGCCCTAGCCCCCAATCTGACTATCTGGAGAAAGGAACTTTAAGGAGGTAATTATGGTTAAATGAAGTCATAAAGGTAGGGTCCTAATCCAACAGGACTAGAATCCTTATAAGAAGAGGAAGAGACACAAGGGAGGTGCCTGCACAGAGAAAAGGCCATGTGAACACACAACGAGAAGGCAGCCATCTGCAAGCCAAGAAAAGAGAAACCAAACCACTAAAGAAACCAAACCTATTGACACCTTGATCTTGAACTTCTAATCTGCAGAAACTGAGAAAATAAGTTTCTGTTGTTTAAGCCTCCCAGTCTGTGGTACTTTGTTATAACAGTCTTAGCAAATGGATAAAATATCCCTGCATTTTTATGATGGGATATTGAAAAATGGTATGAGAAAGGCATTCTATTTTGACATTCTAATTTACAGTGAGACAGAGAGAGGCTGGATTGGGAATGAAAAACAGGAAATAGGTAGGACAGGGACAAATGCTGTTCAATTTTGTCCTGATCCCACAGGATCTCCAACCTATGGGTTGCATTCTGTGTCCTTTCCCTAATGATCATTAGGAGGCTACAGCAGGGCCAGGTGTTCTCGCATGGCCTCTCCTTTGCCAAGATGTCGTTAGCTAGGAGCTTATGCAGTTCCCGTTGCAGCTAGAATTGTCCCTAGGCCTCAGGCAAGCATTTGTGGTTGAACACCGACTTCTCATTTAAGTTGAAGATGTTGGCATCCCAGACAGGCATGCGTTATGCTGGGACTAGGCACAAATAGCTCTCTGCATTGTTCAGCTACAGTACAGCACCATGTGCCTTTCAAAAATAGTAGTGCTGTGTTTGAAATTTTCAACAGAAGACATGTAAGGTGTGTATATACACGTGTCGGCCACGCCCTCCTCTATCTTCATTCTAAGGAGATACTGAATTAGAACAGTTTGGAAGGGAAGGGGAAGGAAAGACCATTAACATGCAGACACACCCACACACAGCCCCGCCATGTCACTTCCCAGTGACATCCTCACAGTTCACACCACCCAGAGACGGGGCTTCAGTAAGAAGGTGTATTCTCGAAGCCACTAGGATTAATCCACAGAGGAATTTGTCTGAAAATACATGGGTAGGCCTGAAACTCAGCCTTATTGGTTGAGATCAGCTGAAGAAAACTACACTGGGTCTGAGATTGAAACAGGAAGAGAGGGGAGTGATTTTTCTAATCGACCAGATATGCCTTTCAAAGGCAGAATGTCACCTATCCAAGCTACCTTCTTGGAGGGGAACAGGGAGGAGGATGCTGACTGCTGGAGCAGGTTCACCCCCCAACCCCCACCTTTCCACAGACTTGACTCAGTTCAGGGGTACAGACTCAGAGTGAAAGAGGACTCCAGGCGTTCCGACCCTTGTTAGGGAAAATAGTGGTACTTGGAAGTGACAGCTGGGATAGCTGGAATTGTTATGAGAAATTCCAAGAGGGCCAGACGCTTCTAGGGGAGCCTGTGAGTTGAGATGGGAACGAATGTTCCATCTAGGGAAAGAAAAATGTTTAAAGAACCCTGTCACTCCCAACCGTCAGCTCCAAGTTCCAAACAGAAAAAATGCTATTTGCCTTGGAGCAAGAAAGTAGAGGCACAACTTCAAACACTCTGCATCCGGGAGGTGGTTGGCATGACTCCTACAACGGCTCTGAGACCTTTTCACGACTCAAGCTACCTTGTTGCTATACTATCAGCATCACCACAACTGCTTTTGGGATCAGTTCTCCTCACGCCCTGGCTGCTCCAAAAGAAAGTTGTCTTCTGCTATGGTTAACCACATGCAAATATTTTACCCGAGGCTAAGGGTTCATTCCCGTATCTACTCTGCAGATATTTTTGCCAGTTTCCTTCCCCTTCCTCACTACTATTCTGTTTCCTGCTGTTTTCTTCCTTCTGCTTTCTAAGCAGAGTCCATTTTGAAGTGCTTATTGTATACTAGATACTGTGTTAGGAACTGTGCAGACTTTCTCTCATTTGATCATAAAAGTCACCCAGAAGGAGACAAATTATCCTCAATTGACAGAGGAATAAATGCAGGCACAGAGAGCTTGTCTACCTTGACTGAGGCTGAACAGCCAAGTGTCAAGGTCAAGAATGGAGCCCAGCCCTGTCTGGCCTCCCAGCCCTATGCTTCTCTAGGCCTGCACTGCTCCCCACAACTTTTCTAGGTCTGCCTGTGGCATCAGGGCCATGCAGAAAGGACTTTGGCAGAGTGTCCGGTAGTGGCTTCATGAGTCCCAGGCAAGCCTCTATTCCCAGATCCCAAACCTTCCCTTGTGGACTTTTGCCCCTGTACCAGAGTTTGGGACTCAATGCCCAGCCTAGGGCCCTGCTGTCCTGGGGCTCTGGTCAGTCACCACTACAGCAAACTGGAAGATTTTTGCAAAGTGAATAGTAACTTCTCTGAAAGAAAGGTTAGGGTCGGGACCCAAACCCAGGCACAAAGGTGAAAGTAGCCCCAGAAAGAAGGGGAATGGTGACTTCTAACAAGGTCAGAGAGAAAGTTGACTCTTTAAGTACATTAAAAAAAAAAAAGAAATCTTAGCAGGACCGGCCAGCTCCCACGTGGGAGGAAAACACCTGGAGCTGCTCCAAGTCTCAGACACACTTCTCACGTCCACACTGAGTTCCTTCATCAACACTCAGTCCTGCAACGGCCGAGGGTCACAGGCCCCTGGACATGGGAGGGCAGTGGTGGCCCCGGCCAGGAAGGGCTCTCCACTAACAACCCGCCATGGCAGTGCTCAGTTAATGATGGATCAGAGCCTGGAGTCAAATATTAGGAGGAATCTGGGTCCAGGTTGGGTCCTGACCAGAGTTCGTGCGTGAATCTTTGTACACTGAGTCTCACATGTACCCAAACTCTGTAATATTCAGCTCCCCCAAAGCACAGTGTCTCCTCTAAACAAACCTTCATTTGTACACTTCCTTTACCCTCAGCCTAGTCTCTAGTCTTGCCTATCATCTTCTTAAAATAAGTGAAAAATGATTTGGGCAACTTCCCTAATTAGATAGGAGTTAAGCCCAGGGAGGGAATGCCAATTAACTGTGGGATTAGTGTTACAGTTAGATCCTGTGGGAAACAAATTGATTTTCTGTGCACGGGTTGCAAACAAGCGCTCTCTCGTTACAGGTGAGCACTTGGTGCAGCCTCTGGCTGCGCTGAGAGTTAAGGATTCAGACCCAAAGAAATGCACAGACTGGAACAGGCTATGGAGCGCCTAGGGAGTCCAGTTTGGAAACGATAATGAGGCTTAAAGACCTGGAGATGGTAACCTCAAGGTTCTGGAGGAGAAAAGGGAAGAGAGAAGGTGTACATGGAGGGAGGGATAGAGAGAGGAAGAAGAGGGAGGCTGGAGGAAGGAAGAGAACAGAAAAGGTTGGGAGAGAGGAAGGAGGAGAAGAGGGGAATGAGAGACTGAATCTTGCTCTTGAATCCACTGGTTTTCAGCATTCATTCCAACAACAGCAGCTTTTACCAGCCAGCAGGAGGCAGTTACAGATGTATAAGGCAGGGGCAGCATGTGGGAAGGTCCAGCCCCGGGATGTATTTGTTCAGGTGCCCGTTATATCCCTCAAGACAATGCCCGGTCACACATGGTTATCAGCTGGCTGGAGGATTGCCTCCGTGGAAAGTGGCAGCTGCTCCTGATTAGACTTTGCTTGAGTTTCTTGGGTAGGGAACCTAGATGTCAAATGTAATGAGTGTCTCTTTGGCTCACCAGGTGAGACAGAAAATGGAGAGCTTGTGAGTGAAGAGGAAGCTGATTGAAGCAAATAAACCCATTTCTTTAGGAAAGGCATCAGCTGTGAGGATGATCTACTGTCTGGGTGAAGAGCAAGACTGCTTGTTAAATCTGTGTGCTAACCTTGACCCGGAGAAGTAGTCGGATCTTCACAGCTGTGGCTGATTCAGACATTTTTCAGTGACATGGTCCACGTGATTTGCTGAAATGTGGTGAAGTGGTTCAAGAAGCACTAAAGACTTGCCTTTCTGGGGAGCTGCAATAGTGCTTCTGACGTTTCATATACGATATTGGAATATATGCATAGAAATTTAAAACCTTGTAGAATGTTTTAAAATTTAAAGAAAGGCTTAAGAAATGTCACTGTGAAATTGTGATGTGAAGGTTGATAGCACAATCGCATTAAGAAAAACAGGATTGCCTTATCTAAAGCTTCACTACTTCCTTTCCAAACCATTACTAAAACCCGAAACAAAACGGGACTCCCTGTGACTTTGGCCTTCCTGAAGTGTAAACTTGGCCAATCTGTCCAGCAAATAACACGCAGTTTTTGTTTGCTTTTGGCTGAGTGTTACTGGGCAAATATCACAGAAATATGACACTTGTTCCTAGGATGCAAGGCCTTCTGTGCTAAAACCAGACAGTCCTGGGCAAAGCAGGATGGTTGGCCAGCATTTGTATAATGCACAATGGCCATCCCTAGGCTCTCCACTCTGCCTATGATCAAGGCTGAGTCAAATCTTTCCATCCTCAATACCTGAATCTCAGGGCTTTCCCCTCGGAGGATCTCCGTGGTCCCAAGGTCTATCTAAATGCCCTCCTAGTGAGCACTGTGACATGCTGTGCACTTGTGCTCACTATTCCACGTATGTCCACAGACTACAGCATCAGTGTTGCCTGGGAGCCCTGTTAGAAACACATAATCCCAGCCCCAACCCCCAAATCTGCACTTGCTAACAAAATCCCGGGAGAATGGTGTCCAAGTCTGAGACACAATCCTCTCTTCTCCTCCACTTGGTTTCAGAGGTAGACTTGTTTCTCCCAATCAGGGTATAAATGTCCTCACAAAATGAGTGGACACTCAAGCACTTTTAATTATTGTTTTGCATAGAAGTATCTGAAAGGTGAGTGAACTCGCTATGTGCTGTGCGGGTATCCCATTTCCTCTATTTTCTTCTCCAGTCTTAATCATGATGCTTCCTTCGTGTCCTGTTGTCAGTTGACTCTTCTTAGCCTCCTCTTCCTGGGGACATCCTTCTGCTTCCTGAAGGAGTTAATAGACCAAACAACACAGGCACATAAAGACAGTGCTGCAGTATCTGGTTAAGGAGTGTGGACATTTCCCATTCTTCTTGGCAACTTTGCATCTGAGCCCCTTCCCGTGTGAGAAGAATCCCCCCACCTTGAATCTTAGGGGGAGGCAGACAATGCCAGATTTATGTTTTCCTTCGTGGAGCATACTATGAGTAGTGGGATCCTAGAGTAAAACATGTCATCAAGGACTCACTAGGAGTGTGGGCACCTGACCTTGGCTTCACCCTTCATACATTCACCATGCTGGGCCTTGAAAACAGAGCTGGTTCTGCAAAGACTAGGAGCCCAGCCAACCCCTCTCCCTAGAGGTGGGGGTAGGTGAGCAAGATTCCAGGGCAGGGGGGCACTGATGCAGCTGGTGCGGCAGAGCAAGGTGCAGGCTTCAGACCAACAAGAGAGATGGTGGTTCTTTCTCTGGGCTATTCCATGGTGAGGTGCTTTTTTGTGGAAATGAGGTTCCTGAACCTGGTTCTCAGATTTTCCAATTCTTTCAGCTATTCCATATACATTCAATAAATTCCATTTCTGCTTATAAGGGTTCTTTTAGAACTGACTTAAAACAGGAGATAGATGCTCATTTGTGAAGGTAACAGCCTCCCTTCCTAGATAAGGAGGGCTACAGATATCAACCAACGTGGTTCAGAAAGACTGCTTAGTACCAGAGGATTGAATCACAGAAATGATATTTTCTGCTTTCTTACTACAGTCTCTAAGTGTGGACCAGTCAACGATTTGATTACATTGGAAGATATTCAGGCAAGTCCCAAGGACCTTTGGAATATCGTACACATTGTACTTTTTAACACAGGAAGAGAAAGAGCCACAATCATTTTTTTTCACTTTGGAAACTGCTTGATCTGGCACAAGAGAACTTAGTCAATCCATCAAAAACGATGCATTGAACACCTACCATATGGAGACTTGGCTAAAACTTTGCCCAGTCTGCTTGGCAGGGAATATCCAAGCCTAGACTAACATCAACCCACAACTGGAATCAGTTAGACTAATTTGTAGTCTGCTTTGGAAATTTTTGGAAAGTTAAATATCTTTGCAAACCTTTCATTCACCCTGCAGTTCTTTGTGCTTCTTGTTGGGTGACTTGAGAAGCAAGAGATGGAAGGAAATAGTGTCCCCTAAAAAATCTATTCATTATGACCAGAGGTTCATTGTTAAAAGCAAAACAAAACAAAAGCCACAGAGAAAATAATTATCCTCTATTGCCCAGAATTAGCTACAATTAGCTTTTCCAGTGGAAATATGACTCATTGGCAACAGGCATCTGATGTCCACAATAGGAGAAATTCCCTCTGGTCCTGCACTTGGCTTGTTTGGGCCTGGAACATACTTAGAAAACCTCATAGGAATGGAATCAACCCATTGGTGGAACAGATACTATTGGGGAACTTACAGGAGGATAGTATGACAACACCTAGTCCACAGTGGGAGTCAAAGGACATCTAAGATCTGACAACAAAACGGGCGTGCTTTACCCCTTTCTAGACAAAACTAGATTTTCCTTCCTATAAAACAATGTCAGCTCATCTCAACAAATACTTTCTGAACTCATTCAGTTGAATACAGCCTTAAGCAATGGAAGTGGCATGTCTTCTGTCTTTTTCACACCGGGGACTGGCTGTTCATAGAGTTTGCATCTTCGTGGTACTGAGACACTAGTTACAATGGAGAGTAAAAAGGTTTATCAAAAAGATTCTTTTTTTGGAGCCCACTGGAAAGACAGAACTGATGAATAATTTGAGAAGTTTTGGTAAATATTGTATTTGGCTATTGTTGAATAACATACAATTATTTTTGTAACCTTTGAAACAATCAGTTTTGGGATTCTGCTTCCTGTGTGGAAATTCTGCTGTAATGTTTGGCACTCTAGCAGCCATCTTATAACCTTGAGGATGGAAGCTTCAGGCTGAGGATGGTGCAGCAGAAAGACAGAAGGAATTTGTGTCCCTAATGACTTCATGGAGCTGTTCACATCTGGAGTTCCTCTATAGGAAAGAATAACCCCTGTGTGTTTAAGCTACTGTGACCAGGTTTTTAGCTGAGTACAATTCTTAACTGATAAAGGCTTTTCATGATGGCATTGTTCAAAGGAGAAAAAAAGAATACGTAAATATCTAACAATAAAGGGTTGACTACGTTGCAGTAATACACAGTTGGCTCTTCATTCAACACTCATTCATTCATTTATAAATTAAGTATCTACTGTATGCCAGGAGCATGGGGATACAATGATAAATAAACAGATATGATCCCTGCCTTCACGGAATTGTAGAAAACCGTGAAGTGGCACAGAAAGATGTTCCTTACAGACTGTGATCATGTTACACTGTGCTTCCAATGTCTGTCCTTTGGGTAAGGCAACTTGAGTGGCCACCCTACACCCCTCCATTGTGAAGACATGTAGGGCCATTTCTTTTTCTTCTCTGAACTTCATTAAAATTCAGTGTTAAAATTTGTCTCTGATAATATCGCACGGAACCTGTGAAAGATGCTTCCAATGCATGTGTTCTTTCAGGTGTGCTCGTATGGGCCACATCTTAACACAAGGTGTAGAATGGATTGGATTTGGAGCAAAACGGGGCATGGCTGCCGTCGCCAAGGCTACTGTAATCGTCGGAGTGAAAAAGAATTACCTGATGCAGTGTAAGTGGGAATGAAGAGAAGGGGACAGATGTACAAAATGTTACAGAGAAGGAATGTAGAGACGGCATAGACCTTTGATGTGGGTGGCGAGGTGAAGGGAAGATTTGAAGACAATTTCAAGTCTCCGGTCTGAAAGACAGGAGAGCAGTGCCAGGTTTTGGAACAGGGAATACGAGAGAGGTGCAGTTTGTTGGGATGAAGATGAATTATCAATGGAGAAAGAATGGTGCAAAACCACAGCGAAACAAAACCAATTCAATTGGCAAGCACCCTGTGAGTACCTGCTCTGTGCTTAGCATGATTTTATAACCTCACTAGGAAACACTGTTGGGAAATAAGCCATCTACATTCCCCCTCTGCAAGCGATTTCTCTTTCAGATAATCAACTTTTGTTCATTTTAACTATTTTCGATGGAAAATGTCCAAGCTGGATTATAGACTTCCTAACTTGTTGTAAGATCCATTAAAACAGTCCTCTTGTTCACTTACATAATCCCCACCTGGTTCACAATGCTTTGAATGTGGAAGTGCTCTGATTGAATGAAGGGATTTAGCCTTTCAGACGAACTTGGGGACATTGGTACACACATGGATTATGTCCCTGTGATGCTTTAAAACTTCGCCAAGTGTGCACAGTGAATTCTGCAGATACACATCTGCGGTGCTGGCTCTGTCCTCCCTGGGTGCTTCTCTTGGCCAATATGTAGGGTCCCAAGCCCATGCTTTGTAATAGGGCTTTGCTAATTCATGGAACCCTTTCAGTCAGCCTCTTTTCTTTCCTCCTCCTTCTCCTCTCTCTCTCTCTCTCTCTCCCCCTCCCTCTTTCATCTTCATTTATTTTGACATCCAAGGTTTTATTTCATACACACAAGTCTTCCAAGGTTTTATTTCATAGACACAAGTTTGCCAGAAGTCCAATCTTCAGATAAGTTATTTCTAGATGGTTTTATATTTGCCCTCAAGTAGTTTAATATTTGGTTGAAGACTTTGGGCACAAAATACAATGTGAGAACTGTAGAAGATAATCTAACTCAGTCAATTGCATGTATTAAAGTGTTCGTCAGTCTTTCGTCCCCATCACAATCTGTCTTCATTCCCATTGCCCATTACTTTAGCCTTTGGGGCTCTATGTCTAGTCTCAATGGGTTTTAACGTTTGTACTCTTTCTTTCCTGGAATGTCTTTCCCTTGCATCTCTGTCCATCAGAAATTATATTTAGTCTTGAAGAAATTATATTTAGTCACAATCCAGGTGACACCTTCTTCAAGGTGGCTTTCCAAGCTCCAGCTCCAGCACCCTTCTCTGTGTTCCTTTTCTACTCAATTGGATCTCTCCATATGGATCTTTTCCTTGGTTGTCTTCTTTGGAGTGTGTGATGCTGTGTTTCTCTCCCACTAGATTATACCCGAGAGGCAAGAGCCATGTCCCCAACCCTTCCCTGAGTAGACGGGTACTAGTGCTGCTGTGGTGGTCTGCTAGCTGAAATCTTCATATGGGAAGAGACTATGTCTGTTAGCATAATCGTGCAGAACATCGAACACAAACAATGCAGCATGGCGGAATTTTGTTCACTCTTGCTCTCCAATGTCACGACCAGTAAGAAATTGTTTCCAGCAGGATAAGCCTTGGACGTACTAAATTAAGTTGAATTTCTTTTGTCCTATTCCTACTACAATAGGCAAAAATAGTGTGACATTTTGATTCTCCTCAGTAAAGTTCAAGATGTTTTACAATTTAAATGAGAAAGCCTTCAAAATCATTTTAGTGGGACATTATGCATCTTGCTTTAATCTAATACAATATTCAGTGTAAGTGACTTTTTGGCTTCTTTGCTTGAGAATATGGCCTACAACAAAAATTATAATACAGGTCAACAAAGTAAATTGGTGGCTGTATTTAAAGATTTGTGGGACATTGCCCAAGAAATCTTAGCGGTAATGGTGCCAATATTTTTAAGGCTGCCCAATCAGTATGGGAAAGGTCAGCAAGCAGATCTCTCATAATTTGCACTGAAAATAATCTTCACGTCTTTTTTCACAATGACTACCACCTATTCGATAATATGGACTGAAAACATACCTCAGTAAAAACTTGCAAAGGTTGGCTGTCTGTTATTTACTTAATTAACTCTAATATTTATCGAAGCTTACTAGAATTACAGGCATAATTCTAGGCACTTGGGATACAGTAATATACAAAACGGATAAAAATATCTGCCTCATGCATCTCTTTTGAATGGATCACCCAAGCACTGTGCTGGACATGTTCACGTTCCCATAAGGTACATTTTATTGTGTGCATTTTATCAATGATAAACTGAAGCAGGGTAGGTAGCTTGAGCAAGATTAAACAGTAGTCAATAGGCAAGTCTGAATCCACATCAGCTCTTCTGGTTGGAAGTGTTACCTCTGCTGTGTCACATTTCCCAAACTTGTATCCCGCAACTATTTCTCCAGGAGGTTAGTGTTTCATAAAAATTAATATTCCAATATGTTAGGGAAATTCTTTTTGTCACAGGTTGGGTTCTCCTCGAAGCAGCTGCTGAGATACAGTTTTTCATGGAAGAGAATTCTTAAAGCATGTTCTTAAGATCAACACCTGGGGCAGGGAAGGGAAGGGAGGCAAGGGAGTAGATTAGACAGGGAGAAGGGGAGGTGCACTGCAATCTTAGGGGCAGCCTCAGCTGATGCTGCAGAAATTCTGAAGCTGAGATGACCCTGCAAAGCTATACTGAGTTGGGCCAAGACAACGAGGCTTCTATATCCCCATGCCAATCAGCTTTTGGATGTGGTCTGTTCCCAGAAAGGAGCATGACCTTGGACAAGGTAGCTCTATTCAGCTGAGCCAATCCCCAAAGGGAGCCAAGAGCTAAGGGAGTGGCTCCTTGGGTCATTGTCAGCAGCTGGGGCCATAAGTCCTTCATTCCTGGAGGAGCACCTGGGACTTAAATCACAGCACCCACCAGACTGTGGTATTTGTAAGCACGAGATTAAACAACTAAAAGTTTCTTTAGCTGTCTATCTAGATAGAGCCTTTAGTGGTCAAACATGTACTGTGAACTTTCAAGAGGGTAATTTACTATGCAGACTTTCTCTAATTTAGTTAAGCTCCAATTACTTTCTTTTTTGGGGGGGTCCATATTTATTAACATTCTCTGAAAAAATATACTTAGGATGAGTGTGTACCAGAAATCATAATGCAATTGGAAAAGTGAAAAAAGAGGAAGATACAAAATGAAGTAGTAGAGTACAAATATTGACTCAAAATGGATCATAGACCTAAAACTATAAAACTCTTAAAAGAAGGCATAGTGTAAATACTTGTGACCTTGGATTAGGCAATGGTTCCTTAGATATAATACCAAAAGCAAAAGTGACAAAAGAAAAATAAATAAACTGGACTTAATGAAAATTTAAAATTTTGTCTTTCATGGAACACTATGAAGAAAGTTAAAAAAGCAACCTACAGAATAGGATAACATATTTGCAAATCATATATCTGACAAGAGACTTGTATCCAGAATACATGAAGAACAATTACAACCCAACAATAAAAAGACAACTCAATTTAAAAATGGTCAAAGAATTAAATTAGACATTTAAAAAAAAAATTACAAATGGCCAATAAACACATGAAAAGATGCTCAACATCATCAGCCATCAGGGAAATGCAAATTAAAACCACAATGAGATACCACTTCACGGCCACTAGGATGACATAATAATAAACACAGAGAATAACAAGTGTTGGTGAGGATGTGGAGAAATTTGAACCCTCCTACACTGCTGGTGGGAATGTAAAATGATGCTGCCACTTTGGAAAATAGTTTGGCAGTTCCTCAAAAGATTAAACATAGAGTTACCAACATGACTTGGCAATTTCACACTTAGATATATGCCTAAGAAAATTGAAAACATATGTCCACACAATAATTTGTACACAAATATGCATAAAAGCATTATTAACAGCGCAAAAGTAGAAATCACTGAAATGTCCATCCACTGATAAATAGGTAATGAAAATGTGGAATATTACTAGTCTATGAAAAAGATTGACATAATGTACAACATGGATGAATTTTGAAAACGTCATGCTAAATGAAAAAAGCCAGACACAAAAGGTGAATATTGTATGATTTCATTTGTATGAAATGTCTAGAATAGGCAAATCCATACAGTAGATTAGTGGTTGCCAGGGGAAGTGATGGGGAATGATTGCTAATACGTATGGGGTTGCTTTTGGGGATATTGAAATGTTCTAAAATTAAATAGTGGTGATAGTTACACAACTCTATGAACATAGTAAAAACTGAATTATACTCAAAATGGTGAAGTATATGATATATGATAATATCTCAACATAGCAGTGGGAACATAAATGAGAGGACCATGAACTTTATCTAGGAGTACTGGGGAAGTTATCAGAGCTCTCTTGCTTGCAGATTAAAAAAAAAAAAATCTCAAAATATATTAAGAAAACTTTCAAAGAAGGGAGAGAAGGAATTTATTGACTAGCATATCTGGGAAATCCAGAGGTGCCGTTTACTTTGTGGTTTCACCAGAGGAGACAAAAATGGCACCTGACAACCACAGACTCTCCCCCTCAGTGTTTAGCAAATCCAGCAGAAAGACAGCTATTCTCTTCCAATATCCTTAGAGAAATCATAGGGAAGAATTTGATTGGTGCTGCTTGGGACACAGATTTATTCCTGAACCACTCAGTGGATAAAAGAAGGTTGGGGTATTCCAATTGGCTACCCTAGGTCATGTACCTTTCCCTGTGGGTGGTTGTTTGAGGGAAGTGTTAGTGATTTACAGTCTTCCACGTGAACGACAATGCAAGCTGGATATAAAAGGAGGAATGAGTTTGCAGATCAAATAGATTATAGAAAAAAAAATGTAAAGAAAGAAAACTCTAGTAGAAGGATTACTATGGCATCCTTTCTTTACCTTTGATTTTTAATGTCATTTTCCCCTTACCATAGGCTTCTGCCTAGAGGATTAATCATATTGACATTAATATAACAGTGCCACAGTAATTTTATGTTCTACAGTGAAGATTAAGCAACCATATTCTAATAGGCAATTATTGGTATTAATGAAGAATTAATACAGACTCCAGTTTAGAACTTAAGCCTTACTCAGAATTTACTCCCTTCTGTATAATTTTGTTCAGCTAGCCTAGTCTACTCCATCTCAAGATCTCTTTTCTGACTTTCTTTTCATAGCCTCCCTCCTTGGTCATCAAAGAAATAGGCAGCTTTTCCCCATAAATCTGCTTTCCGAGTCTCAGTGGGTAGGGTGAAAATTCTTCCAGTTACTCCAGGCAGAAAGTTGAAATGACCATTAACTCCTTCCTCAACATCCAATCATCAATTATTGGCAATATTGCCTTTTCACTGCCTTGAACATTGTCCTTTCATCTCTGTTCCAATGTCAAGGCAGCAATTTACCTTTTCATAATTCCTCACTGGGCTTACCATAATAGCCTCTCCCAGTCTCCAAACTCCAGCTGCTCAATCCATCCTTCACACTGTGGCCATAGTGAACTTGTAAAAATGCAAATGGCTCCACCCAGGCTTGAAATTCTTTCCTCGAGATAGAATCGATTGTCAATTCCATTGGATATACATTACCAAGTCTTCTGAACCAATGAAGTCACCCAACCTTTGGTATGTGAATAAAAATGTCTCAAGCCCCCTTCTCACAGTGATGGAAACCCAGTGTTCTCATTTCTCTTCTTCATCTTAGAAACCTGACTCAGACCAGGACCTAACCTCACCGTAATTTACCAGTTTCTTATTGGGTCCAAATGCCTTCAATTTAATTATTTAGTATATTAAATTGGAAGGTTTGATTGACTCACCAACATACATTAAACATTTTCCAAGTGAAACAGATATCTTTGTAGGACTTGTAAAAAGAATTAACCAAAATCTGGTTAAACTCTCAAGACCCTCCCTCACTCTGAGGTGATTAAATAAGTCAAAAGTGGATTTGAAGAGGAAAGATTTGTGAGAACAATTTCCATGGAGAGAGCTGTGCTAGGAGCCCGCCCTCCTCCAGTCTGTGCCATCACCTTGAGTAGAAAGCAGGTGGCCCAGGAAACTACTCAAGAAACTTTAATAGGTGTCCCTTGATTTTGGGGGTTAGGGAACACAGCAGAGTAGACTGGTATCTGACTATTAAGAAATCTAAATAGATGAGACAGGCTGGCTAGCTGCTGAGGGGCAGTTCTGAACAGAAGTGAAGGCTCTGGGATCAGCTCACATCTCTGGATTTTTTTGAAATAGATGAAATGAGAGGCTTGCCATGGACTTGATGTGGGTAAGCTAGAGATGTCATCTTAGAAGAAGTTATGAAAGCCTCATTTTAGGGGCTGCAAAAGGAGTAAAGGACTATTGAACCAGAGAAACATCCACTCACATAAGAGATCTCTGGGGCAGGATGGGGTGTCTTTATAACTCACAAAAGTGTCCCACCAGAGAAAGAGTTTTCAATAACTGCCAACATTCAGGAAGCACAAAGCCATATTTTGGCAGTGTCAGTTAAGGAAAACTTTCTTACTCCTGTGACATGTCCTTCACACTCCCACCCCTGAGCCTGCACTAGCCTCAAAATGACAAAAGCTGGGGGAGCGAGCGAGACAGAAGAAACCATTTCCCAAGAAGCAGGCAACCAGCAGGAAGGGAATTAACACTGAATGAGGCTGGAAGTTTTTACTATTCCATGGTATTGGGCACCGAGAATGGGGACCATATGTTATAACTTAAAATTACTATAGGAATTTTATAATTTAAGAATAATTTTTAAAAAGTCATGGCACCGCTCAAGTTTTTAATTCAGCAACAGAATAACTTCCCCCACTGAATAAATCTTAAAATAAGATTGTACTGTGGTTATATCCCATAATCCCACTTGTTAAATGTATGAGTTACATTGAGTGGGTGTGGCTGTTTTCTAACGTAAGTTCATTTACAAAAACAGGTGGAGGGCTGGACTGAGCCAGCAGTCCAGAGCTTGGGAAACCCTGCCCTAGACTGTAGGCTGCTTGAAAGCAGGAAGTTTGCTTGGTTATTATTTAATCTGAAATACTCTGCACATTGTAGATAATAATGACTGGATGAAAAAATAGCAGGAGTTCCTCTATTACCCATTATGCAGAACCAGTTTAACTCAAATAATTCCTTTTGTTATCTTTTCAAAAAGTCCCAAGAGAAAAGAGTGAGTCTCCTTAGGGAAAAGAACCTGAACTAAAAGGCATTTGATTACAATCAAAAGAACTTCTACAAAGGTGAGCCACATGGTATAGGAGCACCTCCAAGCAGGTAAACTTATACAGGTTACAAAAAAGACACATTCTAGCATGTCAAATTCTACACATAGGCTTGTAACTACTCGTATGTCACTAAAATGTAAGCTTCCCATTGGACACTCCTCAACTTCTTTATCTTTTAAGATTGACCTAGCATGATGTCCTGTACATGGGGGACAAAGATAAATGAAGAAGAATAAAAGAAGAATGATTCTATTCATAAACAGCCAAAAGGATACTCAGAAATGCATGCATAATTGAAGACAGGTCTTTACCAAGAAAATTCTGTTTACTAGAAGGTGTGGTAGTGGAAGAAGGAATACAGAAGTTGGGATCCAGCTAGCATAAAGAAGCACCACCTGAGGCCCAAGAGGTAGTTTTATCATTTGAAGGTTAACTGAATTTATTTTAGTCTGGGTGGAACAGCACAATATTTTGTTAACGATGTATATTTTTTGTGTGTGTAGTATTTTCATTGACCATGTTGATAGTACAGATATTATTGGTACTGACCTCCAAAGGTCTCTGGGCTGTATAGAAATGCTAGGTTTGTGCTTGAATATTTTAGATCCAATTAAAATTAATTGAATACCTACTATGTGTCAAATATTGTGTAAGATATTTCCACACACATCATCTGGGCAGGGAACACAGCATAGCACCTGGAAACACAGTCCTAAAGCCAGATAACTGGGATTTGACCACTTGTTCCGTCACTTACTAACTGTGAGACCTTGAGCAAGTAACTTAATCTCTCTGTGCCTCAGTCTCCCTATCTGTAGGATGGTGAAGAAAAACAGTTTCTACATTCAAGTTTGTGGTGAGGATTAAAATAATAGAATGTGTGTTAAGTGCTTAACACTGTGCCCGGCACATAGTAAGCTCTCAAAAAATATTAGCTATTACTGTGTTTCCCAGGAAATAAGATCTAGTTCTAACCACCAGTTCTAATGTGTCTTTTGGAGCAAAAATCAATATAAGACCCAGTCTTATATTATTTAAGACCCGGTATCATATTATATTATATTATATTATATTATATTATATTATATTATATATTATATTATATATTATATTATATTATATTATATTATATTATATTATATTATATTATATTATATAAGGCCTGGTCTTATATTATAGTAAAATAAGACCAGGTCTTATATAATTTTTTGCTCCAAAAGACACATTAGAGCTGATTGTCCGGCTAGGTCTTATTTTCAGGGAAACACAGTATTATCATCATATTCAATTAATCCTCAGAGCGTTGCGGTGAGTTTGGCGTGATTACCCCATCTTACCACAGAGGGAGCTGAAGCTCAAGCTGTAACTTCCTCTAGGTGCCGAGGGGCCAGAAGTCTAGGACAGCTGGGTCAAGTTTATTACACCAGGAGGACGGACTGGGTCGAACAAAAGCTGTCATACGTGCATCTCTAGCCTTGGTTCCAAATGTACTTTGGAAACTAATCCAATCTCTGCATGGCACCATTCTCATCTCAAAAAGTTAAAATTGTGTTTGTAAGGACCTCCAAGTAGAGGTTCCATAGAAGTGTTAGATTTTTCCTCTATAACAACAACGACAACAAAAACGTAGTTTTCAAAAATAGCATCGCTTTGTTAGGACGTATAACAGTCATCTTTTTATGTAGTGTCCCTGGCTACTATTCAAAGCCAAGCCCACTATCCTTTCATTGTTTTTTTTTTTTTCTTTAGATCAGGAAAGACCTGAAATTTGGCTCTGAAAATTTCCTTAATTTGTAAGAAGAAATATTCCCCTGGAAGTCCAGCTGTTATGACCAAGAAGGAAAAACAAAGCACTAACAAGAAATGACCAGGCATTGAAACCACGGGGTTTTCAGAATTAAATTGTTGAATTTATGTCACATCCTTTCTTGGCCACTCTCTAGCTCTATCTGCCAAAAGTAACACAAATTGTTGCTCCAAGCAGAAATCTTCATAGGTAGTGACACTGATAATGTCTCCCCATGCAGAGCCTCGCGGAAGCATCTGGCTGAGGCGTAAAGGCAGGGATGTGCTGAATCATCCCCCGGGGAAGGGATTTCTTTAAAGCCCTTTCAGACAGAAGAATAGTCACCCTCTGACCTCTGAACAGCTTTCTCTGGCAATTTCCACAAAGGCTGCTTCCAGAAACATTTCTTCCTTTGTTTCATTCCCATCAAAAAGCACTTATAAGAGACTGATTCACCTCTAGGGAAACTTCAAAGATGCAGGGGAAAAGTCATACATATGGTCCATATAGTCTTGGGATCTTATAATTAAGACACAAACACATGTAAAAAAGATACATAGACAAGGAGAGGTATTATATCAACAAATGGCCAGACAGTAAATTACAGTATTTATATCTTATCTATCTAAACAACTTATTCTTTTCCAACTTTCTATGATATATACAATAGTAAGCAAAGATAGATATACACATATACATATGTATGTGTATGTATAAGTGCATGCACACATATGCACACATGTATACACATACATGTAGACCTGATTATGCAATTTGCAAGGCTCAGTGCAAAACAATAATGTGGGTCTCTTGTTAAAAAGTTATATATATATTTTATCATATAATTATATATGCATATATTACACATATATGCATATATTTCTGATTAATATTTATTTTTAAAGATGATATTCTAATCTAGGTCTAGGTATGACTTTGGTTGAATAATTATTTTGCCTAATTATAGTCTGGTAAAAAGGAGCCCAGATATTTAAAATATAGACCAGTGTTTCAACAGTCTATCTAAACTTAAAGCTTTTTCAGGTATCCAAAAATTGTCCATTAATTACCTTAATTTAATGTTAATCCAAGGATTTAATTTAACTAAGGATTTTGAGAATTATATTTGAGCTGATACACTATAGAATATAGCAATAGTTGATATAAAAATTGTAAGAACTGTAATTCAAATTAGATGGACACATAATTTTACACTTTTTAAAATTTTTAACATTACACAGAAGTAATGCTAGCTTATCTAATCAGTAAACCTGAAAAAAACGCTCAGAAAGTTTACATTATAATTAGTGTCTTTATGAGGAAACAAATCCAAATTCTTTTTCTAATTGAAATTTATTGGGGTGACCATGGTATACAGAACTACATAGGTTTCAAGTGTACAATTCTATAATACATCATCTATATATTGCATTATGTGTTCACCCAGAGTCAGTTCTCCTTCCATCACCATATGTTTGACCCCCTTTACTCTCTTCTACCACCCCACTCCCCACTCAGGTAACCACTAAACTGTTGTCTGTGTCTATGAGTTTTTATTTCTTTATTTGTGACTTCACTCATATGTGGGATATAAAACTGAAGGTAACAAAGGAACAAGACAAACAAACAAATCCAAATCTTAAAGTAAAATGCATACTTGTATTATATTCTACACTTACAAAATCAGGAAAAATTCCTGTAGCTGTTTTTTAAACCAAAATTATTAAACCAGTTTGATTTATTGAGCAATTTATCTTGCTTATGCACAGTTGAATTCTTAATTACAAGATTGCTGAACTAGCAGTTTCTATGAGAAAGCTTTTTTGTTGTTTTTTCCTTAAAAGACCAGCACATCTAAAGCATTAGAAGTTCAGTTTCTTTAAAGAAAGAACTATTCAGGGACTATTAGATACAGCAAGTGTTAATAATTCTCTATAAGCCAATCTTCAGGGAACTCCTTCAAGATAGTATATCATCTAACTTATCAATATTCTCCAGAGGATGGAATATATTTCACACAGACACAATGAGACATATTCGGTTGGTGCAAAAATAATTGTGGTTTAAAAGGTTAAAAATAATTGCAAAAACCACAATTACTTTTGCACCAATGTAATAGAAGTTCTCAATTACATACTCACAGACCCACCAAGAGCCTGCAGATGCATTTCTACAGTCCAAGCTACAGGTCATAATAAAACTTACCCATTCAGATCTCAAAGAGATGTTCTCCTTTCCAGTGGGCAGGAATTTTTTTCATTGATTTGACTGCAAACAGTTAAACAACAGCAAAAAAGACTAACAAGTAGAGTCTCCCATCATCCACCCAACCCAACAGGCCATGGCGAGTCACCAAGCAGTTAACCCATAAAGACAGATTCCCAACCCCTGCTCTCACCAAGGGGGCTCTGAACAGACTCACAGACACACAGGGGGCTCTTTCGATGCAGGGGAGACCAGCTAGTGACCAGATACCCACCAGGCTTGAAGACATGTGGCCCAGATCATGAGTTTCCTGATGCCCAGGGTGACTCTCTAGTCTTTGCCAAGGCCAGCTAGTGATTCAAGACAAGAAACATACCCACGGGTCACTGGATCCTACTGTGAAAAGAGACTGTAAGTTGTACAGACTAACAGAGTTGGCCAAGATCCAAAAACAAAAGCAAAATCAGAGAATCAGAATTTTAAAAGAAGCAAACAAAAAACCCAGAAATCCTGAAAATCAGGGAGTGAACAGAGATATAGTTCTTTTGCTGCTGGAAACTCATTTTGGGAACTAGGACAGGTTGTTCCACGAGACTCTTCTCAGGCAACATCATTTAATTGGCTCCACCAATTAAACTGTGTTTCTATGGACTAATGTCTAAAACTGTCAAATTTCCAAAATGTTAAAAACATGAATGCATAAAAAACGCATAAAGATGAGTCGAAGAATTATCTAACTCATTAAAGAAGAAACAAGCAGATAAACAAGCAGATTCTGAGAACATTTGAAGGACAGTATTTTCAGCCATTGAAGAAAGAATGCAGAATAAGACAGTTATTAGATTAGATTTTTAAAAATTGGTTTATGTCCCTCCATAACCATACCCTTTGGGGTTATCTTTTCTACCAGAAAGAAATAATTTGTATTGCTTTCTGGCATGAAACTCCAAGTAACTTCGGTGGATCTAGGTTCTAACCAATAGTAAATGGTGAGCCAAGCAAAAGATGGTGCAAATAGGATGAGGAGGATTTGAGCCGGTGAGCCTGGTACGAGAAGGAAGATGGCTGAGAGGGCACAGACATAAAATGGAATGTTCTCATAAGACAGTTGACACTAAATAGGGATTTGCAAGGCCAAGGGTAGTACGGTGTCCTGAAAGAGGAATTGGGCTGTCAGGGCTGAAAACGAAATGGTTGTATCTTGACCTAGAAGCTGATGAGCACAGAGGCCCTCACACAGGACACTCAGAATGGCCTGCAGATTTTATTTCCTCCGACCTCCCCTCTTGCCTGAGCAACTGACACAGGTTTACAGCAAATGGACTTCTAATGTGTGGTCTAGAAAAGGCATTCACCACACCATGCTCCATCACTCACGGTGAAAGGACACCAAACTGCTGCCTCCTCAGTGGTACCCCATGAGCCTTCCCTGCCTCGAGGCTCTCTCATGGCACAGTGAGTTTGCTTCCTGCTTATTCCATACCTCTACTCTCACTGCAATACCTGGTATCAACCAATACTCTGCAGTTCAAATTCACCAGCTGTCATGCAGAGTGTCAGGCACCCCGTCTCTGGTCCCGCTCCCCACATAAGAACACAAGATATAGTGAAGCCAAAAAGAAACACCCACAGAGCCATAGATAGGGGAGTCATACTACCATATTTTTGCTGGTGGCTGGGTTGGAGACACAGGAAGCAGGAGCCACACTATCCACAACCTGTCATCCACTTGTCTCTGCCAACCAACCTCACTTGCTAGCTGCAATCCCCCGTCCTAACTGCAATCCGCTCTTCCTAGCTCAGCCACCATCTTCTTGCTAGCCCCCATTTTCTGCTAACGTAGCTATGGCAGTTATATTAGTGGCCAATGGCTCACTGGTTACAACTGACGGCCAACTAGCCACATCTGATGGCCATCCAATCACAGTTGATGGCCATTTACTACCTGAGCCAGCACCTTTCCACGTGAGGCCGAGAGTCTGGAAACTGCCCTCCTGGCTGTATCCCCACACCAGCACTGTGCTGTTGGGACAGAGTCCCAGAGAGCAGTTTCCAGGCTCTCGGCCTCACGTGGAAAGGTGCTACCTCGGGTAGTAGATGGCCATCAGCTGTAACCAGTTAGCCTTTGGCCACTGATATAACCACCGTGGCTGAGCTAGCAAGCGCGGATTGTAGTTAGCACAGCCGATTGCAGTTAGCAAGTGAGGTTGGTTGACAAGGAAGCGGATGGTGGGTTGTGGATCGTTTGGATCCTGCTTCCTGTATCTCCAACCCAGACGCCAGCGAGAATATAATGGTGTGACTCCCCTATCTACAGCTCTGTGGGTGTTCCTTTTTGGCCTCACTATATCCTGAGTCCTTATGTGGGGAGCGGGAGCTGAGACACTGCCTAACGCCCTGCATGACACATGGTACAGCGAGCAGGGTACGGTGCTGGCCAGTACTCTCCGAACGGTGGAGCAGTTTGTGCGTATGAACACTCAGGAAGCCCGTGAGGAGCAGTGCCTGGAACAGGAGGCACAGTCTGCTTGGGAGAAACTTGACCCCTCAGTGAATTGGTGGTCCTCTCGAGCCTCTGGATGGCATGCCGCCCTATTGGCCATAGCAGGCGTCACCTGCCATTTGGTGGTCTGCTGCTGCTGTGGCTCCTAGAGTTATGGACGTCTTGCACCGAGGCCTCCACCCAGTCGGACACCTGGAGCGGCGAGCAGGATTCCGGCCAGGTAGGAATGGTGTCTGACTCTGGGCAGGAGGACAAGTGGCCTCCACACAGTGTATGGGGCCCGGTGGCCACTGTTTTTGGGAGCTGGACCCCCGTAGAGGGGTGGGAGGATGTGCACCATTCTCCAACCAGCATGGCCCGGAGAGGGCAAGGGTTGTTGCGGCCGTGTGGGCTGGAAGGTGTTTGCTGAGACAGCCCAGATGTGAGACTTATAGTCCCAGGAGGGAACGCTTGCTGAGTCCTTGGTGGAGGATGCGGGTGAGGTCAAGGTCATCTCTCACCCCCAGGTTGGGGAGGACTTGGAGCCCTCGCCCTGAGGAGAGGGTACACGTTGTGAGGCCAATGCGCAGCCCTGGCAAATGACTGTGGTTTATGGGGAATTGCCTTCCATCCCTGATTTGATAGACCGCTTGACTGTTTACTTGGGAACATACCACCATGTAGTGGAACTGGAGGATGTTTGCTTCCTGTGTCTCGCCAGGCCGCCTGCGAGACTGGTGCAGGAAGACCCCTGGTTGGGGTACAGGCAGATGTTTGCTTCCTGTGTCTCCACCGGTCGCTGTTGAGAATATGTGAGAGCCCTGGCTGTGCCTGGGAAGTTTGGCTGTGCCCAGAAAGACTGGTGGTACCCTGAGAAAGCCTGGCTGTGCCCAGCATGTTGCATCCACCTCCAGGTTTCTAACACAGAGCCCCTCGCCGAAGATGCTTGTCGCATAGATTGTGAGGTGAGACCCTGTAGGGGAAGATTGTGGGGACAGTCCCAGAGAGTAGTTTCCAGGCTCTTGGCCTCATGTGGAAAGGTGCTGCCTCAGGTAGTAGATGGCCATCAGCTGTAACCAGTTAGCTATTGGCCACTGATATAACTGCCGTGTCTGAGCTAGCAAGGGCGGATTGCATTTGGCACGGCGGATTGCTGTTAGCAAGTGAGATTGGTTGATGGAGAAGTGGATGGCAGGTTGTGGATCGTGTGGCTCCTGCTTCCTGTGTCTGCAACCCAGCCACCAGCGAGAATCTAGTGGTATGACTCCCCTATCTATGGCTCCGTGGGTGTTCCTTTTTGGCCTCACCATGTCCTGCATCCTTATGCGGGGAGTGGGAGCTGAGACCCCGCATAGCACCCTGCATGACGGTGCCCAAGAGGCGATGCCCTGCTGCTCCCCACCTCACCCCATTGTGTCCATGGCCCTCTCTCTGTCTGCTTGTCTGATGCTTTCTGTCATATCTCAGTCCACAGTCCCTGCCCTTGTTAGCCTCTTCCTAACACTTCTCAACCTGTCCCTTTCTCTCCCAAGTACACTCAGCTGCTTTCCACATCACCAGGTATCTCCTGGCTCTGGGTACCTCCTGCTCCCACTAACTGCCCACTCAGTGTAATCCCACATCCCGTATGTACATCCCAGGTGTAATGCAGGGACTCAGCTCCTGTTCTGGCAGGTGAGCGCAGGATATGGTGAGGCCATAAAGGAACACCCACAGAGCCATAGATAGGAGAGTCATACCACTACATTCTTGATGGCAGCTGGTCGAGACACAAAAGCAAACATCTACCAGTACCCCAACAGGGGGTCTTCATGCACCTCAGTCTCACTGGCGGCTGGGTGAGACACGGAAGTAGGATCTACACGATCCACAATCCACCATCCACACTTGCTAACCCCACTTGCTAGCCACAATCCGCAGTCCACTTCCCTGCCAAACCACCCAACCCCCCAGCGTCACCACGGTAGTTATATTAGTGGCTAAAGCCTAACCGGTAACAGCCGATGGCCACCCAGCCACAGCTGATGGCCATCTAACAACCAAGCCAGCATCTTTCCACATGAGGCTGAGAGCCTGGAAACTGCTCTCTGGGACTCAGTCCCCACACCAGTATCCCGGAGTACTCTGTTTTCAGCTTCTCTGTGTTCTAAATCCTCCTCAACCCTAAGCCTGAAGGCCTGCCCCCGACTCTGCTTTATGACCACACCTGGTTCTTAAAGTGTTCAAACACTCAGCAGGTAGCCTGTGGATTGGACCTATCCCTGGGGTTATTCAGGACTTTGGACCATATTTAGATTGTCTCCATAGCTACAGCTTTCCCAGGGTGGTTTTAAGACCCATACATGACCCAAGGCTGGGGGTGGGTGGCAGGGACTAAATATGAACCCCTCTCTGGGCTCCATGTCCAGCTGCATCTCAGGGCCCTGGGGCTGGATCTCTGGAATCAGCTCATCCGCTCAGGTTCACAGACTCACAGAACAACCCTACATGAACCTCAAGACAGCTTGAAAATTGATCCAGGTTTATTTAATCTGCCTTTCCAGTTGTTTGAAAAGCCTAACATATAATTAGGGGAGGTCTTTGTGCCCCTCCAAAGCCTTTAGAAAACCCCACACAAGCCAGAAATCTGTTCACTGCTTAGCAGGGCCAACAGGTAAACCTGAGGGAAAAGTGGATAATTTTGTGTCCTCCCTTCCACGGCCTCCGCCGACTTTTCAAGCTGCTAAGGGAACCCTCAGGGGGCATGAGCTCCCACTTTCCTTTAACTTTGGCTCTGGGCAAATGGCAAGCCAAGTACCGATGACCTGGGAGCCTTTCGTCTGATTCTGCCCTAACAAATCCAGAGGCCCTGGCGCCTCCTTCCAGTTTTTCCCCAGGAAGGGCAGCCACCGATTCACAAGGAGTTGCTGGGTTCTTCTGAAGAAGGGGACAAAAACTTACAGCCAGCTGACCGGGGTCTGAGTCCCAGCTCTGCATCTGCTGCTTTTCTGAATTTGAGCAATTCATGCTTATCTTATCCATAGTGTGTATAATATTAAGGTCCATCATACATCTCATAGAGGTTTTCTGAGGACCATAGGTGATTTAAATAACTCTGCACACAATAAAGCATTAGATAAATGTTAATAAATAAAATATTAAAATTTGGGTGCATCATTAATACATCTAATTGCAATACCACTGTGGGGACAGAGCCAGGAGGGCAGTTTCCAGGCTCTCGGCCTCACATGGAAAGGTGCTGTCTCGGGTAGTAGATGACCATCAACTGTGATTGCATGGCCATCAGCTGTGGCTAGTTGGCCGTCAGCTGTAACCAGTGAGCCATTGTCCACTAATATAACTGCCGTGGCAACGCTAGCAGTAAATGGGGGCCTAGCAAGAAGATGGTGGCTGAGCTAGCAAGAGCGGATTGCAGTTAGCAAGTGAGGTTGGTTGGCAGGCAGAGAAGTGAATGGCGGGTTGCAGATCGTGTGGCTACTACTGCGTGTGTCTCGTCCGGCCGCCAGTGAGACTATAGTGGTATGACTCCCCTGCCTATGGCTCCGTGGGTGTTCCTTTTTGGCCTCACCATGTCCTGCGTTCTTATGTGGGGAGCGGGAGCTGGGACCCTGCAGGCCACCCTGCACGACAACCACCTATTCCATTAACACCTGCCATGATGACACATATCTCTTAACAGGGTCTCAGTTTCCCCATAGACTACCTTTTCTTAACCTCACAGAGTGGGACACTTGTTTACCTACTTCTTTTGCCTGTGCAAGACATGCATTTCTTCCTGAGGATTTTTTTTGTCCCTTCTGTCCCCTTCCTAAAATGTCCTCCACAGAGTCGCGCCTTGGACTGCAGGGCACAGTTCGGTAGCACCGAGTGCACCTCCCCCCACCCCACATCATCCTCCACCTGAGGCAGGTCCCTCCTCAACCAGCTGGCCCTCAGCTCAGTTCCAGCGTCGCCTGCAGCACACTGTCCCATGGCGCACAGGCGTTTCACCAACAAGGGTTCTGTGATCCAGTAGATTTGGGAAAAGCCGGGCAAAGTTAATATGGTTTTGGTTTGCTTTTTCAATGGTGAGACTTTTCAGACTTTAATATGCTAACGGACACCACCTATTTCCACGTGGGGTGGGGTGCAGTATGCCGTGTCCCAAACCTGCTTGGCTGTGGAACCCCTTTTCCCAGCACAGTGTCTCACTGGGTCCGTGTGCTGTGGAGTACCACCTCGGCCAGCGTGTGGGATCTGCACACTGACGTGTCCTCTGCAAAGCACCCCAGCCTGAGGACAGAGGTCAACCTGCCTGACACGTTTGTCATTGACAGCTCTTCCAGCTCCACGTCGGTGCTTCTCCCATCCGTCACAGTCACCATGCTTACCTTCCGCCAGATGGAATCCCATCATGCAGGGAGGTTTCCTCCCACACACTGACTTCCCGCAGCTGCTCTTAGAGTGCCATCCGCTCATAGGCCGAGGCAGAGTCCTTCACCTTCCTGCCTCCACTGTCACACACGTGCAATCACCAAGACCAGCCAGGAGAGGCCTCCTTGGCCAAACTCAGCAGAAATGCCAAGGATGGTGCGGTTGGGCCCAGGGACACAAGCAGGATCAAGTCCACCGGTCCCTCCAGCTCCACCTTCCCATCTGCCAGGGGGTCCAGGCATCGGGATTCCTCGGTGGCCCTGGAAGCTCCCCCAGAGAAGCCCCAGTCTTTAACAAACAAGGGATATTTATAGGCATTCCTCACGTTGTTATACTTTGCGGATGTTCTGTTTTCATCCACATTGAGGCAACACCCTCCACCAGCAAAAAGGTTACGACTCACTGAAGGCTCAGATGATGGTTAGCATTTTTTAGCAATAAAATATTTTTGAATTAAGGTATGTACCTGTTTTTTTTTGTTTGTTTTTTTGACATAATGCTATTGCACACTTAATAGACAACAGTATAGTGGAAACATAACTTTTCTATGTACTGAGAAACCAAAAATTGTGTGTGATTCTCTTTATTGCAGTGGTCTGGAACTGAACCTGCAATACCGCTGAGGTGTGCCTGTACCATCCCACCGCAGGCCAATCAAGAATGCACATGTCTCCTGGGTATAGAAAGGGAATTCCCCCTTGCTTTTCAACCCAGTTTGGGGATTTCAGGCTCACTTGGGGAACTGGTTTTTTCCTTCAATTTACTTCTTCACTTCAGCATAGCCGATCATGTGCTGGCTGGTGTGCCAGGCAATTTGGTAGATCCTGAAGGAGGCAAGGCTGCAAGGATAAAATGTCCCTGGGGAGCATGACTTGTACTTGGAGGACTTGGGGACACATGGCTTCTTTGTTTTGCCCTCTGTGACAGAGATTCTAGGAGCAGCCTTATTTGTTAGGGGAACCAAAGCCTGCTCTGGCAACCAGGGGTCATTGTCCCTGACCTGCTGTGACCCCATGCCCAAAGGGTTAAGTTTGCAGTGAGTAGTCTGACTGTCCTCTGCTGATAACCATGGCAGGGGGCAGAGAGAGTTTACTGTGAAGACCTTGTTACTGGCTTTGCATTTATAACGTAGTAGTATGCGTATTCTTTTCTTTATTCCCAAATTGAGTAGGCTTCACCCCGCAAATCTCGGATCTGCCCTTGGTGAGTGAGAGGCACATGCTTCTCCAGTTAGGTTTCATTCTGTGGAAACTTGCTGGACCAGAAATTGGTCCTGAACTTGATGTAGCAATGGCAGATGCGCCTAGGAGCAGCTCTCAGCCTCGGTGGTGAAGACCATTGCTTGGGAGGGCACTGGATTTCCTGAATCTGAATCATTGAGACAACCCCAGCACAGCCATGCACTGGGGGACAACTGAAAACCCTGCTGCTGATGCCCTTGATGACACCCTGAGTCTACCTGGCTGGCGGGCCACTCCAAGGAATAAGCCACTCTTTTCCTGCCTAAGGTCATTTTCAGGAAAACTCCAATAAGCATCATGAGTCTCCCAGACTTTTCAACTTGTCACTATCAGTGTTTATTTCCCCCAAAACTTGTTTTTTTCTTGACATCAGTGCAACTTAACATGGAGCTCCTACATCAAGCAAGAAAAGTGAAAGATGGAGACACAGGCAATGGCCAGTATTCCCAACGACAGGAGGTTCCAGTCAAGTGATCGTTGCATCTGACCAGCTTGGGTGTGTCCTTTGGCTCCAGCATTCATACCAGTTTCCTGGGACTCAGACCCTCTTTGTGTTCTGAAACTTCAAAGCAAATGCTTCCTGTCTCAGGAATGTCAGAACTCCCCTAGATTCCCTTTAAAGTTCTCAAGAATCCCATTCCCCACTTATTGCTTCTAAGATAAAACAGAGTTCTCCGTCCTTTTGCTATAAAGCATGTGGGACAAGAAAAATCCAGCTGAAAGCTTTAGGGCTGTAACTTATTTGTGCTTTTTCCCATCCCCTTAGGAACCATAATAAAAACTAGCACATGCTATTGCCTAACAGAACAGCCGATGAGCGGGAGTTGTACTCCCTGGTGAGGGACAGTGCAGGGGAGACAGACGTCTCACAGGGAAGGAGGGAGCCCCAATAAAAAGGCAAACTTTGGAAAAGAATCCCCAGAGCCAGGCCCAGTTGGTGGGAAACAGATGTGCCTGTGACCAAAGGAGATTTGTGAGCCTGGTCTCTCTCTCCCCCGCGCAGGACAGCCATCCCAAGCGCCAGGCTGGACATGTTCACGGAGAATCCAGTGTGAAGCCAGCAGCTTGGGCCTGCTGGGAGGGGAACTGCTCCTTCAGCTTTCAGTTACTGCTGGGCTTATGACGCTCCTAAAAATTCTTAATTTAAAAAAACAATCTAAACAGGGAGCACAGAAGGGGCCTCAGATCCAGAACTTTGAGGAAACAGTTGAGAAAAAGTGTCATAAAAATGTGTCCATCTCTGCTTTGGGGAAAACAGAATTGATAATTTTATCTTTTTGCCATTAAATCTTCTCCCTACAGAAAAATAAAAAGGTTTCATGTAGGACATCATTCCCCAGCAACCCGCCGCCTGTCGGCTCCTTCACTGAACAGAGGGTCACATTCAGGCCTCCCCCACCCACAGGCCACTACACGGTGTGGGCTTCTCTCCAAGTCACTCCTCAAGAGTCTGGGGCTGAGCGCTGCCCTCTCCCATGGAGCCCGAGGTCACCATGCATGCCAGCGAACCCTTGTCACTTCTTGCAGCTGTATCCACATTTAAAAGGCTTCACTCTGGTTCGTGTTGTCTTTCTGAATAGATTATATTTTGATAAGCATGGTGACACTCTCCTGATTTTTCTCCCAGTGTTATATTGCTGAGATGGAACCTGGGTCTCAATCCTGTCCCGAACCCATTAGACAATTTTTATGTTGATTCAGTTCATGTCTGACTCGGTAGGTAGGTTTGGTGGATCAAGGCCAGAGTAGTTTGTTTAACGCTCATGAGCAATCTCCATTAGAGACAGAGGCACTCTGAGCCCAGAGAGGGGCTGACTTCTAGGCTCTATCTGTCTACCTCCAAAGGCAAAGCTCTAACCACTGACCTATACTGCTGCTTTCTCAGCTATCACTTGACTTACAAGCACAGCAGAGGGAATAGAGTTATTTGGAGAGAATCATAAAATGTTAATGCTGGAAGAGACCACTGCACTTTCAGACTCGCGCCATCTTCATTACACAACTGGAAAGAATGAATGCCAGATTGGCTTGTTCAAGGTCAGCTAACTTATTAATTGAAGACAGAAGGATAATGTGGAAATCAGACTAGTTTGCCATTTTGTGATGTCTCTGGGCAGAGATTTTATGAGGAAGATATTGGAAAGCATGACTGAAATTTGGGACTGAGAATTGTACATGGATTGAGTTTTTCTACACTTCTCCTTTTCCCACATGGTGAAAATATTGCGAGTTGACTATGTATAAGCACCCTGTAAAAATATGGGATTCCTGCATGGCAGGCGAAATAAGTGGGAAGGCTGGTCCTCTTCATAGTCCGGTGGCTTTTCACATATTGTCTCTTGTGACCCTCCTTTACCTGCCCCACCAGTGACTACTGAGGCGACATAGTCCCATTTTAACTTGAGGCTCAGGCACTTATTCCTAATAACTGGCCTCCTAATTGACTTCTCGATTACCCTAGCACAGAGTAAGTGTGGCCAGAACTCAAAGGTGTGAGGTGTGACTAAGATAAGCCTGGACACTTCCTGTACTCCCTCTCTGCCACCCTCTGATGGGGACACACAGGTTCCCTCTTCTGTAATGTTGACACCACAGAACAGGCATGGTTGGAGTGAAAGAAGCGCTCTTCACGCTCAGAGGAGAAACACATCCAGTTTAAACGTAGGTTGAGTCACCTCTCAAATCTTGGACACAGTGTCTGAGGTAGAATCCAGCTTTTTCTCCTCCTTCAGCTGATCTCAGGCTGCTCATTCCTTCAGGTCAAGGTCAAGTTCTTCCTAGCCTTGCTCCTGGGCCCTTTGCTGATGAGCCAGTCACAGTGATGTGTCCCCCCACCCCCTGCCCCATCTCCTCCAACTGTCTGTCTCTCTGAACTGTTCTGGCATTCAGCCTGAGTTAGCTGAAAACTTTTAAATTTTATTTTGTTAGTTTCATTTTATTCTTTTCTTTTATTTTTGGCATTGACAATCATTACACTTCAATTTGGAGCTCCCTGATGAACAGAACCTGGCACATCTAGTACCTGGTGTGTCTTGTAACTGTAACAGCTGAGAAAGGTCCTTGTGGACGATCCAGCGGTGACAACAAAACAAATCAATCTATGCCGTAGTTTCTGTGTCTTGAAAGAGGAAACCAGTGACACAGGTTTCTAAAGAGTCTGTCTCTCACTAGAACATCAGTACTAAGCAAAAAAAGGCAAAAATAGCTTTTTATAGATGACATGGTGCTGCTTGGGGGCTGGCGAATGGGCGCTGGGCCAAGTGAGGAACAGGAAATGCTTTTTCTCTGTCTCCACTGCAGGTCATGAAATTGTTCTTGTTACTCTTGCCTTGGGGAAGAGGAGGGCGTTTATTGCCCAATCAGGTCGGAATCCTCTCCCACGGCCTCTGATTGAACTATGGGCAGGCCGGCAGGCTAAGAGGGGCCTAACACAGCAGTAATTTGGCCCTTCCTTAGCCAACTGCCCCAGGAGGAATCAGACCTGTTGCTCAGGCCTTTCAGGCAGGACTTTTGGCCCTTTAATCAACAGTGTGGTGAATCCTAATTCCACTGACATTTGTCAAGAAGACATTTCATAAAAAGTCCCCGTTGAGAAGGAATGCTGACTGGACTTGAACCACTTCTGGAAACACAGGTAGCTGCATAAAATCCCTGAATGTTCCTGTCCTATGACCCAAAAGGGTGCCATGGGCTGGGCTGGGCTGGGCATAGGAAACCAGGTGCTGAGGGAATGGCATGGGAAGTTCATGGGGTGCCCTCTGGTCTTGAATGGCATGTAAAAATGGGGCTCCTGTTTGGGAGTAAAGGAATTTGGTTGTTCTTAGTACAGCTGGATTAAATTATTTTGGCGTTTTGGTGTGCAATGAGCCCAGCATGATGTTAGGTGACACTTAACAACTGAAAAAATACTTATCACTGCCAGAATGATATTTAAGAGCCAGGGCTCCTTTGGGCATTCATGCAGAAGACACTGATATAACTAAACATGGTCAAAAAAGGCTGGTAGAATTTGCATTCTACAGGTTTAGTAAACTAAGTACAGGTGGTGTGTGTGTGTGTGTGTGTGTGTGTGTGTGTGTGTTTGTACATCCCAGGACCAGGGGATGGCATACGATAAAATAAATGTGAGAAGGTTTGGCCAGCTGGAGACAGAGGTGTGACTGTCCAAATGGGGTTAGAAAGGTGGAGTTTGTCAAGTTGTGGGGTGTTGAATGCCGAGCAAGGGAGTTTGGTTTTCTCCCCACAGCCAAGGGAAAACCACTGGAGGCTTTGGGACATGGAATGGAATAACAAGATGGGTGTTTTGGAGAGCTGACCTGGATGAAGGGGTCAGAGTCAGAAGGCAGAGGGTTAGAGGGCTGCCGCCATGATTCAGGCAAGACAGTGGGACGGCACTGCTGGCCGAGAGACTGCCCGGCAACGGACGGAGAAGGCAGGTATTTTGGAGGAAGAATCAGTGTTGAAATGGCCCTTCCTGCCTGATCCAGATGTTTGTTTCCCTTTCCAGTCAACTATACACACCAAGGAATGAATTATAAGAGTTTTGACAAACTGTTACTGTAGATTTGTTAGTCTTCCTTCTAATCCCTGTAGTTTCCCCATTGTCTGTCCTATAAAGTTCAAACTGTTCGGTTGGCCTTCAAAGCCGAGACCAGTGATTTCCACACTTTTTTTTTTTTTTTTGAAGCAGCAGGACTCTTTCTTCAAAGGTGATATCCCTCAGAAAACCAAGATGTAAAACAGACAAAAGCAGAGCAGCTCTGCTCAAATCTGCCCACAGGCTTAGCACATTCTGCCACTCCAGTCAGCAGGACCCAGTACGTTTTAGTTTCCAGTCCTTCTGCCACCGCACCCAATCCGTATCCCCACCTGCATAGTCTCTAACATCCCTCCAAGAAAACCCCAGGGCCTCGAGGGGCGCAGTTGGATCCCATTTTTCTACCAGGCCAGTTACAATCTGCCTTTTCTCCTGCTGTTTTTCACACTCACCAGAGTTCTTTACCTTCTGCCCTAAACGAACTTTGAACCTTGGCAACCTGCTGCTCTTGTCCCCATCCTGACATGGTGTCCTCATAGCACCTCACACATTTCCAAACCTCACCAGGCCCAGCTCATGCCATCACCTCTGCCATCATCATCACTACCATTGTCACCATTATCATGACCATCATAGTCATTATCACCGTCACCATCAATATCATCACCGTCCGCCAAGAAGTTTATTACACACTTACTATATCCATTGTATACAGATTATATCATTTAATCCTCACATCACCCCAGGTAGGTATTATGATTTCCCTCACCTTACAGAACACAACTAAAGCACAGAGAGGTTAACTAACATGTTTAAGGTCAACCAGCCATGAAGCAGCTGTGCCAAGATTAAAACCTGGACAGTCTAACACAAGAGCCCCCACAATCAATGGGTACCCTACACAGCTTCCCCAAATATATGCATGTATATTGGTTGATAGAGTAATTAGGTTGAGGACTGAAGGAATACAAATAATGAAAGAGAAAATTCATTCAATCATTCAGCAAATATGTACTGAGCTCCTACTATGTGCCACGCACTATGCCAGGCTGCAGGGAGATGCTGATGAAAAAGATAGACACGGTCTCTGTTCTCCTTGGTGCTTAAAGTTGGGGGAAAGCAATCAAAGATGACCCTGAGCTTTCCAGTGAGAGTGATTCAGAGGTGGAAAGATAGTGCCACTGAGAGGGAATTCAGGAGGAGTGAGCTTAGAGGCAAAAAGATGACGTTGGCAGGTGGTCTGCTGAGCTTCAGGTGCCAGGGTAAAGCAAATTCACCAATAAAATTGTTCAGGAGGTTGTGGAGATACTGGCTGGGAGCTCAGAGGGACTGACGTGGGAGATGTGAACCTAGGAATTACATAAATAATGTTGACAGCTGAAGATAGGAGACTAAGCCAAGATTGATATAGAGAAAATTAAGTCTAGAGACAGGAGCCAAGCCTTGGAGCATGTTCCAGAGAGGATGGACCCTCTCAAGAGAAGAAATGGTCACAAGCTGTCAAAGAAGCCAGGGACTGAGGTGGCCTGAAGGAGAGGGAGAGGTGGTCAACAGCGTGAAAGGTCTCAGGGAGAGCCACAAAAAAGAACACAAATCCTTTCCAATTGACCTAAGGGAAGTTTTTGCTGATTTCTAAGAGCACATTTTCAATAAAGCAGTGAGGATATGGGGGACTTGGGGGAAAATGGGTAGTAAAGAAAGGGCAATAGCCATTTCTTAAACACACCTCACACTGAGAAGTTGGCATGAAAAGAGAACAGTAATGGTCAGTTAATGGAATAAAATGCTGAACAAAATCAGTTTTACTAATTTTGTGACCTGACCCAAATTTGAATATGTTTAAATGTGACAGTCATTGAATTTAAATAGAAACGTGCAAACTCATGCTAACTAAAATGGGACCCCCAGAGTTGACTTACCCAAATCTCCTGGGCTCCTACCCAAGTGAATGGTGGTCTCTGCTCTCTAGTTTCTGTTTGGGATCATGACTGAGTTTTGTTCAGCAGATTCTCTCTTCTTTTTGTAACAAAAAATTTTTTAAATAAAAGAAACAATCTAGCTAATCCCCCAAATGTGTTATTCCTTGGGGAAACATTTACATTCTCATGACCTCAAATGCTAAGCCAATAAAAGCAGCATCAAAAACCATTATTCACTGTTATCAGCAAAAATGCAGAAGGGAATGGAAGGCTCAAAGAATTTCAGCATTTTGGGGGTAGGAAAAATGACTTTTTTGCCTTTGCATTTTTATCTTTTCTGCCACCATAATTTAGATAGATAGAGAACAGGCCCAGGGATAGACTGGTACCCATAAGGCTAAATAGCTCATTTCCCAGAGGATTTGGGGAACATACCATCAGGACATCTTTGCAAAAGCATGGCAGGCTCACACCTGGGCCAGGGCAGAGCAGAGGAGTGAGTTGTTCTTGTGGAAAGAAATTACTAAATTTAACACCAGAACACATTAATTTGGGAATCATAGAAATACAATCTTCCTAGAATACTCATCACACACTGATCTCTGTTCCGATTCAGGACCAGAAACTAAAGCAGAGAGCAAATAAGAAACAGTGGAATAGTGACAACCTCAGGGTCACAGCCACTCTGAGGAGAGGCTGAGGCAACTGAGGTCATTTTGACTTGAAAAAGGGGAAATAGAGAAAAGATATGGATCACATGAGTAACTGCTCGCTCTTTCTGTTAAGAAAAAAACAGGAAACAATGGTTTAAACTCCCATAAGAAGGCTTTAGTTGGAGATTAGGAAAGAATTTCTAACCATTTGGTTTATAAACATTAAATGTGTTGCTAAGGGTCATTAAGATTACTCAGGTTCAAATCTTACATCCTGCTGTGTGCCCTTGAGCACATTACTTAACCTCTCTGTGCCTCAATTCCCTCCAAAGTGGGGATTTAGCAGTACCTAACTGTTGTAAGGATTTCACAAGTTAAAGCATTTAGCAGAGGAGCAGACACATCGTGAGTGGTAGTTAGCATCGTCTCCATCATGACTGTTCTTTCTCATCATTGTTATACCTGGGCGAACTCTCACCTCAATCCACAAGGTCAGGTGTGAAGGAAATGTAACATTTTTTTTTTTCTAAACTGAATTTAATATCTATCGGCCCCCATTTGGAGGAAAATGCATCTCTGGCAATTCGGGGTCATCTCTTTTCTTTTTCTTTTTTTTTTTTTTTTTAATTAAATTTATTGGGGTGACAATTGTTAGTAAAATTACATAGATTTCAGGTGTACAATTCTGTATTACATCATCTATAAATCCCATTGTATGTTCATCACCCAGAGTCAGTTCTTCCTTTTCTTTGTGGGGGGAGGGTTGATTTCCGCATTGCCAAGGTGCTTGGAAGGGCACTTTGCTCACCATCGTACCACCAATGCTGCACAGCCAAGCTGTTTGGAATGGGAAGGAACTGGTGCAGTCTGGTCCTGGGGTCATCATCAGTCCACACTGGCAATTTCAGAGATCTGGGTGTAGCCTCAGGCCTCGGTCCATGCAGGTGGCTGCCACTCTTGACTCCATAGGCCCAGCTCTCTTTCAGCTACTTTCACGGCTTGCTTGGGGACAGGTGGGAATCCTGGGAGGCTGCCTAGAACCTCATATGGCTCGAGACTCCAAGTAGCCCTACCTGTTTGGGGATCTTGTCAACTCCCCAGAGCTGGGTCTGGGAGAAATGAGACCCAGGATCCCTTTACTGAATGACTCCCCAAGACATTTTATTGCCCTTCCATAGGCCTTGGTCCAGAGAGGGCGGGGCGTGGGACCTATTCTACTTGAGACCCAAACCTTACCCTCTTCTGAGTAGCTCTCCTCTGTGGATGACAAGGATAGATGAGGGACTAAAGCTTTAGCTAGTTCACATGACCCCACAAGGCCCTGAAGACATTGGTCTCTCACTTTACCCTCAAGAGAAGGCACCTGATGTGGTCTTCTTGTTACTTCTCTGAAATAACTTCCTGCTGCCTACACAGAAGGACTGCAAGAGCCTTCTACTCTTTACTATCACAAGAAGGAATCTCACGGAGTTTACCACAGGCAAACAAGCTAATGCATTATACTTCCATGAAGTAAAATGGCTCAGGTATCTTCTGGCCAGAAACATTGCTTAATTTCATTCTATTTATATACCTAAATAACTTACAGAAAATACATGCTAGACAAAAATAAAGTGTAAGACTGGAGCAAAAAGAAAATGAGATGAACTGAGACGTATTCACCCCATGTGCCAAGGAATGCCAACATGCTTCAGGACAGCCACAAAGAGGACGCACCTTCCCAGCAGCCAGGAGATGGGAGTCTCCCCGATACTGAAATTCCACCCATGGGTCCTCAGGAGGCAGACACTGTGTAATATAGTGAATTAAGCCTCGGTGATATCTGTATAGGAAATAATACAGTGAGCTGCCCAAGGCTACTTCTTACAATACCCTGGCTTCGGACCCAGAGCATCCTCACAAAGGGAATGTCAGTAAAAATAATTCCACTGAGGCAAGTACTGTGCAACCCACACACATCTTTCTGTTATTTCGATAAATAATAAACAAGCTAAATAAGCCAAAATAAGGTTCATTAGTTTTCAGAGAGGTGAACAAACTACATATTATTCAGACAGTCCTTCCCATATTGTTCCTGTCAAGTATTTACCAACAGTAGGCTCAGGTTAGCATGGCCAACTGTCCTATTTGCCCAGGACTGAGGGCTTTCAGTGATAAAACAAAGACAGTCTCAGGCAAACTGGGACAGTTGGACACCCTGTTTCAGAATGATACTTCCTGCCTCAGTCTTGGATCATAGCTCATCTGTGTTGCTGGTTAAATGCAAAACTTTAAAAATCAGATGATCTAATTTGGGTTAACGCCTTCTGAGAACTGAGGAGCCGACAGGAAGTAGAGCAGCCAGAACTCCACCAGGAAGGCGGCCCGGGTAGGGCCTAAATTCTCCTCCAGAAGTGTCTTTTCTCCTGTAATGGACAGGTCAAGGCCCCACAATATACCCAGCTTCCTGTTTTGTCCATTCTATGTGCTCAATAAATTCTGGGATCAAGTTGAATTGGGGTGACTCGGGGCAACGTTCCTCAGCCTCTTCCAGCTCCTTTTGTTCATCTTCCCTTAGGCACTTCTTTGGGGTGCACTTCTCCTTTATTAATCTATTTTTTATTCTACTCTCCATTCAGGGGTGAGCTCTGTGTCCTCGCCCTAGGGCCCCTGGAGATGCAAAGGCAGAGTTCTCTTCTGTGGGTGCCCAATGCTTGTCTCCTGGCCACGTGAATAATGACCGAACAGCCTCCCCTGGCTCCTGTTCTGAGAAATCTCCTCAGTGGGTTTTCCCTGCTCTGAAAGCAGGCTGTGATAGTGCCGGGGCTGTGTCCTGGTGAAATTCTCTTCTATTCCTGCTTCTCAGGGACCCCAAAGATCCAGGGTGCTGGGTTATGACCCTGGGGTGTTAGGATAAAACAGGATTTGTGGTCTAGTTGACCAGACCAATAGACAAATAAGTACGTGAATCTTCTTGACTTTCTTCTGAAGACTTTGGAAATGATTTTCAATGAAAACAAAATAAAACAATAACCATAACAATAAAAATAAGAAACAAAACAAAAACACTACTAGAATTCAGTTTCTCCTGCTTAAGCCAAAATAATTTAGTTCTCAGAAAATTATCTCCCATTCCCTGGCTCTCATCCTCCTCTTTCTGGAAAAGAGAGACAAATAATCAAAGAAGTAGGTTCTCTAACTCCTGATTTATTTATCCTGTACTTACAGGTGGGTCACTCATCTTTTCGGTACTCGAGTTGTTTCATCAGTAAATAAAAATAATCATACGATAGGAACGATTTGAATACTGTTAGTTATGTGCCAGGCATTGTTCCAAGCACTTTGTTTATAATAGCTTGTGTGATCTTCCCAATAATCTTGTGAGGGGCATGCTCTCCATTTTACAGATGAGAAAACTAGGACTCAGAGAATTTAAATAATTTAACAGCTGCTAAATGAGAGACTGGAATTCAACCCTCACTGGCTTCAGAATGTGTGAACTTACCATTACTCAATGTTGAATGAATAATGGATGGATGAATAGTGGATGGATGGATGGATGGATGGATGGATGGATGGATGGTGGATGGATGGTGGATGGATGGTGGATGGATGGTGGATGGATGGATGGTAGATGGATGAGTGGGTGGTGGATGGTCAGATAAAGGCACTGGGCCCAGCTCAGACACCTCTATCAGATATACATTGCATCACTATTTAAAATTCATGCTCTTAACACCAATTGTAGCTCCCCATATTCTTCTGTTTCAAAATGAAGTGGAGGATTGTCCATTAGGAGGACAACAGACTCTGAGCTGAGGAAGAACTTGGCCTCTGTGTATTACACCTTCCTTGGAAAAGGAACATCCCCCGCCAGGAATCATTTAAGTCTCCGTGGAATGGAAGCAAAGACCTTATGTTTCTCCAAAATGAATTAATCTCAAGAGAGTTCCTTGAAAATCTTGGATATAAATTGCTCCTTTAGAGCCAAGACTAACACATATCTTACATTAAAAGTGAAAAGAATATTCCTAGTTACACCCCAAAGAAATAGATTATTGCATCCAGTCAACAAGAGTTTATCTTAAACCTCCAAAGAATTATATGCACCTCCTTAAATTTTACTCTTTAATTAGGAGACCAGTTTGAGGTTGGCCAGATCTCTGGCTTTGGCCTAGCAGTCACCAAACCTCAACGATAGGCCTGTTTTCAATCTTGGTGATATCAATCTCTTGACAACCAAACATTTCTTTAATAAAAGCATTTTGTGTGCCTTTCTTTGATCAGACTCCTTAAGATTACTTAGATAAGGGGAAAAGAAAATTCTATGGATCTAGAAAATCAAGTATGATTGAGTGCTTACTCTACTGCAGAATAGCTCACATGCCACAGGACACCATTATCTTTTAAAAACTTACCCTTGGTGAGATTTTCAAAGATGTGTAGATTTGCCTTTTTCTGGCTTTGTTTAGGAGGTGATAATTAAGTTTTATTTTCTTTTTAATTGTTCAATGGGTGGCTAGAATTAACATCATTAATATTTTCCAGTGGTCTGGAATTCAAAGGTGCCCACGTGAATTGAATTCTTATACCTCCACTGTAGTTAGCTCATGTTCTGAAGAATTCTGCATAGTGAACAGCACTGGGCATAAAACTGATATATTATCTGGGTTCTATTACTCAGAGCCACAGAAACTTGTGCAAGCCACTATAGCCTTCTCAGCTTCAGTTTCTCAACCTCATTTTGCTACCTGACCTGCAGAATGGAGCTAAAGCTGTCCGCCATCCTATCTAAGTATTGTAAAGAACGCATGATCATCAAAACTAGTGACAAAGTGTAGCAGTGAACACAGGCAAGTACCAAGGAAGAAGAGTTATTCTATTAAACAGCACAAAGCATGAGTAAGTAACCTTTGCATCATTATAGTCACATGGCTTTGAACCTGCAAGTTGGGTTATAAATGATCTTCATGTACTTAACAAATTCCTCTGAAAATACCAGTGAGGCAAACAACAAAACAATTTACCATGATGTAAAGGTTATACTAAAAATGAGTTTCTCTTTCTGGTACTGGTAGAGCCTAAATGCCCTACACTGAGGTTTTGGGGGTTTTATCGCTAAAACCTGCCATAAAAAACCAAGCCCTTACTCATGGAGTAATCAGGAGTAGGTTGGGCATCACAGTATTATGAGGGGACATGGGTGTTGTTAGGGGACCATTGGTAGCCTTTTCTCAATTTCACTTCTTTACAAAAGATTTAAAAAAAGGAATTAATGAGGGTGGAAGAACTCAGGATTCTGGGTAGTTGTTATTTCCAACAGAGTGTAGAACGTCAAAGAATCCATAAACATCAACTCCACCCATCTCCTTCCTCCCTGTAAATAAAATTTCCCCCAGAGATGGCTGCCTAATCTGCCCGGAGCAAGTATGCTCTTAGAGCCATTCAGTTTGCTTCCCTGGTCCTGTACCAGACCCTGCAGCCTGGCCTTCTAAAGATGATTTTGAGTGTCTTAAGCACTATTCAGGAGTTCAAATACTCTGATCTCAGCGATCTCTTCAACTCTATAGACTCTCTGTCCACGTCCTAATGGCCAAAGGAGATGCCCCAGCTTCTCCTTCACAGTTTCTTGTCACTTGAGTGTGTGTTTATGAATAGCCCTTCCCAGGGAGCCTTGAATTGGTCCAGCTTATTAATTGCCAGTTTCTCTTTCTCCAGCTTAGAGAGTGAAGGGTTTAGGAATCATAACACATGAGAGAAGGATGAAGGAGGAAGGAAAGGAAGTCTTAGTGGGGACAAGATCACGGACACTAGGCACTTCAGGGCATTCCCATGAAATGGGAATTAGATTTATCTGTCATAACATCAGGAACAGAGCCGGGACTAATGAGCGGAAGTTATGTGGCAGCAGATTTCTGACTCAGTATTATGGAAAACAGCCTTGAGCACCCAGAATAGGCTGCTTTATGAGACAGAGTTCCCCAACACTAACAGTATGCAAGTGGAGATGCTCTGACCACTTATTAAGAGGGGATCTTGCACTGAACAGAAAGGTGGTTTAAGGGCTGAACTCAAAGACCTCCTCGGCCTTTTCAAATGGAGATACCAAGATTCTAAGTTCATTAGTGAGTTTTCTCAGACCTGGAAATTCCCCCATCGTTTCTCAGGCCCCAGCTCCCCTTCACTCTCTGCAGAAAGCCTGGAGTAAGAACATTTCACATTCCTCAGATGTCATTGCCCCCACCCAGCTGAAAAGGTGAGTATGATAGACTTCCACCTGAGGGATGAGGCTTTTGTTGCTGTCCCTCTGGGCAGAAGTAGGAAACCAGCAAACTTTGATTTTAGCATTCTTTCATTTTCTCAGAAGCCCACCTCCCTTACACAATCTTTTTTCTTCTCTTAGATCAAAATGGTTTGTTGAGTTCATCACATCTTTCCTGAAAGTATTTAGAGACTAACACAGGGCCTAGGACATAGTAGGTGGTCAATAAATCTCTTTTGAAAGAACGGATGAATACATTTTAATAGCAAGAGAAAAGAGTGTACACTGCTTGACCCAAACGTCAAATATCTTAGTCATTCCAGGCCCATCTGTAAAATAGGAATGAATATGCTAATGAGCCTTGCTTTTGGGTTGTTCTGAAAATTAGAGGATATAATGAAGATAATATGCTTAGCAGAGTGTCTGACACATAACGCAGGTATAATAAATGCTAGCTCTCTTCATTACTATTATAATTGTTATTACTATTATTTTAAACAATATGATTGGGGGACAAAGAGATACTTAATATTAGAACAGAACTTCTTTCCTATTACCCTTTATGTCACATCATGTCACATCATATCGCACCATTGGAAACTGGCAAACTATTTCATGCTGATTTTAAGGAAGAAAGACCAGGGCATCAGTTAGCAAAGGGATGCTTTGCCTTAATTCAGAGGGTTGGATTCCTCAGAGCACCGGGACTGATTCTCATTGCCTTGGTTATTATAGAGGCCTCTGTGAGATTGCAGCTGTAGGATCACAGAAGGAAATGAGTTTTGGGTTTCAAGGGGGACCAGGGGTAGTCTAAGACCATATAGTGAATACCTGCTGAAAAATGTCCTAAGAGAATGAGTCTGTGATTTAGTTTTCCAAACGTACTTACTGGCAGATGAGAGAATTTGTGAAAATCAAAACATATATTCTTAAAATCTTATCAATTGTAGCTGTGGTCCCTGCCAGTCACTCCCAGTGGGGCTGGGCCTACTGCTGGGGTGTCTCCCTTCTAGGCAAAGCTTCTGTGGGTGCCGCGTCTGTTAGTCCTGAAAGAGAAGGAAGATGGAAGGCAAGAGATCTTCACCATGAGAGACCTCTTGCATTTACTCTGTAGTCATATCTTTCCTTTGTTCTAACATTCTAGCAAAGGGAGTTTCCTGTTTGTAAACAGTAAAACTAAAGAACTCTGCTAGGTGGGTGGTTTGGGAGGCAGGAAGTGATTAAAGACTTGGTACAGAGTCAGACGATTTATTGTCATTTTATTTAAAAATACAAAGAGATTCTATTATTTGCCAGTAGCCACAAAGGTTTCATTCGCTAAGTGATGTGGCAGCCTATAATACAGGTCCCTAATTACCCATGAACCTATGTGCCCTGGTGAATCAGCCTCATAAATTAGTTAGTCACAGTCATGAATATAAGCATAGATAAAAGCACTTGATAGAAGCTTCAGGGCAACCTGGACTTATTAGCAAGTTGTAAATCAAGCCCATTCTAAATAGGAAGGTAAGGATAGGCTTTTCAAGCTCCTTTCCAGCATAACTGATTCCCCATCCTGCTGTGACACAACCCACATCTGGTAACTAACTGCAACCACCAAGTACAGTTTGCCTTCCTTTCCTTGTGAATTCAAGATGGTGTGTAGATGGCAATTCTCAAAAGAGACTTCTGGAAAGGTAAACCGTGTTCTCATTCTTCAAACAGAGGCAATTGAAGCATGAATATAAGTAATTTACTTATTTTTAGACTGTCATGTAATTAAAACCACATCTCAGAGCAGATCCTGTATAGTCACCTTTTATTAAGTGTAGGTGGCTGTAGCATTATTGTTCTAGAAAACAAAAGTTGTTTTCTTTTTTACCTGAATTTCCCAGAGAGTGCGTCTCAGGAGTCGTTGCTGTTTAAATGTTCCCCATTTGATGTGAATGAAGTGTTTAATGTAAATTCTATGATGAGGTAGTTAATTGTGATTTGCAATAAACCCTTTGTCTCTGACTCACCCGAGATGACTGCCATCTGACATCCTGTTTCCTTCTTCTAGACATTGGCCCGGGTGCCGTCATTGTGAAAATAGGGCATCACAGGTATATATATATATGAGTTCAGTGACTGTCATCAGATAGTCAGGTAGGCCACTGTCATACAAACAGAAAATTACGATGGTTATATTATTTAATTAAATGTCATATGATGGGACACTTAAAGTGACTCTAAGATTAAACTCTCATTTGGGGTTTGTTTGATGGCTACCGGCCACTACCACCAATTTGGAGATATTACAACAAAACTCTGCTGCTGACAAAACAATTAATCATTAATGATGAAAAATTTTCGACTGGGACCAGAAGAACATCTGGAGGCCATTAAAACTGGAAAGTTTCCCCTCTGAATCCTGATTGCTAAAGTTAGAACCGACTACCCAGAAACCGTGGCCCTCGTGCTAACTCAATGTTTGCGTTTCACTAAAAATGATTACAAGGATTTATATCTTTCTCTGCGTGGCCCAGTGCCCATACCTACAGCCTCTAACCTTGCTGGGCATGTCCTGGTGTGCAGCACTATTTCTCTCCTGTTGGGTGTGGAAGGAGGAGCTTCCTGGAGAATAATTCCATATTCCTTTTTCACATCTAAAGGCTCATTAGCAATCTAAAGGCCACGCCATCCTGAGATAAATGAGGGGGAAAAATAGGATGCAAGACCCAACAATGAAAATATTAAAATATAAAAAATTACTATGCTGGGGTTTGCTTCTAAATATCGGATACTGTCATGCATCACATAATGGTGTTTCAGTCGATGACGGGCCACATCTAGGACGGTGGTCCCATAAAATCGTAATGGAGCTGAAAGATTCCCATCACCTGTGACGTTGTATAGTGTAACATCTTAGCACCATGCATTACTCCCGTCTTTGCGGTGATGCTGGTGGAAACAAACCTATTGTGCTGTCGGTCATATAAAAGGATAGCACGGACAATTATGTACATAATATGTTGATAAGAATAATACATGACTATGTTACTGGCTTATATCCTCACTATACTACTCTGTTATCTTTGTTTTAGAGTGGACTCTTTCTACTTATTAAAAAGTTTGCTATAAAACTGTATGGCGTATTACGCTGGCAGCAGCCTCGTAGATCTCATGTTTACCACGTCTCTGGATTGCATCCTTTTCCCATGTCGTTGATTTTATAAATGTTGTTTTGTGAAGTTAGTGTAGCCTAGGTGTAGTGTTTATGAAGGCTACAATAGTGTACAGTCATGTCTGAGGCCTTCACACTCACTCACTGACTCACCCAGAGCAACTTCCAGCCCTGAAAGCTCCATTTGTGGTGTCTTGTGCAGGTGTACCATTTTTTATCTTTTATTCCATACTTTCACTGTACCTTTTCTATGTTTAGATATGTTTAGATACACAAATACTTACACTTGTTGAAATTGCCTACAGTATTCAGTGCAGTAACATGCTGTACAGGCTTGTAATGTAGGAGCAGGAGGCTGTACCATACAGCCTAGGTGTGCAGTAGGCTGTACCATCGAGGTGTGTGTTCGTGCACTCTGTGATGTTTGCACGACGGCAAAGTCACCTAACAACGCATTTCTCAGAACATATCCCCGTCATTAAGTGGTACATGACTGTAAATCTATATGTAATAAAAGTGGCGAGTTAAAGGTTATATAATTTCAACTGTGTATTAGTTTGCAGTTTGGTAAGTGAGAAGCTCCACACAGGAATCACTGAGTTAAAATTAAGGTGTCAGCAGAGCTTCATTCCTTTCTTGAGGCACTAGGAGAAAGTCCATTACCTTGTTTTCCCACTTTCTAGAGGCTGCTCACATTCCCTGGTTTGTGGCCTCTTCCTCCATCTTCAATGCCAGCAAAGTTACACCTCTCTGACCCTTCTTCCACCACTGCATATGCCTTAACCACTGCAGGAAAAGGCTCTCTGATTTTAAAGACTCACCTGATTAATTTGGGCCCACCCAAATAATCCAGGATAATCTGCCCAGTTTAAAAATCCTTAATCACATCTGCAAAGTTCCTTTTCCATAAAAGGTAACATATTCACAGATTCCTGGGATTAGGGTGTAGACATCTTTGGGGGCCTTTATTTTGCCTGTCAGAAGCTATTTCCAGACTCCCAAGTAGAAAAGATATTTGAAAACAAGAATTCGTCAATCACTTTCCCTTTTGTCATTCTGTTTAGAACTGAATTTTGCCCTAAGAAATAGGACAGAAGTTTTCAATGCCTAAAGTCTTAGACATGGAACATTTCACAAGTTTCACTATTCCACAATGAATCTTGGCTAAACATTTTCCAAAATTTTCAGAGATTATTTCAATTTTACGGGTAAATATAAAATCTATCCAGTTTTACTATTATATATTTCCTGAGACCAATATAATGGTTTTTATGTACCAATCATAGTTCTTTTCAAATGATCAAATGTACCTTGAAAGTATTTTTTTAACAACTATAAGGCCAGCTGAGTTGGAGTCTGGACCACTGGTACGAATGGGCTGAGCAATGTCAGTCAATGTCCAGAAATGGCTGATGGGTCATATTCTGTCTTTAAGACGGTGGTTCTTATTGGCAAGAACATCCTTTTTGGGGCCCTGACCCATGTTCTCTCATCAAGCAAATGACTCATTCCAGAGGCACACACCGTCCCTAAGCCTGCAGCCTGCCACATGTCAGCCCTGGCCACAGAATGACCAAACAAAGGTAAAGGCACTGCCTATAGTCCAGACCTATGCTAAGAGTCTTACATGCACTATGTCACTTAACAAAATCCTACAATATGGGCTGTAGCAATCACTCCATTTTACAGACAATGGAAGCAAGACTTAAAGTGATATGAGTAACCTCCCAGAGCTGGTGAGTCATTGGGCTGGGCAAAGTCAGGACTAGGGAGGCAAGTGAGGAGTTGAAGGTGGGTACAAAGTGGAAAAGGGAGCCCCAAAACTCAGCAATTAGGGCAAGGAATATGATAATGCAGTATTTTAGAAAATCAAAATTGACGAAAAAATCCATAATGAACAAAATACCAAATTCTGAATAAAGACAGGATCTGACCTTGTACTTATAGGACTTAGCCTTACTCACCTGACCCTGATCCCAGCCCTGTCAAATCCTGTCCCTGCCCTGGCTGAGATTTGAACCCAAGACTGGCTGAAACCACAACCTATGCTCTCCCTCACTTATCTGAGTCCTTTGCTAGCAGGGAACTAGGCTGTACCTATATTGTTTGTCAACAGTGGTGACAAGTGACCCTTGGGAAAGTCATACCCAGGTTGTACTGAGAGGGACATCTGTGATGGCAAGAAATCATGTGAAGTGGCTCCTGGTCCTTACTGTCAGCCAAGGAAATGCTTGATAGAATAAGTCCTAGTTTAGGGAGAGGGCATGTCTCTGAGAAAATCAGCATTAATCAGCCTATGGGCAGATCGACTTTGGTGAAAGTGCCATGGCTCAGTTCAGATGGACAGAGAGTCCCCCCTGGCAATCGGCTATTCCCAAGTGATGGTGACCTCCTCCTTCCCTGCCTAGCCCACTCCCTGCAAGTGCCACTGTGGACTGGGGACCTCTGCTTCTCCCAGAATAGAAATTCCTTTGCCCAAGTCAATTGGAAGGCGATCCTTCTTGCCTCCTGCAATGCAAGCATCTGCTGAGCAGCTGTCAAACAATGCCCACCACTCCCTCCAGCCCAAAGCCAGCGGCAGCCTCGTCAGTACAGGACAAGGAAGCAGCTTCTGCAGCTGTGAATGGGATGCTTGAACTAAATTCTAGCAATGAGGGTACAGTGAACACACTCTGTGGAACTGTCATTTTCCCTGCCTCTTCTTCCTTTCCCAGCCACATCTGAACTTGACATCATAGTATTTCTTATAGCATCTCCTTGTATACCTCAGTTAAAACTTTAGGCTCTAATTCCAGCATCCAAGCATTTAAAACATGTTCCTTTCCTGAAATGCCATCATGAAATCAAGCAGGATGCTTTGCGTTGACATGAAGCAGCCCTCTTCCTGGAATCTGTAGAGACAGCGGCTCACCCTTCGCGCTCTCTCCCTCTCTAGCTACATGTTCTACTTCACTCTCACTGCACTGCCACTTTCTCTGCCGAACGCTTTGTTAAAAGCATAGCGCAGCTATTTAAAACAATCCCTTTTCTTTCTTCTTAAAGGTACAAACACGAGTTTCTCTGTATTTTCTTATCCTAGGAATATTAACAAATGTATTTTTCATTTATTCATTAACAAATACATGCTGTTTACCAAGAGTCAAGTTCAATGCCATCTTGTAGGTTTTCCGTACAGCAGCTCCTCCTCTGGGAGAGTCTAGCTGATGCTCTCTCAAAAAATCACCTGACCTTAGCTATTGACAATAGTCAAAGGGGACCTGGTTAGTTTAAAAGAGAGAGAGAATGTCCTAATCTGTCCTGAAGGCAGCTGAGTTTAACAACAACAAAAAAGGAGAATGTCCTTTTCTGAAGACAGCTGAACACTTGTTCTAACTAATACCAGTGATGCTTGCCATGAAAAATAATGAATGAAAGTAAGGAACGGAGGTACACTCACTTCTAGATTGCATTTTAAATTAACAGTTTTCACAGGACTTATTAAACAATAATTAAACAATAATAATACTCAAAACAGAAACTTTGGAAAACCCAAAATAGCATTTAAAAAAATCAGTCATGTTATATGTCAATTATATCTCAATAAAGCTGGGAAAAAAAATCATAAGTCAAATATCTAAGGTAACAATTGATAACATAATTTGTCTGAAAGTGAGTTCTTTTAATATTTGTCCCCACGCATGTGAAAAATACATGTATTTTTTAACCAAAAATTGACTCATACTCTTCCCATTACAGTATTTCCTGTGCTGATGAACATGAACCTAAATAGAAATGTGATGGTTGCATTCTGTCTTTTGTATTCATCTTTTGTTATCGGTATATAAATATATTATATATTACATATTATATATAATATATAACTATATTATATATAATATATATTATATGTAACACATATTATATATATATAACATATATATTATATATTATATAATATATAATATATTATATAATATTATATATATTTTATATATATATATATACACACACACACACACACACACACACATATACATAAATCAACACCTCCACACTCGCCAGGGAAACTTACCTTCCAAGAAGGTACCTCGGTTAGGAATGAGGCGATTTTTTTCTGAGAGTCTCAGAAATTCAGCGTTGGAAAGGATTGTTGAGGAAAGCCAGCCACTCTTCCACCTCAGCTGTTATACATTAGCCTCCTCTGTAAGCTTCTAAACTACCATGCCAGGCTCACCCCACTCTTGGAGATTCCGATTTTATTAGTCTTGGGTGGAACCTAGGCGTGGAATCACCTTAAGGTTTCTCAAGTTGTTCTAATGCGAGCCAAGGTTGAGAGCCATTGAACTAAAGGGTTTTTTAAGTGAAAGAATTTTGCAAATTTTCACTGGGTTCAAGTATATGTTTGCTCAGGCAATGACCCGAACAAATTCTTGAGTTTTCCCACTAATTCTTTGACTTTATGAAAAATATGCCTGAGAAAACTGTGACACACACTTGATGCACTTCGGAAAGGAAATCATGACTTTGTCCAGCGCTTTTAGTAGTGTTATGGTGACCAAAGAATGGTGGCCCTGATGGCACCACCAAGGTTGCAGCTGGAGGGAAGAAGATAGAATCACAGTGAGTGTGGCTTTGCAGTTGCAACTTGGCCAAAGGTGGAGAGAGCCTCTGTGTGGCCCAAGTCTTAGCAGACAGGGCAATGTGAAATGGGGACAAAGGGTTTGTCTTTGGGCCCACATAGACCTAGGATCAAATTCAAGTCCTGTCATCTATTATTGTGTCACCCTGAGTAAATTCTTTATTTTTCTGGTTCTCATTTTTTTCATCTGTAAAATAGGCTGTTGTGCAACGTCCTCACCGAACAGTAGTGAGGTTTTTACCGAGATAACATGTGTACAGTGCCTACACACTGACCAAAGATAACTGCCGCTCTTTGCCGGTACCGAGAGGGCTTCATGCATGACCTTCTGCACACTGCACTTACTCCTTGATTTATTTTCACTGTGAGGGCACCCACATGTCCTGACAGCTCTCCAGCTTAGGACAGCTGGGTTCTCAGACCAGTTTTTCCACTCCCTAAGGGCACAACCTGAGCATGTCACTGCTTTCCAAAGCCCCAATTTCCTCGTTTAGACATCTCAAGGCCCCGCCCAACTTCAACAGTCTCAGAGGGAGATTTTTTTCCCTTGCTTGGAATTTTTGATATTTAAATTCAGTGCACCATAAGAGAACATTCCATCGCACCATTAAAAAAAAAAAAAAAGCTGTAATTTATGGAGTGCCTGTGATATGCATATGTATGTTATAGCATCTAAAGTTCACGGGAACATGGGAGATAGCTATTCTTATCCCCGTTAGTAGGTGAGGGAACGGATTCAAGTAAAAATATTTTATCCAAACTTACACAGTTGGCACAACTGAGATTTGAACCCAACTTTATTCCCAAGTCCTTGTTCCTGACATGTCTAATTCTGAAGTGCTGCTGGTTATTAAAACAGGACTGATTATTCAAAGATAAACTATTCATTCTGGCTTTTTTATTTTCCTCTTCTTTCCTGTTCTCCTACTTCTTAACAATTGTTTTGGCTCCTCCACCAGAGTATTTAATTCCTCCACCAGAGTATTTGTGGAAATGGGAAAAGCCCTAAACTCTTAGTGATTTTCTAGAGTTCTCGGGGTGATCCATGTTAGTACATCCTACTAAACTCAAAGTAAATGTATCTGCAACTCACCTTTATTTAGTTAGATCCACAAAATGTCCAGAGTTACCCAAACCCCACCCAAGAGGAAAGGGAGCATGAATGGAAGGAGATGGCAGTCTTAACAGATTTCAGCTAAGATACTGCACTTTTCCAGGTTTACACGACATCAACAGGCAATGACATAACTAAGGCCCATCCCAGGGCCGTGGAGGGGGTCCATTCCAACAAGGGGCACCTAAGTGTTAGCTTCATAAGCTGCAGGTAAATCCGCCTCTAGTCCTACTTGCTCAATGGTATTTTAAAATCAGAATGGTGTTTGTTTACACATGGCTGCAGATGCTTTCAAAGTTTTCATGGAAATGATTGCTGTTCAACATGGCCTAATTTTCCTGTTACTGCTGTCATACATGACAGAGTTTCCCTTCTCACCTTAAAAAATTGAGAACTATTTGATTCTAATTATTTTCATCCATCAAGTAAACAAAGAACATGAGAGCTAAAACGATACAGAGCTCTCCTAATCCACAACATGGATTTTCAAGGATGAAAAAACTGAGGCCTAGAGAGGCTGTGTGCCTAGGCAAACTCTACAGAGATGGGCTCGTGCCCATGGAGGAGTGATGACAATTGACTCAGGCAGCACTTAGTGCTAATTCTGCCCAGGAAAGGCAGACTCACAGGCACGCTTTCCATTGCCGGGGAAGTTTGCTCTAGCTGGGCAATTTATATATAACACAAGATGGTATCTAATTATCATGAAATCATTGTCAGTGGCAAGAAGTGTGATCTTAGCCCATTCAATGCTTTTAACATTTAATATAAAAAGTTTAATAACTTCACCTACCAAATGTGAGGCTCCCACCACTTGGCCAGCCAGTGCTCCTGAACCAATGGGGCTGTCAGTTATGCTAAGAAGTCCCTTGGGAGTTGAGAATGATACAGTTTGAAGAAACTTCCAAAAGCCCTCATTTTTCATACAAACTTTATTGTTTTGGGCCAGAAACACTACAAAACTTCACTGTAACAGGTAAAGTGTTCTATAAAGTACAAGTACATGCCTCTGTGTGTGTGTGTGTGTGTGCGCGCGCGCATGTGTTTAAGTAGGACAGAATACAATGTTTCTGAAAACCGAAATACAAAATAGTAGAGTTAATCCTAGGAAGAAAATGATCAACCCAATACACTACTTTTCAAATTAACTTCATCCTCTAACATAATTTTTCAATCAAGTTTCTGAAGAAATTTTCATACATGCAGAAACTCTAGATGATGAATTATATCAATATTCAACTGCAAATGATGTATTGTTTCTGGTCATGATTTTGAGAAGGAATCTTGTTCATGAGACTATGAGGGGGACAAAGAAGAGGTGGGGGAGGCACCTTCCCTCCAGCCTCACGGGTTTTCAAATATTTCTTCTTCTTTTGAAAGCCATGAGATCAATCTTCAAATGAAATGGTACAATGAGCTCCACAGAGAAACACAAAAGAGGGAAGCTGTTCTAGTTAAGTCAACGGTGAAGGTCCTGTCCTTCCGTTTTCCCATGACACACACAGGGACACACAGACATGCTCCCTCATGTTCTGGTCCTTATGACATCTCTGCATCCTTAGAAGGCCTTGAGACACAGATTTTTAAAACCTAGTTAATGGGCACTGCAAATGAAAGCAAGTTCCAGAGCTCAAGGAGTCCAATAGTTTCAACTTGCAATCATAGACATGGTCGAGAGGAGGAAGGAGATTTTTGCAAAAGCTTATTTAAAATTGGGAAAGATGAACAACTCCAGAGCAGTGCTGTCTGATAGAACTTTTACAAATGTTAATAGAAAATTTCAGAAATGTCCTTGACCTGTGCTGCCCAATACATTAGCCACTAGACATGTTTGGACACTAAGCCCTTGAAATGTGGCTACAGGGACTGGGGACTTAATTTTTAAAGGTATGTCGTTTTAATTAATTTCAATATAAACTTACATAGCCACATATGACTAGTGGCTACTATACTGGACAGCACAGTTCTCCAGACTTTCTATTCTGTAGGTAAAAATACAAGTGAAGACTCTTCAATGATGTGCATGTCTACCCTCCTTGGGGAAACATCTAAGGAAGCAGATCATCCCACTCTTCTTACTTTCCTCTCTATTCCACCAAAAGAAAGGTTCACACAAGAACCCTTTTGTGTTAGATGCCTATTGCTTCTGTAACAAATTACTACAGACACAGTGGCTTTAAACAACACAAATTAATTCTCTTCGAGTTCTGGAGGTTGGAAATCCAAGATGAGTAAGCCTGGGCTAAAATCAAGATGTTGGCAGGTTTGTGTTCCTTGTGGAGACTCAAGGAAAAAATCTGTTTTCTTGACTTCTTCACATTCTAGGAGTTGTCCACATTCCTTGGCTCATTCCTCCTGTGTGTATCTTCAAAGCCAGCAGTGCAGAATCTTCAAGTTTCTCTCTTACTTTGCTTTCATCGTCATGTTTCCGGCTCTGATTCTCTCTGACTGTGACTGACCCTCCTGATAAGGATTCTTGTGATTACTTTGGGCCCATCTGGATAATCTCCCACCTCAAGAACCTTAATTTAATTACAGCTGCCAAAGTTCTTTTGCCATGTTATATGACATATTCGGAGACTTCTAGAATGTGAGCATCTTTGGGGGGACCATTATTCTGCCAAGCACATCTTTCTTGTGGGTTAACTTGAATTAAGGCCAGTACCTTTTGTTAAATTCATTAAAACTCAGTTTCTATAAGGTAGTGCTGGTGGTAAGGCTTTACCTCAGTTACCCACAAGTGTGTGGAGGTTGTCTCAGTGTTCTTTATTCTAATCTGGTAGTTCTCCAAATTTAGCCAGCATAGAATCACCCAGAGTGCTTGTGAAGACAGATTGCTGGACTTGGACCCCAGAGAATCTGATTCAGTAGGTCTGGGTGGCCCAAGAATTTGCATTTCTCAGCCAGGTAGAATATTTTTAACAAACATCCACAAATTCTTTAACACTCCTCCTTCCAAAAGGTGGGTGGAGAATCATTTCCCTCCCTTTGAGCCTGGGCAAGATTTAGTGACTCCATTCTAACTCTATTTGATGAACGTAGTGTTGTGTGATTTCAGCACAAGGTTCTAAAAGCCATGACAGCTGCTGTGCTCTAGCTCTCTCTCATATCATGCACTCTGAGGAAGGCCAAGCCCCATGTCTTGAGGACACTCCAGCAGCCTAGGGTGGAAATGAGGCCTGCTGCCAACATCCAGCACAAATTTGACAGCCCTCTGAGGGAGCCACCTTGGAAGCTGATGCTCCAACCCCAGTCGAGCCTTCATATGACAGCAGCTCTGGTGACACCTTGACTGCAATCACATGAGAGTGCAACCAAGCCAAGATCTCCCTGCTAAGTCACTTCTAAATTCTAGACCCACAGAAACTTCAAAAAATAATATATGTTTACTGGTGTTTAAAACTATTAAGTTTGGAGGTAACCTGTTACACAGCAACAGATAACTAATACATCAGGTAATGTTGATGCCACTAGTTCAAGGACCACATTTTGAGAACCACTGGTCCAGCATACACACTGTGGGAGGCATAGGCAGTTCTGCTTGCACTGGTGTTCTCAGGAGAAACAGAGGAGGGTAATGTTCTCAGGTTTATATGGACTGCAAATTCACACTCTTTTCTGCAGACATATTCAGTTACCACCAGGCATTCTTTTCTGGAAGTTCTTTTATAATACTAAGAAGAATAACAGCAATATGTCAACTGAGAGCTGGACTCCAGAAGCCCATTTCTGTCTACTCAGTCATAAAAAATATTCTGCACATGGGTGAAGCACTAGACAGGTTTAGGGAGAAGAGGAAATGATGAAAAGATTCGACCATTGCTCTCTGTCACATTCTTTTCAGTCTGGATGTGAACAAGATGAAGAAAGAAAACAAAACTCTTGACAAGAGAGGGAAAGATAGCACTAGGAGCCAGGAGAGCAAAGGGGTGTCCAACTGTTAAATAATGAGAAACTGAAGCTTCCCTCATTGTGTCAGAGAAGCCAATTACTGAGCCAAATGTAGAGGAAATGGGGAGTTTACATTATCTGAGATGTCAGTAAGAACTGAGTGGACACATTTCCTGTCTGGTTCTCCCCGAAGATTAGCAAACTCTTCAGCAAAGATACTTTTTCAGGGGTTTCGTTTGTTGTTTACTTTCCCAGTTGGCAAATGTGGACCAAGAAAGGAAATAAGGCTCCAAGAGTGAGGGAAGGGAAGTGGTAGTGAATACAGAGTGCCACAGAGAAAGGCAGCCTGTGCAAAAGTGTGCGATGCTGGCTCGGCAAGATGGCTGGCTCCAGTTCGGGTTGTGCCAGGGCAAGCTCACCAAAGAGATTCATGTCAGTGACTCCCATTCTATTTGATGGGGTTTCTCTGGCTTTTCCATTTATTTTATGGGAACTTAAAATATGACATATGATTTCATTTATGTGAAATTCTCAGAAAGGCAAAACTAATCTAGAATGACAGCAAGACGGAAGTGGTTGCCTCAGGCCAACATTGGTGGTGGTGGAGTGGGCGGAGTGACTGCAAAGGGATGTGTGGGAATTTGAGGGGTGATGGAAATGTTCTACATTTTTAGTATGGTAGTGGTGATATGGAAGTATACATTTTTCAAAAATCATTGAACTGTACATTCAGAATGAGTATGTTTGATTGTATATAAATATACCTCAATAATGTTGATCTTTAAAAAAGTGTGACGTAGGAGTCCTCTGATGAGGTTGTCAGTGATTAGTTTGGTAAAAACAAGGGTTACCTGGTAGAAGAGGGATTTGACTAGATTAGATTAGATGTCTTCAAAGAGTGGATAATCACATGGAGGGGATTCTATGCAAAGAATTCAAGGATAAATTGGAGGATGGAATATATATTAGTTTCCCAGGGCTGTCATAAAAAGTTTCCACAAACTGGATGTCTTAATACAACAGAAATTTATTGTCTCACAGTTCTGGCAAGAGGACATAAGTCTGAAATCAAGGCATCAACAAGTTTGATTTCTTCTGGAGGCTCTGAGGGAGAATAAGCTCCCTGCATTTCCTAGTTCCTGGTGATTACAGGCAATCCTTCATGTGCTTCGACTTGTCACTGCAAAACTCCAATCACTGCCTCCATCATCACATGACCTCCCTCCGTGCTTTTCCATTGTCTGTCTGTGTGTTCTCTTCTTATAAGGACACTTGTCCTTGGATTTAGGGCCCATCCAGATAATCCAGGATGATCTCATTTCAAGATCCTTAACTTAATTACATATGCAAAAACCCTTTTTCATATACAGTCACATTCAAAATTCCAAGTGGACATGTATTTTGTGGAGCCACCATTCAACCCACTACAGAGTGGATAAAGTTTAAGTTTTTTCTAACTCTGAGATTCTAGAATCCTACATTATTTATACTAAAGTGTAATATTCAACACTTTCCTAAAAGGAGTTTTTGAAGGGGCATGAACCTCTACTACCTAGTTGGAAGATGGGGAATGGAATAACAGGGAAAAGAAGGGCCAGAAACAGAAGACAAACAATGTTAGAGTTTGTCTAAAGCTAACCCTGATGCTCAATCTATTTCTAAACATTTAACCATGTGTCATAATATTAGGTTGGTGCAAAAATAATTGTGGTTTTGCAATTTTTTAAAAAAATCTGTTAAACTGCAATTACTTTTGCACCAACCTAATATTACTGTGGCCTGAGTCTTTCTTTCCACATACTGAAAGGGAGAAAAACTTGACCATGGTCAGAAAGCCATTCTTCCTATGAGTCTAGGAAGCATAGGAGACATTCTACAGGTTGTAGAGTTCTAGAGTTTTACAAGTGTCCAGATACTTCCTTAAATGGTCATGCTCTGCTCTGCCCTGCCCTGCCCCAAATCTGTTTTGAAACTGTGATCTGAGTTGTTTTTGCTGCTACCTTGTAAACTTCTCAATCACATAGTCCTCAGCCTGATAGCAGTAGAAGCTCCGGTTTCCACTGAGCTCTTTGATGAATTATAAAATCTCAAAGTATTTGGAGAGGAATGTGATCTTATTCTAAGAGTCCCCTTTACTAATGAGGAGGCTAAGGTCAGTATGTTAACAGTTGTAACTCTTCTTGAAAGATAGATGGGACATAGCTTGTACTAATCAGGATGCTTTAGGTTGGAAGTAATAGAAACTCTAACTCAAAATGGCCTAGAAAATAAAAGGAGTTTATTAGATCTCACAAATATCAGTACCACAGACTGAGCATGCTATAATGTAAATGTGTCCTTCCAATCGATCACCACACAAGAAAAGTGGAGATCTTCTCGTTTTAAAGATAACGACAGATGGTAGCCAGTGGAAAGCCAGTGTGATGAGATGGATTTTCTCTCTGGCCCATAGATTCAGTCTCATTAAATCCCATGGGCACTTGTGATGCTCTATTTTCCCATTAGCTCTAATCAGCACCTATTGTTTCTTTATGGATCATTTTATTTTCCCCATCCATATTATTCTGGTGACTCTCATTACATAATTGATTATAACCAGAATCTCACTAGAAATGGAGAAATAGAGGATTACAGTAATTAACCTCATCCTTCAGGCAGGCTATTTCCTATATTAGATGGTATTAATGTCTTTATTTTATCACTGAAATACAGATGCTTTTTAAAAAATCAGGTTATCTCCTGATAAACCCGTAAGTTGAAAATATTGCAATTTGAAAATGCATTCAATACACCTTCCCTACCAAATATCATAGATTAGCCTAGCCTGTCTTAAATGTGCTCAGAACACTTACATTAGCTAGAGTGGGACAAAATAGTCTGACACAAAGCATTGAGTATCTCATATAATTTATTATGTGTATCACTTTCACACCATTGTAAAGTCAAAAGATGATAAGTTGAACCATGGTAAGTCAAGGACTCTCTGTAATCAGGTGAAAGTTGAAGCTTTGGATACATTATTCTAAGATAGCCTTAACTCCCCATCAGGCTTTTGTAACAGAGCTCACTGCCAGGTATTATCAGTGGAACCCCATGTAGCTTTCAATTCGCAGAGAGAAGAAGCATATTTGAGCCACTTTGAATGTCATTAGCAGTCCTTAGGAAAGCATCCAGGAGCCACTGAGAGGGCAGGACAATGGGTCGGAAGCACACACCAGGGTGGGGTGTAGGGAGGAGAGTTACAGCCCACAGGTAGGGCAGCCTGTGGGATCATCAGGGCAGTAGACTTTCCAGGAATCCTGGGTGGTTGCACAATAAACCTATGCTGAACAAGAAGCTTCTCCAAGACTTGGAGCTGAAAGCTGCCCCAGACTTGGCTACTTGGTCATGCCTCTGAGAGCCCAAGAAAGAAAGAAAGTTCTTGAGGAATATATTTCAAGCCCATTCCATGGCTCATGGCAGAAGGAGAGTCTAAATTTAGATCTCTGAACCACAGTTTCAGAATCAATGTTCTTAAGTGACATAACATAAACAGGCCTTCAGGAGAGAGGGGCTAGCTCCTCACTCATGTGTGCATTCATTCATGTGGGGAGAGACTGGGCCGAGTACTTCTTACCTGCTGAGCTCTGTGGTAGAGGAAGGGGAGGCTGCAAAAAAGAGCAAAGCTAGCCCTGCTTTGAGAAGCCTTCAGTCCAACAGATGTGGATGTCTTCATGATCACAGAGAGGGCCAAATGCTGAAAGGTTGTACAGCAGTGAAGATGAGACGGTAATATGGAAGGAAGTGAGGGTTGGCAAGATCAGACAGACTGGGCGGGCAAAGATTTAGAAAGAACAGAGCGGCGTTGTGTGGTTTGATGAGGGAACCAGCACCCTGCTTATAGTGATACAGTCCTTCCTTCACCTTCTTGTCTCACCTGACCTTCACAGCACGCTCAGCAGTGAGCATTACTGTCTCCATTCTGTGGATGAGGACCCTGAGATCAGAGAGGTTAAGTGATAGACATCAGGTCACATAGCCAATCCAGGCAGCACTGTACCTCAGTCACAGCAGCCAGGCTGCAGAGAGCCCGACAAAGAGTGAGCAGGAGTCTTTTCACCCAGAGCAGGCATCCTGCCAAGTCCAAAAAGCCAAAGTGTTCTGAGTGGGGGCTGCCTTGAAGGGGAATGCAGCACCGTGGCCTCTGACCTGGGGGCACCTGGCCACTCCCTTCCCTTGACAGCACTACCTGCTCACACATTCACTAGGCAGAGGAAACAAACATCTGACAGCACCACATCCCACTGTAGGTGTCAAACACAGTGCCCATGACAACCGAACAGAGGGCCATCAGCAGCCAAACTGCTGCTGAGTGGAGACAGGGAAATGACAGCAGTGAGGCTGCCCACCTCGCTGAGTACTTACTCTGCATCAAGCACTGTCATGGGCCAGGAGCCTGATTAAGGCGAGAACTGAGCCAGCGGAGAAGGGAAGGCTCTGAATCCAGGTGTCGGACACCAGTGCCCAAGTTATAATTTCCCCCTCAGACACTCAACTAACGCATCCCCTCAGGAGAATTGGACTACTGAACAAGTGTCAAATGTATGGCAGTAGAACACAAGCCTCTCAAAGGCAGGACATTTTGTCTGTTTGGCTCACTGATGTAACCCACACTTCTAGAACAGTGCAGGTCAGATGGTAGACTTAACATTTGTTCAGTAAAGAACCACAGAACCACTCTGAGATGCTGAGTTGGCCGAGCAACTTGCTCCCACACATTGACCTTGCAGTTTGAAATTCAGACTTTTTCCTTCCCAAATTCTAACAGTAAAGTTCTTTAATGGTGTCATTTTACATGCAGTCTCATTGGCCAATGAGTTTCATTCCCAACTTAGTTCCTCTTACACACTGGAGAAGCCAGGGAGGTAGGTGACATACTTATTGGTCCCAGATAGCAGCTGGGCCATGGTGGGCTTTGTCCGGCTAGACCTCCGTCACCTTCCCCTCAGCCAGCTGCACAGGCTCACCACATATCCTCCTCATCACTTCATCTAACCTCCAATAATGCAACCCCTCCTTTCATGTGACTCAAGTTTTAGGCCCTACTTACTATATACTATTGTAGCATTTTTCCATATCTCCATTGTGACTGATATTAAGTTTCCTCATAAACAATAAGACATGTAAATATTACATCCACAAATGACAAAGGACCATGGCATTCAGATGCTTCCCAGGGCTCTGCCTGCTGCCTCAGAACGGCTCTGGCCTCACCTGCTAGGTGTGTCCCAGTGACAGTGAGGGTGGAAATTGCCTTGAAAGAATAAATGCCCCTGGACAGTAGAGAGGGTTTCACCACACTGGCATTTTAGTAGATCTACACAATTTGCCAGGTGAGTTTGTTTTTCTCTCTAGACAAACGAGGAGCCAAAGGGTGATTTTTCTGACTGTGCATTCTTGGCATTTTTTTCGGGCTCCTAAGTAAACAAAGTGAACACTGCCAGTCTTCCCTGGCACTGTTCAGGACTGTTTAATGAATAATGAAGGGGCCACAGAAGTCACCTGACACAAGGGTTGTCAGACCTTTTAGGCATTGGAGTCCTTCTTTCAAATACAAGCTTACCCTGAAGTCCATCATAGGATATTATTTTATATTATATTACATTATACTATATTATATTATATTCCTGCAATGCTGTGGGTGAAGGCAGATAGGGCCCCACCCCTAAGCCCTCTTTGGCCAACCAGCACAATTCCAGAAGCACTGCCAAGATTGTAAACAAAGGGACTGAGAAGGGAAGGGACTTGCCCAAGGTTACATAGTGAGTTAATGACCAAGCTGGGCACAGCACCCAGGCTCTTGGCTCAGGAGTCAGCACTCTCTGCACAGCCCAGCACCAGCTCAAATCTGCTTTCTAACACTGGGCACTGAGACACACCTGCCTGGGATGAATGCATGGAGAGAATGCTCCCTGCCTGGTCCCCAAGGCTCTGGGCAGCCTGCCAACATGTGGATACACGCTAACGATCACACCTGGTGACTTATTAAATGTGTAGCTTATGACAAAGACTGCGATGATATAAAATCTGAGCTCTAAGATTGCGTGCCCCTGGCTTCTCCTAGTTGAGCCATCTGACATACAGCAGAGCTCTCACTGCCCTTGACTTCCCATATCTCAACAAACCTTTACTCCTCAAAATGTTCTCCTTAATGACAACAAACAAACATCAACAACAAAAAAACCCCCACAATCTTCTGTCTCTGTCTTTTATTTATGGGAGGCAGATTGAAGACACACCTTACAGAAAGGACACAAAGCCTGCATTCACTCCGTGCAGCCACGCCCCAAGGCCCAGCATCCTCCTCTATAAAGGCAGCATGTGACTGCATGATCTCAAAAGCTCCCTCCAGCCCCAGCATGCTAAGACCCTAAAATAAATGGGAAACACAGCAGTTTTCCTCTCTCCAGGGGGAAGAGTCCTCATCCATAGTACCTCCTAGGAGGCAAGGAAAGAAATGAAACCAGAGGGAGGAGCCCAGCCCTGCCAATGCCAAGTAAGCTCCCGTGAAAAGAAATGCTGTGACGAACACAAAAAGAGCTAAAGAAGTGCCTCCAACCGCCAAATATCCCTGTCTCAATAGTCCTTTATTTTTTTCACCTTCTCCATTATCTTTCTTCTCTTAGCTGACTTTAGAAAAGCTGTCCATCTACAGCTGGAGCCCTGGCATGTTTTTCTTATCCCTCTGTCCTGCCTGCCTTGTCTCAGCTGATAGCCTGATGTCAGAGGCTGAAATGGGAAGCTCCTCTCCCTGATCCTGCCCTTTCCTCCCGCCCCCTCCTGCTCCCCTCCTTGCTCCCTTCCCCTCCCCCCTGCACACTCCTCCTCTCTCCTGCACCCCACCCCGTGCTCTGAGGAAGATCACATGGAGAGTCTGGCTGGAACACTCAGTGGTGCTCAGAAATCCTAAACACTGTGGCCTCTGCAGTGCCTGCCAGGGAGAACGGGGAGTCCTCGCTCAGGCCAGATTCGAAACAGGCAAGATGGAAGAAGCCTTATTAGGTCATCCAGCCCAAGAACAGGATGAGCCTCTTTCTTCTGCTCACCAGCCCCCAAGAATGAAACTCCTGACCCAGACATCTGCGTCCCTAGCCACTAACTCCCTGTCCTCCCCCCGCACCCCTGCCACACACACCCCTCCTTTTTAGGAATCTGCGCTCCTCCAAAGACCAACAAGTCCTTGTCTGGCTGCGTCCCATTCCCCTCCACACCTGGAAAGGAAGCAAGCCCCGGACAACTGCTTCCCCAGGACTCAGTGGTGTTTGTCCCAGTCCTATCTCCTCATTCCTGGCTTTCTCAGCACGTAGCGCCCCTTCTTACATTCCACATCATGTCCTTATTTGTTGCTTGTGTTGTTTGTCTCCTGCCTCCGTGCACTAACAAGTAAACTCCTTGAGGAAGGGATTGGCTTCGGTCAGGTCATACATGTATCTCAAGTACAATGTCAATGAACATTTATCGAATGAATTTCTTACACACAAAGACAACTCTCCAGCCCGTATTCCCTTGCGTATGCCTGCAGCTTCTTTTTCTCAACTGTTTCTACTGATACAGCCACATTATATTCATGCAGAGAGGAAGGAAGTGATCTTTGTCATTTTCCTACCTTGTTCTATCTGGGGGTCGACAGTCTCCCTCCATCTTCTTGGGAAAAGTGGGATGATTCTGAGTCAGTCCTTCACTCAACTTCCTCTTGCCAGGAGTGGGCAGGTTTCCAAGGGCTGCACACCATTCTCACGACTCACAGAGTATGAGGAAACCTCAGCCACGCAACAGCTCTGAAAGCCCCTATTCCAGCTTGGAGGCCCTGGCCTCCCACTTCTGCACTCAGGTATCTTGAACTATTAGCTCCCATCTGTCAAACCTGCTCCCAAGGAAGAATCTTACAAACTCTGCCATACTAAGGCATGAACGCTTAATAAGTCTTGACAAGTTCCCCCCCCATAAGCAGTCGTACTTTCAGCAGGCACGCTCAAGTCGGAGGAGCGGGTACCTGCTGGTAAAATGTCAACCTCCGTAAGGAGGCTGGGGTCTGGCCAACCACATAGCCTGCCTGGATCTGTGATCCATGAGTATCTCACACACACACACACACACACACACACACACACACACACACACTCCAGCCTCCAGTACAGGGCCTGCTCTTTAAAAATACTAATTTGTGTTTTCTAATTATAAAAATAGTACATGCGTATAGAAAATTTTGCCCTAAAATTATATTTTTAAAAACAAAACACTTAAAGCATTTGTCAACTCGCTATTCATAGATAACCCTGTACATATTTTAGAAAATTTCTTTCGCATTCTTTAGTCCAATCATTTTTCTTAATTTCTTCTTTAGAAAAAAAAAAATGTTTTTTTAGCCCACCTGTCCAATTTAGATGGCTCATGGCAAACGGCCGGATTTCCTGAAGAACTTCTTTTGGTGGAATGGCATGATGCATGGCGTGGCTCCCTGAGGACAGGGTTTGTACGTGGCTTCCTCAATGGCACGGAAAGGACACTAAATTAGTGCCGTGTATGAACACACATCAGGACCAGTCCATGTTAAAATACAGAGTGTGGGCACCTATGTGTGATTTCAAGGATTACAAAAGGTGTCCTCCTCAAACTAGAATTCCTTCTATTTGCTAATACCTGCATTTCCAGTGTGAGAACTGTATTCTTGAATCCCAAACTCTATTTAAAGGTGATGAAACTGAAATCCCAGAAGGATGAAGTAACTTGAAGGGCTTTGACATGTGTTCAAATGTATATATCTGGGGGAGCAAAATACTTGGAGTATTATAACGTTACTAAACACACACCAATCACAGTGACTATGAATGGGTTTTTCCTAAACACCAAAGGGCAGCAGTAGCCCAGGAGAATTAGGTGGGAGTGGAGACATGACCAAAGAAGTAAATTCAGCATTGTGGCAAGGGAGAGGCTGGACACACTAAAAAATGTTTTGTTTTGTTTTTTCCTTTCTTGGTTATTTATATTAAAACAAAATAAAACAAAACAAAAACATACCTGAGGCATCTGCCTCCAGTTCCAGCCCTACTGTGTGACTACAATATGTAAGATAAAGGGATAGTACCTGGATCAGTGGTAGAAAATACAGATGCCAGGGCCCTACCCCCAGAAATTCTTATTCAAGTGGCATGGTTTACAGCCCAGGCATTGAACAGTTTGGGGTTTTCTTTATTTATTCACAGTCTGTAACCTGCAGCAAGGTCATTTCTAGAGTCCCTTTTTAGTTCTAAATTCAGACTCTGTGTAATGTAGGAGCCCAGGTGCCTTCCATTTGGCTTAATTTTCACAGCCAGGAGAGCTGCCCACACACAGGCTGTCTACACACACCTCCGGCCTTCACAGGTGCCCACATTCATCTGTACATAGCGGGTCTACTCTCAGACCTGGAGGCTTCCACCATGTATGTCAGCAGACAGCTACCAGTGGAAACACACTCTGTCATTGTTCTTTTCTTTCCTCGAAGGATTTAACAAAGAAGGTGGGGCAAGGGTGTCCCTCAAGCCACAGGGCAAATTCTTGATTGGCCTTTAGAAAAAATTGAGTATATTTCCCAATTAGAACTGCCAGAAGCTCATCAGTTATGCCCTTAAACAGGATGAGATGGTTTCTTCTCTCAGACTATTAAAAATTCTTAAAACATTGAACAGCCATTTTTAAACATACAAAAAAAATGTTTTGGGGTGAAAGTAAATGCGATAATAATGTATCATGCTGTCAAGCATCACAAACCTCATTATGATGTGCTAATATCAGGTAATGAACACAGGAGACTTCTGTCTTCATCTGAGGCTGGGAACAGAAGGAGCAGCATGAACACAATCTACTGGTTTTCCTGACAGCCTCTGAGCATTTGCTGTAGCACAGGTCCACAAAAGCCAGAATGAAACACGAATTAGGAAAAATGAGTCGCATTCTCAGGAAATCAGCCTCATACTCTTAAGTGCTGGGGAATTTTTGTATCCATCCCTGGAGGCCTAGAACACCCCAGAGCTTTCTTAAGTTTATGCAAATTTATATAATCTCCCGTTGCTTCAGAAAGTATTCATTTCTCAACAATTAGTGTCTTAACCTGAGGACATGTGCTTCTATTGTTATTTTCCCATCCCTTAAGTACAACTCCATTGGCAAACAACCACTTATGACCTCAAACCTCATCTGATTTTCATCAGATGTGCTCTTTGCAGTGAAAAGGACAGCCAAGTCGAACTTTTACAAGGTCAGCACAGATATATCTTTGCAGGTACCACATCGTGCATATGAAAAAATAATAGAGGTACAATTTCTAGAAAACAGCCAGTTTTTATAGCTGCTGTGAGTTTTATAGAGCAGCGAGTATAAGAAGTCAGCCCCTGGGCCATCTCAACATCTCATCAGCTATAAATTGGAGACCTTGAGAAGTGCAGATGTTTGAAACATACAAAGAAGCACAATCCAGGAAAAACGAATAAGAACGTGGGCTTTCTGCACACCTGACCATATGGAAAGTGAGTTAATTTTATTCCAGTTGTATTACAGTCAAATGGGAGATTGTTGTTGCCAATGTGAAAAGCCAAAACCTCAGTCTGGGTGCAACAAAGCTATTGATTTATTACATACCTTCAAACCTAAAGGGGAAAAGTAATCAAATTCCAGGACTGGGGCCATCCTTTTGTTACTGGAGGGGGCAATAGATGGTTGCCTTCGTGGTCGAATTTGATGAGCATTGCAGCCTACCACAAGTGCTTGAAATTTCCCCCATTGGGGATTCTCCATTTTGTTCAGATATTGTATCTTCACGGATTCCAAAAACCTTCTCTATAATATCCCTATGTGGATACTGACACTGATGGGAGCTAACTACTACATAAGGCATTAATTTTGGAAAATTCTTCTCTGTATTGAGTTGAAGCCTTTCCTATAGCTTTCATTTATTTATCTTAATCTTTCTCCCCTTGAGCACCACAGAATAAATCTATCACCTTTTCCCCATGATGGTCCTTCAAATATTGGACGACAGCTAGCGAGTCTCTGCTAAGCCTTCTTATTTCAGACTCAAAACACTGAGCTTCTCCACCAATTCTAAATGATGCTATTTCCAGAGTCATCATCACTTGAGCTAACTCTCTGGACCCGACCATTTTATAGAAGCCAAACAGAAGGGGTCTGTCAAGCACAGACTATAGCGGAACTGCTGCTACCCTCAGAAATGTATTGGCTTTATTTCTTTCAATGCATTCTAAGGTCCTTGTCATATTTTGGGCCAGCTATATTGTGGGTTCATACAGAGCACACAAGAACTAAAAACTCCTCGAGTTTGATCACAGAAGTTCCTATTAAACCAGGTTTGCCCTGACCTAAACTGGTAGATAAGTAACATATGAGGTCTGACAATGAAGTTCCCGAACTTGTTGCAACGATGTTGCTAAACTTTTTTGATATCAGAGGAATTATTCATTATGAATTTGTACCAACTGGACAAATAGTGAACCAAGTTTACTATTTTGAAGTGCTGAAAGACTGTGTGTAAGGTTAGACGACCTGAACTATTCACCAACAATTCAAGGCTCTTGCATCACGACAATGCACCAGCTCACACAGCACTGTCTGTGAGGGAGTTTTTAGCCAGTAAACAAATGACTGTATTGGAACACCCTCCCTACTCACCTGATCTGGCCCCCAATGACTTCTGTCTTTACCCAAAGATAAAGGAAATATTGAAAGGAAGACACTGTGATGACATTCAGAACATCAAGGGTAATATGATGGCAGCTCTGATGGCCATTCCAGAAAAAGAGTTCCAAAATTGCTTTAAAGGGTGGACTAGGCACTGGCATCAGTGCATAGCTTCCCAAGGGGAGTACATCAAAGGTCACTGTAGTGATATCCAGCAATGAGGTATGTAGCACTTTTTCCAGGATGAGTTCGCGAACTTAATTGTCCAACCTCATATATAGCATATATGGAATTTATATCCACCTCAAGTAAATTTCCTTTGTTGTTATGTTCTGTCAACATCCATTTGTGTCCTGCTTCTTCTATTCAGGGTATCAGTGATTCCCCCCAGCTTCATGTCATTTGTAAAATAATAAGAATAGCGTTTTCCTCATCCAAGTTGACAATAAAAATGTGAAACCCAAACAGAATCATTAGAGGTGCCTTCCAGGTGGACAATTCACCTTGACCACACGAATCTACAGTCAGCTATCAATCTACCTGCTATTGCTGTCACAGGGCTATGTCTCCCTATCTCACTCACCATGAGGGAGACTTTCTGTGTCCCAGCTGAATCCAAGCATACGATGCAAGGGTTGGCTTCCCTCCTGAGCCTTTTGCTCTCTTTGGCTTTAATTATATCATCACTTTCTTGACTTTGTCTCTGGACAAGTGAACAGATTCTCCTTCTCCAGGGAAGTTTCTGGAACAGGACAGCAGATCTATAGTGCTATGCACTGTCACAGGACAAGTCATTCTTTGCATTTTTTCACTACAAAAGGCCATTTGGAATGGTGTTTCCCACAAGCTTTAATTCATTCTCAGCCTTCCTGACATTATTCCTCCCACTTTTGGCCTCTCTTTTTGGACAGGGAGACTCCTTCCATCCCTTCCTCCCTTTTTAAACATGGGTCTCCTCAGAGAATTCACTCTGCAGCCATATCACTTCTGCTGTGTCACTCCCACTGGGATTACGTCACCTCATGAGGAGTATTTTTGATCAATACTACCCAACTCTGTGCCCCATGTAGTGAAGAATTAGCCTTACCTACAGAGAGGTCTGGCCTTTGCCCTTGGCTACTGGCCAGTGATCTCTAAGCCCCTGGAATGTCCTACCTAATAAGAAGTTCTTTTCCTGGGGACCTTAGCTACTGCATATCATAACAGTATGATTTGTCACGGGGACGTGGGACACACTGTATCAGTTCCAACCTCCTGTGGGGCTGGAGACTAAAGGTCAGCCACACAGGCAGTGTGAGATCAAGATTCAATCAAGACTATGCACACCAAAGGCTCGGGTGGGCTTCCGTGGTTGGCAATGCTCCATGCATATTGTCATGCCCAGGATGAGGTAATGCCGTCCTGACTCCCAGGGACGAAGCAGCCTATGGAACAAAGGCCAGGAGCCAGGGCCAGCCCTCCCAATGGCACCATATTCCCATGTGCAATTCCAAAGAGTTGAGAATTCTAAATTTGAAGTTGGCCTTTAAGATCATTATGAAGGTTTTGTTTTTCAAAGCTGCAAGACAGAACATACTTTATTTAATAGGTTGTTAGCCTGATTTATTGCCTTTAAATATCTAGACATATGGTATGTGGGTCTCTATTTGTTCTCTTGCCCCAGGATCTGAAATGTTAGGAGACAGCCTGTTGCTGATTGTCAGAATTTTGCTTTTAGGGGCTTCTTCCTGATGATAGTATCTTTTAAGAGAGGCTGCTAAAGGTTAACAAAGCATCCCCTCTAAATCTTCTCAGAATAGCTTGAAATGTGTGTAAAAGGATGCTAAAATGGGATTTCATTTGTCTCATTTTCTGCTGAGATTCCAAAAGGCTGAGACTAAAACAGTAAACACCAAGTGTTCCCACATTCCTAAGTGAAGTGCTAGACCACTGCTTCATGTACTTTTGCTACATAACTAGGTACACCAAAACTTGGTACAGTGAAACAACTATTTTTATTTTCCCAAAATTCTTTGGATCAGGATGTTATACAAAGCATTGAGGGAATGGCCCGCCTCTGCCACTAACATCTGGGTTTTCAGCTGGAATTCCCAAAATGTGAGGTGTGGGGCTGCTGACTGACATGGCTCGACTGGGGTCATGTGACTTGGGCCTTGATTCTTCTGTCAGTTTGGTTCCTCAGTTCTTCTTTGCGTGCCCTCTCCTCATGGCTCACCTGGGCTTTTTGACAACATGTGGGTCCTGCTGGTTGGCCTTCCTACTTGGCTTCTGACTCCCTTCCAGAGAGAAGCCAGCCTCTGAAAGGCTAGGCCCAGAACTGGCACAACACCACTTGTACCATGTTTAGTCAGTCAAGGTGCATCACAGGGCCAGGCCTGATTGGAAGGGAAAGGGCAGGGATAGATTCCACTTTCTGGATGGGTGGAGCAGGATGCGTGTACAGGGAGAGAAGGAAGTAATGGTGACTACATTTGAAGATGACAGACAACAGCTACCTGTGCAGAGCTGCAACGGAGGGAACCGAAGGCTTTTTGTAACCCTTAGCTCTATACCAACCAAGGGTTTAAGATGTTTGAAGTTAGAAGTTGGAAAGACAGTTTCTTTGGAAAAAGGTATCAGAACGCCAATGCGCTTTCCTCAGCCTGCTTTTCTCAGCCTGGTAAGAAGGGTTTCAAGGAAATTTGGTTTGATCAGTTCTCCTAGCTTTGACTTCAGCACTCTTTCAAAAGACAACTTCTGGCATTTACCCTCCAGCTGCATAAGAAGACAGTTTAGAAGCACCAGCCTTTGGTACACCATGTTCACAGAGCATTATTCACAACAGCCCAAATGTAGAGGCAACTCACATATCCACTGACAAAAGAATGGTATATACACACAATGGAGTATTATATAACCTTAACGAGGAAGGAAATTCTGACACATGCTACAATATGGATGAACTTAGAAGACATTTTGCTAAGGCTAAGTGAAATAAGCCAGATACAAAAGAACAGATATTATATACCGTGTTTCCCCCAAAATAAGACCTAGCCAGACCATCAGCTCTAATGCATCTTTTGGAGCAAAAATTAATAAAAGACCCAGGCTTACTTTACTGTAATATAAGACCGGGTCTTATATAATATAATACAATGTAATGTAATGTAATGTAATACTGGGTCTTATATTAACTTTTGCTCCAAAAGACACATTAATGCTGATTGTCCAGCTAGGTCTTATTTTGGGGGAAACAGGGTAATTCCACTAATATGAGGTACTTACAGTAGTCAGTTTCATAGAGACATGAAAGAAATGATGGTGGCTGTCAGGGGCTGGGAGAAGAGGGGAGTGAGGAGTTAGTGTTTAATGAGCACAGAGTTTCAGTTGGGCAAGATGAAAAGTTCTGGAGATAGATGGTTGTGGTGATGGTTGTGCAACAATATGACTGTACTTAATGCTACAGAATCTATACTTGAAAATGGCTAAAATGGTAAATTTTATGTTATGTATATTTTACCACAATAAAAAAAGCAATAGTAGCCATGGTTTAAAAGGTCCAGGTCCTTACCAGAAGGTACTGGGCAACTGTGCCTCCACCTCTGCACATCACCAGAACTTCCCTAACCAGAGAAGAAGGATGGGCAAAGACTGTCTTAGTTCTGGATCAATTATTTTATTTGTGTTGCAAAACCATCAGCTTCATCTATCATAAGCTCTGTAACCTGATATCAAGGTGGCTGGGATCCTCAGCCAGCCTGTGGGATGGGAGGGAATTGAGGAAGGGAGACTGAGGAAGGAGCTGACCTGGCTGGTACAAGGCCTTTCATGGAAGAGGTCATCAATTGCACAAAATTGGCCATGTGGCAAGTTATGTCTCTCCATGGGATCTGTATCAGTCAGCTTTTGCTTCAAACATGCTGTATAACAAATAATCCCCAAACTCCATGGCTTACTAACATTTATTTTTCTTGTTTATGGGTCTGCAGGTTGGCTGGGGACAGTTCTGCTTTAGGCTCAGGTTGGGTTTAGGTCAGTTCCTTGTGTATCTCATTTTGGAATCACAGTACAGCAGAGTAAACCAAACCACACACGCACATTGAAAGACACTGCTCATATCATGTCCCCTCACATTTTATCAGCCAAAGCAAGTCAGGTGTTTAAATCCAGCATGAATGGGGTGGGGATGTATACTTTGCCAAGTCTAGTGGTATGTACTGTAGACATATAGAGATCATTAGATGAGAGGGAGTAAAGAATTGAGACAAAAAACCCATTCCACCACAGAGTACAAACTATAAGACAGACAAACTGAATGACAGGAACTGTTAAACCAATCCAATTAAAGATTTAAGAGTTTGCTTGTTGGGGAAGGGCTGAGGTTCAAAGCTGCAGAAAAGCAGGCTAGGATTTATACTTGAGTTACAGCAGTCCCAAAAGTAAGCCAGGTTCAAGGGTTATTGGAATGAACACTCAGACAATACACTTTGTTTTCCTACCAAAATAGGAAACAGGCATGAAAGAACACATGGTGTGTGATAGAGGCATCAGCCGCCTGTGTGAAGAGTTTCCCAGCAGTCACAGGAGCCCAGAGCTGTGTGCTGGAGCCTTCAATATTATTCAGTCTGAAAATTGGGAGCTCCCCCCCAGCACTCAAGGTCTCCGCTGTGTAACATAAATTTCCTGTTGGGCCTCAGTTTTATACATGTGTTTTTGTTTCTTGGTCCACAATTGGGCCTATGGGAAATCTCAGTGCAAAAGGCCAGGCCATAGCCTTTCACGGGGGTCTAGTTTATTTTATGAAGGGAATTGAAAAGAGCCAGGAGCTGGCTCTGAGGACAGTCACATCCATGGCCCATAAGACTGACCACATACTATGCTCTCTGGAAGAGAGAGAGAGAGAGAGCCCTAAGAGATGGCCAGGCCTGCCCTGGCATCCAGGGGCTTAGGGCCCATCAGGGCTAAGCAGGTTCTGACACCTGCTCCTCAGCATTCTCTGTCAGATTCTTAAGTGACACTTACATTCCCTCACCTTTCATCCACCAACCCTCTGGAATTTCGCATGAACTTGCTGTGTCCATCCCGGTTCTCCTGCACACTGGGTACTCGGTGCCAGCATGTCCCTTCCCGCAGACCGGCAGCAGACTTCCAGGCCTGCACAATGCTCACCCTTCTAGAAAGCATCACCCGTGCACCACCAGCCCATTGTCACAGGAGCTAATTTGGGGGCTGATTACAGGGAATAATTCAGGTTGTACAAATTTGCTTTCAGAGATTGCAGGTTATGGGGGCTGCAGACTCAGCAGGCAGAGGCCACAGGAGTCCCAAATTTGGAGCTGCTTCTGTGAATCCATGCATGTCAGGGCCAGATAGCAGTGTGGGGGTGGGGAGGATAGTCAAAGATAGCATGGGGTGCATTGGAGGGTGACAAAAGGGAGAAAGGACTGGCCTTTCCCGTGCCATTCTTTGCCAAGGCCCAGCCTTGGTGACATTCCTACACACCCAGCTTCCCCAACATGGGAAAGTATGAAATGGCTGTTTGTTGAGTCCTATGAGCCTTAGCGTGCAGCCCAGCTGTGGCTGACCTTGCACCTCAGTCCTCAGACCCCTGCACTTGGCCATGGCAGGCTGAAGAACAGCACAAAGAAGTCTTTTGAGAGCTGTATTTGGAGCCCAGATGAGGGAGCTGGGTGTAAATGCTTCTCTAGGGCTCCCGACTGCGTTCCAAACAATTCTCTTGGGCACACTTTCACTTACCTGTGGTGATTTTAAGCATGGCTCCCAATTCCTTGACAACACTTCCCGTGAATCTGGGCCAGGTTATGGCTGCTTCCACCAATAGCGCACAGGGGCAGTGAGACCAGGTAGCTGGGCTCAGGTACAAAAGGTAGGCGGCATGTGCCACCACCTGGGGCTGCCATGGTGGGCTCTACGGATATAATCTTGCGAGCTTGGCCCTCCAGCCATCCCTGCCAGATGTGCCTGACCATGTAGGTGACCAAGTCATGTAAGAGGGGTACATCCTCCGGCCACCACTGTCCAGCCACAAGCCCTTTGAGTTATTCCACCTTTCATGCCAATCTCAGGCGATACCCCAGACAGTCTGGAGCAGAGACAGCCAGCCCTGCAAGGGCCTGTCCTGATTCCCCACCCCAATCAGCAAGCGACATAAAATGTCTGTTTGGCACAGCATTAGTAAACGGAACACTCTGTCAGTGTCCGTGCTGAAACTAGACTAATACAGAGGTGCTTTGCGAATTACATGGATGTCAAGCAACACAGGACTTGCCCTAATGAAGGTGTAAGTGTCCTAAAGGGTCTTCGGCAGGACATAGCTCCAGGTGGGACACAGCCTGGTCCACATCCAGCTTTGTCTGTTTTGTTTAAGGTCTTGTTTTCCTGAGAACATTCATTTCTCTGGTCCTTACATGGCTTCCGTGAAGGCAGCCAAGCCTGGAACATTTCCCGAGCCAGGTTTGGAAACGGATGTGGATGGCCAATTCCCCTTTGTTGCTTCCTAGAGCTTCCAGAGGATGAGGGGGTGGGCACAGCTTCCTGCTACGAGTCAGTGAATCACTGCCCATCCTTGTATCAAAAGTGTGGGGGGAGGGAGGTGGCAAACAACAATATGAGGAAATGTATAGGGCAACCCCTGGATTCACCACAGAATTTCTTCAAAGCAACAAGGGAACAATGTTACTACTGATTGTTTTTTTTTTCCAGTAGGGGGGAGAATATACACAATATCAGGAGCTGATTGTGCCAGTCAGTATTCATTTTGCAGTTTGAATCGATTCTCTATACAATACACAGCTTTGAGGTGGCTCAGAAGTACATGAGAAGGTGTGTGAACTCCATCCACATCGCTCTCCATATCAGCAATTTCACATTTGCCAGTTTATGTGATTGATGCCTTAGGACAGGTTGTATCATATTTGTTCTAGGGTGGAGTTGTCCCAGACCACACAGCTGTAGACTGTCACCACAAGGGTTTAGACTGCGAGTTCTTTGATTGCGAGCAATAGATGGAAATGCTAACATAGTTAACAATAAAGGGAATTCACTGGAAGGATCTGGACCTAGAACTTGGTGACACTCTAACCTGTTAAAAAATGATTAAAGAAAACAGAAATTTTATTTAACATTTTATGAAGCACGTAGTCTCCATTCTCCAGGGTCTAAGAACTGCAAAATGGGGTGAAGGCAGGAAGCTTTTATGAGATAACAAACAAAGAACAAAGAAGAGAAAAATAGAAAATGAATAAGGAACAAGGAACAGAAAGAAAATGAATAAAGAACAAGAAAATAAAAATAGAGTCCAGAGTTGGCTTGGCATTCGGGGATTGGCTGCCTGGATATACTGTGTTTCTGGTCAAGCAGAACATTTACGGTGACATAAAAGTCATCTAAGTTTTGGTTTGTTAAGATGGCACCCTGGACCGAAGTGGCTCCACCTTGGGCCTAAAAATGTGTTTCAATAAACCCAAGTACCTCCATTCGAATGAATGAGCTGCCTGTCTTCTCATCTTTGCCCCTTGCCTTCTCCTACACAAGAAGAATTGTGATTTAAAGGCCAGAGACACTCCTGGACTGCGAGTAACTCATTTGGTTTGGCTCTTGTCAAATGACTCCTGCTTAACTAAAGGAAGGCACAGCACCTTGAATAACAATCTCCCCAAAGCCCACCACACAGAGAGAAGTAATTTCATCCTCCCTCCCAATACTGGGATGCTATCACCAAAGAATGTGGAATGCATGCTGGATTTTATACTCTTACCAGGCTCTCCATGCATATGGAAGCTATTACTCCACCCCTCTGTGAGGAATGCTCCTACCAAGAGGGAAGAATGCCTAAGGGGACAGAGAGGAGGGGCTTCTCCTCAGGCCAAGGGTAGCCCAGCTGGAATAAACCTTCAAGGCCAGAGAAAACTGTAATTGCCTGTTATTTATTACTTTCTAGGCCTCTCTTTATAAGGCATTTTGCCTGAGCTACAGGCTTGATAACAAATGCAATAAAAGTGGGGTAAATGCTGGTTTAATGTAACAATATGGGATGGTGATGTAAGCTATATAGTAAACAAGAGTAGTTATTGAGTTATAAATAATCTTTTTATAGGAATCTTGCATAGGTCTGATACCAGATGTATAGTAAATATGCTCACTTTATGGAAATGCCTTTCCTTTGAAAACGGGAAATGATCTATAACATAATGTTACACGTATGCTGATCACATGGACTTTATTTTGTGCTTTCTGTATGATTTGTTTAACTCTACTTTAGTCATATAAATAGAATAGGCACAGTCTGGCATTCCCTTGGTATAGGCACCTAAACTACATTTCAGAAAAATTGGGTAATTTCATTACATCTAGTCCTAATTCTGGCCTGTTGCTTTGTGAATCTGAATTACATAGTGACCAAACAAAGTGTGTCACCTCCTTTCTTAGACTTATGATTTTGAAGAGATGTAGAATTTTCTCTCGCTGAGCATCTTGGGATTTAGGGGAAGGTTTTATAGAATTTTGAATGTAGAATCATTTTATAGGTTTTGCTTCATAACATCCTCTAAGAAAGCTGAAACCTGACCACCCCTTCTAGTTACATGGTCCTCCGCATGCTAACCTCTCACCTTCCCACACAAGGTAACCACCATCCTGAAACCTGTGTTCATGATGCTCTTGCTTTCATTCTCATATATCATTATCTCATCAATATGTATTCTAGGAAAATAGTTTATATTTGATGTCTTTAACTCTATAAAATTAAACTGGTTGATAGATATAGGAGCATATACATTATAGTATATTTTCCCTTTTGAATAGCTTAAATCTCATAAAAATTTAAATGAAAACAAAGTTAGATTTGCAGATTAAAAAAAACTTGTTTCTAAAATTTTTTCTAAATATTTATATGATATATGAAGCAGAAATGGTGGCTTTGAAAGTGGAAGTCCAGAAATACCTGTGGAAAGATGTTTCTTGAGATCACGTCATGTGGTGAAAATTTGGCTCCATCATAAAATTGGGATTTCTACTGAGATCATTTAGAAAATCTTTATAAACTATAATGGCCAGTATAAGAAAAGATTCCACTGTAAAAGTACCAGGTTTATCATCCACAAAGTAAATGGCATCCGAGAGAGAGAGAATCACACCAATTTTCTGATGCCTATACCTCGTTTCCTGCACTCTTTCCCTTCCCCCACCCCCTACCCCATCTGTCACCATCCCCTCCCCACCACCACTCAGTCTTCTGCTGAAGCCTAGGCACTGCTGGGATTAGGAGAGAACATTCAAGACATGCATTTGTACCTGGTTTTGGGAACTCAACATGTTTCTCCCCTGAGATAGAGGAGAACTTTCACTTCTGACAAAGACCACCACTAGGAACAATGGTGTACGTGGCCATGATTTTTAAGGACCTGGATGTGGAGGTGGGATGGAAGCATATTTTAATACCTAGAGGTACGTAGGTTGAAGGATAGGTCATTGTGGTAACCCATTCCTCTCTCCTACATCTCCATGGAGAATCTCTAACAACAAGATTTACTGGGACTAACAGTGTGGTAGGCTGTGGGGACAGAGCCAGGAGTGCAGTTTCCAGGCTCTCGGCCTCACGTGGAAAGGTACTGGCTCAGGTAGTAAATGGCCATTAACTGTGATTGGATGGCCATCAGCTGTGGCTAGTTGGCCGTCAGCTGTAACCAGTGAGACATTGGCCACTAATATAACTGCTGTGGCTACGCTAGCAGCAAATGGGGGCTAGCAAGAAGACGGTGGCTGAGCTAGCAAGGGCAGATTGCAGTTAGGACAGCAGATATGCAGCTAGCAAGTGGGGTTTGTTGGCAGAGAGAAGTGGACGGCAGGTTTCAGATCGTATGGCTCCTTCTTCCTGTGTCTCCAACCCGCCACCAGCAAGAATATAGTGGTATGATTCCCCTATCTATAGCTCCGTGGGTGTTCCTTTTTGGCCTCACGTTGTCCTGCATGCTTATGTGGGGAGCGGGACTAGAGACCCCAGAAGAGACCCCGCCTGACACCCCGCGTGACATAGGTACAGAATTAGGTGTTTATGGGTGTTTCTTCATTTAATCAACAAACCTTTGTAGTGGACACTGCTATTCCCATTTTACAGCTAAAGCCTAGACTCAAAAAGGGTAGCTTCTCACCCAGTCTCCCAGCTTCTGAGAAAGGGGCAGAGTTGAAATGCTCACCCAACTGCTTCTGCCCTAAACCCAGGCTCCTCCCAGCGCACCCACCTTCATACCTGCAGCCTCACTCTTTCTCCTGCCTGGTGTCATGTGAAAACACTTTGCTTCTTTGTTGCTTCTGATCAAAATGGTCTTCTCCACAGCTGAGGTATCATGAGGGGCAGAATTGTCTTTGCTTTGCTCTTCAGAGAACTATTAAATTCAGTTTTTGCCAGTTATAAAGATTCCCCCAGCAGATGAGTGAGTGAGTGACAAGCAACAAGCTGAATTTTAGCAGCTCCAGTCAACAGTTGCCAGGCCCATGAATCTGTCTTGGTCTGGACCTGAAACAACACGTTAATACTTTGTAAGTACTTTGTTCGAGGAAGCAGCTAGAACTTACATATGATATATTTACAGTGCACTCCTGAACCTACAGAAACTTTTCCTGGGTTTCAGCTGTGTTTTATCACTTTATCAAATTCAAACTTTATCCTAGGACCTTGGATACAATGAAAATGGGATTATATTTACCTCTGTTATTCCAGACAGACTGGCAGAAGTCCATTAGATATATTCAAGATGGCAGAGAGGCCCACGTTTGGAATCTTGATACTTACAGCACTATCCCACTAACAGAGTCAAATTTCTACATCTAAAGGCAGAATAATCATAGTCCAGTTCAGCTTGCTTCCTCCTGCCCCTGAATAGAATGAGAAAGACAGGAAACAAGGGAAGTGGGGGAGAGACAGGAGAGCACAGCTACTTCCTGAACTCTTCAACTGACGAAGCCAAGTGTCTCTGACATTCTCTATGGACCTGCCCTTCAGCCACAGTAACCTTCCTCCCTGAGGAGAGTGGGGGGCCTCCTCCAGTGGACATTGGTCTGGGCTTGCTCAGGAGTGTTGGGAGGTCCGGCTCAGAGCCCTGGCTCAGAGCAACATGCCTTAGTGCTCTGCTGGAAAGCAGCGAGGGTCTTACCATCGTAACTCCTGCTTGGACTCAACCCTTGTTTTCCATCCCTCTCTGCCAGGGCCCCTCAGTCATAATCCTGCACATCCCTGTGGAGTCTGCCCGCCTGTCTGTGAAGAGTTGGCTTGGCTGGCGATGACCATTTTCATGGGGCTTTTGGAGTGTGAGCCAGTAGTAAAAAGGGCAAGGGTTGCAGCCTTCTTTGTCTCTAGCAGCTGAGCTGGGCTTCTAGCTACTTCCCAGATGGAAAAGATGCACCCCACCCCGATGACTTCTAACACATACTCCCACCCCGTCGTCTTCCTGCCCCTGCCTTGCTTCAGGTGCAGGCTGTGGAGGTAAACAAGCTGCTTGCTCAGCTCCCAGAAAGACGAAAGACGTGGCCTTCCTGCCTTAACCCTGAACATCCCAAAGGAGGCTGGAAGCTGGCAAAGCTAAAGAGGAATTAGAGGACTAGTCTCATAGTGAGAATGCAGATATTTTATCCCTGATTAAATAAAACCCAAAACTTTCCTCTGGAAAAAGTCTCTCTTTGCTGGCTAGTTTGCAGTTATCCAGGGCTTCCTCATCTAGTCCATTCTCCAGCAAAACCTCTCAAGTTCCATAATTAAGTACCAAAGGAAAACAGTAAGCCCAGAAATTAAAAAAAAAAAAAAAAGAAAGAAAGAGAAAACCAGCAGCCAAATACTTTCCCTCTAAAGCAGAACTTCTCACACTTTGACATGTATATGAATTAGTGGGGATCGTGTCCAAGTGCAGGGGGTACGGGGGGAGCACTCCCCAAGACCCTGCATTGCTAACGAGCTCCCTTGTGATAACAATGCTGCTGCTCCTCCGTGGGATCCTTACCATTGGTGTGGGGACAGAGCCAGGACTGCAGTTTCCAGGCTCTCGGCCTCACGTGGAAAGGTGGCGACTCGGGTAGTAGATGGCCGTCAACTGTGATTGGATGGCTATCAGCTGTAACCAGTGAGCCATTGACCACTAATATAATTGCTGTGACTACGCTAGCAGCAAATGGGGTTAGCAAGAAGATGGTGGCTGAGCTAGCAAGCGTGGATTGCAGTTAGCAAGGGGGTTGGTTGATTGGCAGGGAAGTGGACAGAAGGTTGCAGATCGTGTGGATCCTGTTTCCTGTGTCTCCAACCCACCCACCCGCGAGAATATAGTGGTATGGCTCCCCTAGCTATGGCTCCGTGGGTGTTCCTTTTTGGCCTCATTATACCCTGCGTTCTTATGTGGGGCGCGGGACCAGAGACCCCACGTGACACCCTGCATGACAATTGGGTAGCAATGGTCTCATGCATGATGGTTTTGAATGTAAAATATCTCGTGTTCTATAAGATACATTGATTTTTTTTTTCATTTGTGCATCCATTTATTGACTATGTACCATGTGATTTCTGTGCTAAGTACCAAGCAAATAGCTGGCCAAAGTGTAGATAGACCTCAAGAACTCAGAGTTCTCTGTGATCCCTTCAATAAATTTACCTTGAGCATTTGGTGTGATAAGTTCTCCACTCACAGTGGGTCAAGCAACTGTGGTTAGCCACGCTGCTCCAATGGAAGAGTCAAAATCAGGTGTGTTAGCAAGCATCACAGGAAGTGATGCTCAACAGGGACTACTGAGGCCGCCTCTGGACCTGGGGCAGTGCTGGATACAGAGTATCTGTCAGATAAGGACCCTGCCCTCCACAGATGATACAGCTGTAATCTTTACAAGATGGTACACAGCTACTCAACTGTGGTAATACCTAGAGGGAACATTAAAGAGAGAAAGAGCAGAAAGGGAGGGAGAGATGGAAAGAAAGAGGGAAGGAGGGAAGGAGGGAAGGAAGGAAGGAAGGAAGGAAGGAAGGAAGGAAGGAAGGAAGGAAGGAAGGAAGAAAGGAAGGAAGGAAAGAAGGAAAGAAAGAAGGAAGGAAATTAAGGAGGAAAGAGGAGGGAATGAATTTAGGAAGGGAGGGAGGAAAGGAGAGAGGGAGAGAGGAGATTGGTGAAGACTGACAGGGCCAAAAAAAGAAACATCCTGAGGGAGCTATCTTAATTTTAATTATGTAACATTTTATTTCCTTTTTATGACTATAAAAATAATATATATTCAGTGTAAAATAACTCAAATAATGAAACATGGAAAATAAAAATGAAAGCCTCCCCAAACTCTGTACTCCAAAGAACAGTTTTCTGTATATTACTCTATACTTTTTTCTATACACAAACAAGTATACATAAAGCTAAATAGAATCATAGTCTATGTACTGAATAAATTTACTTTATTCACTAAACAATATTGTGGGGACAGAGCCAGGAGAGCAGTTTCTAGGCTCTCTACCTCATGTGGGAAGGTGCTCACTCAGGTAGTAGATGGCCATCAGCTGTGGCTATTTGGCCATCAGCTGTAACCAGTTAGCCATTAGCCACTAATATAACTGCCGTGGCTACCCGAGGGGGTTGGTTGGTTGGCAGAGAAGTGGACGGCAGATTGTGCATTGCGTGGAGCCTGCTTCCTGTGCCTGCAACCCAGCTGCTAGCAAGAATGTAGTGGTGTAACTCCCCTATCTATGGCTCCGTGGGTGTTCCTCTTTGGCCTCACCATGTCCTGCATTCTTATGTGGGGAGTGGGACCAGAGTCTCCGCATGACAAATATATTGTAGATGTTTTCACAAGTCAACTTTTCACTTCTATCTCAATATTTTTTTTAGTTTTCCAATTGTATTTCATTTTATAGTTTATCATAACTTATGTCACAATTCCTTATTGGTGGCCATTTGTATGATTTCCTTATTTCCTATAATAAATAACTACAAAACCTTTGAACAGATATCTTTGCATGCTTGATCTCCATAAAATAAATTCTAAAAAGATTATTAAAGAAAAGGAGATGACCCCAAGTGTTGCAAAATTGCCCATTACAAAGGTTCTACCCATTTAAATTCTGACAAAATGTATGACAGTACCAACTCTCAGTATGTTTTTCATCTTTGCTAAACTAATAGGATTTTAATATTGTAATTTGCATTTTTTATATCTTAGTGATGCCAAGAAGCACATTACTGGTTATTTGTGTTTCCCACTTTTGTGAATCGCCTTGTTTGTAGCTCCCTCCTTATCTATTAGATTGTTCTTTTTCTTATTGATTTATAGTGTATTTTAATACTCAGTGGATAGACAATCTTTGTAAATTGCCATATATGTCATAAAGATTCCTTCCAAGTTGGCAGAAGCATTATAACTTAATTAAAAGCATGGACTTTAAAGTTCAAATCCTGTGCCTATAATATAGTAGTGTACTGAAAAATAACATGTGTAAAATTCTTACTGCAGTGCTTGGACTTAGTAAATGCTTCAAAAAGTCTCTTTTTATAAGTGTTGCTTATAATTTTCTTTACAATATCTTTGATACATACAATGTCTGACAATTAAGTTCTTGAACTCATCCTAGAAAAAGTGCTACATACCTCATTGCTGAATATCACTATGGTCACCTTCAAAGTACTCCCTTTGGGAAGCTATGCACTGACGCCCATGCCTAGTCCACCCTTCAAAGCAATTTTGGAATTCTTTTTCTGGAATGGCCATCAGAGCTCTCATCGTATTACCCTTGATGTCCTTAATGTCATCAAAATATCTTCCTTTCAATATTTCCTTTATCTTTGGGTAAAGAAAGAAGTCACTGGGGGCCAGATCAGGTGAGTAGGGAGGGTGTTCCAATATAGTTATTTGTTTACTGGCTAAAAACTCCCTCACAGACAGTGACATATGAGCTGGTGCATTGTTGTGATGCAAGAGCCATGAATTGTTGGTGAAAAGTTCAGGTCATCTAACTTTTTCACGCTTTTCATAACTTTCAGATAGTAAACTTGGTTAACTATTTGTCCAGTTGGTACAAATTCATGATGAATAATCCCTCTGATATCAAAAAAGATTAGCAACAGCGTTGCAACAAGTTTGCATACTTCATTGTCAGACCTCATATATCATTCAGTCAAATAGTTCCTTTTAGTCAATAGTCCATTTAGTCAATAGTCCTTTCAGCCCTTGTGACTGAGCTAAGAAAGGTCTTGTTCACCCAGCGATTATATTCTCCTATATTACTTCAGGCTTTTCTTTTTATTTTATTTTATTTTTTTATTTTTTTAAGCATCTGTGTCCTTTGTTCTAATCATTGTCCTGCATACACCCTCCAATCCCTTGCCTCATCTCCCTCCTCCTTCGTCCTCTGGCCTTCTCTGGCAGAACTGTTCTCTGCCTGTTCTGCGCTCACACACTTGAAGGGTCCTGGAGACGTGGCAACCACCCCAGGAGAACTGCAAATCTGCAGGGAGCCTGCACCACCACCACCACCATTCTATGATATTTCCTGGTCCTTTCACTTCCCAGTTTCTGAGATCTCTACTTCATACTCTGCTAGCTCTAACTTCACTGAGGAAATAGATGGAGTCAGTGGAGAGCCACTGTGTGACCTCCTGCTGTCCTGACGACCTCTCCACTCAGCACTGACACCATCCCTCTGGCCCACCCCACAGCTTGGTGCGTCTCTCCTGAAACATCAATTTCTCCCTCACTACTGGATCATGCCCATGTATAAAACGCTGTACCTTTCTAAAGATTGCCCGTCTTGGAAGAGCTCACCGCCTCCTTTTCTCTCTGCCCGTTTTTAGCAGAACTCCTCCAAATGGTTGCTTCTATCTCCTTTTCTCTCTCCAGCCCTCTCTGAGCAAGCTTTGCTCTCTGTTACCCACAGTGCACCCCAGGGCCTTCATCTGGCCATCCCTCATCTTACCCAAACCTCAGCAATATCCAACAGAGCGCACCTCTACATTTTTCTTTTTTAAGATTTTTATTAACAATATACCAAACATACAATATCCTATTAGTTTTAGGCATATACTATAGTTATTCAACATTTATATGCCTAAAGAAGTGATCACCTAACACGGTATCACACTGTCACAATATCATTGACTATGTTTAACTGCCTCTACTTCTTAAAACCCTTTTTTTCATTTGCCTCCTTGGTCATTATTTTCCAGGTTGTCCTCCAATCTCATCAACAGTTCTTTCTGGTTCTCTCTGCTGCATGCTTTTGCTCTTCCCAACTGCTACATAGTGGGGTGGCCCAGGCTTCCTAACCCACTTTGCTTCCTCAGCCCCTCTCACAGCCTAGAACATCCCATCCAATCCCCTGATTGTAAATACTATCTGCTATTATGCCTCCCAAATTCACACCTCTAGCCCCAATCTCTCCCTGAAATTCAGACCCACAGACTCCACTATCCAACTATCATCTCCATTCACATGCCTAACAGGTATCTCAGACGTAACATGGCTCAGGGCAATGTACTTGGCAGCTTGTGCACTGCCCAAGGCAGTCAGCCAAGGGGCCAGAGGGGCTGAAATCCAGCCCGTGTCAAGTTTGCTAAGCCATGAGCTCTGGTATGGACTCCATTTGCACTGGAGAAGAGGTACCTTCTTCTACAGGCGGTGCCTTTTCTAATTCCCACAGTCACCTTATAGCTTAGCTGTGGCCATGGCCAAAATATATCTTTTGATTTCCACCCCCTATCTCAAATCTGCTACTCTCAGTAGATGGCATCATTCAACTGGGAAGAAAAAGAAGGATACCAAATGTATCCCGAACCTGACTTCTTATCACCCCCTCTTCGACTACACTTAAAGTCTAAGCCCCCATTATCTTTGGACTACTGCAAAGCCTCCCACCCGGACTCCTGGCCGACACTTCACAGACAGAAGCTTTCTAAAACACAGATATGATTTCACCACTCATCTGCTTAAATTCCTGACTCATCCAGAATCAACCCCAAACCCTTCCCTACAGATTACATCTTTGGCAACTTAATCTTCCTCTGGACCCGAGGCTCACTCAGCTACAGCCACACTGGCCTCCTTCTGTCCTGTCTCGGGTACACCAAGCTTCCTGCACCTCAGGACCTCTGCACTTGCCATACCTTCTTCCACAGTTTCACCCAGCCACCTCTTTTTCCATATTCAAATCTGAAGTATATGTTACTTCTCGAAAAAAAATTATTCCAAAGTATCTAAAACAGTGCTCTTACCCACAGCCACATTCTGTCTCATTTTTCTAATTTATCTTCTTTCTTGCATCTCTCACCTCCTGAAATACCATATCTACCTCTCTGCTTCCTTGGTGGCAGTGTGTCCCACCATCTCCTCACCACGTCCGTTTTAGAAGTCCCGGGATCTCTCTGCCTTGTCCCCACCCTCTCCCTAGTGTTGGGAACGGTGCCTGGCATTCAGCAGGCACTCGGTATGAATTGACTGATTAAGTGGCCTGGGAGGCAAAATTGGTACGGGGCTGAAAAGATCACAGGTAGACAGAAGAAAGGAGAAGAGTAGAAACCAAAAGAGGACGAAGGCAAGGATACAGGAAATGGAAGACAACAGCAGGTTGGGAGGAGAAACAGTCCATATGTAGCAGGACTGGGAGAGACAAAAGACAAGTGGAGGGATGAGGTAGGACCTTGGCCCTAGAGGGTAAAATCATGCCCCGCCCCCTGCCCCGCCCCCGCCCGCCCCCTGCCCCGCCCCCTGCCCCGCGTGCGCACAGGACTAGGGCTCCCAGGCACACTACTACAGGTGCAGTCTTGGGGTGCTGGGAAGCAACCCAGGTGATGGCCTGACAACAAGCTCAGTGAAAAAACAGCAAGGCTGTGAAGAGCTGAGCTTGTGCTGGGCCTCACATGCTTACCCCACTGACATTCTAGGGGAGTTTGAAGCAACCCTTGGTCTCTGCTCCCTTCCACATTCCCCTGGGTCCCTGAGTCGTACTGGAAGCTTTGAGAATAGAACGCAATGGCAATAAGGGGATTTACCACGGAAGGAGAGTGTGACGGCTGCGACAGCTAGAACTTGCTCTTACATGAGGACAAAGAGAGGTCAAGAAGTCTAACTATGATATCATCCTTACAGCTATTTTCTCAACATTCTTATAATTTTTTTCTAATCAATTAAAGAGCAGAGGGTTTCTATCAGCCGAATGTGCATCTTACACTTTTAAAATGAAAACCTTTTCCCAGGAGTCTTCAGAAGTATTATATTCCTGAAAGACTGAGAAGGAGATGGAACTCCCTCCCCCAAGGTGAGATCTATTTGCCACCCTTCTGTGGTCACTTCTGCTCTCACATTCAACCTACTCAACAGTCCTACTGCTCAAACTAGGGCTATTTTGGTGGGGAGAAGGGGCCAAAAGGGAGCAGGGAGATAGGTGTAGGTAGTAGAAACACAAATGCTCAGCCAAGTGCTCCAAATTCCCCCACCTCCAGCACCGCAACGGGAGAGCTCTAGGGGCTGCCTTCTCCTTGAATGTCTGTATCCCTGGGATCCTGGGATCACAAACACACTGCTTGTAAGTCAGCACACCCTGACGTGCGTATCTCAAAACCATCTCAGACATTTTTCTGTGCCCTCAGAAAATACACTGTCATGGCAGGCATCAAATGACATCAACAGGCCAGTCATTCAGGGGGGCTCTCTGCCAACTTCCTGTCTGTTTAAAACGTTGAGGCTTTGCCTGGACACGGGATGTTGGAGAAAAGTCTATTGCAAAACCCACCTGGACAAACTCTCAGAGAGAGTTCAGAGATTGTCCCTGTCAGTCTCTTCCACATGCCAACAGCGGGCTCTATTTCTCCACATTTCTTCCTCTTGGAATACCAGAACTCTGGCTTCCTTTGAATTGCATGTGAAATCCTGCAGGACTTAGTTAGCTGAACCTTGAAACTAAACACAAACTCTAACCTTGTATGGTCTGAAGCATGGGAAATGAGTTACAGAACACTGAGCAGCGACTGCCCATGTAAAAATTATTTTGAAGGCAGGGACTCAAACAAACCATGCAGTAGGCCACATGGTTTACAAATGAGAGATCTGCTAATTGAACAACATTGCTCAGCAGATGGGCCACAGCCCAGAGCATAAATTTAGCTAGATTCCAAATCCTCATTCTATGCTCATACCCAGCCCCACAGTGGGGAATTCTTGTGATCATAATTCATAGTCGAAAAGGAGATCAATGTTGCATTTCTTCGAAAAGTAAACCCGCTGTGCCAAGTGAGGGCCTGAATGGTTAAATCAAATGTTTGCCTTGCTTTACCCAGCTAGAAAATCACTGCCACATCTCTGAAGGGCTCTCCTACTTGGATTCCCAGTTGCCAGTAATTCAAGGACTCATTTGGCAACTGACTTATTGACATTTATAACCTATACAAATTTCTCTTTGCTCAAGTTCAAGAGAACTTGGCACGAACATTCCCTTGTTTATTCACCAGGTCAGCTCCTGTGTCTTTCCAAAATATAATTGATCTCTGTAAGTCACCGGTTCCTGGTGGACATCTGTCCCTGGTGTCTTTTCCTTCACTAATGATTTGGCTGTAGTCAGCTGATATCAGTTAGGGGTTCCCTTCCTCCTCCTCTGCTCCTTTGAAATTCTTCCAGAATCTGTGTTCTCTCCTTTCAAGAGGGTGATATTTCCATAGAAAGGGGGACAGTCCCTCAGGGCTGGCACATGTGTCCAGGGCAAGAACTGCTGCCGCCTCATATTTTGGTCCCCTCACCTGAGTCTCACTGCTCCCTTGACCTCCAGTGCCCTGTTAGCTTGAACCTTCACATCTCTGATTTGCTTTTACCTGATTTATATCGCACTGTATCTGTCAGTTTTCAGATTCACAGCTGTAACAGGGCAATACCAAGAATAAAATTATTTGCACATTTGGAATGCAATGAGGCTTTATGAGGGTAACCCATACCATCATCTACTCCAGACCTTTGGAATAAAGTATAGCCACTGTGCTCGAGGCTTTGGTGAAGGGGTGGTGTAGGAATAGATGGTATCTTTAATGTCCAGGCAGATTGACACAGAGATGTGTATTTTTGGTTTTGAAATGTAATCCGCAGACCCACTAGGTGGAAGCAGGGTTCTTTGGAAGAATGGCTACTTCCAACTATAGGTAGGAAATATATAAGAAGAGCTGAGACATCTTGGTCGTAATGCAAAGAAGCAGTCAGAGATTAATGAGTCATGTGTAAAGGATGCAGGAGCCATCACAAAAGGATTTCCAGTGGCCAAAGATGGAATAATGTAAGAATAAATAGTATTAGTGAAGAATTGTTTGAAGCACATTGAATACACAAAAACCCATGAGTTCATCATCACCTTCATCATTATCAACACCATCATCATCATCACCACTTGAGAGAGTTTTCATCTCCTACCAAAAACACAAGCAACCAAACCAAACCAAACCAAACCAGACCAAACAACAACAACAACAACAACAAAACTCTTTGGACACCCCTCGAATTAATAAGCTCTTAAAAAGAAAGAATTAAGCACCTCTCCAGCCTTTCCAATATGAACTATATTTGAGGGTAACAAAATAGCTCTTACTGATGAGGGAAAATCATTTTATGGAAGGAATCTAACTTATGCATGTGAAAAGGCAATGACTTGTTTAAAACAGCCTTTTGCAACCTCTAATGAAATGATTTATTTGAGCTACAATCACCAATGAGTGACTGTATGCTCATGGATTGGCAAGGAATTTTGCAGTAGAAGACTCCACTGTGACCACCTGAGCCCACTGCTTGATTGAGCATCAGATGGATGGACAACATAAGACCATGTGCCTGCTGATGGTATGTGATGTGAACTACACAGCTACCTATGACATTTTATTGCCAAAATAGTTGATCTAAACCAAATCAAGCCATTAGAGCTAACTTCCAAACATAGGAAAAACAGGACCCAATGAAAGCAGACAAATGACATTAAAAGGAAGGAAACAGACAAATCCAGAATGTGGAACATTCCACAAGCCAAATGGCCCAGTTTCTGTAATCAGTCTATAGCATGGGGAGAAATAGGGGATTCTCCAGTTTGAAAAAATAATTAAGCTATGTAAACATCCAAAAGCAATTTGTAGACTTTACTTGGATCCTACTTAGAACAAACCAACTTAAAAAAAAAAAAAAAGATTTTTTTGTTTGTTTGTTTGTTTCAGACAACTGAGCAAATTTAATCACAGACATGGTATAAGATGACCCCAAGGAATTACTGTGTGCGATAATGACCTTGTGGTCATGTAAGAAAACATCCATATGTTTTAGAGATGCCTACAGAAGTATATAGTGTTGAAATGATATCAAGTCTTCATATAAAGGGGTTCATTGTACTATCATCTCTGTTTTTTAGTATGTTTGGCATTTTGATAATGTAAAACCTTTAAAAGTTGGTAGGATTTAGAAAGAATCTTTTAAAAAACAAAAATGGTAGCGAGAGCTCATTATTAAAGTGCCTGGCTCTACATTTTGCTTTAAATGTTGTTAGAAGTTGTCAGCATCAAGTTCTCAGTATTTGTTTTATGAATTCTAATCGTGAAGACCATCTAATAATCAAAATTACACTAAAAAATTAGAATTGTAGAATATCATTAAGCATACTACTTCGGAACAAGTATAGAGAGCCATTTTTTAATGACACTATAGACATCAGTACCTGTTAAAAAATTATTCTAAGGTCACACAGATGCTGGGGCAGGACAGGAAACTGAAAAGGCTTGAAAGAACCATTTGTAAAGACTGGTGTCCTCTGTCTGAGGGGAAGGCTAACCTCTGACTCTCCTGCTGAGCTGCAGAAACTGCCTGGGAGAGCTTTGGGGGGAGCTTGGTGTGTGTTTCTGGGTGAAAGTAGGTTCCACTTAGCATTACTGTCCAATATCCGCTTCCCTTACTTCTGGGCATGGGATGGGGCATTCCACTTTCCCAATATGCTTCACTTTCATATGGCTATATGACTTGTTATGGCTTATGCAATATGAGCAAAAGTGATCTGTGTCACTTCTGAGTGGGAGCATTTAAGAGGCAGTGCCTGATTCTCTACCTCCCTTTCCCTCTGATGCAGGGGTGTCCAAACTGCGGCCCATGGGCCAACTGCGGCCCGCAATCCATTTTTAATTGGCCCACAGCAAATTCCAAAAATATATGTAGTTACTTAAATAAACCAGGTGAGGCAATAGGTACTTCACCTAGAGTGAGTGGCCTGGCTGTTTGTGTATTTTACCGCATATGGCCCTTGGTGAAAAACGTTGAAAAAAGTTTGGACACCCCTGCGTCTGATGCAACCACAGCCACCAGAGGACCCTGCCTACCCATCAGTGTGTGCTGGACATGATGTATAAGGAAGAAAGCTTTCTCCCTCTCTCTCCAGCTTTTTATCTCCCTCTCATAAGCCATGAAATTTGGAGGGTTTTGTTACTGCAGCATAATGTAAATGATACTGTCTAATACTGATTGCAAGTGGAGTGAGCACTTCGGGTTTTTTGTTTGTTTGTTTAGTTTCTTGTGTTTGTTTTACTTTGCATTTCATGTATTATTGCTACAATAATATTACCAATTAATAAAGGTTCACTATGACTAACAGTTTATACACATTACCCTATTCAAGTCTCACCACAAGCTGTGTGTAAGAGTCTGTTATTATCATCTGTGTATCACATCTGAGACAGAGAGATTAGATAGCTTATCCAAGATCACACAACTGGTTTAAGGTAGAGCCAGGATGAGAACCCAAGCCATTAGATTCTAGAGAACAGCTCTTATCTATAAAGCTATGCTCTTTTTTACTATAAGAAAGTCCCATCTTACATTTGCAGGGTTTCTGTTCCTGCTCTAATTGTTTTATGAAATATTGTTTAAAATTAAACTTTGCTTCAGTGAAATAGTAATTTTGAGGTTAAGTCCTTGAGGTTTACAATTAGTCCTTGATTCAGGCTATGTTTCCTTGTTTGCTTCTCTGTAGCATTTATGACAATAATACATTTTTTTCCAGGAATAAAAACTAAACACCCCTTGCAAAGTACTCTGTTTATTAGAGCAAATTTGCCTTGTGGATCACTTCTAACTGGATAAACAATCACGTTGAAGCATCTGAAAGTTTCCCAGAAGTTTCTGTTTGAGGCTGACGCCATGTGCAGCTCTGGTCCAGGGAAGACTGTTCCGTGAGGGAAGAGCTGGCCTCAACTTGACTCCCAACCTCACGGTTCCTTCCTGCTTTCTGTCGTGGAGCTACATTTCCTAAGTATACCATGTGTCAGGCATTTTTCCAAGTGATTCTCATGTGTTCATCCTGACAGGAACCACATGAGGTGGGTACAGTTATTAGTCCTTATTTCATAGATGGGAAAGCTGAGGCACAGAGCCGTTAAGTTACTTTCCCAAGGCCATAGAGCAAAGATGGCAGGGCTGGGGGTTGACCAGGCAGACTGCCTGTGGATCCAGAGCTCTTCATTATGACAGCACCCTGCCTCATCTCTAGTCCGTGTGTCCAGGGACCCCCACCTGAGACCACCTGGAAGAAGGCAGCAGGTACCAAGCCTTGCTTCAGACCCTCCTCATCCTCTTTCTTCCTGTGACTCTCACTGGGCTTTCTCCCCTGCGGCTAAAAACGGGATTCCTGCAAGATTTTCACAAGTGTCTCAGAGCAGACGTGGGCAACAAAGAGAGTGGATGAGAAACTGGATTGTCCCCTCAGAGACCCCACAAGGAAGGCATTCCCTTGTGGGTTAGCACCAGTGCAACCAGCAAACTCCTGCCCCTATTGACTCTTTCTTAGAGCCCCTAAACATGTCTTTGGGCATTCTGCCTAATTTGAGGTCAGAATTGAGAGGCACAAAAGGACTAGAATATTGTGGTAAGGCAAGGCTTTTCTAAGGGAGCTCAAGGCCCAAGGCAATTGACAGGAAAAATGATGTTTTTCTTGTCCCTCATACATTGGCATACTGCTGAACTCTAATTAAACTTAGTATCAAGAACAGTTTTGAAGACAAAATAAACTATTAAAGATCAGCTTTGATGTGGGGTGGTAGGCACTGTGATATGTCTTCTAGATCTTTCTTCAATGAAATGCCTGTTGTGCTGCTGATGGCCGAGCATAGCTGTCAGCCACTTCAGGAATCGCCTCAGCTGCATAGAGTGGCCTCACCCAAGTTCACACCCTTTCCAGGGCAGCCCACATCCAGGGGCCTGACGATCCAGGTCTAACTCTGGAGAACCATTGTAGCTCCCCATAGGGTTGACCAAGGCTATCTTCGAATATCACTGCAGCTTGACTTCTCCCTCTGCCCTCTCCTGTTTCCACCCCTGACTTCCTCAGGGGTTGATCTCAAGTGCACTCTTCAAGAACATTCTACACACTAAACTCAGTCTCAGAGTTGGCTTCCCCGAGGGCCGGATGCGTTGGGGTAGCCCCAACCTGTGATAGGAAAGATATGTGAAGTAAGTAGAAGCCAAGGTTGTTCTTACTACAAGGACACTCAGTGGGACCCAGCAGTGTGGCCACACCTGCCAGAGGAAAGTCTGCGTGTTGCCAGTGGCACAGTACTTCTGCATGGACTTACACTCTCCTGGTGGTGGCCCTTTCATCTTTGCCTTGGATAAAGTGGTAAGAGGCTTAAAAAGGAGGGAGAGGATTAAAAAGTTCCCTGATTCCCAGTATCCTTTCTGATTCCAGATCCAGCAGCCCAGCTACTTCAGTTACAGCCTAGCCGTTACTGCTTTGGTGGGTACCTGGGTCCCAGTGCAACCGGGCCAATTCATTCTGCTTTGAGTCATGGAATCAAAACAAGATTCCCTTTTGCAGAATTTATTAATGGTGCAATGCATGCATTTGAGGAAGGCACTATGTCTGTCAAATGAAGTTTTCTGCTTCCTACATGTTTTTTTGAATTCAAAAAGTATTTATTGATTTCCCTTGTATCCATGGAGTTATTCTAGGCATCCGCCAGAGACATTGAAACCTCAGTGTCAGCCATCACCAGTGGGAACAGAGGAAGTCTGGGCTACAGACCATTGCCTGAGCCGGAATCACAAGATTCTTTATATAATTACATATGGCGAGCTCACCTCCGTTTCTATTATTAAGAGGTTCGTCTGTTAGACACAAACCACTGGTTGCAGGTAATCAAGAAGAAATATGTTTCCTTTGCCAACAAAAGCTGCCCATGCCCATGTAATCATTTACTCCTTGTCAAGAATTATCCCCTGGAAATCTCTCAGACAGACCCAGGAAACAGTTGGCTGAAGAGAAACTCTGAGAGTCTGAATCTGGCTTTCAATATGTCCAGGAGATGCACATAAATAGACGAGTTCTGAGGCACACCTTCTCCACCCCCATAAAAATCCTCCACAGCCTCTCAGTTTGCTTCCCTGCGGGTCTCTTTTCCTTCCATTCCTCTCCCTCTTGTTTCTCTATTTCTTTCATCTCCTTCCCCTGTTCTACCAGAGAAAACCTGGTTCGTTTATTTATTTATAGATAGTCTTGCTCTAGAAATGCTTCTTAAAAGAATGTGAGAAGAGCCAAGCCAAGCTCTTGTATCGCATGTTTCCATGTTCCAGAGACGTTTTGCCATTGTTTATGTTACCTCTTGTGATTGGCCCTCCCCTCTCTGACTGTGCCATCATCCAACACCATGACTACAAATACCATTTATATACTGATGACTCTCTATAGCAGAGACTGTACCCATTATCTAGAAGCCTAGTGATAGATGTTATTAAGGATGACAAAGCACCCAAAAAAGGGTTACATTTCCCACAACCTTATGCAGCCATGTAATTAAGTTCAGGACGATGAGCTACAAGGGTGGGTGTAAGGAAGGCTCCCCAAAGGGAGCTGACTCAACGGGAGATGTGGCCTTCCTTCACTCTTCCTACTACCTGGAGTGTGGAATTAATGGTGAGTGCTCCATGGTCCACGCTAAACCATAAGATGGTCTTGATGAAGGCGACCACACACTGGGGATGACAGCACAGAAAGACCGGTGCCTGGATATTTGATGACACTGCAATGCCTTTATATCAGCCCTGACTTGCTAAGTCTCCAGATTACTGCTAAATGGGAGAGAAATAACCCTTGTCTTAATCAGCTACTGATTTTGGGGATTGCCCGTTATGTGTAGCCATGCCTAATTTTAAATCTTTGTCTCTAGCTCTAATCTTTTCAGCTACATATTTGACATTTCTACTTGAATGTTGAATAGGTATCTTAAACTGAACAAGACAAACAGAACTCTTGATTCTTTTTTCTTCAATTTCTTTTCTAAACTCAGTCCTTCCAGAGTCTTCCCAAGCTTAAGTAAATAGTACCATCACATGCCCGGTTTCTCAGGACATAAAAACCGAGGAGTCATCTTGATTCCTTTTTACTTCACTCTCCCGCGTCAGCAAAGCCTATGCGCTTTCCCTGTAAAATACGAGTATACCCCCTGCCAACCACTTCTCACCACCTCCCGGCGCTCGCCGTGGAAGCCACCATCATCTTTCATCTGGAATACGACAGCAGCCTCCCAAATGCTCAGATTCCACGTTTTCCCCTGACAGTTCTTCCTCCACAGCAGCCAGAGTGATCTTTCAGAAAACATAAATCAGATCATATCACTCATCTGTTTAAATCCTCCAATGACTTCCACTGAAAGGAGAATACAATCCAAACTCCGTACTATGGCCCACAAAGCTCCAAGTGAGCTGGTCCCACTCCCAGCCCCGTGTCCTCCCTATAACGGGGCTTCTGCCCAAAGCCATTCTGGGTTCTAATGAGAAGATGGGATGAGGAGCCAATTTGTCCTTTAATTTATGATTCTGTCTTTTCAAATTAGGTTTCATTTGTGAAAAAATACAGACGTAAATAAGGTAACAGAAAAAAATCAAATGTTAAACAGGATATACATTGAAAAGTGAATTTCATAGTGTAACGATTCAAAGCATAGATTGCAGGCAAACTGCCCAGGTTCAAACCCAGCTCCTCCACTAATGACCTGGGTGAACATAGGCAAGTTAATGAAACTCTGTCCCTCAGCTTCCTTGTCTATAAAATGGGAATCATAATGTCTACCTAGAGAACGGCTTTGACAATTAAGTGGGTTCATTCGTATAAAATGCATAAACTAGTACCAGTATATGTAGCTCTATATAATGAGAAATGATATTATTGTCATTGTTGTTATGTCTTTCGACTTTGAGGTAACTAGAGATAATAGATTTTTATGTATCCTTCTGGAAATTGCTTATGCATTCATACGTATATCCCCTATTTTTTACATGAAAGGTAACAGGCACACTTATCTACATAGCAGCCCATATATATCACTGTCTCGTACATTTCATACAAATATTCCTTATTTGACCAGTTCCTATTGATGGACATGTAGGTTATTTCCCCTGTTTTGTAATTACAGATAACACTGCAATGTATCCCTATGTATGCACTTGGTGCCTATTTGTGAATATATCTGTAAATGAATCCCTTGGAGTTGAATTGCTAGACCAAGGCTGTATACATTTTACATTTTGATAGAATTATTGAATTGTCCTTTAGGCCACTTCCCATGGGGTCATCCCCTAGGACAGTTGAAACTGATTGCCTAGTGTCATAGGGAAGTACTTTCCACGTAAGAAAATATTCACCTCCCAACTGGCTAGCACTGTTCAGAAGGCCCTTTCACACCACACTTCCCACATCTGGTGTGTGGAGCTTCTCAACTGTGCCTTATCTTTCCTGGTGCATGTATCTTGCTTTTTCTGCCTATTTGTATATTGTCCATTTCTAACCCTATCAACCCTCCTATTGTAATGAAAGATTTTAATTGGTGCTATTCGGTTCTAATATGAAAATTCTTTATCTACCTTGCACCTATTTCCACATTTCTATAATATCATTCCCTTCTGACTTTATGATATATTTATTCAGTCCATTTTCTATGATTTCTAAAACCCAGAGAGATCATCATCTTTTTTATTGATGGGTGATTTGTCCTTTTGGGGGAAGGAGGGGCATCATATGAGTTAGGGTTCCAAAAATCCTCTATAAGATATTCTTTTTTCTTTTCTTTGCTTTGCTTTGCTTTTCTTTTCCTTTCTTTTTTTTAACTCAGGTGACCTCCTATTACCGGCTTCACTTCTGTGCTATTTACTTTCATTTTCTGCTATTGAATAGCACACATGCTTGTAAAGTAGTTTTATTATCTGGTGTCTTCTTCAACAGAGAATGATTTCTAGTGTTGGAATTTTCCTAAACCAACAATTTCTTTCAGAGTCATGGTCAACAAGTGAACTTTTTGCTGCAGCATGGGATTGCAAACAGTTGTGCTGGATTTGGCGTTTAGGAAACCTGGACTGTGAGCCCCCCTTGGACAGCATCTGGGATCCCCTCAGGGCCCTAAGAGGCCTCAGTTTCCTCATAAGAAAGATTAGGGCCAGACTATCAAACCCCTGCCAGAACTAAAACTCTGTGATTTTTATAGACTTTTCCAGATGGGCTCTATCTGCCAGTAATGTGCGTGACTATTCTTTCTCAAAAAATGTCCTTCTTTCCAGAAAGACATACAGAAACAATTAAGAAAATGTTTAAAACACACATTAGACTTGCTCATTTATTCCACTCAAGGACTGTGTCTTTTGAAGTCAATGAGAAGTAAATAAAGGGCCATAGGGGTAATTTCTACCTAAAAAGAACTGCAATAACATATTCCCACCCAAATTTTAAGTATGAAGTGTTTCTAGAAAGTTGATGAGATCAAGTTGGGGTCAACAATAAATTTTACTCTGGGCTCTTCTTTTAAATGACATTAAGTAGGAAATAAGAATTACTGAAATGAAATTTAGATTCTTAAATTAAAAAAAAGCTAACAAGGGAATCTGTCATTTGTTAGACATTTCCTTTGTGGGTTAGAAAACTTTCCAAGATTTATGTCTGTCAATTGTAAAAACTTCTTTCTCAGGGTCAGAAATCTCATCACCTTGCATCTGTAGAAATATAAAGCTATTGGCAAGTAATTGGACAAAGAGAAAACAGAAATAACAAAGAAAATGAGTTTGTTTTAATGGACTGTTGGGAGCATTTTCTTTCTTGGCGTTTGGTGCAAAGATTAATCAATGGCATAATGTATCAAAGTAGCTTTGGTTTCATGTAAACAGTATAACCTCAAGAAGAAAATAAAATTTGGAGACATGTCTCTCATTCAACAAATATCCATGAATGTTATATTATCAAGTGTCTTCCTAATTTAAAAGCTATGTGCCCTGCTTGACCTTTTAGTTTCTCTCTGTTCCTGAAATAATTTGTTTCTCACCGTCCACCATTTTCAGCCTCACTGTTATTTCTGTGCATAATAATATCCAAAAAAGAAATGGGTGTTTTTCCTGATAACTGGATCAAGATTTTCCTTTTCCTCATTTTCACATTGAAGCTTTTCCAGAAATTATTTGTTCAGTCATTCAATTACCTAAGAAATACCTACTTAGCACCAGCAATGCTCCCAGCGTTAGATCTAACTTTTGTCTTGGGAAGACATAAAAATCCAAGTTACATAGCAATATAATTCAGTCCAGCAAATATTTATTGAAAGCCCACTCTGTGCTAGGCACTGGGAATACAAACATAAATAAGATGCCGTGGAACTTCCAGTTTGATGGAGAAACAGACAGGTTCTGGCACAATGCGCTCAGACCTGGAATAGAGAGAAGTGCAAATTGTGGAGAGAATGTGGATAAACCTGGGAGGAATCGGTTCATTCTGCCTGGAATAGTCAGAAGAGCCTACCTGGAACGTCTTCCCCTGTGCAAGACTTGAAGTCTGAGCAGGATTTGGCCAGATGGCACGGATATAAATCAGTTACTAGAAACAGAGTGAGGAAGGAAGCATGATCCACTCAGAGAAGGCAAACGACTCCTCGTATCTGGAAGCTCAGATGAAGCAGACAGTGGAGCAAGGTCAGACCAGGCAGGAAGGCCAGGGACAGATCTTGGAGGGCCAGACGCTCCTTACTGAAGGGTCTGATTTTATGTTATAGTTTAGGGATGTGGAGCCATTGGAGAGGTTAAGCAAAGGAGTGATTTGATAAGACAATAAAGACCTGCCACCAAGTAGTATAAGCGGGGGTGCGGGAGCAGCACTGACAGCAGTTGCTTGTTAGGGTTGAGATCGCATACTAGCTGTATGACCCAACTCAAGTAGCCCAAGCTTTGTATGCCTTGGTTTTCTCATTTGTAAAAATGAAGATGAAAGTTACGGAGAGGACCCACAAGTGAATAACTAAAGTGCTTAGAAAGGGACCCGTCATGGTAAGTGTTCATTAGGTGTTACCTATTATTATCAGTAGCATCACCATCCTAGTTTTAGTAGTGATGTCACTTCAGAGTTTTGTCACACAGCAAGTGGGATTTGGGCTGGAGTTGCCACCAGGGAAGAGCCTATCTTTTCTATCTGGGTTTCTGTTGCAACAGCCAAAGCCAGAGCAAAAGGAAAACCTTGGCCTTGATCTGACAGCATCAGTGGGGTTCCACTAACCTCGATTTCTCCCCCTGTCACAGGAGTTCCAGGAGGAACAGCACCTTCATTTTGCTGTCCTAGGTCTTCACCACAACCAGAGTCATGACGTGTGGCTCCTGGAAGGACCCTAGACAATTCATTCATTTTACAGGTGGGAAAACTGAGTCACAGTCCTCAAAGATGTCTCCTGTGGTCATACTACCAGTTAATCTCAAGACTGCAGATGGAACTGCAGGGTCCTAATGCCCACGTCAATTTTCTTTGCACCCTCCGTGCAAGCTGGTCACAGAAACTTCCTGGTCTTGGTTAGGGTTTTATTGTTTCCTTTCAGGACCTTTCCCACCTGGCCTAATGAATGAATACTCTTTGTATGGCTCTTAATTTTAAAAAGACTGTCTCAAGCCAAAGTCCTCCTAAGACACCTGTCTTCCTTAAGCAGAGAAAATCGAACTTGTCCTTTGCTCCAAGAATGTCTGGATCCTAAGAGTCTCTCTCCAATTCTGCCAGTATCCCTTTCAGAAGACTTTCTTTATCGCCTTCCCTAGCATTGATCGCTTCGGTTTTTCTCTCTTTCTGTCCCCAATCACTTCTTATCTTCGTTGCACCCCGTGTTCTCCCCAAGAGTTGTCCCTTGAGAGCTTGTCAAACTCCTGCACCAAAGCACCACCTGTCACTAGGAGGTCGCAGGCACAGAGTGTCTTCTTCCACTCATGTGACAGGGTTGTGACAGGAGGGGAAGCACACAGGGAAGAGAAAGCATGGATTTATGGCCTTGAATAACCCGTGGAGTTCACACATATCAACAATGACACTGACTGGTTTTTCCCTTCTCCTCCAGAAAGATTTTTGACAATAACACTCCAATGTATTAGCGGCAGGCCTAGCCATGCTTTTATTATCAAGCTGGGTTCTGTTTGTACTGGAGTGCATTCCATTCTCAATTTAGTTTGGGACAAACCAGAGAGGGAATGCACCTCAAACATAATAAAATGCCATTCTCTGGAGAAAAGAGACTTAGTTCTAGGCCTCTGGCCAAATTAAATTCACTCTTTGCTACCACCACCTCCAGATTGTGCCTCACTCATTAACTATGTATTATATTCAGCTTTAAAATGGTAAAAAATTGGCAACGTTGGAAACCATGCCTATTCAGACTGCATTGTTGGTAACTTTCAAGTTTCCCATGTTTGGCTGGGAATGATGCAAGCCAGGGCATTTCTAGAGCACAACATCTTTTGTAAAATGTAAGAGAAATGATTAAATAATAGATAAACATTACTATCACTAAACATATAAATAGATATTTGTCTTGATGTCTGGCATTCCAGGCACAGAGAATTCGAATTGCATTATGTGGCTAATTCTATCTGAGCGTGTGGACAGCCTTATTAGGAAAAGATAGTGCTTTGTTGTGGAGGGCAATTTCCAAGGAACATGGGTCTCTCTCTCTCCCTCGCTCTCTCACTGGGAGGACAGTGGTAAATGAAAAGGACTTTGTTTAGTGAGCAGCTTCTAACATTCCAGTGTGAGAGTGGGGACACCACATAGTTTGTGGTTCCCAAACCAGGCCCTTGTTTGAAATAACTAACACGATCTATGTGAAGGTTTTTTTCAGCCCAGGTCTATAATTCCAGCAGTCGTGACTTGTTTTCACATTCATCTGCTCAATCTCAGTGCTGAGCCCATCGTTTGAAGGCAGTGCAGTAAGCCTTGAGCAGCCTTGTGCCACCTCTGAGAAACATACATTAGTAAAAAAAAGATGCTTTTCCAGGCTAATTGGGCCCAGAAAAAAACTACAAAAAATTATTTTCTAGCTCTCTAATATGTAAGGCATATTTTCAAATACACATTTTAGGTGTTGAAACAATCACTAATTTACAGAAAAGTTACAAGTACAGTAGAAATAACTTTTTCTCTCTTAGACCATTTGAGAGTAAATTGGTAATCTGATGTTCTATTCCTCCAAATAAGGACAAAGACATTCTCCTCCAGAACTACTATACAACCACCGAAATCAGGAAATTCACAGAGATGCATCGTCTCTACCACCAAATCCTCAAACCCATTAAAATTTTATCACTTACCCCAACATGCTTTACAGCAAAAGGAGTCAGTTCAGAATCACACATTGTTTTTTGTTATCGTATCTCTTTAGTCTCCTTCAATCTGGAACATTCCTCAGTCTTTCCTTGACTTTCATGACCTTGACATCTTTAAAGATGACAGGCCAAGTATTTTACAGAATGTCCCTCAGTCTGGGTTTGCGTGGTATTCCCTCATGATGAAATTCAGTTCTGTGTGTTTGGCAAGAATAGCACAGAAATGAGTGATGCTGTGTTCTTCTCCTTACCTCCTGTCCGTGGTCCATGATTTCCATTTGTCCCATTATGAGGGTTCACACTTTGATCACTTGATGAAGGCAATGGCTGTCAGGCTTTTTTTTTCCTTTTTGTAATCAGTAAGCATTTTAAGGGGCGTCACTATAAAGACACACTGTTTTCATATTAACAAAGAGTCAAAATTTTAACTCAGCCAAGACTTTGGAGACATAAGTTCCAGATCTGGTAGAAAAAGAGAAAAACAGCTCTCCTAACAGCAGGAATCCATTGGAGAGGATCCTGGAATAGGGATCTGAGTGGCATTTCACCAAGAAACTCCTAGAAGTGATAAATTGTAAAATCTCCTGAGGTCAATAATGCAGAGGGTTTTGTAGGGTGCTGGAATCATTGGAAAACCTCTTTGTCACTTTGTCATTTAGTTTCCACCTGGACTTGTGGTAGAAGATGAGAAACTTTCTTTGATAGTATAGTTTTGATATATCCTGTTCTGAACTCACAACTTCCTTCCAGGAGTCAGGAATTGGACTTGAAGAACTTCAGGCGTTTCTCCAAAACTATAGTGCTTTTGCACCTTTGTGAAAAATCAGTTGGACATTATTTGTGTGAGCCTGTTTCAGGGTCCTCTATTCTAATGATCTGTGTATTTCTCACTCTGCCAACCACACAGTCTTGAATTCTGTCCCTATATAGGCAGTCTTGCTACCAGGTAGACTAACTTTTCCTGCTTTATTCTTCCTTTTCAAAACCATTTTAGATATACTGTTTTCTTTGCCTTTTCATATACATTTTCTAATCATCTTGTCTATAGCTACAAAAACTGTTCCTAGGATTTTGATAGGAATTGTATTGAACCAGTATATTAATTTGGGGAGAACTGATATGTTGACTGTGTTAAGTTCCCTAATGCATCAACATAGTCTGTTTCTCCACTTAATGGATCTTTGATTCTTTCATCAGCATGTTGTGGTTTTCAGCATATAAATTTTGTGCATGTTTTGTTAAATTTACACCTAAGTATTATATTTCATTTTTGAGCATTTATAAATGATATTATAGTTTCAATGTCAGTGTTCATGTATTCATTGCTGATATATTGAAATATAATTTATTTTTATTTTTATCTTGCATCTTGCAGTCTTGCTCAGCTCATTTATTATTTTTAGGAGTTTTCACATAGATTCTTTGGGATTTTCTATGTAGACAATCATGTTATTGGAAATAGGGGCAATTTTTTTCTTTTCCTTGTGATTTGTATAACTACATATATATTATCTTATTGTACTACCTAGGACTTCTAGCAATATATTCAATAAAAGAACATTCTTGCCTTGCTTTCAGTCTTAGGGGGAAAATATTCAGTCTTTCGCCATTAATGTAATGATATCTGTAGATTTTTTATATGTTCTATCCAGTTGAGGAAGTTTTCCTCTATTCCAATTTTTCTGATCTCATGAATGGGTGTTGAGTTTTGCCAAATATGTTTTCTGTATCAATTGATATGATGATGTGGTTTTTATTATTTGCCTGTTAATATGTTAGATTACACTAATTTATTTTTTAATATTGAACCACCCTTCAAGTACATTTTCACCTCTTCCTTCTTTTTCCTCTACTTGCAGGGCTCCAATGACATAAATGCTAGATCTTTTGTTATCTCACAGGTCCCTTAGGTTCTACTCATTTTTTCTGTCTGTTTTCTCTCTGTTGTTCAGATTGCATAGTTTCTATTGTTCTATCTTCGAGTTCACTGATTCTTTGCTCTTTCCCCTTCATTCTAGTCTTGAGCCCATTCATTGAATTCTTTTGTTTTGGTTATTACATTTTTCGGTTCTAAATTTTACGTTTGGTTTTTCTTTATACCTTCATTTTTTTTGTTGAGATTTTTTATTTCTTTGCTAGCCTTTCTATTTTTTTCATTTGCTTCAAGTGTGTTTGCAATTCCATGTTGAAGCATTTTTATAACAACTGCTTTAACATCTCTGTCAACTTGGTATTTGTATCTATTGATTATCTTTTTCCATTTAGCTTGCTGTGTTCCTAATTCTTGGTATGACAAGTGATTTTCCATTGAAAACTGGATGAGGGGGGGAGTATTATGTTCTGAGTCTCTGAATCTTTTTTAACCCTTCTGTGTTAGCTGAATTCTTCTGACACCCTTCTGGCAGGGGAAAGGGTGAATGCTTCTTCATTATTGCTGGATGAGAGCAGAAGTCAAGGTTCCCCACTTGGCCTCTGTTGACACCTGAGAAGGTGGGTGCTTCTCACTACTCCTGGGTCAGTGTAAGGGTTCTGGCTCTTCACTAGGCCTCAATTGAGATCTCCTTGGCTTCAAGGTGTAAGAGTCCTTCATCACTTCTCCCCCTCCAGTGTAGCCTCCACTGGCACCACAGAAAGGTGACTTAGTTACCTCTGAGCGTACAAACAGTCTTAACTTTCTGTTAGGTCTCCTCTGACACCACTTCAGCAGAGCAGGGGACAGGTACCTCATTACTGCTGAGTGGGAGTGAGGGGTAGAAATCCAGGTTCCTCACACAGCCTTTACTGACATGGGTGGAAGTGGGACCACAGTCTTTTCTGTGGTGTTTGGCTGGAGTATTATCTAAAAGTTTTCTGTCTTACGAGGCTGTCCCTTTCTTGATCCTTTAGCTAAAGACAGCTGACTACTGGGAGGCTTTTTTTGTTTGTTTGTTTGTACCCACTGACATTTTCAGATTGTCAGGTTTTTTAGCTCCATGTCTGGGATATATGAAGCAGCAGAAAACCCAGAGAACTTATTGCCGTGTAGTTCCTTGGGTCCTGAGGTACCCAGCCTCGCTGCTTTCTCTCCACCTCTCAGGTCCTTCTTATATTGGTTTTATATGTAATGTCCAGGATTTTTAAATGTACATTGTGGGAGGAGTAGAGAAATGTATGGCTATTCTACCTCTCTAAAACATACAATATTTTGACATAATATATGATACATACAAAAGAATATACCTGAGTATGTGTGTACATGCTATAAAGCATGATAGCATGAATACTAAACCTTCTAAAATGTTAAACACACAAAGTGATTTGCACTTTTTCCTAGGGAAAATGAAAACCACACTACTCAATCCCAAACTAACTCCCTTTGGCTGACAACCTAAAAAAGTTAAGCTCTTTTTTTCACTCTGAAATGTCCTTTGGTTCTGGAACCTGCTGAGGACGGAATCTTGGCCCCATGACCTCTTTAGCATGTCTCTGTTGGTTCTTGTTATTCTTTAAAAGCCACTTTTCCTCTGTTCTGACGTTTCCTGCCTCCCAGCCACATGTCAACCTCAGGAGTGACACAGTCTTGCAGCTGGGAAGCTTGTCAAGCTGATGACTCAAAATGACTAAAATAAACACTCTTCATAGCTGAGGACGCCCCAGTCACAGCCTTCTCTGTCCACTCTCCACTCTGTGCCTTCTTTCCTTTTGTCCTTCTCCTGGATCCTTTCTCATTCTCTAGTGTACCATGATGTATCTGTCACTCCATTTTATGCCTATATTAATGAGCATCAGCCGTCTGGGAGAAGCATGCCAATAGCTGTCTTGTTCAAAAAGAACCAGAGCAAGTACATAAGGAATGGGACATACAAACAGAGATGAAAGAATCTCATGATCCAGGTTGCTGCTGTGACTCTCCCTCCTCTTCAGGGTGAGATTTGGAAGCAATGGATTTTCCTCTCACTCTTCTAGACTCTTTTCCTTTCTCTTGGCAGCATTCACCAGGCTTCAGGAAATGACAGGGTACAGGAAGTGGCCCTCACACCGTTGAACAGAGGGGAGTCCCTGAGATCCAGAGAACACCACAGGGAGCCATTCCCCCCCTAACATGCAGTGGGAGCCTAGGAGCGCCCAGCATGCAGGGTGGCTGCAGAAAGGCTGAGCAACAGCGGGGGTGGGGGGTGGGGGGAGTGGGTTCTGTCTACAATACACTATTTGCATTGATTCTGGGAAAAGATTTAAACAAGTCTCACAAAGAACAAAGGCTTGCAGCTGCAATATCTTACCTACAGAGAAACGCACTAGCTGGATTTTGCCTTTGAGACTGTGTGTTTGCCCTGCTTCATCCATGTCTCCAGCTGGGAGCTGCGGGTGAGAAGCGCACTGCACTGCGTGGTCAGAGGAGCCGGTTCTGGTGCAGAGCCCTTCCTTATAGCCACGTGACGTTGGGCACACCAGTTTTGTTTCTGATCCTCAATTTGTTTTGTGGATTTAAAAAAATGGGTAAGGATACTTATTCTATAATTGATTATTTATTAAATGATACAAAGGAATTATTTATAATGTTTTGTGGTACAGTAATGACATTGTGAAAATCAAGTTTTCAGGAATTTGCTTTAGAATATTCTAATAAAGAAGAAAAAGAAGGGAGGTAGAGGACAAATGAAACAGGACCGGCAAAATGTTGGTAATTGCTGAAGGAGGATGCTGCATTTGAGGGTCTGCTACAGAGTACTCTGTGCTTTTCTGTTTGAAAATTAAAAGAGTAAGACCCATTTTCATTCCAATAGGATCAACAATGGATAAGAATACCCTTTTGGAAACAGTGTCTTGCTATAGAAGAGATTATCTCCACACTGGTGCTCTAATTGAATAACCGAGGAAGCACATCTCTCATTAGTCAAATTTAGCTGTAAGAACTGTAACACATCTGGGCAGCAAACCCGTAGAGGAACCCATCCTCACTGCTCCTGTCACCAACTCTCTAAGTGAAGGGAAGATCAACAGCCTCTTGAGTGGCAGAAGATGGAGTTGTATGTCTACCCCAAACAGGTTTCAATTGCCTTTCACTCTCTTTCCTGTGTGATGGGTTCTCTGCTCCAAGTTCATGGCTGCCTGTTATTTCCTCTTGGATCTCTTGCCTCCACTGTGTGGGGAAGTTTTTTTCAGTTTCTTCCTTTTCTTTCTCTTTTCCTCACACTCAGGAGAGGCACAGGCGGACAAGGAAGATACTCGGTCGCAGAAAGTTGGGTCCGGCCAAGGGCAGAGGTCAAGGCCAGTTAACTTTTATGGGGTGAGTTCCCGGGCCACTGCCAGACAGTGGGCAGGTAGGTCACCATCACTGCTTTTGACTCTGGGACAGCACCAGGTAGGTGCAGTTTCCTCAAAGAGAACAAAGACCGATCCCCTGTCCCAAAGAACTCACATGGAGTGGTGGAGAAAGGCAGATAAGCAGACGGTTATGAAATGAATGAAATTCCAGGAATAGATATATGTAGAGAGGATTAATCAGGTCTAAGAGAAGATGACCTAACCTTGCCTCTGGGCTTTTAGATGGTGGGTGGGGTGGGGAACTGTGTAGTAATCAGGGCAGCTTCCCAGAAAGAGTGACTTTTGAACTCAGTGTTGGAAGATGAGTAGGTAGCAGGAAGAAGGAATTGCAACAAGCCTTGCCTCAGCACAGAGGTGAGAAAGTGCCTAAGTGGACAGAAACTCTTCCTCTTTCTCCCTTTCTATAGCCCTCCTCTTGGAAGAATGCTTCATCTCACTCTCAAAACCCCACAGTAGACAGCAAGAAGACTAATTCACTTGTTTCATCTAGATGAAACTTTTAACCAGAAGTTGTTAACAATTGATAAATGATTGTAGAACCACAAAAGCGCTCAGGTAGGTTTATAGAAAGAGGAAACAATGAATTTTTCCACACTGGTCGGGAATGAGCTGAATAGCCCTCACATTATACTATATCCTGGCTGGGTTGCAGGACTATACTATCAATCCAGGATGAAGCAAATTTTCAAGTATTTTAGGTTCTTTTTCTTACTTCCAGTAACAGTGAATCCCATTTGTTTTCTGGGTCTAATTTAGTGCCTGTCACTCTTATTTCCTATGTTTATTTTGAATGATTGAATCTAATGTTTCTCTTCATTATAATTATTTCTCTTTTACACTGGGGTCTATCATCCTGTCCACATTAGCAATGTTAGTTTATTATTCATAAATTCTAGAAAACACAAACAGAGCAGTCCTGAAAAACATTAACGCCGACTACCAAACAATGGCCCTTGCTTATTATCATGCACTGGGCACAGGACGCTCACACAGTAAATGTCTTTGCTTCCTGTTTCCAAGAGGTCTGGCCTTTGGCTTCCTTCCTTTCTATCTATATGCAGGACCAGTGTGGTGTAATCTAATCCCTACCTTCATCTTTGTTGATGTCTCCCAGTGATAGGTCCTTAGCTTCCCTCTCTCTCCTGAATTCCAGAACGATCTGTCCAATGGATGCTAGACATCTCCATTCAACTGTTCCATGGGCTCCCCAAACTTATCTTGACCACTTCAAACTTGCTCGATTTCTTTTATTTTCCAGTACCAGTATTCAACGCCATGCAAGACTCCTGAGAACCATCTCTGCTGCTCCCTGTAGCTTGCTACCCTGTCTACCTCTTCTGGTCCCTCTCCTAGGCTGTCCATAGAGTCGAGTGACTTTCCCTCAGGCCAAAGATGTCTCTCACTTCTTCCTGATACTTATGTCTCACCTCTTGAATGAATTACTGCCACTACTTCTAAAGCAAACCCTTTAAAAATTTGTATCAGTCCTCTGCTTTAAATAAACCCATCGGTTTGCCACTGCTTCAGGACAAATCCAAATTCTTTGCTGATATGAGAGGTCTTTCACACTCAAGCACCAATCCATCTTTCGAGGTGTCTGTCCCTCCTTCCCTCCTAGGAAGGCAATAGGGTTCTCTCACCCTGAACTCTCTGCCATTATTTAAGTACCTCTGTTCTCTTGGACTCTCTGCCATTGTCACTTTATTGATTATTTTCCCTGGAATTCCTTTATTCTTCCTCTCACTTTGTCCCTTATATGGAGAAAAATTATATTTGATAGTCCCCAGGACTCACACCTATTTCATTCTTTCATTTATTCATATATTCAACAAGTATTTACTGATCATCTACTACATGCCAGGTATAGTTCTAGGCAGCAGAGATACAGCAGTTAGCAGGACAAAAAAAATCCCTGTCTTCATGAAGCTTACATTCTAGTGGAGGGAGAGACGACAAAAAGCAAGCAAAAGGACAGTAAGTAATGCGTTAGATTGTGAGGAATGCCACATAGCAGGGGAGGCAGAGGTGGAGTGAAGGAGGTGAGACGTTTTTATTGTTTCTCTTCTTTCCACAGAGTGGGGACAGGTTGTATTTTCTTGTCTTTATTAGTTTCCTTGGGCTGACATAATAAAGTGTCCTAAACTTGGTGCCTTAATTCTCTCACTGCTCTGAAGGCTACAAGTCTGAAATCAAAGTGTCAATCGAGCCGTGATCCCTCTGAAGTCTTTAGGAGACGATCCCTCCTTGCCAGTTATAGCTTCTGGTGGCTCCAGACATCCTTGGCTTCTGGCAATGTCACTCTGGTCTCTGCTTCTGTTTTCATATGGCCTCTATGTCTCTCTTTGTTCCTTTCCTCTTCTTATAAGGATACCAGCTATAAGATTTAGGGACCACCTTAAATCCAAGATCATTTCAACTTGAGATCTTTCATGGATTACGTCTGCAAAGACTCCATTCTAAATAAGATTTCATTCTGAGGTTCTGGGTGGACATGAATTTGGGGGACACTGTACTATCTAAGCAGTGAGGCCAGAGTGAACTGCTCTTACCACCACAAAGGAAATGTCGAATTTTAAATGAAATGAAGCATAAACATGATTTTGAAACGAAACTCTTCGCTGCCTATTTAGATGTTCTTCTTTGGGTTATAAAGTAAGACTCAGTAGGCCATCATTGCAGAGGCTGGGGGCTGTCTGAGACCTGCCGTGACTTTGGCATCCAACCAAATACTCCCTCATCAGGCAGTGGCTCTTTTCTCTTTCCTCAGCTTTGTTTTGACCATGGAGGTAAAAAGAAAAAGAGAAACAACTCAATAGTAAGAGGGGCTAGTGGGCCATGAGCAGGTGGCTCTGGAAAGGTGCTGAGTTCTGCTTCCTTCAGCATTGTCCAGATGTCTGTCACCACGCCAGCCCCTCTCAGAAGCCATGAGAGAAGAGGGTTTGTGATGGTCAGAAGCTAATTTTTTGATCTCTTCAAATTTTACTCCGAACAGGAGGAAAACTATCTTACATAATAATAGCGAATTGAGCCCAATAATTAATTGAGCGGAGAGCTGTGTTTTATGTGCATCACCTTCTTTAATCTATTCAACAAACTTATGAAGTATTATTAATATTCCCATTTAGTAGCCAAAAAAAAAAGAAAATACTGAGGCTCAGATAAGAGTTCATATGATCACTCCCACCAGTAAAGACACAAGCGTCAGCACTGAGGGATCATTGTGCTGTTAATTTATAACGGAGATGATATGTGGTTAGTGATTCTTTAGAGGAAGTACTTACGTTTCAAAGCATTTGTTTACTTCATATTTGTAAAATTAAATTTAGAATGTCTGCAACACCTATTTTTAACTTACTATAGCTCATATAGTGTTTATAAGACTTGCACTTATTTCCAGTGACCTTTTTTAAATTTCATTGTTGGCTTTTACACATTTTTCAAGTATTTGTTTGCTTCAAGGTTTATAAGCTTAAAAAATTGCAAACATGGTTAAACATTGTGTAAGACTCTGGAGAACTATAGAGGAAATGCTTATGAATAGAAAAGGAGTGATAGGGTACAGATCCAAACCAGCAGTGAACACTGAAAAATGAAAAGAAAAATCAGAAATGAGGCAAGCAGAGAGAATGGTGTGCAACTTGTCACAGGCAAGTTCCAGGTGCTAGTAACTAGTAAGCAATCAGCCAGGAAAAGCCCTGACTTAGGGAAGATGAAACAATAAGAGCAGAGAGAAACATGTGGTGGACGCTCAGTGGAAGCCATCGTGATGGAAAGGTTTCACTCAGGCCTGCTTTGAGTAAACTCTCCAGAGCGCTTTATGCACAAAGCAAGACAAACTCTCCCATCATGCTCCTGGCCTCTCAGTACTGCCTTTCATATCAAAGATACTGCTTTGGTCGTTGAATTCTTCCAGTGTTTGATCTGAGAAATATATGACTGTTTATTGCACTTGCAATAAAGGAAATGAACATAAATTAGGTCATTAATCCTTTATCAAAACCTGCTCGACCATCCTATGCCATGAACAAGAGTTTTCCACCTGTCCTTGGCCAGGGTGCCTTGAATATTCGGGTAACATGTGCTGGGATTAAAACGTTGAGAGTCTTCTGCTAGTGTGACCAGTTTCGATGTGTCGGCTAAGTCTGTTTCCCTTCCTACTTAAATTTAGTCAGCCTGATTGAACAATCTCCTACCTCCGCAATTCAGGTAACTGGCAAGATTAGTGAACTTCTTAAAGTAGGTACGTACTTTTTCTTGTAGAAATGTTCCTGTTACAGAAAAAAAAAAATCACAAATTGTCCAACATCAAAGCATTCTGATTTTAGCTACCTACACAGGAATCTATTTTTTTAAGTTTAATTTTGCAAAAGCATTCCACTTGATGGGATGCATTACAGTGCATCCAAAGCGATTTAAAATAAAGCATCTACTTCACAAAGAAAAGACTATTGTATTAGCAATATTAGACATTTACAACAATGTGAAACTACCATAATATCTGAAGGTATCTGCTGAGTCATCTCATCCTGAGAGGTGACAAAGGTAGCACAAGTCATGCCTAGCCTGCTTTGTGGGTCCCTTCCTCTACCCTCTTTGTAGTGAACAGGTCTGACTTCCAGTTGTTAGCATCTGCATGTCTTTGCCTGAGGGCGTCTCTAACAAGTGAAAACCATTCTGTCCTCCCACAAATCAGGCTGGAAGTTCTGGAGACATAACATCCCCTGGGAGCAGCTCTCAACCAGGAGGTAGTACCCTGTTTCCCCGAAAATAAGACCTAGCCGGACAATCAGCTCTAATGGGTTATTTGGAGCAAAAATTAATATAAGACCCAGTATTATATTATATTATATTATATTATATTACATTACATTACATTACATTACATTACATTATACTATATTGTATTAAGGACCCAGTCTTATATTAAAGTAAAATCAGACTGAGTCTTGAAGAAAGTTAGCAGTGATTCTGATTTGGTCAGGCATTACCTAGCATTCAGATCCAGACCAATTTGCCAGTTGACTATTGACATGTTTGGTTGTTTGGTGATTCAACAAAAACAGATGTGGGAGCTTCAGTTTCAAGTGTAAAGTGGGATGCAAATGGGATGATCAAATTTATTGTGAGAACCTCATACTGCTATTGTGAATAGCGAATTAAATAGCATTTTTTAAAAATATGAAGAGATTTATATACACATGGGGTTGTTATTGGCATCCTGAAATATGTGACGTAATTGTTTTCTAATGCAGAGTAAATCATTAACGCTTCATTATTAAGTCTCAGCAACCTAAGATGTCAGAAAAGTAGGTCAGGGGGCAGATTTTGACAATAAGCGTCTCCTCTTTTAATCCTACAGATGAATTTTTACTCTGCTTTCTTGGCAGCGCTCTAATGGAGGGTGCTAATGCCTTAATCCCCTCACCCATCTGGTCGTCCTGCCCATCAGCACCCTCTCTGTCCTCTGGCCCAGTCATCTTTACTCACCAATCATGCCCTTACTACTTGTTTGGAATTAATGTCCCTTAGTTCATGAGATTATGGTAATAGCAGAGGGTTGGTTTTATTTATTTCTCTAATAAAAATTGAGTTATCAGTTCTACACTATCTTTCCTTTTTTAATGAGTATTTTATTGGACATTGATGTCTGGGCATCACAGTTCTGGCTTTCTTCTGCAAACGATGCCTCGGGCATTATTTTCCACTGCTGTCCACCTGGTTGGCAGTCCATACCCAGTTAGGTTTATTAGATTTATGATAAGCAAACTTCCTACAGCTGGTTAAAGATTCATCTTTTGGTGAGAAGTGCAGTGTGAATTCCTGCCATTCAGAATGGTTTATTGTCTCTCATCAAAGTTCAATGATTTGAACCATTCCACTAAAAGAGGTTCTTACCCAAAAGCTCTCTCCACAGCCTGTGCCTGTGCCTGAATGACCTGCTATTAGAGACTTCTTTCCTTGGATTAAATTATTCTGGTTTCTGGAGTCCAAGAATAAGGTAAAAGAGCAACAAAATGTTCAATCTACTTCTTGAAAAGTTGAGAAGAACTTGCACTCTGAGCAATGAACATAAATGTCAGCAGATCTTAGGATAGCTGAGCAATGATGAAAAGTTCCATACTGGAACTAAAGAAAAGCTGGCATTTACCTCTCACAGACTCCTATTTTCTATGTGGGGACGTAAAAGGGAGGAGAGAAGCTAATCTCATATTCTGCACCAAGTGAGGACGGAAAGAAGGGAGAGTTTTATAAAGGGAACTGAGCCTGGAAGAACGCTCCATCTGCAGAGCCCCAGGACCTGGACATTCTGCTGACTCAGGAAGGTGTCCTCTTGGTCCGACCTCAGGGGATGGGCCGCCCACAGCAAAACAGTTTTCAAGAACTGACATGATATCAAAAGGCCTCCGTCCTTCCCTCTGGAAGAGGCTTGCTCTCGCTTAAGGTATGCTATCACACAAACACCACCAAAATGTTCCTAGATCCATCCATCAAGGATCTAGATGCTAGATCCATCTAGAACAACCCTCACCTAGTTTCAACAGTTAACGTATTTGCCACATTTACTCCCTCTCTCCTCACACTCTCTCTCATTCTTGGAAAACTAACTGCGTACATCATAATGCTTTACTCCTAGTAACGTTGGCAGATATCCCTGAGAGGAAGAACATTCTCCTGGTGGTCACAAAGGCATTATCATGCCCAGAAAAATGAACAATAATTGCATAGCATCACTTAAGATTCAGCCCATACTTCAACGTCTCCAATTGTCCCCAAACATGTTTTAAGACTATTCTTTGTTGAACAAGGATCTAACTGAAGTTTGCACCTTGCTTTGGGGTTTTATGTCTGTTTAGTCACTTTCATCTGGGATAATCTCTTATTTTTTCCTATTTGAAGAATTCAGGCCAGTTTCCTTGCCAAATGTTGCGGCTTCAGGAAATATGTAGTGTGTACATCTTAGTGTAATTTAACTTCACCATCCCCTATATTTTCTCTAAACTGTAAGTTAGGTCTGAGGCATAATCACTTCTTAACCTCCAATGGCATTGAACCTGTTCTCTCTGTAGAACAGCCTCCCTCAGTCACATTCCCAGATTGCATAACTCTTTGGAATTTATCATTCTTATTTAACCAGCACACATGGTAGTTATCTCTTTGTCACTCACGGCCTCTGGGAGCAGATTTACTCTGCACCAGATAGGAGGCAATCCCATTAGCAATAAACTGTCTTGTGATGAGGAACCCAGCACGAACCACTGGAGAGAGCCCCATTGATTTCTGCTTCCTCCCCCTTCTTACATGAACACAATTAATGTCTGGGGCTTGGAAGCAAAGGGGACTATTAGATCCTGGAGAAAGTTCTCTCTAGCTCTTCATCCCTTTCAACCTCATCCTGCCCAGTGAGCCTGGCATTCTCCCCCACTCCAGGGTCCACATCTGGATACCATTTACTCCAAGCTCCTTCATGAGTGTAGCTGTCCTCAGTCCACAACCACATCTGGAGAAATTGCAGCTGTATGCAATGTGTCGAACTCCATGACACTACTAAACAGAGCCCAAGAACCTACCCTCAGGAGTCATGCACTACAAGATTGAGTCTTTACAGGAACAGTGAGTGAGGCAATTAACCAGATAACGTAGATCAAGAAAGGTGGAAAAAAAAAAAAAAAAAAAAACAGATTATTTCCACTGAATCCTAGAGTTACTAGTTCACTATAACTCAGACCTGAAAAAAGGAATGTAGGTTTTCTATATCAGGATAGTTGGAGTCTCACAGGCCAGTTGCAATAATACCAGCCCATATTTATTGAATGGGTGCTTTAAGCCAAGCACTCATTTTGTATGTAATTATCCTATGTGAAGCCTCATAGTCTATGAGTTTGCTATGATTATCATCTGTAAATTTGAGGCACAGAGAGTTTAACTGGCTTTCTGTAGGTCACACAGCAATTAATTGGAGGAGTTGAGATTCAAACACCAGCATGTGAGATTCTTGAGCCTGAGCTTTACCCACCCCATGTAGCCCAAGAGAAAAAGCATCAGGGAAGAAAGACGCTGCCTCTGAGCTGCTCTTGAGGCAGGACCTCTTCAGGACCTCAAACGTTCTTATTGTTTGGTGCCATGACCTAATGGGTCACCAGATGGTGGCATGTGGGTGAGCAAGTCAGTTCTGCTGTAGTCCCTGTCACATCAAAGGGAGCAAATGTGGCCTCCAAAGACAACCACGAGATGTGGAGAGCAGCTGGAAATCTGTGTGCAGATTGACAGACTCACTTTCCTCCCCCTTATTCCCCGCCCCCCTTAGATCTGCTCATTCCATACCTGCTGTGACATCCAATAGGGTCAAGACAGGGGCAGTCGCTGTGTTAATCCATGCTTTATTGATGAAATGCTAGACAGCTGCTCCCCCTACCAGCCCCCAAAAGTGGAAACAAAGGGCTGCTTTAGGAGTGTGTGCATCAGGTGAGCCCAGCTCTGCTAAGCACCAAGACCAGGTCCGAGCTGGGACCACTGTGTTCCCCGTGTCGACAGCGGGCCTGCCTCGGTGCCCTGTGGACAGGATGAGATGCAGCAAGATCGCAACTATGTCTGCATGTGGCCATCGGTGTTTCTTCATCAACACACCATCTCTTACCTCACCTTTGTTGTATTTTCTCTAAAGCCACCTGCTTCGTGAACATGTCTGGATAGTGGAAATAATGAGGGCAAGGGACACAAAATATTGTTGAATAGAAATCACTCTTTTGGAAGTTGCTGCATCCCTGCACAACATGTTTTGCATTCTTTTGGCTAAAACACTGAAATGGAGACATTTATGGAAGAAATGCAAATTGAAACCAAACAGACAACTTTTTTTTTGTTTGCATTTTGCATATCAAATTGGCCAAGACGTGAAAGCTGTATAAAACCCAGGGTAGGTGAGGGTATATGGGAATAGTCCTTTTTGTAGATTGTTAGTCAAATATAAAGACCTCTATGGTGGGCATGATAATATCTGTGAAAATAGTTTTACATACATACCTTTTGACATGGCAATTGCACTTTCTGGTATTTATCTTACAGATATATTTGCACAAGTGTACAAAAATATATAAATAAACAATGTTCATTGCAGCATTGTAATTTTTTAAAATCTATATATAACTTAAATGTCCATAAGTAGGGGATTGATATACAAACTAAAGTACATCTATAAAAAGACTACTATGCAGCTGTTAAGAAAAATAAAGTAAATCTGCATGTGTTGAAATAAAATAAGCCAAGATATATTATTAAATATATAACAAGCAAATGACATATAGTAAGTCATTAAAAAGCAAGTATCATAATAGTACATACAAATACTAAAATATGTACTTTCAATGTTTCTGTATGCATGGAAAACTCTGGAAGTATATGTAAGAAATCGTTAACAGTGTTTATCTTTTAGGTAGTGGGGGAGCATCAGGAAAATAAAACTTTTATTTTACATCTTTTATATCCTTTATTTGAAGTTTTTAAATGGACATGTACGATATTTACCATTTCTGAAAACTGGCATTCATCTTTTAGAAATCATGATACTGGAAATTCCTGGATCATACTCGGAATTTCCACACTCCTCTTTTCTATAGAACATATAAACCTAAGCGCCTCCCAAGGCTGAAAGAAAACAGTTGAAAGGGGGAAAGGAATATAAGCCATGGTACCCAAAGGGGCCTGTTTTCCTACTGTCCTCAAAAGTCCTTCTAGTTTTCCTAATATTTTTTGCGGTAAGTTCTATCATCCATTTATGACTCCTGGTTCTACAGAATTTCTCACATGTCAGATGAAGCTGATCCGGAGTTCAGCCCCACACATGGCCCTGGCTCAGCGCCAGGTGACATAAATAATTGGTGGTGGAGGTTCCTGTGGCTAGGTCTCCCTGTGGCCTTCCTTTTGATTCTGACTCTCAGGGAAGAAGTGTCACTAGTAGTTCCCAGAGGGTCCCCTGTGCTTCCTGGGGACCTGCCTGTGCATAGTGGGACAGTGGGAAAGCACATTTACAGCTGAACAGATCTGAGACAGCAGAGCACGGAGCATTGGACTAGAACAGCTCAGTTTTCTCTTTGTACGTCGGCAATCGCCCACTTTTGTGCTCAGAGGCACATAGTTCAGTGCAGTGTGTGATCATCCGGTTTTGATCCTGTTGGAGAAGCTTGTACCCACGCTGTCTTCAAACACAACTTTGGCAGAAGAAAACATTCAGTTGTGCATTTCAAAACATCTAGTTAACTAGATTAACTAGTTGATACTTTCGTAATATATACAAATATCAAATCACTATGTTGTACACTTGAAACGAATATAATGTTCTATGTTAATGATATCTAAAAATAAAAAAGTGAAATAAAACACAATGTTCTCTCGTTACCGCTGAAATAATTATATTTCTGAGGTAATGATTAATGTTTGCGCTTTCATAGGATTTAAAATAATAATGTTAGAAGTGATAAGTATTATAGAGAACTTATATAAATAATAATAATAATAATAGGTAATTTTCCAATTCAAAAGAAGATCCAGTTAATAAAATGAGATGGTGAGACCAGTAATTTCCAGCCAGGAAAGGGGAACCTTGTGCTTTTGGAAAAGCTCCTATGCTAATTTCAACAACCATCCTACCTACATCCCGCTCTGTCCACCCACCCTCCCACCCGCTACCCATAGGAGGGTAGGTGTGGGAATCAGAATTGATATGGGGGAGGTGAGTAGTAAAAGCACTGAGAGGCCCTTATCCTGTATTCCCACCCCTGAGCCACCTGCCCTTAGGTGAAAACCAGTGATAGAATAACCCACTGTGAGGCTTGGTGCTGTGCTTCCTTTTTTTCCTCATTCAATACCACAAAGCCTATTCCTTTCCCCAGATAGAAATCAGACTGTGCTTCTATATTCAGAGAGCTGGAAGGGAAGTTGGGTGACCATCTTCCATCTTTTTGCCTCTAAGGGAGACTATACAATCGATCATATATCTATTCATGGTCTTCCCTTCTTATTTTCCATCAAACTCACCAGGTTTTATTTAAAAATGCAGAGTCCTGAGCACCTTTCTCAGAGACGCTGATTCAGTAGACACTGTAAAGGGTCCAGAGGTCCATATTTTCAGTAAGCACGCTGGGTGGTGGGAGTGGGGTGGCAGATTCAGGACCACACCTGGAGAAACAGTGACCTAGCATAAAGGAGATGCTTAAACAAAAAACAAAGTTAGTGATTGAATTAAAAAAAGAAAACTGATAAAATGACAGAAAAGAAATTGGTAAACTCTAAAATAGTGATTTTTCAAAACTTTTAATCAAAGCATTTACTCAAAGAATTTTATCTTGAAGCCTAATATGTAAAATAAATAACAACCAACTCCTCTGGTGTTGAGAAAGGCAGTCCTGGAGCCCTCTGGGTCCCAGGGGTGATAATTCCTGTTCTAACATGCCCAAGAAATGCTGCTCAACACTGAGATTTGGTGAAAGTGGGTGAAAGACTCTCACTTATTAGGAACAAAAAAGTCAAAAGCCCTTTCTGATTGCATCAGCTTTTAAGCACAGGCCCAGCAGGGATGGGAAATGTGAGATACACTCACTCCCTAGCTAGCTTTTCCAGCATGCCCTAAACTGCTCATGACTCCTCAGTTCATATCCCTAACCACATCCTTTCCCTGGAATGCTAGACTCCTATATCCAACTGTCTACTCTACAACACCATTACTCCACAACTATTAGACATCAAAGTTAACTTATTGTTTTCCTCAACACACATACACATAAACACACCACCACCACCATCACCAGCAGCACACCACAAAATCCCACCTTCCCTAGCACAGGAAATAGCCTCATCATCTGTTTAACTGCTCAAGCCAAAAATCTAGATACATTTCTGTAGCAGAGATAATGTTTTATGTGCCACCAAATCCTATTTCATTTTTCAATTCGTGGGCACACAGGAAGCTTATTTTTTTATAGCTTTTTTTGCAGTCAAGTAGGGGCCATGTGATATGAATGGAAACTGAACTTAATGTTCCTACATCTCTTGCCCTGCCTCAGAGGTCACAGAGACACTGTGTTCTGAATGGGGAAGAGCCACAAGATGAAGGAGGTTCCATCTACCTGGGACCCTGAATGAATGTGTGGAGCAGAGTGCCCCTCCCCCTACAACTTATCAACCAATATTTAGAAATATAATATGAGTTAGAAATAAACTCCTGTTGTATTAACTCACTGAGATTTAGGGGTTGTTACCATATGCTAGCCCAGTATTAAGTATTCTAATATATTATCTTTTCCTCACCCTAAACATCCAATCACTTAGCAATCCTGCAGACTCTAAAACATATCCTGGGTTTTTCTAACCCCCTGTAGGCCCACTACCACCACCACAGCATGCCAGGGGCTCTTTGTTATCTACCTACCCACATGATAGTATCTTTATTGTTGTATTGCCCTAGCTGGTCAAATATTGATCACCAAAGTCCCACTTTAAAGTGTATGTTCTTAGACCACTTCTGGTAGCAATCCTCAGAGGCTGGGATCCAGGAAAGCTGATTCAGAGGTAGAAATTAGCATGCAGCAAGTTTATGAAGGAGTGATCTCAGATTTGCACCTGGGGTGAAGGGAATAAAACAAGATTGTGTTTCTAAAGTACAAATAATGTTCTACTCCTTAAGCTGAGTGATAGGTTTATAGGTATTCTGCATGATATATTTCACAATTTTAAAAGTTTCTTTTTTTTTTTTTTTAATCTTAAGAGTGGTAGGTCACAGTAGGTAATCTGATAAAATGCTCTAACTTCAGAATTCCTGTCAATCCTGGTATGTTCCCTTGTGCAACCATTTAAGTTCTCTATACTTCAATTTCTTTGTGCATAAAATGGTTATTGTGATAATATTTACTTCATATAGTTTTGGCAAAGATTGAAAGACATACATGTGTAGTGGGTTAAATAGTGTCCCTCCAAAATTCACTTCGACCTGGAACCTCAGAATATTACCTGATTTGCAAACGTATCCTGCTCAGATGTAATCAGCTAAGATGAGGTCATACTAGATTAGGGTGTGCCCTAAATCCAATGAATGCTGTCCTTGTATGAAAAGGGGAGGACACTCAGAAACATGTGTACACACACAAGGAAGAAAACCAAGTGATAGAGGCAGAGATTGGAGTGATGCAGCTACAAGCCAAGAAACGCCAAGAATTGCCAGCATCCAACAGAAGCTGGAATGAGCAAGAAAGGATTCTTCCCTAAAGCCTTCAGAGGAAGCATGGCCCTCCCAATACCTTGATATTGGATTTCTAGCCTCCAGTACTATGAGAGAATAAATTTTTATTTTTTCCAGCCACACAGATTGTGGTGTTTTGTTACAGCAGCCACAGTAAACTAATAACGCATGTAAATTCTTAGCTGGTCCTTGGCACAGAGAAAGTACTCACTACAAATTAACAGTGATTATTAGGTAAATCCAAACAACTGTGCCAATTGTTTCACATGAAGCCTACTCCTTTGCTGTTCAAGTCCTGCCCAACATTTAAGCATTACAGTTATCTGAATATTCAGTTCCCCTGGCCTGAAAGCTCCATGGGATAGAAACTAAGGCCTTACGTAGGTTTTGTGTCTCTTACAGCACCAAGCACCAGAGTAATAAAGATTTGAGTGCTTACTATGGGGGAGGAGCAGTGCTAGGCATGGGAGTTATAAAACATGACTATGCTCTTATCTCTGACTTGATAAGCTGGACATTTTTGTGGAGAGCGTCAGACTGTTCTGAGTCCTGTGGGACTCTGTGATAAGTGCCATTAACAGAGACAGGTAAAGAGCTGGGTGAGAAGGACTGACTCACGCTCACTTGGGTGTGCAGGGCCGACTTCACACAGGAGGGCACTTTTTAGCTAAGGCTTATGTTACCATGCAGAGGACAGGTAAGGGCAGTTTCTAGGCATAAACAAAGACCAGACTGTGATGGCTTTGTGGGCAATGTTAAGGAATTCCAACTCTATCTTGTAGAAATAAGGAATGACCAAAGTGTAATTACATTTAAATAGATTATTTTGGGGTAAATGGTCAACCGTCATTCCTTGAAGGAAACTTTCACTATGAAGTCTTAATATGACGAGCATTTCCTTGGTGGCTGCTGGCTCTTTGGGGGCCATCCCATCCTTTCCTGAGACCCTAGGTTACTCTGACATCAAAGGGAAACCTTGGAATCTTCTCGCAGAGAGGTTGAACCATAGAGTCAGGTGATGGGAGCTAAAAACTGAGGAGGTGGAAAGTCTCAAGGAGAGTCCAATAGAAATAGAATGTGATTTTGGGGGGCGAGACAGACAAAGTAGTGAGAAGAAGAGAAAAAGAGGGTAAATGAAGGCAAAATTAGTTTTGTTGCCTCGCTTTGTGATCTTTGAAAAGACTTCAGCCTCAGGTGAAAAGTCAGCTAGGCAAGCATGAGCTTGTCCACACGCTGGGAGTTCTGGGAAGGTAGGGGAATAACAGATGGCAGCCTACAAAATCAGTCAGCCAACCAGAGCTGGTAAGGGGAGGCAAGGTCCTTCAATTAAGGGCTGAAACAGAATTCCCAGTACATCCCGTCACTCAGCACAGACAATGGAGTTTCAAGGTGGCGAGAGGCTGAACATCGGGCCAGGTCCCTCAGCAAGCGCCTAAGGCAGCTCCCAGAAGGACTTGAGGTCTCCATGAAGGTGAGCACATTTTGCAGACTGAGGTTCACCAGGATGTATTACTCACTCTATATCTGTATGTAGATGTCTCAAAATGTGATATTTGTGTAGCATAGTATTTTCTATTCATTTCATGGTTTTTCTCTTAAATCAACTTTATTGAGATATAAGTTTAATTCAATAAAAGATACCTATTTTCAACATACCTTTTGATGAGTTCTGACAAGTGTGTACACCCAAGTCACTACCACTACAATCAAGATACAGAACATTTGTTTCACCTCAGAAAATTCCCTTGTGTTGCTTTCCAGTCAATCCTTCCACCCCCAGCTCCAGACAACCGCTGATCTGCTTTCTGTCACTGCAGATTAGATTTGTCTCTTCTGGAATTTCATATAAATGAAATCACACAGTACATACTTTTTTTTTTTAATTTACTTTTTAAGTTTATTGGGGTGACAATTGTTAGTAAAATTACATAGATTTCAGGTGTACAATTCTGTATTACATCATCTGTAAATCCCATTGTGTGTTCACCACCCAGAGTCAGCGTACGTACTTTTTTGTGGGTCAGGCTTCTTTTACTCAGTTTAAAGTTTTTGAGATCCACCCATGTCATTGTGTATAGCAGTGGTTTATTCTGTTTATGGCTGATTAGCATTTCATTGTATGCATATACCTCAATTTGTTTATCTATTTACCTATGGATGGAATTGAGCTTGTTGCCACTTTTTGATTGTTATGAATTAAGCTTCTATGAACATTTCTCTACATGTCTTTCTTTGCACCTGTGTTTTCATTTCTCTTAGGTAAACATTAGGAATAGAGTTTCTGAGTGTATCCTTGGAAGTCTATAAGGAACTCCCCAACTTTTGTCCATAGTGGTTGCACAATTTTGATCTCCTACCAGCGATGTATGAAAGTTCCTTTGCTCTACATCCTTGCTGACACTGCTATGGACTAGGTATGTCTTTTCAATTTTAAACCTTCTAATGAGTAGTGGTTTCTCTTGTGCTTTTAATTTGCTTTTCTCTGATAAGTAATGATATTAAGCATCTTTCACGTGCTAAGTGGCCGTTCTTGCATGAAGTGTCTCTCCAATTTTTATTGGATTATTACTTATTATTAAGTTCTAAGAGTTCTTAAGTATTCTGGTACAAGTACTTTGTCATATGTGTTATAAATGCATATACATGACTAGCACCCTAAAAAGACTATTATTTCCTCCATTAAATTACCTCGGTATCTTTGCCAAAAATCAATTGTCTATATGTGTGGGTCTATTTCTGAACTCTATTCTGTTTCTTCGATCTGTATGTCTACTCGTATATTCATACCATATTGTCTTCATTACTATAACTTTATGGTAAGTCTTAATAATAAATTAGATGGTATATATGTCCTCCAACTTTGCTCGTCCATTTCAAAATTATTTTAGCTATTACAGATCTTTTGCATTTCTATATAAGTTTTAGAATCAGTTCATCAATTTACATATTTTTAAAACCTGTCAGAATTTTTACTGGGGTTGCATTGATTCTATACACCTATTTAGGAAGAACTGACATGAAAATAATATCTTCCAATCCCAGAACATAATATTTTTTTCCATTTCTCAGCAACATTTTGTAGTTTTCATTGTTCAGGTGTTGTGTATATTTTGCAAAAGTTATCCCTAAGTATTTCATGATTTTTAATGCCACTGTCAATGGTGCTGTTTATTGTAATTTCAATTGCCAACTACTTGTTGCTAGTTTAATAGATGTTTTAAAATGACATTCCCTTAAAATTGTCCTACTTTTTAGTCATTAATTATAGCAATGGGCAAAAGGTATATGCTATCCAGAAGTACTTTTGAAACTATCTGAAGAAATTCATGAAAAGTGTGTATGAATGGAAATGCTGCCTAAGAAGTGGTTTCCCTAAGAGTGAGTCCTCAACCAGAAGCTAGCCTAGGTCAGAGGGGACCCTTCATGGTAATTTAGTCATCCTAATGTTGACCAAAAACATCCAGCCTGACAAAAGCTTATAAGAGTTTATTTGTGCTCAACTGCCGATAATTGTAGGGAAGCAAAGTCTCAACGGATTGAGAAAATGTTCCACAAAATAACGGTTTGCAGCTTCTTTTATATGTAGACTCAAAGGAGGAGGGTTACATGAAAACCATTGTTGGTGGTAGATTAAGGGGGTGGGGGAAAGCAAAGCTGGGAAATCTCTGGGATTGGATAAAAGTAAATGGAGAGACAGCTACTTCTTTTAAGTAGGTGGGTACAGGATAGTTAATAGTTCTCTTTTTACAGCACATAGAGATGGTGATCAGGGGAGAAGAATAATAATGAGGGATTCTGTAGTTTCCTGTTCTGGTCCTGAAAAAAGGATTATTGACATTCCAAGGATGTCATCTTAGGTGCAAAAAGACAATAGTCAGGCCCACTTAAAGGCACAGATTAACTTTATGAAGGAAACTTCGGCTAAAGATGTGACTTCCTCCCATGGCCCACCTTAGTTATGTATTTTTTTTTTTATGTTCACACCATCTTATATGGTTATTTTCAGCCTCTTGTGCTTGTCAGGTTTGACCTGCGGCCCCTTTTCCATCCTCACTAGAAAACCAAATTCAGTTAGTCTGACTCTGTGGGAAGAGGAATTAAGGGTTTTTGAACAGTGGTTCACAAACTTGGGGGGAGAGAGAAGAAAGAAGTTCTTCCCCTAAGTTTCTCAGAATCTCCTGGGCAGTTTCTCAGAATCACCAGAAATTCTGATACTAAAACCTGAGGCAAGTATCCTGCCTCCTGTTTCCACTTCTATAATCACTGTGACCTCAGGCCAAGTTATTGATGGAAGAATAGTGGATATCAGTGTGTGGGGGTGGAAAATAGTTCTGAGTGCAATGGGGTCATATGCAATATGCGTACTTAGTGTGGGGCCACGAAGAAAAGTCATTCTGAACCTGTAATTCCTGCTACAATGCTATTGTTCCACAATTTGCAATTGGTTCTGGTGGGAATGTTTCAATCCCTCATTAACATGGAAATTCCCAAGAGGTGATAACTTAAGTAAGTCATTACTAAATAGTTAACACATGAACCAACAAGTAATCTTTGAAAGAACCATCATCTTGGAAACAGTCTACAGTGTCTTGTGAATAGGGTTTGGGGATTTTTGGTGAGGGGGTATTAAAGAAGGGGAAGAGGAGAAAAACTCTGGATCATTCATGCACTATGGATAGAGTTCAAAGTACACTCAATCAAAGAAAAAAGTCAAAGAAAGGCAAGTTGGAGAACTGAAAACACACTGCCTTTTTTCCACTTGTAGAGCTCTAATAGCCATTACCTGTTAGCTGGACCAGCTTAGTAGCCAAAAAAAAGGAATATTCATGCAGATTCTCCAAAGATTCCTCTGCATCATTAACCTAGTAAAATCCTGCCCATCCTTCTAAGCTCATCTCAATAGCACTTCCTCTGTGAAACCCATTTTCAGTTACCCACATCAGCAGCTATTCCTCTTTCCTGCTCACACAGAACTTTAACCATAACTCAATTTTTGGACTTTATTGAATAATTATAACTATTCTGTTTGCATGTTTCTCCCCCACTATTCTGAGGACAAGTTGCTTCAATCATCAATTTTTAGCTTCACCTTAGACTTTGTCCCAGAGCTTTATTCCCCTAAAATCCATCTGCCTTTTCTGACATCTCCAATTTGGGGCCCATCGAAGGGACCTCAAATTCAAATTTTGCAAGGCTGAGCCCACATCACTTTCATTTTCAGGGTTTGCTCTCTCTCAGTGAATAGCTTCTCTGTTTCTCTAGCTGGACATGCCAAAAACTTAGTCACCCTTTACACCTCTGTCCCAGTCGTTCTCCACCCCCACATCACTCTATGGTTTTACTTCCTAAAATCTCGAGAATTTCATCATTTTCATCCATTGTCGCTGGTATCACCCTCTACCAAGCTTGCAGCATCCTGTCCCCTGCACTCTTGCAATATCCTGTTAGTGGTATCCCCACATGTCCTCTAGCCTGCCTCTAAACTTTTTCCCCACTGCAGCCAGTGTGGGCGTTGGACCATGCAAATCTGATCCATCACTGCCCTGCCCATAACCCTTTAACATCTTCCTTTCCTCTTGGGGTCAAGACTCAAATCTCTAATATCCCGTACAAATCCCCCTGTGGTCTCAGGCTGCCCACCTCCCCAGCCAATTCTCAATTTCTACACTCCAGCTGCCCTGGCCTCTTTTCCTTGAATTCCTTCTTTTAAAAAACCTTTTTAGTTTTAAGTAATTTCAGATGTGCAAAAAATAGAACAAAGATTTCCCATATACCCTTCACTCAGCTTCCCTAAATGTGAACATCTTACATAACCAGTATAATTACCAAAAAGAGGAAATTCACACTAACATGCAATACTATGAACTAATCTACAAATCTTACTTGAATTTCAACAATTGGTTTAGGATCCAATAGATGACTCCATATTGCATGTGGGTGTCCGGTCTCCTTAGTCTCCAAATCTGTAGCAGCTCCCCCATTCTTCCTTTGTTGTTCACGACCTTGACAATCTTGAAGAACACACGCCGGTCATCTAGTCGCATGATTCTCAGGTTGGGTTTGTCTGATGTTTTCTCATGTTTAAATCAGGTTATACATAATTTGGCAAGAATAGCACAGAAGTGATGTTGTATTCTTCTCAGTGTATCTTATCAGGAGGCACATGATATTATTGTCTCATTACTAGTGAGGTTAACTTTGAGCCCTTGGGTAAAGTGGTATCTGCCAAGTTTCTCCATTGTAAAATTACTCTTTATTGGGGTGGGCAGGGGGAGAGAGATTTTCAATCTATGTAAGTATTCTATTTCTCACCATACTTTCATCTGCCAATTTTAGCATCAATTGATGATTCTTGTATGCAATAATTATTACTGTGGTGTTTTTCAAGCGGTGATTTTCTCCTTCCATCATCCCTTTTACATTTATTAATTGTAAATCTACTGTAAGGAACAGCTTTCCTCCCTCATTTATTTAGGTATTCAATTGTTGATTATCACTGTGGACTAGTTGGGTATTTATTTTATTCTATGAATTATAACTTCTTCCTATAATTATATATTTTGTTGCTCAACTTGTCCCAAATTTTGGACTTGCCCTAAAAGTAACAGGTAGGCATCTACACAAGGCCTTTGAGGATGTTGTTCTCTTGCCTGGAAAATTTTTCTAATGTTCCCATTGTCCCTGTTCCAACCCCAACTTTGTTACCCAGTGAATGCCCGTCAAACTTTGAGGTTTCAGCTCCAATGTCCCATCCTCAGGGAAACCTTCCTTGAGCCTCTATGGACCCCTATTATAAAATTTCACAGCACTATTTTTCTTCATAGCACTAAATATATTTTAAAATGAAACCCTTCTTGTATGAACATTTCTGAGGCAGGGAGTGTAACTGTTTTAGTTTAGAACATTAATAAGCATCAGTAAATTAATCAGAATGAATTAATGAATGAATGAACTTAATACCTGAAAGTGAATGTGTTGAGGTCTTTATAGAAATGCCATACAGATGATTCATTTTTTGCTCCAAGAGGAGGTTTTCCCCAGCACATCTCATAGTTGCAGATAAGATATGGTTGGTAGACAATTTGACACAATGAAGATTAAAAAATAAAAAAATCATTGAAGTGTGATTCAATGGCTTGGGTGGGTCTAAAGATTATTTCTTGGACAGTCTCAATTCCATGCAGGTTGTTTTCTTTTGTCTTTGTTTCTTGCAACGGAAAATTATACTTGTAGCCGTACCTTATGTATTACCTGTCATAACTCTGTAGTGTCTTATAAGGAATCATTTAAACTTTTGGCACTCCGTTGTGGAAGAAATGTGTAATTATGTGCAAAGAACTCTGCAAAATCCATTGTTCTCTGAGCCCTGATTGTCTGTAAAAAGTTTTCTTCATTCAGGACATGGCAGGTGACATATTTATAAGTTAAATGTTAACCCTTATACCAAATTCTTAAAATCAATTCCACACTCTTTTCAAATAGGATTCTTACGGAGCAGATTTCATCTCCAATTTGGAGACATGGAGCGGCAAGATTTTCTGATATTTAATGACAAAAAGCAGGGGTTAGAAGAGCATACAGGCAATGTAAGAATGATGTCCCTGGGTAGCAGTCTGGTTTATCTTCACAAAGCAGTTGCTTAGATTCTCAGATGGATGTGAAGAAAGAAAGAAAATTCTCCTAATAGGTGAGAGCAGCTGAGCGTATGTGTAATCCAGCCCAAAGTCCAAACACATCTTGAGATTTTCAATCATCTGTGTCTGCCAGGTTTAAGAAAGGAATACAAGGAATATTACTTGGAAAAAGATGAATTTCTTGGGGCAAAGCCCTGAGATAGTCAAGGTTTCTCTCTAATTTTTCTCTTTTTATTTAATTTGGTATGTTACCTGTATATAAACAACCATAGGTGTCAGGAAGTATGAAGGGTCTGAGATTTACTCTACTTTAAAGCTAACAATTTCGTCTGCCAAAGTTTGTGAGTGCTTCTAAGAGACATGAGACTCCAGGTCAGAGACAAAGGACCGTCTATTACTCACAGCAATAGCAGTAGCTAGTGTATCCGAATTTTTGCAGCAGAGCATCAGTTCTCACAGGGTGATGACAGCTACACACACAGTGGATTTGCATTACAGGAGAAGAACACTGTGCTTAAGGAATCTTTTGCAATAGGCACTATATGCCTTCTGTGCTGTGGAGACATTATCTTTATTAGAGTGGACAGTAAGTATACCTATCTTTGCTTCAGAGAAAAATACTGTCTTTACCTTCCAAGGTGGTAGACAAACCTGATCTTTGCTCTGGTGGAGACAGTATCTCTATCTTTCAAGTTGTTTCCTTTAAGCATCCTTGAAAAGATACTTAGGACAAAGGCAGTCAGTGCATTGATCACAAGGCATGCACAAACACAAGAAAACAATGGAGAATTTTATTCCAACAGCATATTTATTTCGTTCTCCTTTTATTGAAGTCCCGTTGTGTGTGTATACCCAAATGTCCCTGATCTCTTTCTGATAACCCCTATACACACAGAGAAAAACAAACAAACAAAAAATACTTTGAGCTTGTTTTCTGCTCACAATCCTTAGGACATTTATCTGCTGTGTGGTGGAGTGACCTGTACTTATATACATCTTAGGCAAGTGTCAATTGGTACAAATACCTAGGAAAGAAGTCATTTTGGGGGTGTAGGTAGATGAAAGGGGCCTCTACCACTCCTGATTTCTCATATCTATAGCAACTAGTGATAATGTGTTATTACATACCTGGAACACAGTCAACACTAATAGATGTTAAATATCATATCAGTCAAAACACGCTAGGCTTTTGCTGCAGTAATGATTACCTCACAATATCGAAGTGTTTTTTTCTTTCTCATACTATTTGCCCATTCCAGGTGGTCTGAAGCCTCTGCTCTGTAATGTCCTCATCCCGGGACACAGGCTGACAGGGTAGCCGTTATCTAAAGCATTGTTTGTCCCTGTTACAGAGGAAAATAACTCTTTGGAGAGTCCAGTATAGGCAATTAAATGCTCTGCCCAGAAGTCACACATGTCACTTCAATTCACAGGTCACTGGCCAGATCTGGTTACATGGTCCCACAAGGGAACCAAGAAGTATAAAGCTACCATGTGCCCAGAAGTAAGAGGGAAAAAATATTTGGGGAACAGCATAAAATTACCATAACTTTTATTGCTATTATTATTTAAAATTATAATAAAAAACATATCCTGTTGCAGAGGACACCATCACGGCCTACTCAGCATCTTTTTGGTTCCTTTTTTATTTTGGTAATAGAAGCCCAATTTTGTTGAAGTCTCTCTCCCTTTCCCCATAGTCACAGGGCCTCAGGAGAGCATGACCAAAGCCCTCAATAGCAGCGGTGACCTGATCCATCCAGGGCCACTGCCATCTCTCTTGTTGGTGATTGATTTAGGAACGGGTACATGGAATTCAGACCAGACATGCAAACAGAGGTTTAAATTCCTGGGGGTTTAGCAGACATTTATTTCTCAGTCTTCTTCAAGAGCTTCCAGAAGTGACTTTCTTTTCTTGTGGACACTATTGTCAAGCAGAGACCGGAAGCTTGGAACCAACGTGAGAATGAAGCTCAGCAAAAGAACCCACAGGGAAACAGACAGACCTAGAGCCACTGGACTGAGTGACTCCTAAAACCCTCTGGACTTCCCATGGTAGGGTCTCACTATTGAAGCCAACAGGAAGCGGACTTTCTGTGATTTTATACTGAAAGCAACCTAACCAATGCTACTATCCTCCTGCTAACTTTGGGAAATAAGGAACCATGTAGTGTAGGAGAGGGGCAGAGTTGGGTTAAGACTAGTGCCACAGGTAACAAGACCCCAGCAATAGTAGCAATCAGAAAGCATGCATGATGTCTACGGTCCACCACCCAGCCCGTCTACCACCCCCTAAAACCCAGCTGTGAGCCCTGACAACATAGGCATTTTTCTGGGCGGCTTTGCAACTGTAGTCTTAATCTCTTAGGAAAGATCTATTACACTGTCTGGAAGAAAGCACTATTCTTAAGACCTGTGATTAAGCACAGATTTTGATCTCCAGCACAGATTTCCTGATAGTTTTCTTTGAATCCTCTTGAGGGATGTGCCTGCTAGGTTTAACTGCAATTTCCAGGATCAGGTCATAAGGCACTCCGGGAACTTGACTGCAAACCTCTTGGTCATGCCAGCTGAGCTTCTGCATACAGACATGTCCAAACATGACAGGAGAAGCCTTCCGATTTCCATAGGATCAGGTCAAGTAATCCCCTTGGATGGTTCCAATGCACTTTATGTCATGGCTAAGCAAGCCTGTTGGCTTTCGTTTTCTGGAGTTGGCTTTCTTTAAACCTTTGCTTACATCATCTTTTTCAAACGTTATCAGGTTAAAGTCAGAAGGCACGTCTTAGATCAGTACCCCAACAGGAAAAGGCTCTGCCAGCCTGTGACTGCACGGCTCGTCTTTTATTTCCTGTGCTGTTGTATTTCATAGGAAAGCGGAGAATGACTTGTTTTTTTTATCCTGCCATATCAAATACAATCCTGGTTTAGAGTTAGGCAAGTTTTTATAAGGAGGATAAAAGGGCTGTTTTTAATAAACAGGGGTAGAATGATAAAGATCTTTCTAGTAGCTCAGTGATGGAACAAAAATACGAAGATCTCCAGCTATGTGAAGGATTATTGTCTGCTGCGTGATCAACAGCAAGCTGTTTACAGTCTCACCCAGAAATAGAACTGGAGGAAATGGGCTTAAAATGAGGCAAGTGGGTTTTGGGTTAGCTTGGGCTTGAAAGAAGTTCAGGAAACTTTCACAACATCCCAGATCATTGTTGGGTAATCAATCGTCTGTCCCCCACAGTTGCAGTGAGCAATTGAGGGGCCTGGACCACCCAGGGCTCTCACCTGCCTTGTGGAAGCAGGAACGCTCACTAGACCAATGATGCAGCAGGTTGGAAAGGCCTTTTCGAGGTCACTCAGGTGGTTTTGTGCTGGGATAAAAATGAATGTCTACTTTCTGGAGCAATTAGTTAAGGTAATGAGCCCCTTGAAATGCTAGCAGGTCTTCTGAGGTTTTCTTTCTACTTTTCTTCACTGGCTAATTGCAATGCATCTATCACAACTTAGCCCTTTGTAGTTGTCCTCTAGTGCCTCTGTTTTTGTGCCTCTGCTTGAGCACTGGCACAAGGCACCATGGGAGCAGGCAAGTCACCTGAGCCCAGCCCTGGTGCATCTGGAAGCCAGAGGTTGTGGAGATCAGTTTTGAGGGGCACTCTTGAGGGGTTCTGCTGATGGCAGGTGGCAGGATATTAGCTAAGCAACTCTGAGGATCCTGGGAATTACTTAGAAAACCCAGGACAAAGTCAATTTCCTTTCAGTCAGAGCATGAAGGTCAGCCTACGAGGGAATTAGAGCCCATTAGGAATGGCAACATAGAAAAATAACTGGGACATCCTCAAATTTCACCCGTTGGTGACCACAAATAATGACTATGTCCTTTGTTATCTCAAATTCAAAGATGGTGGCCTGTAACTTTCTACCTAGTGTCTGGCACAGGGCTTGAGGAGCTCAGTAAAAATGTGTTGCAACAAACAAGTGAAATGCTTATGAAGATGCAGGAGGGGACATCCCAGCATACACAGACTGCTGACAATGTTGACCAAGTCGGAAGTGGTTCCCATTCACATAAGTGATTAATACTGCGAATATGATGGCTGAAGCCTTTATTTATAATAACTTAGATCGTTAGTCAATATTTATTAACTGCTTACCACATTTGAGGTATTGTCCTCAGTTCTTTACAACAGTCCTTAGAAGGGGGTATTCTTATTACCTCAAGTTTATAAATGAGGAAACTGAGGAACAGAGAGGTTAAATAACTGACCCAAAGTAACACAGCTTTGAACCCAAGCAGTCTGGCACTGCAACCCTCAGAGGATGGAGAGGCAAGTAAACTTCAGTGTTACACTAGAAAACAGGCTTCAGCCAACAGGAGGCCAGAAGGAGGAAGTGACAGCTGAAGCAGAGAGTAGGCAAAAATCAAGTAGGTAAAAGATGAAGATTTACTACCAATTTTAATGGCCAAAAGAAAGTTGGCCATGCCAAAAGAGGCAGCAGCATAAAGGAAGTAACTACATGGCTTCCTGCAGCAGCTATTTTGAAGGTGATAAGCAACTTCTACTAAACTAGTTCTGTCCTATCTATATTTTCAATTTTTATTAGAACATTCAGTTATATATTCCTTTTGGTACCAAAGCTACTGTTCATTTTAAACAGAAGGGTTTATTAATTTTAAAATCACACAGAATAAGGAGTCCAGGATAAAATATAACTAAAGGATCTTCTCTGTATTTAGGGGAAAAAAATTCAATTGACACCCATCTAGCTTAGTTTAGATGGTTGAGACATGGTCAGTGTTATAAATAATATCAAAGAATATTTCAGCCTCCAGGAATTTTTAAAAACATACTTTTTTTTTTTTTTTTGCCAACCCCATCCTGGTGTGTGTGTGTGTGTTTTCCAAAAGCTGAAGAAGAAGAGTCTAGAGCCCATTTTAGAGTTGTGTTAAAACTCATGCTTGCCACAGTCTCATTTATTTCATATTTTGTCCATCTTCCATGATAAAAATATAATGTAATAATAATCTTCATGGCCAAGTGTATTTCTATTTAGAAGCAGGAAAGTAGAGAAGCTGTCTTCTAGAATTTCTTTTTTACTGTAATTTTGGCTGTCTTTGGTCTACCTTATCTGTCTCTTTTTAAAAATCTTGTCTGTATTCCTCTGGCCCAAGTTCTTATTCTTCTAATCTGCCCAAACCCAAATGACTTAAGCAATGGAAAAAAAAAAAAAAAAAGAAAGGTAGCAATGGTATGTATTCTTTATTTACATGGCAACCTTCTTTTCCAGATTATAAACTTTAGACTAGGGAGTGAGAACATTGCCTTCGAAATGTTTGTGGGCTGGATCTAGGTTCCTCGGTTGAAGGTGTTTAATATGGATGGAAATACTTGGCATAACTCTCAAGGTTGTAGTCTCCTAAGGGCTGCTTGTTATTTTCTTTTGTTACATAATCCTATCTCATTTCTGCCCCTCTCTGAATAGGCTTTCCAGACTTGTGGACTATCAGAGATTAGGAAACACGGCGTGTGAACTCAGCACATGGCCCTGAGCACTGCAGGGCTTCTTATGTCTCCAGCTCTATCACAGAGCAAGTAAGGCCTCTATTTCTGCAAAGGTGAAGTTAATAACATGCTTTTCGTCTTGGAACATTCGGCATGGAAACTGGGTTAGGAATTCCAGGTCACTGCACCTCTTGCTCATGTTTGTAAACCTCAGGGAACACCATCAATGTCTGGTGACAAGCCAGGCCTCCCTTTCTTTGTATGCGTCACTGATCTCATTTCTGCTTACTTCCTAACAGACTCACATTTTCACCCATCTCCATGCATACGCTTGTCAATAAAAAGAATTATGAAACACCTACTGTGTGCAGAGAGAGAACTGTGTTTCACTCTTCACTCTGCCAATTCCTTGATTAAAAGACTGGCTCAAAATGTTTTCCCAGAAAATGTTCTCTGTTTAATGCCACCCCTCTTCATCGTCTCCATGAATGTGTCCTCTGGTGAGCACAGCTCCGGCACTTTCAGAGATAATGTCGCTCCAGCTTTTTGACCACAACCACAGGAAGGAATATACTAGATTGACGCAACAGCCCTGTACACACACACACACACACACACACACACACACACACAACTCACAAATATCGTTAACTGAAATAAATGTTTCATGAAAACAATACTCTTTTTATGTAGGATGCACTTCAGTGTTTTTAATTTTAATTCTATTTCACACAAAAAAACTGCTCATCTTTACCTACAGAGATGATTTCACGGCCATCAGTTTGAAAAACTCTAAGGAACCCTGGGTATTTGGGAAGCATAGGAGTTAATTAGGATTCTAAAGGATGAACCTATAATTCAAAGAGGAGATGACTTAAGAGTGTTCACAAAGTATCATCAGAAAAGGGACGATTGCTCCAAATAAGGTATTTGCAAACAAATGCTAAGTTTAACTGGATCCTCTGAATGTCTAAGAATTCATTCATTCCTTAAAGCCAACTTTCTTTTTTTGAGCGTAGAATTCAAACATACAAAAACGGATCAGGTTTTTTTCCGCCAGGAGCTCATGATTTAATGAAGGACACAGAAAAATGATCTAGTAATTACAGCCCAGTGTTCTGAGCACTATGACAGAGACCCTTGTGGGGTGCTGTGCGAGCAGCCAAGGGGACCCTAATTCAAAAAGGGGTAGGCAGGCTTCCTGGAGCTGTTGACTCCTGGGAAGAGGCTGGAAGGGGAGTGACACTTTCTCTTAGACCAAGAAAGTCCTCAATATTTGTGTTCAGAGGTGTAAGAACCCTCTTGCATCTCTGTAGGGCATTTTGAAGGGTCCCTTTGACTGCAGTGAAAGGCATGTGATGGTGAGTTGAAACTTTGGAGGGAGGCAAGCAACGAAGCTTGAATTTTCTCCTGAAACATAAAGGGAATCCCTTGAAAGGTTAACCAGGTTTCTGGTTTTGAAAGATCCCGGAAGAAGCAGTGTGGAGGATGCTGGTTGAGAAGCCAGGCTAGAGCAGTGGGTCTAGTTAGGAGGCTGGTGTTGAAAACCAAAGGAGAAATAGTACAGGCAGTGGTGGTGGGAATGGAGAAGAGGGGAGGCCCCTGAGAGACATTAAGGGCACAGTAACACGTCAATAAAAGCAGGTCATGTCTCGGAGGATTCCCAGGTTTCTGGCAGTCGTAACCAGAGTGGTGGTGTGCCATCCAGGCACACAGCTAATGTAGGGGTGGATGAAGTTTGGGTAAAGAGTTCAATGACGGACATACTGAGTTTGGAGTACCTATGGTGATGCAATACCCATTTGGATCTGGAGCTTGGGGAGACGTCTGGCCTGGTGTTGAATGAAGCCACAAAGCAAATATACGAAATAGGACCAGCAGAGGACTGGGGATGCAGCCCTGGGAAGGCCCCACATTCAGGGCAATTACTGATTTGCCGAAGGTTAGTCATTTGGATGGCTCTGGTTAGTGTGGGGTCAGTGCAAACAGCCCTCATCCTCACTTCCTTTCTGTCTTCTCTAAGCTGTAAATGCGACCAGAGCACTCACAGACAGCAAGAGTAATGAAGAGCCTTTAATGTATTTATTCCACACAGTCCTTCCTTCAGGAGCCCCATGGAGATGACACGCGTGACAGGCAGAGGGCATAGCTCCAACAATGCCTAGTCAAAGGTAAGGGTGACTTGGTACAGTCATTAGAAAAGTGTAAAAGGTTAGTTGTGGAATGTTTGCTGGGTAGGGTCCCAAATTCCTGATAGATTCCTAATATTTTCACAGATTGGAGTGTCGTACTGAGGTCTTCCAAAGCATCATCCGCTGAGTTGAAAGGGCTGTTTCTTTACTAGATTTTAAGTCCCTCCAGCTCCAAACACAGAACTTAACTGTTTGTGTGAGTCCACAGGCCAGCCTTTAGTGGAGGGCCCGGGGATGGAGTAGGGACTAGTGAAGGCAGAATTTCAACTTCTGTTTTAGGGTTTTAGGGGTCTTGAAACTCACTATTACAGACTAAGTTGTGTCCCCCCAACATTCGTCTGTTGAAGTCCCAACTCCCAGTACCTCAGAATGTGACTATATTTGGAGATTGGGTCTTTAAAAGAGATAATTCAATTAAAATGAGGTCTTATGGGTGGTCCCTAATCCAGCATGACTGGTGTTTTTATAAGAAATTAGGACAAAGACACACATACACACACACACACACACACACACACACACACACACACACACGGAATATGATGTGAAGATACAGGGAGAAGGTGACCAACTACAAGCCAAAGAGAGAGGCTTCGGGAAAAATTAACCCTGCTGACACCTTGATCTTGGACTTCCAGCCCCCAGAATTGCAAGAAAATAAATTTCTGTTGTTTAGTCAACCCAGTTTGTGGAACTTTGTTATGGTGGCCTTAGCAGACTAATACACTCACTTTTCATTTGTCTGATGGGGGCTTGTATACATAAGCTTGGTGCATACTTGAGAGGAAAAATAAAAGAGTCTAACAATGTGAGGAAAAGAAGTAGGTGTTGGAGGGAAATTAAATGTGAACAAGTGGATTTAACATGTCTAAATTTATCTACTGTTTAGCAGATTACCAAGTACTTCACAAACCTTAACTCATTTAATCTTCACAACTGTCTCAGCATCACCTGGAAACTTGTTAGAAATGCAAATTCTTGGGTCCTCGAAGACTTGTTGGAGAATCAGAAAAGGGGGATGGGCGGGGAGTAGGCAGCAATCTGTGTTTTAACAAATCTAGGAGATTCTGATTAGCCTAAGTGTCATGTATGAGAACCACTGAGACAGGGTAATGGTGGCCTGTCAAGGCCGGCAGTTGGGAGGGTGACGTGACTTTTTCATGGTTGTGAGTGATCTCCTTGACAACTGGTCCAGAGCGCGAACGACTGCAAAGTTCGCACACATTGGAAGGTTTTATCTCTAGAACCAGCGGCTGGAAACGCAGCGCGCCCGCTCAGGGTCTCTAAAGTGAGCGGCACTCTCCAGCCTCTAGGCAGCTGCGAGTTTCAGCGGGTGAGAGCCGGGAGCCCGGAGCCGCGAGCCGGAGCCGAAGCCGCCCGGCGCGTGCGCGCGGGTGCGCGCTGAGAGGTGGGTGGTGCCGGCCCCGCGGGTCTGGCTTGCGGTCCGAGCCACTCAGAGCGCCCGGCGGCGGACACCCGGGGGCCCTACAATTAATACCCGGCTCTGTCCGCGGAGCGGAGACTCGTGCTCCCGCAGGCTGGGAAGTAGGCGCCGGGTCCGCCGGGATCAGCCTTGCAACTTGCTCTGCTCCGCAGCTGTGACAACTGAGGCCGGGCAGACTCGCCAGGGCCCCTTGGTGAGAGTCGGCTAGTGCGGGGATTGTGTCACCGCCGAGGTCCCGAGCCAGTGTGCGCCCCCGGCCCTGCACCGCGGCGTAGCTACTACCTCGGTCTCCTCGGGGAACTTTGTGCGCGCGGCCCGCCTGGCAGGTGAGCGAGGGCGGCTTACTTGGCCTCGGCTCTGCAGAGGCGCGCGGAGTAGGTGAGTGGTGTCGCGAAGTTGGGGTGAGAGTGTGGATGCGGTCAGTGACAGGCGGCGTAGGTTTTCTCCTCCACCTCACCCCCGTCTGGTTCTCTCCAGAGTTTCACTTAGAACCTGGGGGCGGGCGGTAGGGTAAACTGATGGTAGTGTGTTTACTCTGGAGAAAAAGCGAGTTCTACAGCCCCAAGCCAGACCTTCGGCTCGACCGAGACCCAAGAGGTGCAGGCGCTGCGCTGCACCTGGACCTCGATCCAAGCCCCTTTCTAGTCCTAGGGCCCCGGGTGGGGGGCGGGGAAGGGAGGGGAAATGTGCCAGGCTACCGCCCTTTCCTCGGTGCCTTTAATTGAGAGAGAAGAGGGCTACTGAGATACAGGACACAAACTTTGTTTGCACACAGCACAACTGCCTTTGCAGTATTTTAAATCAGGACCTACGTATGATTTAAAGTCATCACGGTTTCCTCGGGACACATCCTGGAGGCAGGTCTGGACCAGCTGGCCCACCAGCGGGGCGACTCACGGCGCGTGTGGGTGCCCCGGGCGCGGGGACAGCTCTGGTCCTCTTTGCCCGGGGTCTGGCCCCGGTTGGGGCATAACATCCCAGGAGGGTCCCAGCGCTCTGACCCCTATTTGGGGAAAGGGTGACCCACGGTGGGAGGCGCGGGGATTCTTGCGCTCGGCTGGGCTCCTTGTTCCTGACCCTCGGCCCTGCTCCTCGCTGTGTCCCCAGGGTGCTCCCGCCTGGTGGCCCGGCAGAGGGCGCCAGCGCCTGATCGCTGAGCCGGCCGGCCAAGGGAGGGGACTGGTGCGAGACTCCAGGTAAGGAGCACGGTAAATCACCCGGAGACGGGGACCGATCCTCGCTCTGAGAAAGGAGGTAGGGAGTGGTGGTGGTGCTGTTGACAAGTTAGGGCTGGCGAGCTGCTGTAGGCGGGAAGCGACGATTCTGCCCCCGCCCCGAGGTCTGGGGAAAGCTCGGGAAGGTGAGGAACGTCCCTCCGCGCGGTGGTCAAGGGGCAGGGAACACAGCGTAGGGCCAAGGCCGGCGACACTAAGACACGAGGCTGCGCTTCCTTCTTTGGGACCGGAGGTGGGGTCAATTTTACTCTGGCTCTGGGCGGTCCTGCCGAGGGCGGCAGGCAGGGAGGGGTCGGCCGATTCCCGGGACCCGGCGACTGGGTGCTTCTGGCGGCCCGCGGGGTCCCCGATCGGTAACAAAGGCTCTGCGCGGCCACTGCTCCCACCCACTTCCGTCCCTTGCTCGCCCGGGCGCGCGCCGCCCTGAGGTGCCTACGGGGTCAGGATTTCCCTCTGCCAAGTTTCGGGAAGTTAGCCCACGGCCCGTTACGCGAGGAGTAGGGGCGGGGAAGAGAGCGGCCCGGGGAGGGGCACGCGTGTATTCGGAACTGCGACACCGCCTGTTTCTTTTCCGGGCTAGTGGAGAGGGCTGCGGTGGCCCCCGCGCCGCTCCTTTGGGTCCCAGGGTCGCCCCTCACGCGGGGCCCTCGCGGCTTTGAACTCCCCGCTCCCCTCGCCCAGCGGGCCAGCCGTCCACGCCTCTCCCTGCAGATTCTGGACTCGTGTGGGCTCTGGGAAGGGCGGGGTGTCGTCCCCGGTGACCGCCAGCAGCCCCCGGCACCCTGAGCCGAGCTCCATAAGGCGGTAATTGCGTTACTGTGAGTTAACGGCCCGGAGGCTCCAGTCCAGGCCACAATCTGGGTCAGGTGCGGGGTTAAGCGCTTCTGGCGCAGGCATCACAGCTCTGGTGAAGTCTGACAGTTCATCGCCATTGGAGGTTCCCCAGAAGGGGAGAGGACAGCAGGGGAAATTAAGAGAGCTCCTTGTTTTCCCGGGTAACTTTATACAAACCCCAGCACATACACAAGTACTGTCACTGAAATGGCAGTGGCAGCATCTCCACCCAGCGCCAGACGTTCCCCTGAGCTAGACGCAGAGGAGGAAGTGCTACTGAAGGGAAACCCAGGGCCCTCTGCTCAGGTGTGAAACCTTATCCCTCAGTAATCAATGGATAGAATTCACTTGTATTCTTATCTGCCGCCACTCTCTTCTGTAGTAGGGAAAGTGCAGGAACTGGTTTTTCTGAAGAGCCTAATAGAGCGAAACGTACATACACACTGGGGTAGGATTTTCACCTTTATGTTTTAAACCTCACAGCCTCCTCCATAGCGGTTCTTTGTATGTTACAGATGAGGAAACTGAGGCTTAAAGAGGTTTACAGGTCCCAGAGTCTGTCCTCCAGAGTACTGTTTGCTTATCCCAGTGTCTTTGCAAAGGCTGTTACTGAAGTTTTGTGTTTTTTTCTTTTAATGAATTGCTGATTGAAGAATCAGGGTATATGCTGTAACCCCAGTTTTGGTTTGATCACATTAGGCATTAAGGGTAGATTGACTTTCTGCAGATTGCTCGCTTTTCTTAGAGACAACACCTCAACTACACCAATCTTAGTTCAAATCTTAGGGTGTATGAAGACAACCATAAACCCTGAGAATTATCTGACCACTCAGAAACAGCTGTCCTTTGCTTTATGTGGTGTCTCCATTGGTAGGTAGGCCTGGGGGCAGGAACTCTACAAGCATGGAGCTCTTTTATCTTCCCTGAAGCAAGGAGCTGTAGTTCCTACCCTGTTTAAGCTATGTGACTTTGTCACCTGCTGAATGTGTGCTTAAAATTAAGTGAAGTCTGCCTTGGAAAGTTAAAATTGTAAAATTCCTTTTAGGCACCTAAGAAAGAACATCCACACACTTTTATGTATTGTTGAGCTCAAATCAAGTTTATAATAGGGAACATTGTTATTGTCCTGCATCTACTTAAGACGGACTGCCTTAAAGATGTTGTTTGAAAGTCTGGAATGACAGCCAGTGACTCAGAATGTCCTAGTGTAGTGCCAGTCGTGGAGACAGCGAGGCATGATGATTAAAGACAAGCCTCTGAAGTCAGAATGGCCAGCTACAAATGCCGCCTGCACCATTTATAGCTCTGTCATGTTGGGCAAGTTGCTCAGCCTCTCTGAGCTTCACTTTCCTCTTCTAAGACACGGATAACATAACACCTCCAGGTTTGAGAGTTAAAGTCAATACTCCATATAAGGTACTTAGTAGCACAGAGCCTACCACAATGTATTATAACTGCTCAACACATGTTAACTAATAACTATGGTGTTTAAGAACAGAATCCTTTTCCTCCCTTCCCTCAGCCAAAAAAGGTAAAATGTTGGCAGTTGTTTCGAACTCCCTGTTCTTCTTAGTTAATGCGCGATGTACAGTCAGTGATTCTTCTTTCTTGTCATCAACTGGTGTTGGGGTGTGTGTGTGTGTGTGTGTGTGTGTGTGTGTGTGTGTGTGTGTCGGGGGGAGGTGGTGGTTGGCAGTGATGGAAAACTTTGTCTAGTTGCCTAAGGAATTTACAAGGGACTCCTGAACTGGAGGGCTTTCCTCCGAGTTTTACCGCTGTGTCATTTTGTGGCCAGCCCTCCATTCGTCTCTTTCCTTTACATTCGAAGCCAATATGCTAATGGCCAAGATGACAGGCAGGACTTAAGGGAAAAAAAACACAAGAAAACTTAAAACCAAGCAAACTGGGGAAAAGGAAGCAAGTAGTCTCTTTGCTCATTCACTAGCCATTTATAACATTAATGAAAAATACCTGCTTCTGTAAAAATTGTGCTGGCCCAATCTTGGCAAGAGGGACTGTCTCCTTGGAAAATAGAGTATTTTCTGGAGTCTGCTTAAAGGTGAGCCACCAAATTGATAGATGAAAGAGTAGCATTTGAGATAAGATTTCAAAAGCATTTGCTCAAATGTGGTAAACTATGTATTGTCTGAAAATTGCTAAACTAACTTTTGGGGATGATACAAAGACACACAGTTATGTTCAGTTAAGCTGAAGAACTAGTGAACAACCAGTATAGCTATTTGACATGTTACAGAAAAGTTTTTTCATGTAGCAAATACAAGAGGAGAAATAGTTTCTTATATATCAAGCTGTTTTTGAAACACCTCTTCCACTGCTACTTTGTCGTTCTTGATTTTGTTTTTTTTTGCATTTATCTTTTAAACAATAAGGGGCTAAAGCACTGGAAACCTTATCATGTCCTTGACCACCACCCAACTGTGAAAGTTGTCACCAAGAAGTACATATGTAGCACTGGAATATAGGAAGAGATTGCTGTTTAAAGGTTTATATAGGTTTTACCTTTGGATATGAAATGCAGCTTTGTCCCTGCACTGAAAAATGAGCTGCGTGTGTAGCCAAGTGACAGCATGCATGCAAAGGGTTAGGAGCCAGGTTGCTGCTTTTGTGCATCTCTCGCCATTTGTAGCCACTTGTTGCTCTCCCGACTGGGAAGAAAGAAGCAGCTGCAGGCCATGCGCCAGACCTGTGCTGGGCTGTCGCTTCCATTGTAGGGAAGACTAACAGCCTTATTTTGGATCACATAGCAGCTTGTTCAAAAGCATCTTGCATTCCCCAGCTGTTCCACAACTTCTTCGCATATGGGAGAGAATTTGCCAGCTGCTGGAGCAACTGTACTTACATTTGCTGCTTTTGTGCAGTAACCAAGGAAGGTAAAAATCTAGACGCTTTTGTTAAACTGCAGCCATTGTGAATAGTCTTATTTGTTTCTGTTATGTCAATGTTATTCCAGATACAGTCTGCCAGGGGAGAGGGTTTAATAGGAAATCTCAGAATTAACATTTTTTTTTCCGAGTACATTTTTTGAGGATAACCAGGGTATATAGTTTTTCCATACTTAAAACCTAGGCAGCTTTTGTATTTCATTCCCTAACAAAGGAGTGTGTCTAATATTGAAATTAAGTGTTTTTTAAAGAATTGCCATATGAATAGGTTTAATTATAAACATTTTTCTATTGCATGAGATATATAAAAGTTACAATGAGTGTCCAGACTGTGCTTTTTTGTTTTCAGAAGATTAGGTTATTTTGCATTTGTGAGAGCTGGGAGGTACTTCGCCCACACCCCCTTATCTTATCTGTGAGAAAGCGTAAGTTTCCAAGTTTTCACTTACCCAAGGTGATTTGGCTCTCGGTTTAATTCAGCAAATCTCCTGTTGAGTGTTTACAGTGCGGCAGGACTGAAGACCCTATAATGATGAGTAAGGGCTTTGGCCCAGATGGACTCACATTTTAGAAACAATAGACATAAATGAATACCATATGAGGGCTGTCCGAGAGGCAGCATCTTTTGTGAAAGTACCTATCAGGCACTATTTTTTTTTTTTGTAATCATGTTGGTGTTGTAATCATGTCAGCTCAAATAATGCCAGAGTACCAAGTTGACATGCCAATCAAAATTGAGGAGAGTCTGGGTACAGGAAGGTACAAGGGGCACTATGTGGTTTATTGAATCTGAGTACAGGTACTAATAAGAGAAGGCCTTGTTGTTTTTATGGAGACCCTGTCTCTACCTCAGCCTCCCTGTTCCCCAACTCCTGCCCAGCACTTGAACACATTTTGCCCTCCTACTTAGTGTGAGTGGAGATGAATAAATGCCCTCTAGAAGTTACAGCATAAATCACAACCCTTTATTGGGATTCAGTCAACTTCAATCCCTTTGTTCTAGAAGAAGTTGTAAAATAAACCATAATCACTTGGACATGTCTAAAATCCTCTGACTCTGAATCTCAGCGAATTCTTAGGGGCTCTTGTACTGGAAACTGCCGTTGCTTCGGATCCCCTAGCTACTTACTACTCACAGTTGCTGAGTTAGACCCACAATTTTAAACCCTTTAATCCCTTCTGGGCTCCATTTATACATTCACGCATCTTCTACTTCATTCCTTTTGCACAGTAATATTATGTTTTCACAATGTTTCAGCTCAGTTGGTTATACTGATATTTTCGTTTGAGACTCTCAAGAACTCGATTGGGTTCCCAGGGCTGATGGCCTGGGTGCTTTGTTTTGCAGAAGAGGAAACTGAGGCTGGGCAATTGAGATCCTTCCCTGGGCTAGGATTAGAATAAAAATCTCCTGATTCCAAATTCAACAATCTCACAGGCCAAGTCTTGGAAGGATCAATTTACACAAAGCTTGAGGGTGAATCACCTCCTTCCTGAGGCTTCATCGTATGTGCCCAACTACAGTGGTTTTCACTGGGTTCCTTCCTTGAGAGAAGTCTTTTCCTTATTACACTTCTCTGCACAGTTTACCTGTTCACTGATCAGGTTATGTTTTTAAGTCTTGGCTCTCATGTGTAGCTGTCAGCTTTCTAACATGGATCCCTCCTTCCTGTCACCCCACCCCCACACACACACACACAGAGGCCCAACAATGGCTACGGGACCCATTATCCTTCCTCAACCTGCCCAGCTCCTTTCAGAAGATGACCTCACGTTTATTGCATCAAAGTGTTTATTCCTGATTAATGCTTTGGAGTGCTACCCAAGTCTTGATGGATGTCAGGTATAGATGGATGGTCAGAGTTAGCTAATCTTGACTCTCCCACAAGGGGGACTGTTGGACAAGAGCCAGCATCCTTTGGTAATGGTGACTATGTTGTCCCTTTAGCATCGTGCTCCTGAGAGGTTAGAAAGAGCAGCCATCTACCTGTAGGAGGAGGAAGGTGATAAGCTTTGGGGATGCAGCACGGAGGGCCCTCCTGTGCTCAGGTCTTCTCTAGTGTCTCCCGTGCACCCACTGCCCTGTTACCCACACACACACTAAAAGCCCGCCCCCCTGCCCCCTAACTGGGGCAGCTTTCTCCTCATTCTAGGACCCTTTGTTTTCTGTCTGACACACTGCCCCTCCTGCTCTTGGTCTGTTGCTGCTTGCCCAGCTACCTCCTGGCAATCCTCGGTTTCAAATGTCTTGCAGACACTTTGCCTCAGATGCCCTTATCTCCATCTGTCATTGGTGTTTAATTGCTTTCCCCACAGTTCACTCTTTGACACGCAGTAGGTTTCCCCCCTTGCTGTCCTTTCTGATTACTTCTGTCAGCTTTTTCTCTAGCTGATCAGGCTGCCCCATTTGGGCTCCTCTGTACACGCTGACTCTTTTTGTCTATACTTTCCCTTTCCCTGGGTTTCCAGCAGATGTCCTTGTTTCTGTCCAGGGCTGCCTGCCCTTTTTTCCTCTCTTCCTTCCTCCCCCTCGCACCCCCCCACCAGCACTATTTTAACCCTCTTAATTCTTTTATAGAGCTGTAATTGGCATATAACATTGTTAGTTTCAGGCATACAACATAATTTGCTCTTTGTATATATTGCTAAATGATCACCACAATAAGTCTAGTTAACATCCATCACCATACATAGTTACAAAATCTTTTTTCTTGTGATAAGAATATTTAAGATTTATTCTCTTAGCAACTTTCACATATACAATCCTTCCTCCCCTTTTTTGACAACGCTTCTTAGGACATAGATTCTTTCTTTCTTATTTGTTCTTCTCAACAATTTGCAGTCACTTTTTCTGCCTTGGTCCCGAGCCAGTCCTGTTTGGCTGTCACCTGCATCGGGTATAATAATGACACTAATACTTTATCACAGTTTTTATTTAGAGGAAACTTTGCTTTTAAAAAATGGTTCTTTGAAATTGAAGCTTGGAAACACCAGTTTTGAAACTGGTTGGGTCAGGGCATTTGAAGGGCCTGAACTTTGGGGAAAAGGATTTGGAATTTACTTTGGCTCTCCTTTCATGTGGCAGTACCCGGAAAGTAACTGAAACATGAGTTTGTTTTTGGATAACCTTCCCATTGCAAATGGAAATTGTACATACACAGAGCAGAATTAATGTTTGCTTCCTTTTTATTTTTTTTTCTAAGTTGTATTTCTGAAAGATCTTGGAAAGCAGCTTGTGCTTTGTGGCCAGGCTGGCTTATGTATAGGTCATGAACGGTTGGTTGTGTTAACTTTTTGCTGGGGCCTTTGTTCCAGGGGCTCATCCGGGGTATTTCCTAGCAGGGATCTTATGTCCATGAAGATCTATTGGAGGGCAGGTCTGATGAGATCATTGATTTAGGAATCTTCATTTTTCTTTCCAAAGCTATGAGCACGAAGGAGCAGGAATGGAGGGGTCAGTAATGGAGCAGCGTTGGCTGTTAGCCAGAGCTGCAGGGATGGCATCCGTGGCTGGTGAGACCGTGTTTGCCATGAGCTCCCGCACCCTCCCACCTGGTACTTCATCAGTGCATGGAGATTACTCTTTTTCTGAATGATTCTTTTGGTGCTGACTACTTAATTTACATTTCATCGTGCTCTCCTTTTTTATTTTTTATTTTAAGTTCTGAAACAAGTGAAAGGATGCTTACCTGTGCCAAAATGGAGTGTAGTTCTTGAACATCCCAGAACGCCCAGCTGAGCAGAGAGCCCAGTTGTCTTGCCCTAGTAGATACGGGAGTCTGTATAGAGCCCTGGGATAGGAGCTCATGTTAATATAGACTGTAACTCCTCCAAACCAAGGAATCTTTGTTTCAGCAACGTTCTTTAACTGGAGTTTCTGCAGGATCTTGATGTGGTCATCAAGTTCAGTTAACTTAGTCCAATTGTCCATCTATAACAACGTTTGGAGAAAGGTTTTTTAAGTTGAAATTATATAGAAACAAGACGAGACAGTCATCACACAAACTGTTCACTCACTCATTTGTTCAGCAAGCATTTTTTTAACTACATGGTGTGCATGTGCGTTTGTGTGCTTGCTTAGTGTTGAGAATATAGAGTTAATCCGGTCACACGGAGCTTACAACTGGGAGACATTTGTAACCACAAAAGCATAGGAGGGTATGACACCCTCCTACGTGTCACGATGGAAGCAGCTTCCGGGACTAATGGCGACAGGGGATGTGATGGGGGGAGGGTTGCTGCTGCTGAGAGCAGCACCGGGGATTGACTGTAACGTACGCCAGGCCCCGTGTTGAGGGCTTGGCATGCTGTGCCTCTTTTAATCAGCACAATCGTAGAAGCAGAAGCCTTGATAGGTTAAGTATCTCAAATGAGGTAAGGTAATCAGTTGTACAGTCTCGTTTGAGTTCAGATCCGAAGTCATGAACCTTATGCCGTCAATGAGAGGATGAATCAGCATCTTCCTAGGTTTATCTTTCCTGCTCTGTCCATCTCCATCACTGTATGTAATGAAGGAACAAGGAAGCTGGAGAGCCATTTTGTGTACAGTGGGGATCTAGACTGTGTCCACTGTCATATAGAGGAAATACAGTTGACCCTTGAACAATGCAGGCTTGGGGTACTGTGTAGTCAAATCCACGTGCTACTTTTCACTCCCTGGTTGTTCTTCTGTATCCACAAGGGATTGGTTCCAAGACCCCCTCAGATACCAAAATCTTTGGATGCTTAAGTCCCTTATATAAAATGGCATAGAACAATGCATACACACTGCCCTCCACACACCCAATTCCCAACCATGAATTGAAAATACTGTTTTTCCAACCGCAGTTTGTTGAATCGTGAACGTGAAACCCGGGGATATAAAGGGCCGACTGTATATTTATTGAAAAAAATTCATGTATGCGTGGACTCATGCAGTTCAAACCCATTTTGTTCAGGGTCAACTATACCGTGGGGGTCTAGTCTAAATAGTGACTCTGAGTCTGTAATTACACATTTTCTCATAGGATTCTTTATAGTCAGTGTTTTGCCAACCGTGTTTCTAAAGAGACTTATCTTTTCCCTCTGCCAAGCTTTGCAGAAACTGGCTGCCAGGATCATTGTCACCCAGGAGGGACTGTACCCCACAGCTCTCTGTCACTTTTCTTGTGACTGCACATTGTAGCCAACAGCCTCTGGTTCTGTCTTGCTGTTCTCAGCTGTGTTTGAGTGAGGAAGGTGGTTTTCCTTCAGGCCCGCTGCAGGGAAGAGTAACTTCTTCATTAAGCAGAAGCAGATCCAAGTGCCTTATACGGGCGCTAAGTCTCGTCTTCACATCCAGCACCGTGTAGGCGACCTTCTCTTATCTCCCCTTTTCTGCCTTTTAAGGATGGCGAGTCAGCATTTCTGATAAAACCCAGGTGTGATTGTAAGAATACCGTCCAGGCAGGTAGGAGGAAACCTACCACCTTTGAAGGAAAGGAGAGGCTTGAAAGTGAAGCACAATCTTACCTTCTTCCCGAGGGAGCCAGTGAGGATAAATGGGTGGCCTTTACGATGAATCACTTGGGGGCTCAGGAAGAAACTTTGTGAAGCAGGTGCTATGTTAGGGCTGTGTCTATATGTTCTGTTAGAGGTACCTCTTGCTAGCGGTGCAAGTAGAAAGACCTGTATCTCTGTGTGCCATAATGAGGACATTTTATGGTAGAAAATTTGGAAGTAAACATATATATATATATATATATATATATATATATATATATACATATTTTTTTTTAAAGACTGTATTTTTCAGTCCATTGAATTTCAAGTCCAAAATTGCTAAGAATAAGGTGAAGAACCTACATTCCTGGAAAATTTGATAGGCCAGGAGCTCAAGTTTAGAGAGAGCTTACTTCAAGTAAGGTTAGACCATTTCCATCCCATTTCTAAAAATGAATTTGGTATAAGATTTTTAAGTAGGATATATATATATATAAAATTATACATAAAATATATACATAAAATTAAGTAGGATATATACATATATATATATGTATATATCCTACTTAATTTTATATATATAATTTTGACCTCAGATTTGCCCAATTATCTGTTGAAAAACAATCATTATATACCTCTGACATTGAGTTTCCAGGAAAAAGAAAAACAGTACATGCTTGACAACAAAATTGTATGGCAGAAAAATGTTTTGGTTGATTATTTATGTAAACCCAACATCTGTGTGTTTTAAAAAAGACTTCCTCATCACTTTTTCAAAAAACTAAAAGCTTTCATTGAGTGGTAGTTTTTCCTATACTTGGTTCTCACAGTGTTGGAAGAAAACACAAGTTAATCACAGCAGGCAGTGAAAGCACTTTATTTTTTTCCATGAACAAATTAGTTCCATCTCTAATGCCTAGGCTTCTTTAAAAAAAAAAAAAAAAAAGACTTAGAAGAAACTGCAAACTTGTAGAAAACTCACTTTCATTTTGAGCACAGATACTGCTTCTAGGTTCAAACAGTAATATCCTCCATCTGGTTGTAGAACTACTAACATTTATAAACCCACTCATGTTTCTTTTGCCCCACAACCATGGAACCATGGTTCCAATATACATTTTCTTCGCCAGCACTTCCCATTTCAGCTAGAAGTTGGCTTTAAAAAGTTAAGTGCTGTGTTTGCATAATCATCACCCAAACCTTTTTCTTCTCCAAGCTTTTTATCCTCTCTGGTTGCCAAATTCACATGGATTGCTGATAGTTACCCCAGAATGGCTTTTCTGTTTCATCTTATGTTTCCCAAATAGCTTTTCCATTGTTTTTGATTCTAGGGACAACTGGGGAGAGTTAATAAGCTGTGAAAGAATTGCCTCTATTATATTTAGGCTTACCAAATTAGCTGTCATCACCAAGTGTAGTAAATATGAGATTGCCTGCAGATTGAATATTTTTTTTTAGTTTCAGGATAGATAGGAGAGTGGAAACAATTTAAAAGATGAAAAGATTTCAGAGTGTGAGAGAATTTTTCTCTTTCAAGATGCTTTTCCTGGTATCATCATTATCATTACCTGAAGTCTCATTCATAGTTAGATAGGACAAGCAGCTCTTTCTAAGAGTAATGCCTTCCTAGCAGTGAATACTAGAAGTTTCAGTTAAAGTACTATGAAAATGACTCATCATGAAAAATCATCATTTAAGTTTAAGAGATGCTTATTCAAGTTTGTAAACATTTTTTTTTTTTTTAAAGAGGATAGTCTATTTTTTTTTTTTTTTTTAATTGGGGAAGGGGAACAGGACTTTATTGGGGAACAGTGTGCACTTTCAGGACTTTTCTCCAAGTCAAGTTGTTGTCCTTTCAGTCTTAGTTGCGGAGGGTTCTGTTCAGCTTCAAGTTGTTCTTTAAGTCTTAGTTGTGGAGGGCGCAGCTCAGCTCCAGGTCCAGTTGCCATTGCTAGTTGCAGGGGGCACAGCCCACCATCCCTTGCGGGAGTCGAACCGGCAACCTCTGTGGTTGAGAGGACACACTCCAACCAACTGAGCCATCCGGGAGCTCAGCGGCAGCTCAGCTCAAGGTGCCATGTTCAATTTTAGTTGCAGGGGGCGCTGCCCATCATCCCTTGTGGGACTCGAGGAATTGAACTGGCAACCTTGTGGTTGAGAGCCCGCGCTCCAACCAACAACTGAGCCATCCGGGAGGCAGCTCAGCTCAAGGTGCCGTGTTCAATCTTAGTTGCAGGGGGCAGAGCCCACCATCCCTTGCGGGACTTGAGGAATTTAACTGGCAACCTTGTGGTTGAGAGCCCACTGGCCCATGTGGGAATCGAACCGTCAGCCTTCAGAGTTAGGAGCACAGAGCTCTAACCGCCTGAGCCACTGGGCCGGCCCCTGTAAACAGTTTTTGAGCACATTTATTTTCAGGGCACTCTGCTCGGCATTTTCACATTTGTAATAGGGAATTCCAGAAGTGCAGCTAGGTGGTAATGTAATAGAACTTTAAGAACAAAACTATCAAATTGGGTTGGAGTTTTCAGTGACCTTAAGTCCACATGGACTTGGAGGATAGGATTTAAGCATTTAACTGCTTTTTTGCTAGACATTGATTATCCCAGATCTGTGTCCAACTCAGTGAAAACACAGTTTTGTTTGTTCTAATGTGTGTATCCTCCAAAGTCCACCACCACTGTTTCCTTTTCTTTCTTTTCTTTTCTTTCTTTCTTTCTTTCTTTCTTTCTTTCTTTCTTTCTTTCTTTCTTTTTCTTTCTTTCTTTCTTTCTTTCTTTCTTTCTTTCTTTCTTTCTTTCTTTCTTTCTTTCTTTCTTTCCTTCCTTCCTTCCTTCCTTCCTTCCTTCCTTCCTTCCTTCCTTTCCTTCCTTTCCTTCCTTTCCTTCCTTTCCTTCCTTTCCTTCCTTTCCTTCCTTCCTTCCTTTCTTTTAAACAGCTTTATTGAGGTATAATGTTGCCATTGTTTTCTTAACTTTCTAGCAGGGATTTTAGGGAAATTTTGGGCCAGTGTTTAGCCACATTTCTTAACTTCTAGGCCATTCTGATATAGCCTTGGATAAGTTACTGAGACTATCTCTTGTTACTACACTACTTTAATACTTTCAGAGAAATCTTTTCAGTAGTAATTTGGGAAAATTTTGAATTTTACAAACCCCTGGTTGCTTACATAATATTGAGTGCACAAATCTAAAAAGGAGAAAATTAGTGGCTTGATATTGAACAGATCCCCCTCTTGATTTTCTATTTTAATAGGAGGAACCAAGACCATTATCATTCAAAATAATACCTTATATTTAAATATGTTTTGTGATTTCACATGCATCTCATTTAAATTCTTTGTACACTTTATAGGATTAAGAGGGCTTGTTTTATCTTTCTTTTATAAGTGAGGAAATTAAGGCTTACGAGGTTCCAAAGAAAAATTTTCTGTGCAAGATCACAAAGGAAACAGATAGCAAGGTCTGGCCTGAAAAGCATGTCTTCTGACCCCTAGCCTGTTTTTCCCACTCTTGATTTCACCGAGTCAGTAACAAGTGATAGAGATTTTCCAATGGGATTTTTAAAAACTTAAAATAGTTATGGTTATTTATGATATATCACAATTTAAAACATTGTTGTAAAACTGTCCAATTTCTTTCTTTCTGTTAACCCATTATGACGTATAAGGCAACAGTTATTAGAAGAATATGAATTACTACCATAAGTGAAGTAAAGCTCTTCATTGATGGTTAGAAGGAAAGAATTGGCTGAGTTGAATAGAGTCTCAGGATTTTCAGTGATCAAACTGGAGATACCAACATACTTTGTTGTTGAAGTTATTGACTTCCCCATCCTTACTGGGGTTATTCAAACAGATGTGCTGGAAAGCTAATCTCTGCACCAGGAGTGTTCACATTGACTCAATGCTGGTAGCAAAGGAACTCATGTCTATTGAGCATTCATTCTGTGTTAGGCTATATGCGAGGCATGTCTACACATTACCCGATAATAGTTCTTAGCATAGTCCCACAGATGAGTACCTTAAGTATCAAGGAGTATAAACCTAAATGGTGGGGCTGGTGTTATTCCCAGGTCTTTAAAATGAATAAGTGCAGAGTCTTTCAACCCTACCATTTCTAAATTCTGTGATTTATTTTTTTATAATTAACTTTCCTGAAAATACCTTTTCCTCTAATTCCTTGTTAGCCTGGAAGCCAGTTGTGATGGTACCAGTAAGAAGCGAAAAGAAAAAATTGCCAGAAGGTGATCTGAATATAAACTCTCTACCATTATAAATAATGTAGAGCGGTGCTTCTCAAAATTTACTGTGCATCGTAATGCACCTGAGGACCTTGTGCAAAATTTTATATACTTACTGATCTTTCTGTCTACTTGTTCTACTTGTATTTAATATATCGAGACAGCACTATTGGAATATGTGAATATTCTTGTGAATTGTCTTTCTCCTTGCAGTTCTATCAGTTTTTGCTTCCTGTATTTGGAAGCTTGGTTGTTAAGATGAATAGATGTTTAAGATTGTTCTGTTCTCTTGATGAATTGGACACTTTGTTCTTTGCTCTAAAATCTCACTTTGCTCTAAAATCTCCTTTGTCTCATATTAATAAAGTCACTTTAGCTTTCTTTGGATTTGTGTTAGTATGGTATATCTTTTTCCATAATTGCTTTTGTGTCTTTATGTTAATGTGCATTTCTTGTACACAGTGTATAATTGGATCTTGCTTTTATTTTTCCAATATGGTAAACTTTGTCTTTTAATCAGAGGTATTTAGAACATTTACATTTAATGTAACTATTGATATGGTTAGTTTGAAGTCTATCATCCAGTTGTTTATTTTCTATTTATCCTGTGCTTTATTTTGCTTTCCTGTTTTCTGCCTTCTTTTGTATGATTTGAGTATTTTTTATGATTTCATTCTCTCTCCTTTGATTAGTTATTTATTTTGTTTTATAAATTATATTGGGGAATAGTGTGTTTTCCAGGGCCCATCAGCTCCAAGTCATTGTCCTTCAATTTAGTTGTGGAGGGCGCAGCTCAGCTCCAAGTCGAGTCACCATTTTCAATCTTTAGTTGCAGCGGGCACAGGCCCCCATCCGTGTGGGAATTGAATCAGCAACCTTGTTGTTGAGAGCTTGTGCTCTAACCAACTGAGCCATCTGGCCTCCCCTCCAGCATCTCAGCAGCAGCTCATTGTCTTCAATCTAGATGTGGAGGGTGCAGCTCACTGGCCCATGTGGGAATTAAACCGTCGACTGTGTTGTTCAGAGTTCATGCTCTAACCAACTGAGCCATCCAGCTGCCGCTCCTTTGATTAGTTATTAACTACATATCTTTGTTTAGATATTTTGGTGGTTGCTTTAGGGTTTACAGTATACATCTTTAACTAATCACAGTCTACCCTTAGGTGATGTTATACCACTTTATATGTAATATAAGAACCTTATAATAGTATACTTTCACTTTGGCCTTTGTATTATTTTGTCATACATTTTACTTTATATGTATGTAATTAAGTCCACATGGATTTTTATTATTTTTGTTTTAGAAGTCACTTCTTTTTTAAAGAGTAGATCATATATTTACTTAGGTGATTACATTTTTCGTCTCTTCATTCCTTTGTGTATATCCATATTTCTGCCTGATATCGTTTTCCTTCTGCTTAAAAGGACTTTTTTAAACGGTTTTTATTTTGCAAGAGTGCTGATGATGTATTCTTTCTACTTTTATATATCTGACAAAGTTATTATTTGTCTTTATTTCTGAAAGATATTTTTACTGGGTATAGAATCCTAGGCTGACAATTTTTTTCTTTCAGTTCTTTAAAGATGTTGCTTCACTGTCTTTTCACTTGCATTGCTTTTACATGAAATCTGCCATCCTTACCTTTGTTCCTCTGTGATGTATCCTTTAACTCTGACTGCTTCTAAGATTTTTTTAATCACTGGTTTTGAGGAATTTGATTGTATTGGTGTATTTTTCTTTCTGTTTCTTGTGTTTGGGATTAGTTGAGCTCCTTGTTTCTTTGGATTTATATTTTTATTATCTATGGAATATTTTCAGCCATTTTTTTTCAAATATTATTTTCTGCCACGCCATGCCCCCACAAAGGCTCCAATTACATTATTAGGATACTTGAGCTGTATCCACAGCTCATACATGCTCTGCTCGTTTTTTAAAAACTGTTTTCTTTGTTTTTTCATTTTGGATGTTTCTATATCTATGTCTTCAAGTCCACTAACCTTTGCTTCTGTGATGTCTTCTCTGCCATTAATCCTATCAAGTGTATTTTTCATCTTATACATTGTAGGTTTCATTTCTAGAAATTTAATTTGTATTTTTATATATTCACATCACTGTTAAAATGTTGACTATTCATCCTTGTCTACTAATTCTAATATCTGTCTTAATTCCAGGTCAGTTTCAGTTGATTGACATTCCTCCTCATTATGGGTTGTATTTTCCTGTTTCTTTGCATTGGATGCCAGTCATTATGAGTTATTTTCTTGGGTGCTAGATATTTTTGTATTATTATAAATATCCTTGAGTACCTAATGCCCCTGAATTATGAGGTTTTCCAGTCTGTCTGGTGGTAACAGATACTATTGTTTGTCCTGAGCACCAGTGAGTGTTACCTCTAATCCTTTCTGGTATTTTTTTAAATCCCCAGCCACTTGTAATTTGCTCACATACTTGCATGATCAGGATTCACCTGAATACTCAAGGGTGGCTCTTTGCAGATATTTAGATTTCTCTCTCTGTTCAGATCTCTACTCTATCCTGCAAATACTAGTTGTGTTGGTCTCCCCAGACTTCCAGCTCTGTATCCTCAACTGAGGGAGTCTGCTGGGCTCTTCCAGGATTCTCCCTCCTGTGTCTTGGCCAGGAAATCTTTTAAGGCAATAAGCTGGGACAATCATCAGATCACCTCATTTGCTTCCCGATGTCCTGTCTCCTGGAAAGTATTGTTTCATATATTTTGTCTAGTTTCTTTTCTTTATCTTAAAAAATGTCTCAGACAAAAGGATAACTCTCTTTCCTATTACTTCATCTTAGTAAAACATAGAATTTGTACTACAATTCAGATTCTATTCTATAGATTTTAGCTGGAGCCTAAGAGTCTGCATTTCTTAGAAACTTTTACATGATGTTGGTGCTTCTGGAAAAAGATTACTCTGAGTAGTCTGACTCTCTAAATAGTCAGTGGAAATATAATGTGAGCCACATATGTAATTTAAATTTTTAGTAGTCAAATTTAAAAAATTAAACAGAAATATTAATAATTTCAATAATATATTTTCTTTAACCCAATCTACCCAAAATGTTATCATTTCAACATGTAATCAATATAAAAATATTAATGAGACTTTTTTTTTTCTTTTTATTGTATGTCTTGACATTTGGTGTATACGGTAGAATTATAGGAGTTCTAAATTCATTTCATTTTTATCTGAAATACTTGGTCCATATTTATTTTTCATAAAATTCATGCAGACATACCTCATTTATTGTGCTTCACTTCTTTGTGCTCCATAGATATTGTGTTCTTTTACAAATCAAAGGCAAGACCCTCTGCCAGCAAAAATACTACTATTCCTTTATATTGTGATACTCACTTGATTGTGGTGGTCTGGAACTGAACCTACAATATCTCTGAGGTGTGCCTGTAGTAGAAAAAGTAGATCTGTGTAACCAAGTTGGAAACATACTTACATTTTTGAATAACTGAATTAAGTATCAGAGAATAATATTTCTTAATATTTGCATCCAAATTGACAAAACTAGTTCATCTTTTTTAGAATTGATTTGACTTTTTGAAACAAAAATGTTTCATTGTTAAAGCAAAGTCTGCTCAAGTTATGTAAATTTACTAACTTATGCCAACTAAGAATTATTATACAAACATCAAATTCAAAAGGGTATTGTAAAAATTGAAAATTAACTCTAAATTTATCAATCTTAATTGAGGTTCTTTAAATTTTTCTTGTAGATTTTAAGGGCAATTTATATTATATAATGCTTTTGATTTCAATTAAATCTTCTGCATATTGATTCAAGTTAGAAAAATGTATAAAACAATTATTTTTACTTGTCATATGAAAAGTATAAATTTTGATATAAATCCTCATATTTGTCTAGGTAGGTTATAAATAAGCATTTCCTTTCCTTGGAACTTCAAATTTAGCTTGTTTAAATGGTGTGATATCTGATGAGAAACATAAATCACACTGCCATTTTTTTTTTGTCTTTATTATTTGGCAAGTGTTCTTTTTGTTTAAAGAAAATCTTGAATTAGAGTTAACTCTACAGTGAATCTTTGTAAAACTCTTCCATTTACTCAGGCAAAGATCATTGGCAAAGAACATGTAATCATGGAATTCATTGTCTTAAATTTCTTTTATCAATTCTATAAACTGGTGGTAATTCATAGCATTTATATGTATATACTGAACAATTTTAACAATTTTGATGACAGTTTTCATAGACTGTGCTTTAGAAAACTAACTACAAATTAGCATCACATAGTAGAATGAAGCACTAAGAGAAATACCAGTTCCTTGTTTTAAAAGTCTAGTAAGTCTAGATTTTTGACCCAATATAGCTGGAACACTGTCTGTCATGATAGAAGTTTTTATCTTCATACCTAGTTGAAATTCTTCTTTGACAGATGTAAAAATTCGAAAGTGCCTATGCCATGAGTTCAGTTTTTTTAGGCTATGAATTGACAAATCTCTTCGTAAAATTGGAAGACTTTTGAGACAAAAACATACTCAAAGTACTAAGTGGGCAATGTCTTTTATATTACATGACTCATCTAAAGCTAAAGAAAACTGCTTGTGGTTTTTCAAATTTAGAATTTATTTACCTTCCTGCTATTAGAGGATCTTGTATTCTGTGGGCAATTGTTTGGTTAATTAAGAATCTTCCAATTTTTATATAATATCTTTTTTATGCTTTCCTCATAATTTTCTGACAAAATTTCCATAACTAAATTTCTTTACTACCTCCCTCTATAAAAACATTGTGTTTTGTTGTTGTTGTTGTTGTTCAAGAATCCAAAATGTATTATAGCTGTCCAAAGTTACAAGCTCAGATTTTGTCAAAAATCATTAAAAAGATTTTTATTGGCCGTTTAATTTTGATTTCAGGTGGCTAATTTCATTGATTTCTTTTTGACGATTGAAAGTAAATTTAGCATCAAATTCACTGTGTCTTTGCTAAAATTATCTCTTAATATTATCTGCCTTATCTTTGTTTTTTGTTTTAATGCAATAAATAGCTTTTTCATTTTGCTCTGCTACAGCAAATTATAATTGCCATTGATCATGATATTTTTTTTCTTCCAGTCCCTTTTGTCCTTTACTGTTCTGATCATAATACTAGCTTTTGTATCTCCACTTGATTTTTGTATCAGTACTAAGACTTTGTTTTAATTTTGAAAATTTTACCGTATTTATTTTATAAACTAGAACATATTTCATCAAATATTTTAATTAAAACAAGTATTTTGATTTAACTATCAATTATGATTTACATAATTATCACTATAAATTGTGCTGCCTGCATAAAATATTCAAACACATTAGTGTTACATCAGTCTGTAGAAAAAAGAAAAATCATTTAAACTGAATCATCTTGTTAACACGAAGTAGATCAATGATGCGTCTGAGTGTAGAGTCACCCGCTGTGGTGCACCAACCTTAAGTAGTGTCACATTTAAAGTGACATGTAGTCCTCCTAAGGCAATACATTTGTGTTTAATGGAAAAATATTTTATGTTGGTTCAGTTTTTAAAAATAAATACAATTAATTAAAATTCCACATTAAGTTCTGCAGTTGTACTCGCCATATTTCAAGCAGCCTGTGTTGCCAGTGGTTCTTGTATTGCACAGGGCAGGCCCGGGGCTGTTTGCATTTAAATGTAGGGACCTTGTATCAACACCTGGGTGGGTTCTCACTTTCCTTGCCCTGCAGCTGATTCCTCCTTGTCTAGTCCCATAGCACCCAGGAATTCTAGGAGTTTAGCAAAGGAAGTCTTGTATAATTAGTGGTCTCTGAAGGATCGGATGACTGTGTCTCGAGGGCTGGACAACTTCCCACTGTGTTAGGCCATGAGGACAAGTCTCAGGGCAGGATTCTGACCTCAGGGACAGATTGTGGGTTGTAATATTGGGACTGAGCCAAGGCAAGGTCCGTAGGTCAACTGCAGCTTCTCGTCCTCTTCCCATGGACTACAAACCATTGCCTCTAGAAAAGTCTGATCAGGACTCCATTGGATGCAAATTCTGTCAGCAAAGGTAGCATTCCCATGGTTCTGGAAGAAACTGGTTTCATTTTCACAGCATTAATGAGGTGTTAGGGGAAAGCTGCCCCTTAGCTAAGTTGGCTAAGAATGTTTTCAGAACTCCCTGTAGTCACAGGCTGAAAGTCTTTTAACTAATTTGTGTCTACTTGTGAATTTCTTTTCATTTATGGTGTTTGGTAGTCAGTGGGTGTATCAGTCAAGGTCTACTCAGGAGACAAAAATCACATAGAAACTTGAACAGGGAAAGTTTGAAGAATTATTAATTAACAGCAGGGGATTAACTATTACCAGTTTAGCAGGGGATTAGCCAATAAATTGCAAAAGTGAATCGTAAAGAAAACAGGAATGGCGGATACAGGGAGCAGCTACTACCTCTAGGGCTGAGGCAGGATCAAATTTGTAAGCAGCTGCCCCTCGCCCACCCCCAAAGCTGAGAGTCAGATCCCCTTGGAAAGGACACAACTGAGCGAGGTGCTGCACGCAAGCCCAGTAGGATACTGCCTGTTGAGGCGGTGACGGAATTTATTGGGAATCCGCGCACTGGGTGCTTACAAGCCTTGCTTGGTCAAGCCTACAGGTTCTGACGGGGAATACTCCCAGGCTTGCTGTTGTACCTCACTGGGAAGCGGCCCCCTGGGTGCCTGCCAGACTCCCTGGAAACCACCTGCAAGGGTGCTGCTGAGACTTGCTGGGATGGGCCACCCGGGCATCCCGCGTGCTGCTGGCCTCTGGGCACCTCAGGAGCAAGCTGGCAAGGACCCACCCGACAGAGCAGCCACTCCCTCCTGCATTACTCCTCCAGCACCCTAACAAAATTTAGCCTGATGTCTTCTGGCAAAGGAAAGACAATCCCAGGTCCAGCTCCAGGATCATAAAGGAGGGCAGGGAAGGGTGGATTGGAGGCTCAGAGGGGATACAGCCAACACCAGGGCAGTCTTGAAGTCCAAAGACTCACATCTCTCTTTAGCTCTAGTTTTTATTTATTATTTCTTTGATAATTTCTTCCTTTTTTTTCATTTTTCTGTGGTTTTTTAGAACCTTTATTACTCAAACATTAGCCTTCCAGGTTTAGTCCTCTCTCTTTTTCTTAATTTTGTTATAGCCTTGTCCTTTTGCTCTAGGTTCTGGGAGATTTATGTTTTCTTTTCTTTTCTTTTCTTTCTTTCTTTTTTCTTTTTTTTTTTCCTGGGAGTTTTCCATAACTTTATCTTTTAATACCTCTACTGAAGTTTTTCTTAGGTAATCTCAGTTTTTAATTCCATTAGCTTTTTGTTTGTTTGTTTCCAGACTATATATTCTCTAAGCATTCTGCATTCTGTTCTTTCCTAGTTGCATGTTCTTATGTTAATATTCATCTTCTCAAAATGTGTCAGAATCTTTTGTTTCCTGATGACTGATCCCTCTTTCCACTAATGTAAATTTACACATTTTGAAAAGTTGTTTTCGCTTCCTTTTAGTGGGTCAGATTACCTGAGTTTAAATCATAGCCCTTATATATACTAGCTATGTGTATATGTATGTACATGTATATATGTAAGCTATACTATATACGACCTTTTAACGTCTTAATTTCTTCATCTATGAAATGGGGATGATAATAGTACCTATCTCAGAAGTGTTATGAGAGTAAATGAGATAATACATGAAAAGTATAATACTTAGCACAGTGGCTTTCACTATTATTATTTATAAATAGACCACATTATTTTTGACTGGTTATAATAATTTCTTTGCTATTTAGAAAGTGTGTCTAACCTGTAAAATACTGTTTCTTTGGTTCTTTACCACAACTGTGGTTGTTGCTGCTTTTACTACCACCACTACTATCAGTGTCTTCAAACAAGCCGACATAGTTGTTAGCAGAAATTGGTTTAGGACAAAATTAATGGCATGACATTGAAGACGTTTAAAGTTTCCTTTCTTTGGAATTTTTCTTCCAACTTTTTAAATTTGAAAAATGTGTGCACCTATAGAAACATGGGAAGAGCAGTTTAATAACTCTCCCCTACTTTTTACCTAGATTTATCAACTGTTATTCACATATATTTTTTTTCCTTGATGAACCATTTGAACGTAAGTTGCAAACACCATGAAATTTATCCCTAATTAAATATTTCAGGCATTTCCTAAGAATAAGGACAGTTTCCTCATAACCACAATATTGTGCCATGAAAACAATTGAAGAAAATTAACATTAATCCAATATTATGTCATATACAGTTCCTTAAAAGTTTTTCCAATTGTACCAAAATGTCTTTTTATCCCCATACCCCTCCCCCCAGATCCAATTACTGTTCATGAATTTCTTTTGGTTTTGCTTCTTTAGTCCCTTCTAATCTAGAATAGAGTTTTTGCCATTATTTGTTTTTCATGGAACTGTCCTTTTTTTGAAACTCCGGACTAGTGATCACGACAGATGTCCCACATTCTGGGTTTTCCTCACGGGGCCCTAATGACTCAATTCAGGTTGAACACCTTTGTCCAGAAGGGCTGCTGTGTACTTCTTGTTCAATTGCAGCGGACAGGTGTGATTAGGTTATCCCACTTTGGGTAACTCCAGATTTAGGCCCTAAGGAGCACATCATAAGATCTCTCCATTTTTAAAGGGGCAATGTAAGTTTCGCATTCATGTTATAATTTCATTGCTGCAGATTTGAAACCAGACATTCCTCTGTGGAGCCTGGTTCCTTTTCAGGGGATGGGACTTAGACATCAAGATCTAGGTGCCATGTGTGCTCTCTGCTAATGTATGTCCTCGTTTCTAGGCCTTTTCTGTGGACAGAACTGGAAATAAATTTAAAAATAAAGTTATTAGTTCACACTGGTGTTCTTCCATTCAAATTCAGCTTCACAGGATCCTTCCTCACTTCTCCCTAATTCCATATTTGTGTCTCACTCTTTTCTGACATTGAAAGCTTGGGTTCCCAAGAGGAGATGTAGATTAACCATTCTCTTTATGCTACCTGCAGTATACAAAAGAGTACCTGTATCCAACACCAGTGCTGTTACTAGCGAGACTTCCAAGAAAGGGTCACAGTTTCCTGTAGTTCTTTTCAATTACTACAAGATACACACTAGAGTATACAATCCAAGCACTCTGGTCCAAAGTTACTTGAATTTATTTTTTCTGTTCTTTCTCAGAATGTTAAACTCTTACATATTATTCTTATTAAGCAAATATGGGGCTATTCTCTTCTGTTTCTTTATTGTTTTGTTTACAAATGCTTCAGATGTTTGCAGGATAAATCATAGTTTAAAGGGCTGAAAAGTTTTGTTAGCTAACACATTTACCCATGTTCTCAAGTGAACCAGGCTCAAACATTGGTTAGTTACTACTGTAGCAGTTTCTAGAAACAGAGAGAAAGCAATGGGTATAACATTAATAAATTAATAAATTCTGAGTTCTCATTCAAACTTCTGTGTGTATTATTTAGCTAACAAATAGTTTCAGACACAATCAGATCTGATCAAAGATAAGCTGTATTAAAGTTTGGTGTGGTGAATTTCTGTGTCTCTTTTATTCCTATTTTAAAACTAGAGTTAAAAAATTTCCAGCAGCTGTTTCTAATCCTCATATATAACAAGACTTATATCTAAGAACTACATTAACACTATAAGATTTTTTAAAAATACATTTATAGTAGAACAAAAATGAAATGTGGATTCCCAGTTATATCCTTAATAGGCTAACGGTGGGAGGGTCTTGGGCTGACATGCAACCACAGCTCTAACTGTTGCAAAGAGAAAAGGCACACAGAACTTACTTGGTCAAACTTAGATGTTTACCTGTTTGGGTATGACAATTTGTCATTATTCTTCTTTGAACTAGATTTTTGATCAAATGATTTGGAATGAAACAATCATACTGTATTAGTGTCATCTTGGCACTGTAACACATTGCCACAGATTTAATGCTCCCACAACACAAATTGATTCTCTTACTGTTCTGGAGCTCAGAAGTTCAAAATAAGTCTTAGGGGGCCAAAATCAAGGTGCCAGCAGGGCTGCTTCCTCCTGGAGGCTCCAGGGAAGAATCTGTTTCTTCGTCTTGTTCAGCTCCTAGAGTGTCTGCATTCCCTTCGCTTGAGGCCCCTTCCTCCACTTTCAAAGCATATCACTCCAGTCCCTGTTTCCAGGCTCATAGCGGCTGTTCCTCTGTAATCTCCCTCTGCTTCCTTCATTTAAGGACATTGGCAATTATGTTGGGCCCATCCAGAAACTGCAGGATAATTTCTCCATCTCAAAATCATTATTTGGCATACCACACATACCTTTTTCCTTTTTTTAAATTTTTATTAAATTTATTAGGGTGTCATTGGTTACTAAAATTACGTAGGTTTCAAGTGTACAATTCTATAATACATCATCTATATATCACATTGTGTGTTTACCACCCAGAGTCAGTTCTCCTTCCATCACTATATATTTGACCCCCTTTACCCTCTTCTACCATCCCCCTGCCCCCTTACCCTGTGGTAACTACTAAGCTATTGTTTGAGTCTATGAGTTTTTGATTCTTCATTTGTTTGTCTTGTTCATTTTTTGTTTTCAGTTTTATATCCTACATATGAGTGAAGTCATCAGGTTCTTGACTTTTTCTGACTTATTTTTCTACACGATAATCTCAAGATCCATCCATGTTGTCGCAAATGGCAGTATTTCATCTTTTCTTATGGCCGAGTGGTATTTCATTATATATATATGTATATATATAAAATTATATATTACATATAATATAATATATAATATATATTTGTATAATGAATATAATATATATTATATATAATGAATATATATAATATATATATAACTATATATATAACTATATCTATATAACTATATAACTATATAACTATATAACTATATAACTATATAACTATATAACTATATAACTATATAACTATATAACTATATAACTATATAACTATATATATATATATATATATATATATATATATATATATATATATATATAAAATCTTCTTTATTCAATCGTCTATCGAAGGATACTTAGGTTGTTTCCATGTCTTGGCCACTGTGAATAATGCTGCAGTGAACATAGGGGTGCATATACCTTTACGGATAAATGTTTTCAGATATTTTATGCAGTCTACATTATCTTTGGTTGTACTGCACATGTTTTGGGAAAGTTGCACATTCAAGGAAAAATGTCCTCTCCTTCAGAATTTTCCTTTAATTGCCAATATCGAGGGATAAAGAATGTCTAACACTTCACTGTTTATATTACGTGTATTCAAAATATAATTGTGAAGCTCGCATTCCTAGTCTCCTTAAGATTTGAAAAGATAATACTACATTAAAAAATTGGCACCATGTTTACATGGTTTAAACAGATCCTTTGCAAGCATCTCAGTTTAAATGTAAAACTGGTGCATAAGTGTAGGGTGATTTTTTTTTTTTTTAAATGCATTAAAAGTTAAAGTAGTGCCTTCCAGGTCTCCTGAGAGGTATATGTGTGTATCTTTTTTTTTTGGAGGTTAGGTCTTTAGTCCCTCTGGGTTATTCTCCCTGATAGAAGAAATGACAGAGGGAGCAGTGAAATTGAACAGTTACCGAACAGCCTGTGTGGGGATCAGTCCTAATTGCATGTCAGCTCTAGCTTAGCTTACATTCTGTTCATGTAAAGCCTCTCACTCCTTTCCACCTGCCCCTCCCGCTCCCCGTGCCCACCATCCTCGGTGACATAGGTCAATTAGAATGAGCTAAGGAGGAGTTTATGCTTTGTATACATGTGTTCTCCAGATCACCTAGCTCAGAAAAGAGAGGAGGAAGTGACATAATTGCTCAGGCACTGTGCTAGTGGTATTAACAATGTCCCCGTTAGGTGACAGCTATGCCCATTTTATGTAACTAAATGGAGGGAGAAAGTGAACCACCCAGGCATGCCTGCCTCTTCTATTCCTGTGGGTGATTATTTGTTCCCATGAACTTCCTCCGTGATTTAGGACAGCTTTTCTGACTCGTCCACCTTTGACCATGGTGGTGGGATTGGCCATCCTGGCATTTGTATGCAATTGGTGTTCATTTGTTCACACTCTCCTCTGTGCGCCAGGCTAGGTATGTATAACGGTGCAGAGAACAGGCCTGGCCCAGCCCTCATGGAGCATTCAGTCTGGAAAGAGACATGAGCAGTGAACCAAGAAATCCTAGATTACAAATGTTTACCTGCTGCAAAGTGTGCTGTGTTGAAAAGTGGGGGTGGTGGACAAACCGATTTAAATTGCATGGTCAGGGAGGGCTTCTTACAGGAGGTGCCGCTTAAGCTGAAATCTGAAGTTTGAAGAGTAGCTGGGCCCATGCAATATTACTGGCAGCACCAAGTGTGTGTGTAAGAGCCCATGTGTATTTATTTGCACTCACAGCACACATGGAACTTCAGAGCATCTTTTTGTTCAGACATCCCCTTTCCTCTGTTTGCTGCAAATCCTCCAAGACAGAGGTAATGCGTTTGTCACTGTCCCCCCTAAAGCTGAGCATATTTTGTGAATGAATGGATTTAATCCCCAGAGTAATATTAAGTGTTGCCTCTTTTATCGGGGCTTTCTCACTTGAAGAGTTTGTGTTCTAGGATCACCTTTCCCACATTCTCTGATTCTCTGAAATAAAAGTGACTAATAGTTACTTTTTCTGTTTCACTAGCAAATGATTTTATTTTTTCAGTTGTGGATGAAGAGTACAATTGGGGGACATGATCAATACCCTGAGAAATTACATGTTAGATGGAATTTTGTGAATAATTGAGAAACTATGCTATATGAGGGCCTATGTTAGATGCTTTGGAGATTTGCATAAAAAGTATGAGAAAATAACCTGTGGTAGTGAGGGAGACCTGGTATAACATTTCAAAAATATTGTAAAACAACGTATTGTATGTTACAACTTTGTGCAGGCTCAGTTACTAAGTGAACACAGAGGTAGGGAGACGTGTCAGCTCAGTGGACTTGGAAAACTTAATGGGAAATCACACATTTGGCTGAGCGAGGAGTGGTTGTAATTTTGGCGGTGGCAGGCTGGGAAGCCTAGCCCATAGAAGCAGGAAATACCAGTGAACTTCGACATTAATAAATATATTTGCCAGTTCAGGCTGCTATAACAGAATACCATAGACCAGGTGGCCTAAATAACAAACCCTGATTTCCTACAGTTCTAGAGGCTGGGAAGTCTAAGATCAAGGTGTTTGCACATTGGTGTCTTGTGAGGACCCACTTCCTGGTTCATTGATGGCCGTCTCCTCATGTGGTGGAAAAGGCAAGGAAGCTTTCTGCGGTCTTTTTTATAAGGGCACTGATCCCACTTGTGAGGTCTCCACACTCATGACCTAATGACCTCCCAAAGGCCCCACCTCCAAATGCCATCACACTGGGGCTTTGGTTTCAACGTAGGGATTTGGGAGAGAAGGAGGTACACAAGCGCTCAGTCTATAGCCATAAACACACAGGTCATGAACACATCTGACAATTACCTCACAGAGGGCTTTGCCGTTTCCCCTGACTGGGTCATTTCTCGAGGCTGCTGAGGAATTCCACATGGGGTAGGAAATACCCTGTGTTTCAAGGCACTGTTACCTTCAGGCTGGTCCAGGGATTCCCCTCTGATGCCTGTCTCCACCCTTTGAGGCCACTGATGTCTGGACCTTTCACTTAGCGGAGGTCTCCTGCCTGGGTCCACATATCCACCCTGCTGGCCCCATGCTGGGGTCTTTGTTCCATGCCCAGAGCCCCAGAGGCTGCCTGAGCGCATTTGGAGAGCTGGCTGACAGAGGGGCGTCTATTCTGTCCTGCTGCCCTGTCCCTGCTTCACTTGAATGAGCAACACTTGAATGGAAAAAAGGAATGCATTTGGGGTGGAAGATATAAATTTCAAGAGGGGGCTTTCTGACACCAGGTGGCAAAGATGGTTGAAGGGCTGATTTCTTTATCAGCACAGCCAGCCTGTGAAGTGCATATGTGCTCCGTATCTGGTATTTGACCTTGAATTGACCCAAGTTACCTTCAAATCCAGTGTTAGAAGGGATCCGTAGGTAACAACCCTGAGAAATACTGATGAAATACGATGAAAACAGGGGAAGAATCATGGGTCTGTTTTAAAGTTAGAATTTTTTTTTCTTTACATGAAAACGGAACTTTCTCTTTTCTTATGTTAAGAATAATTGCCTAGATTATTTCACCTTATTCCTAAGCCTGCATTGAGCCCCACACATTTCTGGAGTACCTTGATTGAAATTTTAATCACCAAGGTTTTTGTTTATTGTTGTTGTTTAATTTTTTTGTTTGTTTTGTTTTTATAGCTAAGTGAAAGGAAATACGATTTATCCATTTAATGAATATTTATTTTTTAGGCAGACTGTCAGTTTCCGTTAAGAATCCAGGCCAGGAAGTGAAGTCAGTAAGATTCCATCCTTGCTGTTCTAGAGTTCGGGACTGACCATAGGAGGCAGACGTATAAAAAGTGAGGTGTCGGTGGTGAGTTGTAAATTGGGGGTTTGTACCAGGAACAGAAGCAGCCCAGGGCAGATTATCCACAGATAGTTTGAAAGTCTTGAAAGGTCAAAGGTGTTTGAGCTGTGTCAGTTTGGAGATTTATTTTCAGTGTCCCCATAGTAAGTTTTGAGCTGATGCCTATGAGGGTTGCCTTATTTATGAAATGGAATAACTTTATTGATTAGTCCTACCCCATCTGATAAACGTTTGCCTTCAATGGGTGGTTTTAGCTTGGCTCTCCCGGCCCATGTAAATGCTGCAGGAAGATGTCTGGTTGTGCTATTGGCTGGGAAGTTTTTTCTTTCAGTAGCTGTTCTTATTTTGATGGAACGTTATTCAAATAGTAGCACCTACGCCATCCTTTATAGAAGTCTTTCTGAGGCTTTAGTCTGGGATAGCTCATTGTGAAACACCATTGTTTATTCTGTTTTAAGATATTACCGTGTCCTCTCTGACAGAATTCTTTAAAGTCTTTTAAGTGATCTTTCAAATTTATTATAATGTCACAATATATTAAACACTAACTTGGAGCTTTATAATTAAACCATTATTAAGATTTCAAGTATGAAGTTGGAACAATTTTCTGCAAAACGTTGTGACCATTTTATGAATGTATTTGTAACAAGTTATTTCCTATCCAAATGAAGAATCTTTTTATAGGAAATGGTAACTGGGTGTCTTCTTAGATATAAAATTTTTCTTTCTTTTATTTTAAAAAAAGCAACTGTCTGGTTTCTTGAGAAAAGCTGGGGGTTACATATCTCCGCCATGCCCAACTGCAGGTAGCTGAAGCAAAACATGGAATTTGTTGACTTCCATACTAGGGAAACCGAAGGGTGAAGCTGGCTTTAGTGGGGACTCAGGTGCCCTCTGTACACTGGCCTCATGTTCTCTGGCAGTGGATAGGCCTGAAAGATGGCTGCTGGCCGCTCTTACAGCTGACTCAGAATGAAAGAGGAGAGACCTCTTTCTTCTACTGCTGCTAAATAAAATCTTACGAAAGGAATCTCTTTGGCCTGGGTCACGTGCCTGTTGTGTGGATGGAGGAGTGGATGGGGCATGATGCTGGGGAGAAAGGGTGAATTTCCACATGAAAAAAGGGTGCAGGTCAGACAAAACCACATCATCTGTGCTGGTAGGGCCTGCTGCTAGGGGTGGCCTGTATCTGGGCTGATGCAGGGCTGGAGTGTGGGGAAGAGGACCATGGCAACAGCAGTACCTACTACCTTCCTTCCTCTTCCTGAAATAGGTGAGCCTTGAAGTTATGGGCTAAAGCACAGTGCTTCTCAAAACATGGTTTCATTTAAGGACCTGAATAACCCAGAAGAATAAATTCATGATTGAGGGTGAGGGTCAAATATTGATCCTCAAATATTATCTCCCATAAATGATGGGAATAGTAGGATTTCTTCACTGCTTTAGAAGGAATGGGAGGGGATTCACTGGGGTGAGGGGGCAGGTATGTGTGCCCAGAATCATCTTGTGATATTTTCAGGCTCCTGTTGGCAGAAAAATTTTGCAAGTGTGTCTTCCTGGTGAGAGGGGGTCCCTGGGATCATGTAGTTTAGAGTATTTTCAGGGAAATACTTATCAGTGGGCTTTCTCAGTGAAGAACGTGACTGACGATCTTTGTTCTACCTCAAATTTCCACCCTACATAAATGAAGTTAGAGTCTCAGCAGTTCCTCGAGCACTTTCTTTATCCAGCTTTCAATCTACCTTTTTATTTCAGAGGTTTTATCTTATGCAGTAAACAGTCTGTCTTGACAAAATAGCTGCAAAAGAAACCTGCATTGTGAAGCCACTCTTTATGTTAGGTGAATTAATTTACGTCATCTGTGTTTTTGCTCTATATTGTGACGTCTTTTTCTTTTTCGAAGAAAAGTAGGAATTCCTTCCTGGGTTTGGAAACCTACCTTCCTTTGCTTTTCATTGCTAAGCCAGAGCCTGTTAGGGTACAGTAAGAATTTAAAATCACTTTCCAGTTGCTTACAAACTTGTCTAAAGGGAGGGTTGAGAACCCAATCCATTGTTCTGTTTGTCGGGTTTGTTTTCTTCAGAGCTTACCATTTCACCATAGGGCCCTGAGGAAGTTGTGCAGTGGTCTTCTCAGGGAGCGGTGTGGGCCTGTGAGTGCCCTCACTAGGCCTGAGCCACCTTCCTCTGTCTTGCCTGAAGATTTGGCCCCTCTGGCTTCACATCCAATGCCATTGCCCTCCGCCCAACCCCCGGCAATACCTTTTGCTAAAAAAACTTACCAAATGTTGCTGAAAAAAAATCTCTTCGTCAGCTTGGCCTCAACATGTCCTGAGCTATCATTAAAATGACAGTGACTAAACCACAGTTTTTTAATTATTAAAATCCATTCTTCTATTCAGCTCTGAGACAAAGAAAAAGGCTGAGTTAAATTCAGCCTGTCGACCAGTTGTTCAGATCTGTCTGTTGAGCACGTTCAAATACAGTTTTACAGTGTCATTTGATGAGGGTGCTTTTTCAGCCAAGCTGCCTCCTGTTTGCTTAAACAGGTGCCACCACATCGGGCGGGCACAGAGCCTCACCACCTTGTCACCTGTTACAGTGGTTTTTCCGTCCATCTTGATTCTGAAAAGGAGCTTGAAGAAAACTTAGAGCAATTTGTATAAATGTGCTTCCCAGTGTCTACAACTAGCCACCTGGTTGCAAATACAACCTACAGGATTTATTTCCTTTCAAAATTTACCCCTTTTTCTGAAGTGAGATGATTCATGCAGGCGGGTTTCTCATGGGAGACATCAACGTTATTCACACTCTGAAGTTACAAATGAGTATTTTAAAGTAGACAGTACATTTTATACGATTTGTGTGGGCTGCTTCTTGTGGCTGCTGCAGGCCTGTTTTTTTGCAGGGCTGCATCTTCATTCTTAGTCTGTCTTCATTTCGGGGGGACCCCGGACCTTCTCTTGACCTCTAGAAGAAATTATTCTCTGAGCCCCTGAAGCCCTCATTCGCTTAGCTTCCCAATTTCTGCCCCCAGAAGCACCATGAGTCGTGTGGCATATGCAGAATAGAGAAGAGCCTGACTGCCGAGTTTCTTCAGTCCCCTTTCTCCCTTTAGTTGTCTTTCCTTCTGAATTCAGAGACTCCAAAACAACCAGTTTCCTTGTAATTCTGTCCCTAAGGTTGTTCATATCGGTTAGTGTGTCAATCTCTTACCTTGAGGTTTGCCACAAATTCCAAATTTTCCTTTAGTTTTTCTTTTCCCCTTTGGTTATACTAAAAAAGCACTACATTGTACAAGTGTTTGGGGAAATGATGTAACCATAACTATATTAGCCATAAATGAACAGTAGCTATATTAATTTTCGTTACTCCCATCCTTGTTGACACAGGTATATATCTTTTTACTGGGGTACAGTGGTCACCCATCACGGTTTTCAGGGGTCTTTCTATGGGTTGGGTGAAGATTCTTGTCTTTCAGGAAACTCACTGGATTCTGGCCGGTCGTAGCTTGTAGAAGCTGCTGGAATTTCAATCACATAATATCTATATCTATATATCTCAGTCAGTCTGTGCCTTCTGGCAAACCGCTCCGTCTCTTAATCTTGCCTCTAAAGTGGGGATACTATTTAATGATGAATGAAGGTTTGATTAATGTTGGTAATGAACTTACACATATATTTCCATCCTTGTTTAAGTAGCAGCTACTGGTTATTCTGTTTCTTACATGTGAAGGCATCGTATTTAAGAAGAATGCTTTGAGGACTGTTTCTACAGAATTCCAGGTCTGGAATTCACAGGTGTGTTATGTCTGTGCAGTTGTGATCTAGACAAAGCAGTTTGGATCTAGATTGTAGTAAGATATAGATCCCAGGCCTCTCTTTCCCCCTACTTCCCCAAATATCTCTAGGAAAACACCATCTTTTTAATAAGAAATTGAACGTCTTTATTTGAACAACCTGCCAGGGAGAATGCATTTGGTCTTCACAATTGAAGTCTTCTTTGCTATGTATGTGTGTTTTGGGTTGGGGGTGGCGAGGACCTTTTAGACTGTTTCGGTTTTTTTCCTTCTTCTTCCCTCCCTGCTTTCCCTCCTTCCACACCCACCCCCAAATAAATATACAAAGCAGAAGTCCTGTGTGAACTCTGGAACTGCCCTACGTGATTTGAATCCTGGCTTGGCCCTGACAGCAGGACAAGTTGCTTTAGAGTTTTGTGTCTCAGTTTCCTGATCTGCAAAATGGGGATGAGCACCGATCCTACCTCAGAGAATTATTATAAATTTTAAATGAGTTAACACATGGAAAACAGAGTACCTGGCACCATGTCAGTGTTAGTGCTTTAAAGCAAAATTGTATGGGTCATTCTAGACTGGAGTAACTGTTAAGAAAAAAAAAAAGGATTTTGGAATGCTGCATTCTGAAATATTACTTTTTCTGTATTTTCACAGTAATAATAATAAAATATTCCCAGTCATGATTTAGGGTGGAAAGGTTCAACTTTAATTACATCTAATGCAACTTCCCCCAAGTTTCAGAGAAAGTAGAAAGTTACTCTATTCTGTATATAGCAGGAAAAGGAATAACCACCCAAACATTGTGACGCCAACCGCTGTGATGCGTGATTGACATTTAAAGCTGTAAGAATCTCATGACTTTGTTCCTATACCCATTTTACAGAAGAGTAAAGAGGTTTGGAGGGGTGAAGACACTTGCCCAAATTAGGAAGTGGCTGGGCTCTGTCCAGTTCCTGAGGCCACCTGGCCCACCTGCTTATACTGCAGGCATTTTCTGCCTCCTTCGTGGCTAGAAGGTTGCTAAGCAAAGCAGGGGAAAGTTAGTCTGGTTTATTATTATCTTAATCGCAGTATCTCTCAGGGTTGATAGTAAGTCTAGTAATGCATTTCCTTTCAAAGGCAGTTTTACTGTTGACAGATATCTGCTTCTAAGTCAGTTGGCCAAAAATAAGGAACCAAATACATGATCTCTCTTTTTTTTTATGGTGTGATCATGCTTTCCTGCACAAAAACTTTCTTTTATAGCTGTATGACCATAGAAGTTCTTCACCGAGGTTGACAGTACTTTACCTGACTAAGCTAGAGCAGGGAGTCTCATGGTCCTTGAATTTCTAGTTGCTCCCTAATTCCGTTCCAGGAGGGACCATAGCAGAGGTCTCATCTGATTCTTTTGGCATGAGTCTCAGGTATTGGAGAAGGAGATTTTGAATTTCTTCTTCTTCAGACACAGTCGTGAAATAATTCAAGTGTCCACAGTAGAGCACGGCAAGTATTCCATATCTTTGTTCGTCAGCCTCTGGTGGCCTTGGGAGCTGGGGTCTTGTTGTCTTCTTGGAAGGAGCTATTAGTCACATCTCAGTCTTGAGTCACACATTTACACTCATTTAAGTGATAAGCAAATCTGATGGCTAGACTGAGTCAATAGTCTCAGTCTTGACTTTTGAGATAGGACTAGTAAACAAACTAAATCATATGTTGTTTATTATTTTGGTCACAGAAGCTAGAAAGTCTAGCAAGTAAATCTTCAAAAATTATTTCTTATTCCACATACTTTAAGTTGTTCCTTATTATTTAGACTCCTAACATTGTCACAGATTTGGAAAGTAAAAGAAAAAATATCTTTCTATTACAGAATGTTGCAATTTTATTTAATGGAAAAAATATTCTGTTACTCTTCTTACTCTTCCAGAAGAAAATGTTCCACTGAATAATTGATGCTTCTAAAATGAAGCCTTGTGTTTTTATGATACTATAATAGCTTTCATTATCTCAGTGAATGTTGGACATTCCTGAATATTATTTTTGTGTGATAAACATTTTGAACATAGGAAAACTCAGCCAACTTGACTCTTCTCAGGTGAAATTCAGACCACAGATAATTGCAGATGGCAAAACTAATAGCAATCTGAAAACCAGTAACTATTGAGAATTTTATGAAGGTTTTTCCATGGTTTTGTTCAAATAAAATAGGATGTAAAATTGGAAACTTAATTATATAATTCAGGATGGTAAATATATTATTATACTTTCATGCTTCTTAAAAGAATTGAAACAAATATAGTCAATTATGACTGTGTAACCTTAGTTTTTATTTTGTATAAAATAAAATATTAATTGCATTATTTTTTATGACAGAGGAGCAAAATAAAAGCATGGTGTCCCCTAGTATTTCATATTCTGGAACTGAAGTTTCTGCTTCTAAAATGCATGCTTGGCTTGCAATGATATAAATACCCTCCATGTTACTGATTTATACTTTAAAAATTCTTTCTGAAGATTCTACAGCAGGTCCTTGTTATCCGTGGATAATTAGAACCAGAAAAAGGCCATTTAAAGTGAATCCACTTAAGAGGGGACCCAAATTTCATAATATAATGTTAGAAAAGCTTTGGGACTTTATCTTACAAAGAAAACACAAAAATTGTGAAAATACATTTACTTTAGTTTATATTTAACAAAATTTAGATGATCATTTTGACCATAGCTCTCTTAGAATGAGCAATGCAAAAATGAAATTTTGATTGTTTTGAAAGGAGTAAATTTTGGGACAAAATTGTATGATTATACATCGTGGTACTTTTTAAATCACATTTGATATTTACATCACATCTTCAAGATGGCCAGTGTTACAAAAATATTTGAGAGATTAGGTCTTTGATATTTTCCTTTGGGCCTCTTAGATTCTTGAATATTAAACTCCTTCTGTATTGAAATTCCTATCTTGCCACCAACTTAAAATTTTTCTCTTAAATGATTGTTTCCCCATCAAACTGCTCAGTCCCTGTTTGCCATTGTTTTACTTGTTATTGGTCATGTTCTCTGTTGTCGTTTTGATTAACTTCACAAAATTCTGAATTTGTGGGGGGGGGGCAAGGTTTGTAATTTCATGTTGTAGTGGATGTCCATCATTTTGTGGGAAGTACAAGACACAAGTAGACAGGATCAGGTGTAGATGCTGACTGTGAACAAAATTTTCAGTGGGGATTCAAGTCATAAAATGGTTGGTTATTAGGAAATATTTTAGTATATTGAAGGCCGGCTTCCCTGGAAAAGCTCCTACCTGTGTAAGGATTTGGATAGTGATTTCTAGGGTACCAAGGACCCCCTGATTTATTTGCATGAATCCATTGCATGGTGCTCTATAGAAAAGAGGACAGGTTCATGAATGGGGAGATCTTAGTGCCTGCCTCAGTTCTGTCAGTGAGGAGTTGTATGATCACAGATGAGTCACTTAATTTCTTTTGGTGTAAATTCACTAATCTGTAAAACAAAAAGGTTGAGAGTGAAGTAACAACATCCTGTGATTGGATATTTTAAGCCTGACAAGAGCTTTATCACTGTTTTCATAGAATCCTAGAAGTTAATAGTCATCAACCAACTCCTTCTTTTAGTTTTTTTGCTCTCTCTATTTTATAATTTCTAGAGCTACATCCATATGTATCATACTTTTGGCAAAGTTGTAATCAGCATTCTGGAACAGTTTGACATCCTGCTCTGTTCAAGAGTGTTATCTCTTGTAAGTGTTTTCCTATATACTGTAATCTTAGCAGCTTTCTCTTTTTCACATTTATCTGTTCTAATGGCTGCTTGATAATCTATTGAGTAAATGTGTTTTAATGTACTTCTATATGTCTTGACCAATATATCCTGGCAACTGAGCATCTCTGTACTTCAGAGTTTTGGGGAATTAGGGGGCCATGTTACTATAGACATCTCTGTAGGTAGACATTTTTGTCAGAAGAGCTTCTCACACATGTAGCACAGTTCTTTGTGCATTTCAGTACTTAAGTGCCTTTTGCTGCTGCTGTAAACAGGAAGAAACAAACTAAGGCAAAGCATCTGGCTGAGTGAAGGGCGGGGCGGGGGGGGGGGGCTGGCAGACAAGGAAAACTGGAAGAACATTGTGTTTTCTGCTGCCCAGCAGGGCCCATAGAGATCGTGGGGAGTCTGGTGTGAAATAACAAAGGGAACAGGGAAGGATTCAGAAAACCAGAGCTTCTGGATGGCACCTTCATTCTGGCTGCCCCTGCCACACCACACCTAAGCTGGGGCACATGAGAAGGTGGGTGACCTTTGGCTTCTGATGTTGCACTCAGTCTGGTCCCGAGAGCAAAGCCAGAGGGGAGACAGTCTCAAGGAACAGATGTGTTCACCCCAGTAAGCATCCACAGACTGAATTAGCTAATCCTACATTATTAAAAATTGCAGCAATTTTCATTTCAATTCAAGATCTTGGAGATTTTCAATTCATCCTTGGGGAGTAAGTTTGTTCATCTGTTATAATTGGATTTGCTGCTTCTTATCAAGATAAAGGAAGCATACTTGGCACTTTTTCTTTCCCACTTGTAATATCTACTTTGGTCTGTGGATGTGGGAGAATTGTTTGCAATGCTTCTTTGACATAACTTGCCACAATACCAAGGTGGTTATTGGGCAAGAAAGGGAACTACGCGTAGTTGAAATTGGGGGTAACCTGGTTGTTTATAGTAGTTAATGGCAAATGTTCCAAGTCAGGTTAGAATAGATTCAATCAAGGCAATTTTAGTCATGATTTAAATTGCCAATTAGAAAAAAACTATTAGAGAATTATAGAAATTGCATGTCAGTTTCAAATTTCACTGTGCTAGGTCATAAGGGAATGAGGGATACTGATAAAATAGGATGAAGTCCAGTATTTTCAGAGGTTATCATAAGCACAAACTAATTTATTCCATCTCACATATGTACATGTTTATCAGCTTTGGAAGTTAATCCTATAATTTTTAACCTCCCCCCTCCCCCAGATTCTAGCTACATTGAAGACTGGTTGTTTTCTGAAAATAGAGGAGAAGCCCATAAAGGGATGGTGACTTCTTTTTGAGTTTTGAGTAACAGAACAAAAGGTAATCATTGGTGATTCCAGAATGTGTTTGCAATACTGTAATGGAGGCCACCTGCAACAGCAGCAAACAAAAAAGCGCGAGTTCAGATATTTTCTCTTACAAAAAAAATAACTGGTACTGCTCTGGGTTAGTTATATGATTTTTCTAAAAACAAAACTTAGCATACTCTTCTTAAATAAGCTTTTCCAGGTAGTTATAGCTGAGGATTAAGTGTGACCCAGCTAAGCAGTTTACTCCCTGTCTTAGACGGTGGCCTTGGGCAAATCTCCCATGCCTGTTCTGTGTGACATCACACGTTTAGAGAGAGAATATGAGAATCCCAGATATAAGTTATAGACAGACAGCTAAAGTGTAAGGACTCATTTTTATCACTCATACATTTGCTAAAACTCAATAATAGCTGCCTTACCCCTTTCCTCAGTCCCAGCTCATTTAAGCCCCACAACAACCAATGGCCTCACTGTGACGAGACCAGTTCTTTCTTTGGCTGGGCTCCAGGAGCAGCTCCTCTCTCCCAGCCACCTAATCCCAAAGCTGGTTATCCTCTCCAGGTCAGAATTTTTTACCTGATGCCCTTAGTTCTCCTGTTTCCCCAGAACTCTCAGCCAGAGGCTCACGTCTCAGCTATTAGCTCACTTACTGTTTCCCAAAAGATCGTCTTTCTAAAATCTGTTCACAACATTTTGTTCTTAGAGACAGTCACAATTTCTCCTCTCCAGTTCTCAAAGTATCAATTTATTCTCCCCTCTTCTTCACATGCTCTGCTTAATGATTGGATTTAGTTAAAAAGAAACCATATTTAAATTCATACTGGTCTTTTTTAGCTATGTCAGTCCTAAGGTCAGCAGGCTGAGGATGTAAAGAAACATCAGGAGAATTTTTGAAACCTCTGACTAGCTTATGAACAGGTTGCTTTACCCGGTGGAAGATCTCCCTTGATGGAGATATTTGTATAGAAACTGCTCACCTGTCTGACAAGGATGTTGCATTGGGAAGAGAGTTTTCTAGGTTTGTTCCAACCAAAAGGAATTCTACAATTTCTTAATCAGTGGCCAAAAGGAAGCAAGATTTTTTGGTGTATTTCCCCCCCATACACATTTAAAAAATTAAGCAAAGATATTCCACTAGATGATTGCACTTGTAATTTCTGGCACACGTCTATTGTGCTTTGGGGGTAACTTTCTTGAAACTCTCGTTCTCAAGCATATTTCCTCAATGGCTCCCTCTTAGCCCTCATGACCTTGGAGGGCTATCCAGAGAGAGAATGATTTTGTGGACAGACTTCCATGGAGATGTGCTCAGAGGGCTCTTCAGGGCAGCTGTCTGAAGTGTGTGTGTGGTTTACTTGGTTGGGAGGGGTATCACCGTGAGTTGATTATAGACCTTGATCTTAGGATCTTAACATGACCTTTGAACTCCACCCACTCTGCCACCCTTGAACCCCTAGTATCTGCCTCCCACGGCCAAGCCATTCTAATTTACCATTCTTTGGGGTTGGCAGGAGAATCGACATTAACCATGAGATAAAGTACCATGTGGTAACCGTTTTTGAAAATCTGTAAATATCCCATGACCATCCCTGGAAACAATATACATTTGAGACTGTAAAGGCTTATTTGAGTTTTTAACAAAATTTTTATGCTCCCATTTCCTCCTTCCTTCTGCAGCATTGCACTGTCCTCACTTCTTGTCGTTCGTTGGTTTGGTTTCTTTCACTGGCTACGTGTGGAGAACGTGTCTCCTCATTCCTAGAATATTAGCTCCATGAGGCAAAGAATTTCTTTGTTTTGTTTGCTACTTTCTGCCAAGTGTCTAGAACAGTGTCTAGTAGGTGCATAGTAGGTGCTCAGTGAACATGTATTTAATGAGGTAATAGATGTATCTCCCTGACCAAACTGAAAGTTCCCTGGGGACAGGACAGGTCCCTTCATCCATGAATTTCTCACTGGGCTGACACAGCAGTTGCTTTCTTCACTGACCACCAGTCTGTGGGTGCGATAACATGCCCTTGTCCCCTCTCTCAGAAAGGCTGAGGAGGTGGTGTGTTGTGTTGTCACTATATGGGTGACCATAGGCTAAGCTGTGCCTATCTGCTATTTAAAGCTTAGAAGATTCTTTCCAAGATCCTTACAAATGAGATGTGGAAGGGATGCAAAAGCCGATAACCAGCATTGGTGTCCATGCAGGACTAACTTGCTGTGTTCACCAGCCCCTCCCAGGAAACTTCTCTGATGGGCTGTGGTGAGGTGGGGGTGGGATTGGGGTGGCAGGAAGGGTGTGTACTGGTGTTGCAGTGAGTCTTCCGCTCTGGTCAGGTCTGAAAGGAAGTATGTGGTAAGTCCCGTGGAGGCACAATGTCTGTCTGTGACAGGGGCTAAGGTGGCCCTTGGTTTCCCTTTCATTTTCTGTCCTGGAAGACCTGCCTCTGTTTAAATGAATGAATGAGCACAGAGAGGAGCTTTATTGCAATGTGCATAATTTGATAGGCAGCTGATTCAAAGTCTGGCTGATGGAAGATTCCAATCTCATTCTGATGATCTAATAATTTCTTTGAGTAGGTGCCTTGAGGGTAAGTTTTGGTTTATTGGCTTCCCCTCCCAGGTGATCATAGGAGGCAGGAGGTGAGCAGACTTTTCCAGAACCTCTATGCTTAGTGACTTTATCTGGAAAGGAAATTTTAGGTACGAGCACTTTAAGACACACTAATAGTTGTCTTTTTGTCAGCTGAGACAGACTTGAGATGTTAATTTAATGTAACCAAGGACTTAGGCTGGCGCTCTCTCTCTCTCTCTCTCTCTCTCTCTCTCTCTCTCTCTCTCTCTCTCTCACACACACACACACACGCCATTCTAACATTAGAAATTATCATGCCTTTGCATGTCAGGATTTGTGCTGAGGCAGCTAAAGTCTCCTTTTCCTCATCAAGTATTTATGAAGATCTCATTCTGTGTCACATATTTGCTGCCAACTTACCTTCCCTACTCTCCTACACATGCCCGAAGTCATGCTTTAGCCCTGCTATGCTCTTCTGCTGCACCGGAGTTCCATTCTCTCTGTACCTTCCCCAATTAGCAGTCAAAATCCTATTCCCTACAATGCCAATTGTAAATGCAAGACCTTTGTGAGAGTTTTCTTGCCCCCCCTCCTCCACGGGAAACTCCCCTTATTTCAGCCCTGCAGTGCTCTGTGCTTCCTTGTGGGTCTTACCTTCTCCTCTCTGTGGCAGCTCCAGTGGGGCAAGCCCAGGAGGTAATGCCCAGCGTGCTGCCAAGCTGGGCACCTCATCTGTGACCACCTCCTCCCTCCCTCCCCCTTGCTTTACCATTCCTGACCTGGCACTGAACTCTGTCACCTTTCTTCAATGCACGGTGTACTTGTTATAGCCTAAATCTTTGGCTGTAGACTCAGGGCTGATGTCTCAGCCTGGCACAAGGGCCTTCTGATGCCAGCTTCCACCCCCCACCCCATCACACCATGTTCTGCTCGTGCATAATTACTGTCAGCTTTCTGAAAACACCAGGCTCAGTCTCAAGCTTCTGGCCTGGCACATGCCGTTCCTACTGTGTGGACTGCCTTCCCCCATACTTCTCAAGGGGCTAAACCTGACTAAGCTCTAATGAGGTCATTCAGGTGCCTCCTCAAAGAAGCCCGCATGGAGAGGGGGCTTCTGGGTCCCACTGGTTTAAGCTCATATTACAGCATGTCCGGCACTCTGTTTCAGATGTTGCTCTCAGCTAAATGGACTACTCTAAAGGCAGGACTGCATCCCTGGTCGCTATCATTGCTGTAACACAGAGGTCGCTTTATTCAGCTCTATTCACTGCTTCTATTCTCACAGGATCTGCCATATACATTTACCACTACAGTTGAGAATTTAGTAAAAATTAGTGAAGCAAGATTATTCCTCCAAGAGAAATCCTTACCTAGGGATTTTTAATTTTATAAGCGGGCTACTGTAAGAAAACCACAGCCAGAGATGGCCATACATTGAGCTTCAGTCAAGTCCTGCTCCCCTTATCCTAAAATGTGAGAAGAGAACATATAGGTGAAGCAAAAAGACAAGGAGGGAAGGGTGTGTCAATAGTCACCAAACTCTTGAGGCTTCTACTATGTTTAGTCACTTCCATTTGGACAAACTTTTGTTCTCCACACTCAAGGTTAGTTTGCTACGTTGTGCTGGACACATCTCCTCCAGAGAACAATCTATTAACTGACATCCAACTGTCCCCCACACATGCAAGGCTCCAGTAAGATTCTAGATTCTATTGTCTTCCAGATAAGATGGGCTCTGGCTTCGCTGCTGGGGTCTGCCCCAGACTAATGACTTCTCGTGAAGTTAACCCATTTGTCACGACCTTACTTTACCCGCCGACTGAGGGGCCATGGCTGGATGATCTTGCTTGCACGTTTTGGAATTCTCTGGGTTAAAGATAGAACATTATGAGGTGGTGAACGCAGAGGGGAGCACCAAACATGAAGCACGGAATTTACCCGGGAGTGCAAATAACAGAACTCACGTGGAAAGGGCAGTTGTTTTCCCTCTTTCCTCACAGAGTTTGGGAGATTGGCAATAAATATTCAATAGAACTGTGTCCCAGGTGTCACGTTTAGTGGCACTAACAACATTTTAGGCTGGACAAGGCCTGGTTCTCCTGATAGAATTTTTTCTTTGGTTTGGGGATATTGCCGTGCATGGCAAACAAAGGAGCAAAGGAAATAGAAATCTTCCAGCAGTTTTCACTTCTCATGCCTCGAAGCATCACTTGGGGGAAAGTCAACACATCTTTTTGTCACCTGCGTTCCCAGGCCAGGAATGGCAGTGACGCTGAGGGGGAAAAGGGAAAAGGGATAATTCACGGAAAAGGATATTGGGTGGCTGGGACAGTCGCATGGAGAGAGGGTCAGTACAATTCAGTCTCTTTCCTTAAGTTTAATTTTAGTTTTAAATTTGAAATATTGAAAATGATCACAATTAAATAGTACTCACTAAACACCCAGTTGATCAAGGTATTTTATAAACCTTTGCTTGGAAATGTTTCTAAGGTAAGTGAGCTCTATCTAGTGGACAAATTGGCCCTGGTGACCTGGGAAGAACTCTTGTACAAGGAACTAGAACTGGTTCTCAATTGATGCCTCCAGTACCAAGGGTCACAGCTGTGTGCCAATAGGAAAAGAGAGGTGGAAAGTCTGCTGCTTACAGCCAAAGGGGCATTAAATCCTAGGCGAATGCCTGCTGAAATGGAGCCCTACGTGCGGCCAAATGCTGTTGTCAAAAACAGAAGAGCTGGCTCTAATTCCCCCAAACCGGAGTCCAGCTCCGAGTTCCAAGAGCCAGCTGCTCTGGCCCCCTAAGGTGACATCTCTGGGCCCAGGATGACCTCCCTTGTCCTGTGAGAACCAGCCATACCGCAAGGTTCTTTCTACTTTGAGGAGACGAAATCTCTACAAGACTCTGTATACCATGTTTCCCCGAAAATAAGATCGGGTCTTATATTAATTTTTGCTCCAAAAGACGCATTAGGGCTTATGTCCAGTGGATGTCCTCCTGAAAAATCATGCTAGGGCTTATTTTCCGGTTAGGTCTTATTTTCTGGGAAACACAGTAGTCCCAGGGCATGACTTATTGCCATAGTCAAAGACGGCTTAGTCTTTGAATAGCTGACTAGTATTTCCTAAGCATCTGTGTTTAGCAAGTTAAATGATCTGCTGTCAAGGAGTTTATATCACACACAGACACTCATACACATACACTCCTATTCTTTGAACTTTAAAAACAGAAGCATGAACGAACGCATGTATGCTTAGCTAACACAGCAATAGGATGTAGATGAATAAATCTTTACTGTAATTAACAAATCTTGTGCAATACAGGTGAGGGAGGTTTATCCTTCATTAGAATAGAAAAATGGAGGAGAGGGCATGGTTTTCCCTTCATTTGAAGGAGGCCGGGAGAAAAATGGTTCGTTTTATGCTTAGAAGAGTTGACAGCATGGATAGAGCATGGTTTGATGAATAGGAAACGGCCACTTCCTCCAGTGGGACTGGTAGCAGAACACAGGTGGTATGTGTCATGAGGCGCTGGGGGACTGCATGGGTAGGAGTATTGTTTTAGCCAGTAGGAGGGCTGGTTTCTAGGAGTCGTGGTGGTCCAACTTTCATACTGTGACCTTGGCTCATTGACCTGATTGCTACAAAGATATGTGTGGTAGGAAGAATCATGGCTCCCCAAAGAATCACGGTTCTCATCCTAATCCCCGGAAGCTGAATATGTTACTTTATATGGCAAATAGGAATTGCTAGTTAGCTGACCTTGAGATGGGGAGATTATCCTGGAGATCAAAATGGGTCCAATGTCATCACAAGGGACCTCTGAAGTGAAGGAGGGAGATAGGAGAGTCATTGTCGGAATGAGGACATGTGATAAAGTCTCCACCCCTCTGTTGCTTTGAAGATAGAAGAAGGGGCTGTGAGCCAAGGAATGCAGGCAACCTTTAGAAGCTGGAAAAGGAAAGAAATGGATTCTCCCCTAGAGCCACTAGAAGGAACCAGCCCTGCCAATGCCTTGATTTTTAGCCCAGTGAGACCCATTTCAGACTCCCAACCTCTAGAATTCTAAGATAATAAATTTGCATTGTTTTAAGCCACCAAGTGCGTAGTAATTTGTTACAGCAGCAATAGGACATAATCCAATATGGGAACCTGTCTCTGTTTTGGAGTCATGAGATCCTCTTAGTTATTTATGGTATGTAATATAAAGGAAAATTTATGGAATGTAAATAACTCAATGAAGAGTCTTGTCAAAATTAATTCTAGGATCTCTGTAGGCTCATTTATTTTACTAGAGCAAGGGTAGACTCTTTCTTCACTATTATATCCTCAGTGCCTAGTTCAGTGCCTGACTAATTCATTTTTAAATGAATGAATCTTTTAACTTAATCCATGAAAAACCAAAACCAACTATCTTTTCAAAGAGTTTATTTTATAGTGTATCACTATTATTAGAAATCTTAAATCCAAGCTCTTGTTTAGACAAAGAATATCACACTGTACATTGTCATTCATAGATGAGAGTTTTGGTTAGAGAATTTTTTTTTTAAGTTGTTGGGTTTAAACAAGAGTCGTTATTGCTTCCTTGGGTCCTAGGAACTTCCTTGTACCTACACATGGTTGGAGTGTTAACTTGTCCTTTGCCTGTTCAATAAAACTTCTGTAATATGTAGTAAGGTGTAACCTTAAATCAGTGACCCCAAAAAAGTGCTTATTATTTGTGAAACTCAGTTTGGGAAGCTTGGTATTATTTCCTAATATTAATAATACTAATTATCTTTGCATGTGATCTTTTAGAATTAAGAATATTTCTAGTGTTGGTTTATATTTCTTCACTCACTCATTCTCTGAAGACATCTTTGGTAGGACCTTGGTATGTGCCATGACCTGGGGAAACAAAGGGAGATAAGATATGGCACTTCCCAGAGGAATCCACATTCTAGATGGGAAGAAAGACCAGTGGGTAGATAAGGCGAATATAGAATAGCCAGTGTTAAAATGAATTGTGGTGCCAAGAGGAGAAAAAGTTCCAACTGTCCAGGTAGAATACAGCAGAGAGGAAGAGACATTTAAGCCAGGTACTGAAGGACCATGAGGAACTTGGCAAGTAGAAGAAGGGAACATATATTATTAATTGCCTATGAATCTCAGGCACTGTGCTGAGCACTTTTGAGTGTCATTTTTTCATTTAATTTCTACCCTGATGAAAATTATATTCTACAATAGTTGAGTAACTTTGCAAAACCACATCTGGTGTGATTTCTAGAACAGGAGTTGTCTTAGAAGTCATTGTTTTAAAGCAGATGTGGTCAGACTTGTTCTGGAAAAGATCAGAGAGTAAATATTTTAGTCTTTGTGGGCCATTCTGTCTCTGTCACAACCCTTCAACTGTGCCATTGTAGTGTGACGATAGCCATAAATAATATGGAAATGAATGAGCATGGATGTGTTCCAATAAAACTTTATTGACATAAATAGACAGTGTGCCAGATCTGGCCCATGGGCTGCAGTTTGCTGACTCCTGTTCTAGAATGGCAATTATAGCTACCATTTTGTTTTGGAATATTTCTGGAGAGGGAGCTTACAGGTTTCATTTGCTTCTCAAGGGGGGTCAGTGACAGTTTCAGAATGGATTATAGAATCTCACCAAGAAATGATGGCAGGCTGGATTAGTAATGGAGGTTCAGACTGACCTAGTATTCTAATATTTCACATCATTGTGGTTAATATTTAGCAGACCTCTGAGAATCCCGATAGAATACATCTTTAGGTCATTATAGATGAGTCCAAAGAGAAAACCACACTAATTCAGTCTTGGCAGAGAACTTGACATTGTGTGGGCAGGTGTGTGCTTTAAGTCTAAGAATTAAATTTTTAAAAAAAAGAAAGAAAAAGAAAGAAAGAAATAGAGAAGATTTGTCTGGAACCACTGGGAAGAAATAAGGTAAAGATCTGAACGGATGAGCTGGGAGAAGTCTGGGGTATAAAGCCTTGATGCTGCTGTCTTCTGGAAAAGGGCAGAAACATCTGGTTAGTGTAATGATGAGGGGCTATGTATGTAAAAGGAAGTTCTAAGTCCAGATTAAAAAGCAGAATACATCTTGACATCTTAAAGCAACAAGCCAGAAAATCCATCTGTAATAGCTGATACTGTGGGAAAAGTCACTAAATTCAGAGATTTGAGTAAGGAGTCCTTCAGAGCAAAACAGTGAATTTTTTTGAGAACAGATCTTTCTGTTCTGAGTATATCCTAAGAGATATAGTGTGGTAAGAAAACACCCAGAAAACCATTCAAGGATTTCAGAAATGTTAACAAAAAGAAACATTGGAAAGCCATTGAAGTCATCTGCCCCAGCCCGACGTGACTAAAAGATTTTTTTTCTCTCTGCTGCTGGTGGGAGCTGCATGAGTATGGTTAGTTTCGGGAGCAAATCTCTTTTGAGTAAAACTTTTGAAAGATCAAAAGCAGACAAATTTTATAAGATGGTTTCAAGTTTGGATGGTTCCAACCGGATTGAAATGTTTTCTCACCAACAGGAATAGATTAAAAGTGATGTCTGGGCCTGTGGTCTCCAGAGGTTCCTGTGCTTGGTGTCCCAAAGTGTTGTGCTCTGGCTTCCCATCAGGCTCTGCACTTTTGCTCTTGGGGTTGAATTGGGGAGTGGGGGGAGGGTGGGAGAGGGAAGGAAGGCAAAGATGGAAAATTGGAAGTAGCTATCTTCCTGGAAGACATTGGACATATTAACAGGCTACGGTTATTCCAGTCAAAACGATATAAACTTTTTCTTGTGTTTTGGATCCTGGGCATGAATTTTGCCTTGGATGAAATAGATGTGATTTTGGGATGTGCACAGCGTCCCTTACGGTGGGACTGGCTTTGCTGGCTCTCCTGCTGCTGTATCTCACTCTGACTTGCAAGCCTTAAACTTGATCCTATTGTGCATTTGTACCTGGTTTTTCTAGCCTCTTCCTAGGTTAGGTGCAGCTTCATGAAAAGAGCTTCCTCAACATAGAAAACACACAGAAAACCATTAAGACATTTTAGGGCTCCAGAAGAAAATAATCTGTAAAGCAGATAAATGCTTTGATGTGGATTATGTTGAGCAAACGGTGTTTATATAAAAGGCTTTAACTTGTAAACCAATTAAAGAGTCTTATAATTTGACTTCTCTTTTTCATCAGACAAAGCTTTTTTTATACTGTAAATTTAGAAAAGAACATTCCTATTCTATAATCTGGCTGGCATTCTTTTATGTTAGCAAGGGTTAAAGAGAGCTTCAAAGCATTGTCGATGTATTGTTGTAGAAAGCTTTGAAGCTTTTATTAGCTTCACTGGAAATCTTTGTTTCCTGGAAAGTTCACTAATGGAATGTATAGTTTCTTACAGAAATCCATTTCTTAGCTGCATATAGTAAATAACCTAGTCAGTGGGGATGCTATTGCAAGATAAAATTAGTATCTAAATGAGTCCTGAGTCAGCTATTTCCATTGTAAAGTAAGTATTGGGTCCAATTAACCTTTTCCTTATCTTAATTCACCTCTCTAACTCTCCGATGACAATGTTCTACACATCTTCCAGCAACGCAGACAGCTGCTACTGAATGTGGAAATCACCTGCTCCAGCTCAGCACCTTCCATTTCAGTCAATAGCACCATCACACACCCCCAGTCATCCCGTGTGACCACTTCTCATTTTCACTGTCACCACCCAGTCTGGGACTTACTTTCTCTGGCTTAACGGCTGTGGTGGCCTCCTATCAAATTCTCTGCTTCATCTTGTCCACTTCCACACCTCCCTGCGCCCAAAGTCTATTTTCCTTGAAACAACTAGAGTGATTCTTTAAAACTAAATCAAGGTCATGTCACTCCCTCACCAACCCCCAACAGCGGCTTCTAGTAACTTCAAATAGAACCCAACGTCCTTCTTTGGCGCAGGGCCTGTAGGATTGTGCTCAGCTCTCTCTGACAGGCATTTCCTGCTGGCTCCCCAGGCACTCACTCTTCCTCGTCTTCACCCCACTCTCGCCACCTTGCTAGTCCCTTGGACTTCCGGTCACACTTCCATCTTAAAACTTGAGACTTTTCACTTGTTCTCTTCCTCCTCCTGAAGGAAGAAGGGGGTACTCACCAGCTTTCTTCCCCAGTTTGTCCAGCTCTGTGCTCAGATGTTACCTCCTCAGACAAACTTCACCACTTTATTTAAAATAGAAGCCCTTTCCCCCCATTCTCTTACCCTGCTTTTCCTTCCCAGCTCTTATTAGCTGGCATTCAGTTTATCACTGATTGATTGGTCTGTTTATTTGTCCAGTCATTTATTTATAATTTGTCTATCAGTCCCAAGAGGACGTGAGGTCCATCTTTGTATCTGTCATGTCTGACACACATAGGCAATCAAGGTGTATCTGCTCGGTTCTCAATGAAAGAAAGAACCAGAACCATTCACATTGGTGTTGGTCTGCGTATGGAGACCAAATCATAGTGCAGTTATGTTATTCAGTAGTAAGTACAGAATGTTTTTGATTGTCCCACCCTACTACAGGTTTGCCATTCAACAGTCAAGGTTTACATCTTGCCCAAGGATTTCAGCAGTAACTCAAGTTTACCTTCAACATAGTTCAACATAAGGATCCCACTACTTGAATATTTGGTGATTTAATGGTTTTATAGTGGTAATCTGTGCAGACAGACCAAGCCCCTGGAATCTCACTTGCCTTCTTTCCTCAGTGGTTGGCAGGCACATTTATAGCACAAGGAGAAAGAAGCACACACCGAAGTCTATTTTTAATACAGAAGAGTTCCTATAATTATCTAAACACTCAGAGGTTGCTTTAAGAAATTTTGTATGACTGAAGGAACTTTTTCTCCAATGAATGAGCAACTAATGATCTTCCTATAAATACTGTATGATAAAAAAAATTGCATGTAGGCGTTAATAGAGGAAGTTGGAAAAATAGTTTGTAGAACATTGTAGAAGATGATAATAGCCCTATTCCATGAGATCATTTTGTTGGTATAATTGCTCTGAGCTGCTTTAAAAAAGTCAGATGTATTGATATATAATTTACATACAGTACAACGTATTCTTTTTGAAAATGTATAACTATGAGTTTTGATAAGTGTATATAATTGTGTAACCACCATAATGAAAATATAAATTTCCCTCACCCTAAAGTGTTCCTTGTGCCCCTTTGTAATCAGTCCCTCCACTCAGCCCATCAGAACCATTGTTTTCCATCCTTATAGTTTTGCGTTTTTCAAAATGTCATATAAACGGAATCAAACTGTATGTAGGTTTTTGAATCTGGCTTCTCTCACTGAGATGAATGCACTTGAGATTCACTCATGTTGTTGTGTTGTCAGTAGCTTGTTCCATTTTATTGCTAAATAGTATTCCATTGTGTGGATATACAGTTTGCTTATCCACTCACCAGTTGATGGATATTTGGGTTGTTTTCCAGTTTATGGTGATTATGAAGAAAACTCTCATAACATTTATGTACACATTTTTATGGAAACGTAAGTTTGCGTTTCTTTTTCTTGAATAAATACCTAGGGGTGGGGGCTGCTGAGTCATATGGTATCGATATGTTTAACTTTAAAAAAATGGCCAAACTGATTTCCAATGTGGCTGTGCCATTTCCTGTCTTCAGTTCCGTGAGCTGCGTTACAGCCCTTCAGTACTGATGCCCAGAGTGCTTTTCCTCCCTGAAGAGACACCTCGGGATTTCTCCCTCACTTCTTTCCCCTCAATTTTGTGTTCCAATCTCTTCTACTTGGATCTTTAAATAACTTTGATGTATAAGTTCTTTCAGCCCTTCAGTTTCTGTTTTCTGTCTCTACACATAATGCTAAGTTTCTATCTGTGTGACTCACCAGCTTTCTTAGTTCTAACTTAGTAGAGAACTAAGTTAAACTGATCTCAAGGGTGATGACTGCCCCGAGTAGGGCTTTCATGCAAGTGTAGGAGGCTCAGGGATGTGTGGTTGAACGCTATCCACATCTAGGGACAGAGTCTATTGTTAGGTTGGTGCAAAAGTAATTGCAGTTTAAAAGGTTAAAAATAATTGCAAAAACCGCAATTACTTGTGCATCAACCTAATATTTCTCTCCTGGCAATAAGGTGTCACCCACCAGGTGTGGAATATACAACTGTGCTTGGATGTTCACAGTAGTGAAGATTCATTGCACCCTAGGTGGAGAAGTCAGAAGCAAATCTGTGACTATTAAAAGGTATGCAGGTTTGTCTTGAGATACTAATTATGAAGTGTGTAGACTCTTGTGAACAGGTTTTGTTCTCTCTTAAAGCATTTACATTATTTTTTAATTACTGGTGCACATAGCATAATGGTTAAGAGTGAGAACTCTTAACCACTGTGCTATGTGCACTAATCACCTAGGTAACCTTGGGCAACCTCTCTATGCCTTAATATTTTCAGCTGTACAATGGGGATAATAATAGTACCTAGTAGTGGTGATTAAATGGTTAATAGAGAGGGTGCCAAAAAAATGTATACACATTTTAAGAAAGGAAAGAAAACTATATTAAAATTACACTGATGGTAACCACTTTGAGCACCTCTTATAATTGCAGAAGTCAAATATGACTGTATTCATCTTTTGTTATCAGTATATATTGAGTATTGCAATTTTAATACAGTTTTTTCCTGTCTTAAAATGTGTATCCATTATTTTGGCAACCTTTGTATGTATGTAATGCTTAGAACAATACCTGGCAAATATTACATGCTATGTGAGTATTAGTTTCTGCTGTTATTGTTATTAACTAAACTTTATTCCCAATAAAAATGTGTGTTTTTCATGTACTTGTCTCTCTTTTGCAGCTGCCAGGTACTAGCTACCTGTTCACACCATGACTAAAATTCAGTTAACAGAACCAGAATCTTACCACATTTTCTGGAGTAATGTGCAGTTACTGGTTATCAGATTTGTGTACTTATACTCACATATGTTGACCCGAATCTCATTTTTAAGTGATATCAGTTCTCAGGTTTAGCTTATTTCTCTTACTCCTGGAGGCTCAGGAAGAAGTCGTGATTTCTGAGGTACACTGTGATTCTCCCTCGGTCCCTGATTCCTCCATGTGAAAGGTTGAGTCCACCATAGTTTTAGTCATTATGTCAGGGTTAGAAGTTTGGCCACAAGACTTTTAATCATCTCTTTCTCTCTTCCTAGTTTCTTTGTTGCTATCTCCATACAAAGATGGTTACCTTTTAGCACTTCTTAGCAACATTTTCACCATACATTTTTTTACAGTGGCCATCTCTGCAGAGAGCAGACATGACCTGGCTTTCCCATTTGGGACCTATGGTGTGTGGGAGTCTAGTCAAGTTATCTCTCTCTCTCTCTCTCTCTCTCTCTCTCTCTCTCTCTCTCTCCCCCCCTCTCTCTCTGTCTGTCTGTCTGTCTCTCTCTCTGTCTGTCTCTCTCTCTCTCTCTCTCTCTCTCTCTCTCTCTCTATATATATATATATATATATATATATATATATATATATATATATATATATATACACACACACACACACACACATATAGAGGGTACCAAAAAATGTATACACATTTTAAGAAAAGAAAACTGTATTAAAATTGTAATAATATATACCAATAACAAAAGATAAATACAAACCATGTTTGACTTCTGCAATTATAAGAGGTGCTCAGAGTGGTTACCATCAGTGTCCAGACACTTCTGATGATGGCAAACTACTGCTTGAGCAAAGTTGACCAAAGTTTCCACTTGTATACACTTTTTTGGCACCCTTGGTATATAGATGCACATACACACACATATGTGTATACATATATATATATATATATATATATATATATATATATATATACACACACACACACACACACACATACATACATATATATTTAATTACTAAATATAAAGTTGTGTATACATCTTAGCCAGTTTGGGCTGCTATAACAAAATACCACAGACTGGGTATCTTAAACAACACACATTGATTTCTCATAGTTCTAAAGGCTGGGAAGTCCAAGATCAAGGTGCTGGCAGATTCCGTTCTTGGTGAGGGCCCACTTCTTGGTTTGCAGACAGCCACCTTCTTGCTGTGTCCTCACATGGTGGACAGGAGAGAGAAAAAGCAAGCTCTCTGTGTCTCTTCTTATAAGGACATAAATCCCATTCATGAGGGCTCCACCCTCATGACCTAATTACCTCCCAAAGGCCCCACATCCTAATGCCATCTAAGTGGGAGTTAGGGTTTTAACATATGAATTTGGAGGGGGAGAACGTTTGGTGATTTAATGGTTTTATAATGGTAATCTGTGCAGAGAGACCATGGCACTATATATGGATGCTATAAACAATATAAAATACACAAACACATATATCAATCAAACAGCAAGCAAAGTTTTTCTTCAATGTTTGCTTGCTACTTGTTTATTCATTTTGTGGTTGCTATGGGGCAAGTGGTAGGAGGCACCACAAATTTTGGAAAAAAAAAAAAATGAAAGAACTCAAAATCGAGAATTCTGCCCATTAACTTAATTTCCCCACCTGTGATTTTGGCTAATATCCACATCCTTGGAATTTTGAAGCAGAAGACCTCCCAGGGTTTTGCAGGAACATATTAAAAAATATACAAGAACCTGACATTGCCTTTTAAGAACCTATGCTGTAATGGGATATATGGGAAGCCTATATAGCAGCATAAAGCCCATGAAGTGGGAAATGAGTCCCCAAAGAAAGATATCCCTGAGGACAGAGGGGTGGTGGCATTTCTGGATCTCACTAGGGACAATCGTGGTGCTTATTTTAGCTCCCTTTCCTTCATGTGTCCCCCACGTCAGTTGCTATTTTGATTGTGAGCATCTTCCTGCAGCTGGTGGTGTGCTGATTGCCAGAAGCCCTGGGGGGAGGGGAGAGCTGCCCCTGTGTCCACTGGTATGCCTGTCAGTCCTTCAGCATCTGTTTGTTCAGCACTGGACTCAGGACTATGCAACACTAAAAACATATAATATGACAAGAGTCCTGCTTATAAAAACCCACTGTCTCATTTTTAAAGAAAAAAAAATACATATGAAATTCAGGCAACTCTTGATTAAGAGAAGCAGAGTACCAAAAAATTGTCATTGTCATATTATACTTTAAATGCATTTAACATACCCTTACTTAGTGAAGACTACCAACATTTACTTAGTAAAAAAAAATCCAGTATTTAGGAAAATAGTCACTGTTCTATGGATATTATCTTAATGTATAAAAATATTACAAGCATAATAGTTTAGGATCACAAAATCTCCTATAAGTTACTTGAGAAATAAAATAGTCTAGTTTTAGTACTCTTAAAATGATCTATTACTTGTTCTTTATTCAAGCTTTCTGCTCCCCCGCCCCCCAATATTAAAATGAAGCCTAAACAATTTAGTATGTCATTGAGAGCTGTGTTTTCCTCTTTCTGAAGGTGTTGCAGTGGGCCTAGTGATCTTTGAAGGGAGTTCCTCCCCTCTTGTCCCTATTGCCCTATCTCCCATGGTACCTGTTGCCCTATCTCCTATGGCATCTTCCCACTGGTGTCATTGCTCATTTATTTGCCTCTAGCCTTGACTTCTACACATGGCAGTGGAGTCACTTGCTAATAGTTTTCCTATCAACTTGTATGGTCCTAGAATTAATGTTGGCAGAATGGCACCTTGGACATCAATATAGTAAGTGCATGTTTGAAGGGTGGTGGAATGGGGCTATCCCTACACTGTTACAAACCCACTGTGATGTCTGTAGGCTATTCTGTAGCTACAGTCAATGGACACCTTCTGAGAGTTACATGGTTTTGTTGATTTGAAGGTATTCTTTTTTTTGTTTGTTTTACAAATGTTCAAATAATGATAATGATTTATTTATCTATCTATCTATCTATCTATCTACCTACCTACCTACCTACCTATCTATCATTACTATGGCTAAGCCAAACCTGGGCGGTTAAGAATGAACTCTAGTAGTCATTTATAATCAGATGTTTGGCAGAGATTCAGGAGAGAGAAAGGTCCCTAACGAAGAAGTTAGGCAGTCAGGGAAGGCCTCATGGAAACGAGGCATTGCGAGCTGAATCCTGAAAGATATCTTGAAATTTATATGAAGATAGGGAAGAAGTACCCATGGTTCTGGGAGGAAGTGCTCATGGCTCTGGGAGGAAGTGCCCATGACTCTGGGAGGAAGTGCCCATGGCTCTGGGAGGAAGTGCCCATGGCTCTGGGAGGAAGTGCCCATGACTCTGGGAGGAAGTGCCCATGACTCTGGGAGGAAGTGCTCATGGCTCTGGGAAACTATCTTGAAGAAACTAATTTTCCTTGCTCTAGGCATCGATGGAAAGAAAGAGGGGAGAAAGTAACCAGAATAAAGTTGGGTCTCCTAGAATCCTCGTCTCTAGGGTCTGTAAGTAGGGATTTTGTATGCTTGGTGGAGGGGGGAGAAGGCCCTGGTAAATGCTGTGCACCTAGAGAGCCTGACACTGTAGTAGGTAAGTAGTATGTGAATAAAACTCACCAGAGACGTCCCTTCACTGTGGGCACGTCCATTGGTACCTCCTGTCAAACCTAAATCTTTTGAAACATTAAAATTGTGCCTTTCTCTGGTGTATCTGCTTTCTAGATGCAATTGGTCTAGAATTCATCACAAAGTCATCTCAAAGTTCTTGCCGAGGGATTGATCATCGTTTGAAAGTCCAGCAAAAGTTTATTTTTCTCCTGGAAGAAATACTTTAGAAAGGTTGAGAAGAGGCCTGGAGAGATAAGACAAGGCCTTATGGGTGTGACCTGGAGGGGAGCTCCTCTTCCTGCTGCAGGAGCCATATTAATTCTTCTTTTCCCAATGCCATGTTTTCCTCTGGAGTGTTTTGCTGCTTTCGTACAGCTTTGACTAGTATATTAAATGTCAACATGTCATTTAACTTGGACCCTTTCCTGATTGTGGTCTTGCTCTTTCCCCCAAAGTATCTTGAGGGCATTAAAGCTAATTTATTGTTTTGTTTTTCTGTTAGTGGCTGTATTCTGAAGTTTTATTACCTAGTGACTGAGGTTTTCCCTTTGTCTTTGGACGAACCCAATTCCTAGATCTAAAGTGTTTCAGGTACAGGCCTTTCAAACTCCTTGGTCCTTGGGCTCACAATCTCCACTATAGATTATCTCCTTCCTGGTCTTACAATTTTAGAGCCTCAAGGGGATCCTTTTGCATACTCAAGTTTTGAGAACCCCTGCTCTAGAAGGTTCTCAGGGGCTGTGGGCCAATGACAGACAGACATGTGAGTCAAGGCAAAGCGTTCAGCTCTCTAAGTAGAGGGAGTGATGTGAATCCTCTCCTGCCCTCGCCTGTTGGATTCTCTTGGTTCTCTTGGCCTTTTCTCCTTTTGCATAATTTCATTGTTCCCTTCTTTTGTGGCCAGTACAGAAAGAGGGTCCTTTTGTCCAAAGCTGGCAAATTCTTCCTTAGTTTGGTATCCTGAGGAGGAGCCCTACAGGAAATATAGGCTTAAATTGATCTAGCCCAGTTCACAAGGCTCCAAAGCTTTTAGTAATAAACAGATTTAAGGGGGAGGAGGGAAAATGATTTTTCACACACAAAAAATAGCCTACTGAAACCCAACAGTTTGTCTGCGTTTACCACAACCACCTATATGGTTTAAGTAATAAGTTCATGGCTGTCTGAATTTTACCAAGCAGTGGTAACAATAATGTGTTTGGGGTTTTTTTTTGCTTCGTGGAAACTTCACATGGGTTGACTCCCATCTTTCCCCTCAACACCACAGGCTGATTTCCTTATAAGTTGCCTCCGCCTGGGTTTTTGGAGATGAACCCCATTCTTTCTATACAAAGTATAGGCTCTGACACCATGTCTCCCATATGCTACTAAAAACTGAGAACTAATCCCAGTTCTGGTACTTTACACCGGTGGTGTGTCACTGGCTGCTGTCCAGTTCAGAGCCCTCTGTGTTTGAGTAATCTGTTTCCTAAGATGACTTTTTCAAAAAGTCATCCTTGTAGAACAAGGAAGTTCTGAATAGACATTGAGAGGAAGTAGGAGGAAGTGCTTCAGTAGCCTAAAACAAAAGGTTTCCTGAAGCCATCTTTAACCACTAACGGACTAACCACTAACCAACTAATAGAACCTAAGGGCTTTTCTTGTTAGTCCAGGATCTCAGGGCTGGAGCTTTGCTTGTGTTCATTCAGTACCCCTCTCTCAGACTGAGTCATCAGGAATTCCACAGAGTCAGTCAGCCACTTTGGGTGTAAGGAATGAGTCTGTTACCATGTGAGTCATCTTGTGTACAAATTACATACAGTTAGGAAAATCACAGGAAATGTACATTTTTTTTAGTCCTACTGTGTTTCATTTGTGTGCAAGTGTGTTTTCCCTCATACCCCAGCCTTTGAGGAAAATAAATGTTGAAGATTTTTCTCTGCCTGGAATTAGCCCAATCACTCATTCTGGATGCCCTAGACCAGGGGTGTCTAAACTTTTTTCAATGTTTTTCACCAAGGGCCATATGTGGTAAAATACACAAACAGCCGGCTACTCACTCGAGGTGAAGTACGTATTGCCTCACCTGGTTTATTTAAGTAAACTAAATATATTTTTGGAATTTGTTGCGGGCCAATTAACAATGGATTGCGGACCGCAGTTGGCCCGTGGGCCGCAGTTTTGACACCCCTGCCCTAGACAGTTTAGTCTCCAAACTTCTTTCTCCAGTGTCTCTCTTTTTCTAAGGAATTGATGCTTTGTCAGTTCCTTATGGTTGACAACCCATATGAGTTCCAACTCACTCTCCTCTGTTTTCTCAGGTCTCTTTGTTATATAACTTCTCTTCCCAAAGCCCCTTATTTGGATCTGATATAAATTTGTGTTTTAGAAAGTAATCATGTTTACTCAAGATGACACTTGCCTTCAGACCAAATATATAAAATTTCAGTCACCACAGAACATTAGAGCTATGGAGAACCATTCGATAGAAACGATTTTCTTCACTGAGTTTAAGATGAAGGAAAAATGTATTTTTAATTGAGTATTTTTATGAGGTTTAAAAAGAGGCTCTAACCACTGCCTATAATTTGTAGTTGCTGATGTAGCTGAATAATTGAAAGGGAGAAAGCTTTTTAGAAGCAGAGAATGAATCAAAGCAGTGTATCCTGCTTTGCTCATGCATGTGGTTGTCTTATATTATTTGCTATTTTCTTTCTTAGATTTCAAAGAAATTTTTCTCCTTTTTCAGAGAGAGCTTGATTAGATGGTCTTGAAGGCTTGAAGCTGAGGAATGAAGATTTTGAAGTCATTCTACATCTGAAGCCATGATTTAAATATCAGCAGTACGGTAAGTATTTTGGAAAGAAATATAACAGTTTTGTGGTTAACACATACATCATTGGTTTTTGTCTGCATTTTGAGAATACATTAAAGTATACAGTAATAACATCTATCTAGTAAAGTTGTAAAGTATGTTATGAAGGGTGAATTTGTTTGAATCACATTCAACAAATCAGAGCTCTGAGAAAATGAAAGCTACCTGTGTGATTAGGGTTTTTTTTTTCAGCTAAGCTGTGGCTATGAGAGAACATTCAGGGACTCTAAGACTTTCTAGATGAGATCAGATCCAGTCACAGGAAAGGAAGCAAAAGCTTCCTTCCAGGAAATGTTCTATCTGAACTGCCTCTCTGGAGCAGTATTTCTCAAAGTGTGTTCCTGAGAACACAATTCCCTAGACTATTATTACTGTGGGGATGGAGGTGGGAAGATGGGTCTGTGCTCAAATGAGTTTGGAAAAACTTGGATTAAACAATTGTTTTTGAAGGATCTCAAAAATGAATGAGTCTTATGAATCTCTATGGGTGTGTTTAGTCAGCAGTGCTTACCAAAGTCATCTGGACTCTTTTCTTCTGGGCATCTTAAAACCAGTGTTCCATTTATTCATTAAATATTTATTGAACACCAGCCATGCACGATGTTAGATTCTAAAATGACAACAATAAATGAGATTGGCAATGTTTGTGTATAGACAGTAAATAAGGTAAGAAGAAAGTAAGAGCAATTATTGATAGGCATGATAACAGATATTTAAGAGAATGATCTGGGGAACTAAGGGGCCTGGGTTTTAATTCTGAGTCTGTCACTTATAAACTGCATGACCTTGAATAAGACATTTAACCTCTTTTTCAATTTCCATATCTGTAAATTGATGATAATAACATCTGTCTAGTAAGGTTGTTGTGAGGATTAAAATGATGACTACTTGCTGGCAAATACTAAGACTTATACAAGTGTTATCCAATTTGGTGATTATTATAATAATGGATGGGTACTTTGAAGGTTATATAATAGACTGACTGGGGAAAAGATATTGGTGGATGGGAACGTTTGAATATGATTGACCAGGACTGCCCAGAAATAGAGAACTGTAAAGATGAGACGTATTGAGTTATGGAGATAGTATAGAGAGAGCATACACAGGGAAAAGCAAGTGCAAAAGTCTATGTTTGATGCAGAGAAAACATTTGGCAAAATACAATTCCTCTTCATGATAAAACAAAAACAAAAATAATAAAACCAAAAACAACAAAAATGAAACAAACTAGGAATGAAAGGGAACTTTTTGAACCTGAAAAGGGAGTCTATGAAAAACCCACAGCTAACATCGTACTTAATCATAAAGTACTGCAAGCTTCCCCCCTTAGATAAGGAACAAGACAAAGATGTCTACTCTTATCACTTCTGTTCAGTATCATCCTGGGGGTCCTAGCGAGGGCAGTTAGGAAAGAATTTAAAATAAAAGACTTCTAGACTGTAAAGGAAGAACTAAAACTATCTCTATTTGCAGATGACATGATCTTGTATATGGAAAATCCACTAAATTATAGAACCAATGAACAAATTCAGAAAGGTTGCAGGGTACAAGATCAGTACACAAAAATCAACTGTATTGCTATACACTTATACTGAACACCTGAAATGAAATTAAGAAAATAATTTATTTTACTTTAGTATGGAAAATAATAATGTACTTAGGAATAAATGTAAGCAATGAAGTGTAAAACTTATACTCTTAAAAGTATAAAACATTATTGAAAGAAATTAAAGAAAATCTAAATAAATGAAAAAACATCCCACGTTCATGGACCAAGACTTACTATTGTTCAAATGGCCATGCTTCCTATACTGATTTATAGATTCAATGCAATTGCTATCAAAATCTCAGATGGATTCTTTACAGAAATTAAAAAGCTTATCCTAAAATTCATATAGAAATTTAAGGGACCCAGAATAGCCAAAACAATCTTGAAAAATAGCAAACTTGGAAGACTCACATTTCCTGATTTAAAAACTTAACACAAAGCTACAGAAATCAAGACACTGTAGTACTGGCATAAGGATACACATATTTTGAAATAGAATTAATAGACCAGAAATGAAGCCATACATTTAAGGTAATTGATTTCTGACAAATTTTCCGAGACAATTCAGTGGGAAAAGAAGTCTTTTCAACAAATGGTTATGGGACAACTGGATATCCACATGCAAAAGAGTGAAGATGGACTCCTATCTCATACCATATACAAAAATTAATTCAAAATGGATCAAAGTCCTAAATGTCAGAGCTAAAGCTATAAAACTCTTAGAAGATCACATGGTTTTTAATCTCTTGACCTTTGATTGGGCAGTGGTTGTTAGATAAAATATCAAAAGCACAAGTGACAAGAGAAAAATAGATAATTTGGACTACAACAAAATTAAAACTTTTGTGCATCAAAAGACATTATCAAGAGAGTGAAAATACAACCCACAGAATAGGAGAAAATACTTGCAAATCATATAATCTGATAAATGACTTGTTATCTCAAATATATAAAGAACTCTTACAATTCAATAGTAAGAAGATAACCCAACTCAAAAATAGGCAAAGCTCTCAGTGGACATTTCTCCAAAGAAGATATGCAAACAGCCAATAAGCACCTGAGAAGATTCTCAGTATCACTAGCCATCAGGGAAATGCAAATCCAAACCATAATGAGATACTATTTCATTCCAGTATGGAAGACAGACAGTAACAAGTGTTGGTGAGGATATGGAGAAATTCGAACTCTCATGCATTGTAAAAATCTTTCCAAATAGCTGCTTTGGAAAATAGTCTGGCAGTTCCTCATACAGGGAAACATAGAGGTACTTTATGATCTAGCATATCCACTCCTAGATACATGTACATATATAAAGGATATGTTTTGGACATGTGAGTATCAGCACTTGGTGATTGATGAGATACTAATACAGGGAGTAAGGTGAAAAGAGGAATTAAGAATGACTCTTAAATTTTGGCTGTGGCAACTTCTGAGAAAGAGAGGAAAGACTAGGGATGGAGTTGTTTTTATTTTTTAAATGGTGAGAGCCTGCTTTGAGAATCCAGAGTTCTGTTGTGGATACATTAAGTTTCAGTACCTGTTAAATATCCAGATAGAGATATTAACTAGACAGTTGAATGTGCATCTAGAACTCAGAGGAGCAATTCTGACTGGATTTAAAATTTAGATAATAGGTAAATCCATAGGCAAGGATGAAGAGAGAGAGAGAGAGAGAAAGAGAGAGAGAGGAAAGATGGGTAGATAGATGGGGGGGAGAGATGGACTGGGGGAGTGAATAAGTCTAAGGATGAGGTAGAATAGAGGAGAACCACAAAGAAAACAAAAGGAGCACCAGCCAGGGAGGAAGGCAAGTAGGAGAGTTTAGGGTCACAGAACTCAGGTGATTTGAGACGGAGGGAGGGGTCCACAGAGGTGGAGTGACGGAGAGTTCAGTAAGAGGAGAACAGAAGCATCTTTTGGAACTGCCAAGATGGATGTTGTTTCACTGTAATTGAAAACAAAACAAAACAAAACAAAAACACAGCAACAACTGGTACCATGACAAAAACAAAAAAAAAGTTCAATAGTGGAAACCAGATCACAGTGGGTTGCAGAGGGAATGTGAAGTGTTAAACTAGAGGGAGGTGGGCTAGTATTTCTAGACGATTGCTGGAACCACACTCTGGTGAAAAATTGCTCAAGGATCCTTTCCTGCTCTGCTGAAACAACTGAGTGCCGAGGGCTGAGTGCTGGTAGGGTTTGAAGGCCATCTCTTCCCGTGGAGCCAGCTCTTAGGGGTATAAATCCTGCAGCTAGGCAGCTGCCAACTTGTAGGTAGGGGTTGGTAGTGCTGGGCTGGGATCCAGACAGGAGGGTCATTCTTTGCTTTGTTCTCTAATGGTTTTGATTTTCTTTTGTTATTTTGATTGGGAGAAAGCTGAGAGAAGGATTTTATTACTGTGCTTTTTCAAAGTTTCGATCAAATTGTTTGAAAATGTTTATTTGAAGTCAGAATAGAGAAAAGGCATTCTATGCTTTAAGACACAGTCTTTATAAAGCAAATTTCTGGCTGTATGTACATCACTGTATGTACATCTCTCTAGACATCAATGGAACCCAGTATTTGGCCCACTGAGCGCATAGTGGGTCCTGAAGCAAGGTGGAGGGAGAAGTGGCAACTTTCTCAGAAGGCACACAGAGAGATGCTTGAGGCAGATGCTTTTCATAAACCTCAGGAGTACGTTGACCATGCATCTTACCATTGGCCTGAGCACATTGTTTCTCATGCTTCTGTACTAATTTAAACTGTGTGGAAATTACTTTTAAAGATACATGTTCCTTTAAGTAACCACCCAATTTTCACTTACTCTTGAGAAAATGGACTGCTACTTAGGCATATAAATGGCCTATCATAAAACAGTATTTTTAAAATCCAACATTTTCTAACTAGCTTGGCACAAAATTAGAAAACATCCTCGTTTTTCAAGCCCTGGTTAAAGGCTCTTTATAAGGATTTTTCTTGTGTATGTGTTTAAAAAAAATTATGTGGTTGTTGTTTGGTTGTGTTTTATTGTATATGGAAGGGCTATGTATTTATGGATTTTGAGGGAAGAATTTTTCAGTATTACTTTCATGAAAACATTCTTATTCTGAAACAAGAATCTTAATTTGTCCCAGAGCACAGGTCCACAGGGTTTTAAATGTATTATTATGAGAAAACTTTATTAGTAATGTGTCCTACTTGGTGAGAAGCTAGAATATCATCCACAAGGAAATAGGAAAACACCAGCTTAAAAGAAACCCGGACTTTAGAATCTTGTTTTTTTTCAGCTGTCCCCTGCCCAAGTTTAGAGATTTTACCAGCTTCTGGTAACTTCCAATCAGGAGAGAATGAGAGTGGTTATCGGGAAGAATTATTTGAACCTCAACGCGTTATTTTGCCTAAAGGGCCGTGCTAAAGGGCACTTTTTATATCTTGATTTTAAAAGCGCTAGAGAAAGTGGTTGTAACGAAAACGAGTTTAGTCTGCTGTGTGCACAACTAACTGCTTCTGGAGAGCAGCCTGCAGGAGACTCACCATGGCCTGGGTTGGACAAGGTCAGTGTACAGTGTCTTCTGACTGTTTTCAGAGACTCGGATTATATGAAGCAGGTGCCACTGACAACATTTCAGATCATTTTATGGAGGAGCACTGGCTGAGTTTTTTCTGCTCAGGGAGGCTCTGTGCAAATTGCTTTGTTTCTCAAAACTGTCTTGTTTGTTTTGGGATACAGCCAGGCCTCTAATGTGGGTGGTGTGTGCTGTGTCACAAACCTCAGGCCCCAAGGCTTGAACTTGGCTTTGTCTGTCAGATCAGATGAGCTGCAGGAAACAGGCAGCTAGCGCTTGGGGCAAACTTAAAAGTGATGTGTGTGAGCCTGTGTAGCCAGAGCCTTTGGGCAGATGTCTTTGCGATGTGGGAATCTGGGTGACATGAAGAGTGAACAACAGAAGAGGACAGGAAAGGGCCCTCTGGACTTTCTGAAATAACTTCGTTTGGTTGCATTTAGAAACCTGGGTAGCATTTCATGGGCTGGTTGGGGGCCTCGTGCTCTCTTTTCGATGTGTGTGTGTGAGGATGATTTTTGGGTCTTGATAATGTACTTCGAGCATTGCAACTAAAAATGCCACAATTTGACTTTTTAAGTAAAAATGTAGGTTTTGTTTGTTTGTTTTTGTTTTTTAAACTGTGGCCCTACTACTAAAAACCTATTACTATCCAGCTCTCTAAGTATGAAAAACAAGCACATAAAATTCCTAAAGGAATGTCTTTCTTTGTGATGTTTTATTAAATCCAATGTAAGATGTAGGTCTTATTTAAAATGAAATCTACCATAAAATGCAAAACAGAAACCACGGAAGAATATAACTACACCTTTGGACTTCTCTGGTCCTTACCTGTTCCCAATCTCTCTCTCTCTCTCTCTCTCTCTCTCTCTCTCTCTCTCTCTCTCTCTCTCTCTCTCTCTCTCATACACACACACACACACACACACACACACACACACACACACACACACACAGGCGTACCTCTAATTGCATGAAAAATGGGTAGCAAACATCTTGAAGGGCAAACAGAAGGTATAACACAATCAAATAAGAGGTTGAATATAAATTGGAACAACTCTTAACTTTTTATTTCACTTTCATTTGGATACTTTTACTAATTCTCTTTGTGGGTTTAGACTTTTCAAACATTCTTTGGCTCTGGGAGAGGGAGTTGTATAACCATAAAACTTGAGAATCCTGGCCCTAGAATAAATGTTCCTTTAAAAACCCCAAGGACAGAAAATTGAACACAGCTGTGCAAAAGAAAAAGACAAAAAGCCGAGGGATGGTTCAGGGCTGCGGGCGCCCTGACCAACTTTCCCAAGTGCACTGGGGCTGTGGTTTCTTGGTGGGAGATGGAGAGCTGCGGTGGTCTTTCTGAATGTTTCAGGAAAAGGCCAAGACCTTCCTTCAGAACTGGATGTTTCTGTGATGTGGTGAAGAGAACATTCTAACTAGATTTGTTTTGCATGGCTCTGCTTGTCCTGTGCATATTCTATTGTTTTCCCCTGGAGAGAATTGGGGTCTTGGGTTATTTTCTGAGATGCCATGATCTGGCAAACCTTATAGTTCCTACTTATAACTATGCTTCAGAGCTGAAGCAGTTTCCACCAGAGTCAGAAGATAGAAGAGGCAAGATTTTTGAGCCCCAAATTTCCACTCTTCTGCCCCCTCAGTCACAGAATTTCCCTCAGAACACACAGCTTTAAAGTGTGGTCCTGAGAACATGGCACTGTTGTTCCTTGTGTCTCCTCCCCTGGGATACAAACCGTGCTGTCGCTGCTGTGATGTTGGCCTCCTGGGCCCCGCTGTTTGGTTAGCAGCCCAGGGGGAACCGTCGCCGTGGACTGAACCTCTGTGCAGCTTGGGATTAATCACTTTGCTCTGTGTCAGACCGTGTAATGATGATTCATGCTTCTTCCTCTGCAAGATTAGATTACTGTACTTTTCATATCCTGGACTGCCCACTAGGGATTTGAATTAATACTTGTTGGTATAGGAAGCAGTGTCGTGTTTCTGGGGAGAAAGGACTCCACTTGCCCATTTGGCCATCGCCAGAAAACATTTAGGGAGGGCCTGTTGTGAGCCTGGCTCTGGAAAGTAATGCTGCCTTCAGGGTTTGCCACGTCACGTAGCTTACCTTCGAGGCTGCAGGCAGGGTCTGTGCGAGTACTTGGTCCAGGTACAGTGGGTGCCTATGTGATGCTCTGCCTAGAAGATGAGAAGGCACGGAGGGATTTGCCAGGGTCTCCTATGCTGAAATCAAGCACTGCTTAATGAGGAAAATCTCCTCCAAGGAGGTACTCGGGAATGAAGAAAATGCATTCAGGTTTGTGGAACAGTCTACACGAAGCTAGCAGGGATTGCGATCACAGATTTCAGAGTGGTGGGAGCAACGAGAGGGGAAGTAGCCTTTGGAAAAAAACTCTCTGTTTTGGCGCTATCCCTGTAAAGTATGTGTTATTCATTCTATTCCTTCAACAATTATTTATTGAGCACTTCCTATGTGCTAGGCACGGTTCTGCACACTGGAAATTAACACCAGTCTACAAACAGACGAAAATCTCTGTCCTCGTGGAACTCGCCTTCTTGGGGCAGTGGCACTGTGGGTAGGACAGCTGAGCTTCAGGGTAGGAAGAAAGCCACGACGAGGAGTACCTGGAAGAATTCCTAAATAATTGCAGTCGTTTGAGGGTATGTTTGTGTGTGTATTTCCTGTCTTCCTCTTGATACAGTGTACATTCTCCACCCCACTAATTTTATATTTTCAGTAGATTCTCTGCAGGGAATTCTTCGTACATGCTAATAAATAGCCCACTGTAGTATAACGAGTCCGTGAGGTAACGTTAGGATCTTTGAAGTGACCTGCCATAGACTGACGGAGTCGTGTTAGAGGGAAGCTGAGGTGTGGTCAAGGGTTTTTCATCTTTGTTTACTCTCCTGCTGTCTAATAATTCTCATTCCAGAATGCATTGTGTTAACATACTTTCTCTCTCCTTGGAATACCTTCCTTTATTTCCTCCTTTTCTTTCTCCTAATTCTCTCCATTTTTCTTTGGTGAATGTGAGACGGTAGCCTTTTGCCCCAGAAATACAGAATCTCAGCTTTTTTAGAACTCGATGGGACTATGGAAGTCTTCATCTAGATCCATGATTTTTGATCTCTGGATGGAAACCAAGTTTTCCCCTGATGCAGTGAAATGAGAAATACAAGAAAATGAAGTCAATGTTTATAAAGCAAAACTTTATCGATTGAGTCTTGTACCTTTCCATTTTTTTTTCTTGAACTTTTTAGTTCTTAGTGTCTTCCACCTGCCCCAGAAATTACCATCCTCCTGAACTCAGCCCTCATCCCTCATCACACTGCCACCTCAGTTGACGTCACCCCCTCCCCTGTTCTCCTACATGTTGGTTTTCAGACAGTGCCCACCTCTTCAGTTTTATAGTCCCTACCCCAAAACTAGAGTCACTGCTTAAATCTCAGGGTAGGAAGTCACCATTTGTGCTGCCAGGGCGCTGTGTTTTAGGATCCCCAGTTGGAGCCACAAATCCATTTTAAGCTCTAATACACAGTGGTTCAGTTTTATAGAATTATTGGTACTGTGGTTCCACTTTATTACAGGTTTATCAGGCTTTTGTGGGTTGGCCCAAGTGTGCAGCCATTACTTATAACTGTGTTTCTGGAGGAAAATGAAAATGAACTTTACAATGGGACCCCTATTGAGCTGGAAAGTGCATGCAGTGGGATTCCAACCCAGGTTGTGTGGGGTTTCTTGGCGACTGGGAGAGAAAGCCGCCCACGTCCTCTCTGTTGCCAGTGTATCCCTGAGGTGCAGACATTGCTCCTGGGTCTCCTTTGGAACACAGTACAGATGTTTGCCTTCTCACAGCACTCCTTGAGAAGAACCTTAGGTACTCCGTAGTTTTCATTCAGGAGTAAGAATTGTCTATTCCCTCTTGGTGTTTGGGAGCAGTGGAGGAAGCCACTTATGGTACAAAGCTTTGTGATGTCAACAACAGCATGGAAAAGAAAGAGCCTCTAGAGTCTTCTGTGGTGTAGGAGGTCCTTAGTTCACCAGCTGCATTGCTTTAAGCTCATGTTCCCACTTGAGAAACCACCTCTGTGGTTCTGCCATGCGACAAATTGACAAAAATCCCATATTTCTAGATATATAGTGGCCTAAATGGATCATGTCACACTTTGTACATCTCCAGTTACTCTGAGGACTCTGAGCCTGGCGTCCAGGAATGTGATGTTGGTCCAGCCGTATGAGAGGCTGTGTCCCTGGGGCCAGAACTCATAAACACAGTCCAGGCTCCCCCTTGGCAAACTCACATTTCATTTTGACCGTGAGACCAGCAATTCTGTTCATGCTGAATGTTGCTACACACCCATTGCTCTTGAAGCAGCAGCCTGGGAGACAAGAGTTGGCTTGCTCATCTGTTGTTAAAGCCAGTGACCTACACATGACCTTGGTGCTTGAAAGATTGTCATCCAAAGCCAGTGAAGTTCTCCATAAGCTTTGAGAGAGACAGACAGACAGACAGAGAGACAGACTCATTGCTTCATTGAGTTAGATTAGCTGGGACAGGGAGATTTTCTTTGTTTCTTTTGGTTGTAAAATATTGTTAACTAAAAATAATAACCCCCTTTTTAGCTTTTAAAAAATAATCTATGCAAAAATGAAATTATTTGTTCTCATAGTGGTTTATCAGTGCAGATGCTGGGAGACTAAGGCATGTCCCTGTCTTCACTCATAGACATCATGATCCTACGTTTATGGAAAATGAAAAAAAGAAAGTGAAATGATTTCAAGTATAGTCCTGTCATAGCAGAAGTGAGGGATACAGATCCTGTCTGCCTAGTCCTTTCATCCCCCGGAAATGAGCAGCTTAAAAAAATACTTCTAATGATTGCTCGTGTTCACTGCCATTTAGAAAGCAGAACTTTTCAGAAAGCAGGAGCAGTGAGAGAGCTGTGCTGCCTTGCTTTCCCGGCACTGACAGTTTTGGCCAACGCTCTGACATCATCCTTGCTCAGAAATAGGTGCTTCACAGAGGAATAATGGAAAGTGAGGCTCTTGCCCAAAAGCACTTGAGCTGGCTCTATCAATTTCATTTTCTGCCTATAATCTGAGGAACCAATTTGTCACTCTTGTCACTCTCTAACTTCGGAGTATTAAGTATTGATTAATCCAACCTAGAAAAAATAGGAGAACGTGGTTACTGTACTAAAGTGAGAAAAAGAGAACTAACTGCAAGCTATTTTGATTCTATTTTTCAGTCTTCATATCACAAACATTTATTACATTTATCAAGTGACACATGTTGCTAGGTTCTGTGGATACAGAGACAAGATGGAGTCCATGGCTCCTGGATGCTAACAGTTTACAGGTTGGAAATCGTAGAGCACATCAGGGAAGGAAGGGTTCATAGGAAAATTAAGTCAACTCAGTCTTAAAGGGTGATTAGGGTTTTTTTTAATTGAAAAGAAAGGAAAGGCATTCCAAGTAGAGAGAACAGCCTGGACACAGTAACTAGATCAGTGTGGTTGGTCATGGTCACTTACTGTGGGGAGGGGTGGTGGGATCTATGGCTGACAGGTAGGAAAAGATAAGGTCACAGAGACCAGGGACTTTGGAATTTATCCAATAGGCCAGGCATTCTTGACTTCCTGTTTTCCACCAGCACATGTATGCTGGATGCTATCTACATATCACACATCTCCTGGATGTATCCACATGTGATGTTTGTAATAAAGCAAGACATTAAAATTCTTTGTAATTGTCACACAACTATTCGCAATATATTGGTACAAGTAAGTCATTGCAGATCTTGGTCTATATGAGATAATCTCCAGGTTAAGTGCCATTTCCCCCCCCTTTTTTTTTAAACCTGATCTCTTTTTCCACCTACTGATGAACATCTAAATGCAGGAGAGTAAAAGTACTCTTTTAGAAGGACATTCTTACATTTACTCTCCAAGAACACTTCTCCATCAGTGAGAAGTAACTGGACGCCCATAACAGGCAGCGCCTGCCATACCCAAGCTGGGGAGCTGCTGCTGGAGCCAGTGTGGAGGTTTCAGTTGGGAGTGATGGTGCCAGGTTGGCACTGGTAAGAGGGCATTCTGGATGCAATGGAGGGGATGGGTTAGGGGAGGTGTCAGTGGGGGAGGGAAGAGCAGTTGGAGGCTCTTGCAAAAGTCCTGCAAGAGGCCATGAGAGCATGATGAGAGTAGAGAGCACAGCTGAGTTTCAGGAAGCAAGACATGGAGATTGCTGGGATGGGAAAGGTGAGCCCAAGTGAGGCAGGGCTGGTGGTGAAGCTGTGGTCAGTTAGGAAAAGAGGAGCACGTGTCATGATGGGAAAGGATGAGTGTAGCATCATTTGTCTTGAGGCACATGTTTCTGTGAGATATTCTGGCATTCTGAGCCCCAAGAAATCACCACCATCCTGAATTCGGCCTTCGGTGCGGCAGAACTCACTCTGGGAGAGGTAGAGTGAGAAGACTGCCGAGGTCAGAATCCTGAGAAATAGGCATTTGAGGGAGAGGAAAGGAAGAAGGAGCAGTGATGCAACTGAGGAGGGGAGGGGTCGGCAGGCATGGGGAGAGGCGGAGAAAGTAGTGTCAAAGACATTTTTCAAAATAGCATCAGAAAGTAGAAGGGATCAGAAAGAGTCAGATGCTCTAGAGAGGCCAAGCCTTTTATTGGGGGGAGCAGTTCCTGGGTGTGAGGGAACTGGAATCAAAGGGGACTGAGCTGGGGGAGACAGTGGTTGACAATGGAAGACTAGTACTGATAGAAAGAGAAACAAGGTGGGCAAGTGCTTGAAGGGGTGGTGAGGTGGCTGAAGGAACTTATTGTGGGTTGGGAGATGAGAGAAGCTGGAGCAATTATTTGAGCTTGTTGTTCTGCTCTCCTTCAGTGAACGGAAAGGAGCTTCATCTCATCTGTGCATTGCGTAGCATTCCCTAAGTTACGCTTTTTCTAAAATAGAAATCCAGCGTAAGTTAGTTTGGTCTTCAGGAAGGACAGTTCAGGATGTTTGGATCTAGGTTTTACGGAATCTGAGACGATAAAGGGCACTGAAACATCCTCAGTCAGCCCCATTCTACCACTTGGAAGGCTGAACTTTTACCTTTTTATTTTCAAGAATAAAACCTTCAAGACTGTAGAACTCTGGAGTTCAAAAACATGTTCCTATGGTATTTATACAGTGTTTCCCCGAAAATGAGACCTACCCGGACCATCAGCTCTAATGCGTCTTTTGGAGCAAAAATTAATATAAGATCCAGTATTAGATTAGATTAGATTAGACTAGCTTATCAAAGACCGGGTCTTATATTATAGTAAAACAAGACTAGGTCTTATATTAATTTTTGCTCCAAAGGACGCATTAGAGCTGAGTGTCCAGCTAGGTCTTATTTTCTGGGAAACAGGGTAGTAGCATTATATTTGAGAGGCTCAGTCTCCTCCCTGTCTTAAAGAGTTGTTTTCTTGTTTATTTCTCAAGTGTAGGTGAGGTTTTGAAGATTAATCACCTTGTGCAGTGGATTGAACTTCTAAAAATTATGTGGAGAAATCCTGTTCTATTATCAGACAGGCCCTAGGTATTGGAGATGCCCTTGTAAGTATCCATACAACCTGCCAAATAAACATATTTTAATTGGGAAACAGTGCTTTCATTTCTTATTCTCTATCAAATGCTTTACTTTGAATCAATGACTTCCATTCTTATAGAAACATTTCCGATTTGAATTTTTTATGATGGCACTGATGACAGGAAAATCTACTTAGATTTATTTAAAATACAATTACAGTAAGTAGCCCATTTACAAATGGGTTGCATTTAGGAGTTTCATTTGAAGTAGGTTTTTCTTTAATACTTAAACTTTTAATTTTGAGATAATTTTAGTTTCAGAAACAGTAGGGAGAGGCTGTGTACATTTTACCCATTTTCCCCCAGTGGTAACATTGTGCAAAAGTATAAAACAAGCCATTACCAGGATATTAGTACTGGTACAGTCAACAGAACAGTTGGCGAGTTCCAGAACAAGGATCCCTCATGGTGCCCTTTGAGAGCCACTTCTCTCCCATCTCTAACCTCTGATGGCCACTCTTTTCCTTTTCTGTTTTCTGTTTCTACAATGTTGTCATTTGGGGAATGATGTAAAAATGGAATCATATGGCATCTAACCTTTTGGGATTGCCTTTCCTTCACTCAGCATAATTTCTGGATATTCATGAAGGTTGGTGCGTGTGTTCAAGTTCATTCCATATTATGGCTAAGTTGCATTCCATGGTATGGATGCATCACTGTTTATTTAACCATTTCATCCATAAGAGCATCTGGGTTGTTTCCCAGTTTGGGGCCATTACGAGTAAAGCTACTATGAATATTTGTATTCAGGTTTTTGTAGGAAAATAAGTTTTCAATTGTTTCATTTAAATAGAGGTACAGGAGTGAAATTGCTGGGTCATATAGCAGTTTGGTTTGGCAAGTTCAGTTTCTAAAGAACAGCCAAACTGTTTCCCACAGTAGCTGTGCCATTTTACATTCCCACCAGCGATGTGTGAGTGATCCAGTTTCTCCTTGCCAGGATTTGGTATTGTCACCATTTTTTTATTTTTGTTATTCTGATAGGTGTGTAGAGATATCTCACTTGTGGTTTTAATTTTAATTTCTCTGATGTTAATGATGTTGAATGTCTTTTCCTGTGTTTATTTGCCATCTGTGTATCTTCTTTGGTGAATTGTCTCTGCATGACTTTTGTCTATTTTCTAATTGGACTCGTTGGTTTCTTTGCTGCTAAATTTTAAGTTCTTTATATATTCTAGATATTTGTCCTTTTTCAGATATGTAACTGGCAAATATTTTCTCCCACTCTGTAGAATGTCTTTTCATCCTCTTCACAGGGTCTTTTGCAAAGCAGAAGTTTTACATTTTGATGATTCTAATTTGTCTTTTTTTTTTCTTTTTATGGATTGTGCTTTTGGTGTCAAGTCCAAGAACGCTTTGCTTCGAAGATTTTCTCCTATTTTTTTCTAGAAGTTCTATAGTTTTATATTTTACATTTAATTTAATGATTTGTATTGGTTAATTTTTGTAAAAGCTATGAGAATTAGGTCAAGGTTAATTCCCCCCCTCTCCCACCATAGATGTCCAATTGCTTCAGTATCATTTGTTGAAAAGGCATCTTTTATCAAAAATCAGTTGGGTATATTTCTGTGGGTCTGCTTCTGGATTCTATATTCCATTACTGTAGCTATATAGTAGACCTCAATATGGATAGATTGATTACACTATTCTCCTTTTTCAAGATTGTTTTAGCTATTCTAAGGCCTGTGCCTCTGTATGTAATTTTGAAGTAAGCTTGTCTAAATCTATGAAAAATCTTTGCTGGGATGTTGATAGTAATTGCATTAAATCTATAGATTGTTTTGGGGAGAACTGACACCTTTACAATTCCAACACATGAACACAATCTACAAGGTGTGACAATTAAGTTCGCAAACTTGTTGCAACGATGTTGCTAACCTTTTTTGATATCAGAGGGATTATTCATTATGAATTTGTACCAACTGGACAAACAGTTGACCAAGTTTACTATTTGGAAGTGCCGAAAAGGCTGCATGAAAAAGTTAGATGACCTGAACTTTTCATCAACAATTTATGGTTCTTGCATCACGACAATGTACCAACTCACACAGCACTGTCGGTGAGGGAGTTTTTAGCCAGTAAACAAATAACCAGTGGAACACCCTCCCTACTCATCTGGTCTGCTCCCCAGTGACTTCTTTCTTTACTCAAAGATAAAGGAAACATTGAAAGGAAGACCTTTTGATGGCATTCAGGATATCAAGGGTAATACAATGACAGCTCGGCTGGCCATTCTAGAAAATGAGTTCCAAAAGTGCTTTGAAGGGTGGACCAGGTGCTGGCATCAGTGCATAGCTTCCCACAGGCAGTACTTCGAAGGTGACCATAGTGATATTCAGCAATGAATATTCAGCACTTTTTCTAGGATGAGTTCGCGAATTTAATTGACCTCGTATGTCTATGTATTTATGGCTTCTTGGATGGCTTTTATCAGCATTATATTATTTACAACATACAGATCTTGCACATGTTAACTTTAATCTAAATATTTTATGTTCTTTGGAATGATTGTAAATGGTGTTGTGTTTTCAGTTTTGCTTTCAACGTGTTCAGTTTTGTTATAAAATAGGGGTTATAGAAATATGAATGTAGTTTCTTTTAGAAACAGCATCATAAATAGATATGGTTCCTAGAATAGCTCATAAAAGATTAAAACTCTCAATAAAGCTGATATAATGAACAATTAGTAGAAACAATAGTAGTCTACCATATTGTTGTAATACTAGTGTTAAATAATATCAAATGAGAAATAATTATTTATCAAATATCTTGGAAATGTCCAACTTTGGTATAAGTCTAGTTCTTACTTTAATTTTAATCCATAATATATGAGTTTCCATTTTCTTCCTGGGTATATCATGAAATCTACTCTCATGCATATCAGGTCTGATTACTGTCCTTTTTTGGAAAGAAGTTTGTATGAGGAGAGTTTCCTGAATTTGGCAGATAGAAGAAAAATTGAAGAAAGTATTTGAACAAGTCGCACAGGTAGAATTAACTGGGATTTGAACAAAGACAAAAAAGGGTGTATAAAAGGGACATCTGAGAAGAATTATTCTGTTATACTCTAATGTACGAATTTAGGCCAGTTTAGTTGCTACAGGGAGCAGTGAGGAACAATTTAAGAGGCATGCAATAGTTAGATGTTTATTTTGTGGGAGTGAATCTTTTTTTAGAGGGAAAAAACTGCATTGTTGTGGTAATAGTGATTCATTTTCTCCCCCTATATTTTTTTAAAAGAGTCCGTGGTCAACTGTTTTACATATGTTTTTATCTACTTTTGCGCTGCTTTGCTCCAGGAGCAGGAGTTTAAAGCAGCTTATATAAACATAAAAAACAACATACAATAAATTTCAAATGGATGAAAAGCAAAATTGGTCCAAAGGAAAATAAGATGAGGGCCAGGACTGAGCCTAGGAAGCGGAAGTCATGCTGTGAAATTTGTTTGTCATCTTGAAACAGGTGAAAAATTTGGCTTGGACAGATTGTTTTTAATCCTTGTACAAAATAGTCATGAAGGTGGTGTTTATTATGGCAGTCCAGGGTATCTGCTATCTTTTTACCTGGCCACAGGACTGTCTGTTTAGGAAGAGGCTTTGTCCTGCAGGGCTAATTAATAACAGGAATTCAGATCCTGCTTTGGGAGGCCTCTGCTGACAGATGCAGCTGGTGGTCTGAGAACCGCTTCCCAGAGGCATACCACCCCAGCCTCCCAGCGCACAGCACAGCTTTTGCTCTGGCCAGGGAGTTCTGGCTTTGTGATTTATGTTGAAGTGAGGATGAACAATTGAGACTTTCATTCTTCCTAACAACAGGGACACCTACGATTGTAAGTATTTTTGTAAACAGGGTTGTAATCTGTAGTTTTCATATTTAAAAAATGTAAATAGTCTTTTTTAGAAGTGGTTATGCTTGATAGTTCTTTATTATTATTATTAGTTAAGGTTCCACTGATTTTTACGTGAGTTGAGTGACCTGTGATCCATCTGAGGGTAGATCTTGCCAGTTGGAGCATTGTCTTTGGCTTTAAGACAAAATATAGGTGTTGTTTTAGAGAGAGACCTTCCAGGGCAATTCTTCCTTATGATGACTCATTTTCTACAGTTTGGAAGTGGAAAGAAATCCACAGACGTCTACACAACTTGTAAACTAAGGAATAGACTTGTGCCTTTCTAACATGCTGTTTAGTATGTGTGTGTGTGTGTGTGTGTGTGTGTGTGTGTGTACATATAGTATATTACTTACTTTCTGAGTGTTCAGCAGCTTTATCAATGATTGTGTTCTTTTTTAACCCCAAAACTAGTACTAGAGACATGTTTGCCCACTCCATTCTGTTCTATTATAGCCTGTTCAGTAGACGGATGTTGCATGTTTTATTTCTCTATAAAACAAGCCGAAAGACAATGCGAACAATCTCACTGCATTTGAAGTAGCTGCTAGCCAGGCCTATTGCAACAGCTGATGGGCTCCTCTGAGTTTCGAGAGCTATTTTGGTAGATTAGCTGGGATCAAGGCTCTCCGAGTTCAGGCCATAAAAGGCCCGTCCCATGTGAAATTGCCCCACTGCATCTGACAGCGTCCTCCCAGGCTGAAGTGTCCTCAGGTTTCACGTGGATTTACCCAGTAATGGATGGCCACACCAAGGCCAGATTGGGGAATGTCAGTATCAAGGACACCGGGGGAGTGACTACTTCAAAAAGAAGACTGCTTTTAATCATATTTTGGCGATCTTTTTTCAGAGAAACTTTTGGGATGTAGCCTTCACCTGTACTGCAGTTGGCACCCAGACTCGTTTTGGAAAGCACCGTTCTAAATTTATCCTGTTCTGAATGATCACTTCGAATAGATGCACTTGCCCGGTTTGCATTGTGATATGTGATTTTGTACAGTGTTTTGGCCTAACTTTTAGTATTTTACTTCTTGTTGAGAATTTGAAAGTAGTATTTATGGAAGGGAGACTCAAAGAAAATACTTGAGGACACCCAAAGCTGGATTCAAAGCTATTACGTATTTTGTTTTGTTTATTTTTTAATTAGAAAAAAAAAGAAATTACTGTGTGATTCCCCCCCCCCCCCTTAACACAGAGGAGCAAGGATTATACAGAAATTTGAAGTAAGTGAAAAAATCTTCCTATAAATCTAAATGCAGTTGTTTTTTTTAAGTGCTGTCTGTCTGAGCATGCTTCCCAAGGGTTTGTTGACTTCAAACACTAGAATGTTCTCCCAGTGTGTGTTAATTATTGCACGTTACTCCTCTAGGTACTTTAGGGCGCGTTGTTTGATTTGGGAAGGATTGGACTTTTTTTTTTTTTCCTTAAAAACCAAAGAGCTTACTTTATGGTACCGAGAAGTTTATGCTAACAATTTGATTAATATAATTTAGTAAGTACATTCCGACTAAATCTTAGCACTTGAAGCCTCAGAATGAAAAGTGTATTCACAATACAAAGTACTTCAATCATTGTATCTCAAGTATGGGGGTGGATGTCAGAAGGGCAAGTTTTATTTCACTATTATTAATACATCTTTGTTTTGAGGGTTCTTTTTCTTGGTACTGTGATTCTTCTAGCTTGATCCTTTGATTTCCAGAATTTATTAAAAAAAAGAAAAGAAAAGAAAACTCTCACTTTAGTTTCCAGATTTTGAACTATATTTCATTTTTAAATTCTCCAAGAAAAATGCTGTATCAGCCTTTTGAAGCCCTAGAGATAGCTGTGGTCTCTGTAATTTAGTTTGATTACTTGCTTCTGCTGAAAAATAGCAATAAGCTGGAGAATATTTATAGTTTATTTGACATATTTCTCCTTTGAGAAAAAAAATATAAAAAGATTGTTTCTTTATACCATATCAGATGGACCAGTAGGAGCAGTAATTATTTTTATCAGGTAGAAAAACAAAATATTTATAGAAATGAGCTTCATCAGTGAATACTGCTATGGTTTGCAACCAGAGGTAGTGCCACAACCCTAATGAGTGTTTGGAAATGCTTGGGGTGTGTCTGGTTTTTCACAACAATAACTATGGCTAGCATTTGGGGGAATGTAGTTATGAATTGTAAATGCCCTGTGATGTGGGACAGTCCAATAGGACAAAGCATTGCGTTGGCCAAAATGCTGGTGGGATCCCCCGCTGAGAAAAACTGCAAGGTCTAAATGCCCTCCGCCAGCCCAGAGCGAAGCAGCATTGGGCTTGGCATATGTGGCTGCTGCTTCTCGCCGACTCGGGAGAGCTCTTGAGGAGTTGGGTGTCCTGCCAGGAGTGGGCCATCTTGTCATTCCTCTGAAGAAGACAGGAGGTGACAGAGATGGGCAGAGAGAGTCCTCAGAGAATTGCTTTTTTGAGATGAGTCTGATTCCGGTGGCAGGAGCATAACTTTCAAAAGAAAATTCGGTTAAAGCACCCAGCTTACATCACTTTCATTCAACAAACCCGGGTATCTCTGCTTGTATTTGGAGACATACTGTTTCTTGCTGGAAGATTTTGAATTTCAATTCAGAATGAACATCCTTGGCGACACCTAGGGTCATTTACAATTGTACAATTGAGGGATTGTATCCGAAGAAAAGGGGCACTGGTTTTTATAAAGATGTCTAGAAAGTTACAGCTTTCAGGGTCACAGGCTGCACGGAGAGCTGTGGGGATGAGCCACCAGGGGCCTTTTTTAATTCTGGGGATGCAAAAGAAGTCCTCTCCTCACTCTGGGGCTGCCTGGGTTTTCTGGACACTCACTGCAATTTTATATTAACGTGCATATCTCAGAGGGCCTGCCTGTGACCAGGAAAACTCCCCGATCTGGTGCTTTCCTGCAGGTCAACTCTTAATTGTTTTGTAACTGAACCAGAAGGCATGCCAGCACCCTTGACTCCTCTCCCAATAGGTCACCAAGGCCACTAAGTCTTTCTCCAAAATGATGCTCCTGCCTCCCACCTCCTCCTTACCCAGATGATTGCTTAGCCCTTAATCGGTCTTTCTGTCCCCCAGGTTCTCCACTGTCCAGTCCATCCTCAGAATGACTTTCCTAAACAAAGATCTGATCATGTTGCTCCTCAAAAGCCAAACCCTCCATTGTGTCCCACTGATTAAAGGCTAAAGTTCAGCTCCTCAGCCTCCCTTTCCACGTCTTTGATGCCACTGTTTTTACTGGTACGCCACCCTGACGTGTTCTACCTTTTCTTGCCGGCCAGGGAGGTCATCTCAAAAGGAGATCTTCCCAGAAACTTCCTCTGGCCTTTTGCCTCTGGGCTCCGGGGTCCTGGCAGCATGTCCTGGCGCGCCCTTCCTCTGTAGGGTGCCCGGAGAGGCACCTGGGGCCCAGCCCCCTTGCCACCCAGGGTCTAGCTCAGTGCCCACTGCCCACAGATGGGAGTTGGTTGAATTGAATGTCATTGGAATGACTTATGGATTCTTTATATCAAAATTTAACTGTGCTCCATAAAATGTTTTTGCCAGTGTTACATATTATTCACTATAGAAGTGGGTGTTCTGTGTTATGAGTTCTGTTTTTTACCATATCTCATAACGCAAGCAGAAACATTTGTCTTACTATTACAAGCCTGATGGGGTTTATGTGTGCTTTTGCCAACACAGGAAATTAAGGTGCATTCGATGAAGTCAGCCACTTCGTTATTGGAGCCTTGCCTAAAACGAAGAAACTCATCTGGTGGTGTGATTGGACTGAATGTGCTTTTCCCAAGCATTCAGCTTGATCCCTTAGGTGAAGCCTCTCAGAGTGCTTTGCACTGCTGACCTCCGAGGGGACCCGCCTAGCACCTTGATGGCCTTGCAGAGAGAGCTCTAGCTCACTTTCTTATGGGCACTCCCTATTGTAGGAGGCTTTGAAAGAGGAATTTCGCTTTGTCACTTGATTATTCTCTTTTGAAAGTTGATCCTTTCATCCCCAGCAAGTTCATAACCTATTTCTAACTGGCTTTTGTGTCAATATAGTCAAAGAAAGAACTTTAATATTTGCTTTGGAATAGTTGATTTACCCATGTCACACACTGGATTCATTTCAACAGGTTGAGCGCTTCACATCAATATTGCACAACTGCTGCAGGCCTCCGGGTTGGATGCCTTCACGTGAAAATGACTGAAGCGTGTTCCCTGTCCTTGGTGAACTCATTCCCTGCATGGGTTCAAACATAGACGTGATGAAACTATTATACAAGTAGACTGGAAGGGATGAACAATAATAACACGCCATCTGTATTACCACTGTGTGCCAAGCTCAATGCCAAGCTCTTTACCTACATTATCTCATTTAACGTTTACAACAGACCCTGAGAAATATTTTTGTCGTTATTCCTGTTCCACAGAGGATAAAGCTGAGGCTTAGAGAAGCTTCCGCAAAGGCATATAACTTGGGGTCATGGTAGAGCTGGATTTGAACCCAGATATATTTAATTTCAATACCCATATTTATAACCATTGCTGTAAGCCAGCACTTCTCAAACTTGAACAGGCTCTTGCTAATGTGCAGATTGTGATTCAGTAGATATGGAGGCAGGGCCAGAGATTTGGCAACTAAGACCCTAGGTGATATAATGCCTCTGGTCCAAGGACCGACTTTGAGTAGCACTGTTTTAAATGATTTCCTTGTGGCACCACAAGTTGGGAGGAACCAGGTCAGGTGGGGATTTGAAGAAGGCTTCCCAGGGGTAGAGGTGGTCTAGCAAGGCTGGTCTGTTCCTCTGTGCTTTTCATGCCATCTCTTCCCAGACAGTTGTCCCCCATTTCTCTTATTTCCAATTTCTGCCTTTCTCCTGGCTCTTCCTCCTCATGTTGAAAGCATACTCAAGTTTCCTCCATCCTAAATAAAGCTCCCCTTGACCTCACACAGTCCCCTATTTCTTTCACTGCCCATTCACTCAACACCCACAACTCACTGGGCACTGTTCTCTCCTGTCGGAGACCTTTGTGATCTCCCAATGGCTTCAACCCCACGGAGCTTTACCTCCGAGCACCTTTTTGTAAGGATCTCATCTCAGGTGTAGTAAGGTGACAGGACTCTGGCCTCTGCACTGAAGACCCAGACTGGCTTTATTTTCTAAAGCATTGTCACTTCACTTGCTCAACTCTCCCTTCTTAGTGTCCAAGTTAAGATAAAAATTCTTGTGCTGTTCTTTGTACCGTGAATTATATGTTCTATCCATTTCGGATGCAATATATTCATTTAGGTTTTAAAGCTTATTTTTCTCTTCAATAAGAAGTTGTTCTCTTCTAGTTAAGCTATGTTAGAGTTTGTGTCCTGTATAATCAGTAGTGATAGAATTATGCATAAAAAAGAACAATCAGTTTCTGAGTGAAGATTTAAAGCGCTTTTACAAATAAGGCGCCTAAAATTTGTGGACTGTTTTGATTAATCAGAGGTCTCTTGTTTCTTTCTGAATTTTCAATTACCTTCTGTGTATGGAAAGTTGGCAAATAACTTAGGCTCAGCTATATGACAGCCATTGCACTGAAAGATCATATTGATGTTTTTATATTTCTAAGATTCTGAATGTTTTAAATTTTTTAAGATCTGGTCTTTTCATACATCCTGAAAATACTGTATCAAACTTTATACCATTTAAATAAAAATTTAAAAATATGCACATGTTGTACTTGCACATGTGCTACACACTCAAGAACAAACAAGACATTGCAGCCAGAACTTGAATAGGAAAGCAGGTGATTTTCAGTAGCTAAAAATATATTAAATTAGGAAGTAGGTTATGAAAGGTAAACTAACCTTTAAAAGTTTTAGTACTGTTTTTGTGTACAGTTTTTTTTAGAAAAAAAGTTTTTTTTAATTTGACTATTTCAGTTTATCATGTACTAAGGATAATCACAAAATTCAGCTACATTTGTTTATTTTGCAATTAGTTCATTCCTTTACAAGTTGCTATTATGAAATCCAAGAACAAATAAGATTTTAATATCTATTATTTTGTTTTGCAAGTATTGCTTTGGGTACCTAATGTAAGTAATGACTCTCTAGGTTTAAGCCAGGTTAGGAAAAAAAATAAAAATTACAAAAAGTGGGCACGTTAAGGTATATGGCTCTCCAAAGTATGCTCACAGTCCTAATTTCCACCAGATGTTCATTTTAGCACAAACACACATCATCATTTGGCTTTATCATTTCATGCATTTTTGATTGAAAGTGTTGAATGTTTTAAAATTCCATGAGTAGATATTATTGTGATGCAGTTGACTGGGATGAGTAAGCTTCATGCTATGCATTGTAGACCAACACAGCATCCTCCCATTTGAGATGGAATTTATTTATTTGGATTTCTATCAGTTCTTCTCTCTGGAGGCTTCAAGGAGCTTGTAGGCAGCTGACAGTTCTTAAATATTTCAAAAGAGAGTTACAGTAAGAAGGTGGAGTGAGGAACACATGGGAGGAAAATAATGTGAAAGCTGGGATAGCAAACAAGCTTTGTGCTCTACCCATCCTTGATTTTCCCCTACCTCCCCGCCCCCCCAACCCAAAAAAAAGGCTTCCAATAAGTGTTTTCCCTCCTCTCAGTGGAGGAAGAACATTCATTGCATATGGAAATTGAAGGTGTTTGACCCTGAGGAGAGCTTCAGGCAATGGCAGAGTAAGCAAGAGCAGCCCTGGTCTTCATGAATAACCAGCTGTGTGACCTTGGGTGAGTTCTCAACCTCTCTGAGCCTCATTCATTAAAATGAGCATTGAACTGAAGGATTTCTAAAGTCCCTTCTACTTATTTGGATTCTGTAATCCAAAGGTTTGAGAACTTGAAAATATTCTAACCTTCTTTGGAAAGGAGACCCTATATCTGGAAGGTGGTGGTTCAAGGCGGGAGAGCAGGAAGAAGTAAGAGATGTCTTGAGCAAGAATACATGTATATTTAAAAATGTCTTTTCGCTACTTGCTGGCTTCTATTGAACTAAGTGTGCAGCCGATTTCTTCCTTCTTGGTTGGTTTGATCGCCATTCTTGGTCTTCAATCCTTTGTTTTTCCAAGTTTCTGCCATCTCTTCAGATTAAGCTCTTGTTTCTTTTGTGTTCATTTAAACACTTTACTTTTCTCTAACCTGATATATTCTTATCTTTTTTGGACTTTTCTTTTTCTCCTGATTCCTGAGACAAAATTTTCCTATTCACAACAGGAGTATGCTGTGCTCAGCATTCCCCCCCCCCCCTTTAAGTTTATTAGCTCACTGCCAGGCACCCATTCTTTATCAACAATTATTTTCTGAGCTCATACTGTGTGCCACGAACTGGTATGGGTGCTGAGAAAAGAACAGTGAAAAACAAAATCCCTGCCCTCATGGAGCTGGCATTCTAATGGCGACGTACTCAAGTGCTCTGAGAGATTCTCTTCATCTTCAACCTCAGTCTTTAAAGTGCTTAAATGACAGAATTTAAAATACCTGCCATGGATCCTAACACAGAGAAGGCACTTCTTAGGGTTAGTATCTACTTTCTGTTTGCATTTTCAATGTTCCAACATTCTCTCCTCCCCTATAATTCATACTGGTAAAGTTCATATGCTTTTTAAAAAAATCTCTTCAATGTAGACAAGTACAGGTCAGATACCCACCTTTTTTATAACCCATGTTCTCTCTACTGTCATAAAGTACTGTCTATAAAATGTTGATCCATTAATAAGGCAAAGGTTGGCATTGATATCGTTCAATCAGGATGGTCCAGATATAAATTATCAAATCAACTGATTTCTGTCTTTTCAGAATTTGTCTGTCTTGAAAATTTTATTGTAAAAGTTAGTAGAAATTGAAAAACAAAGGTAGTTTTACCTGAAGACTGTAGAGTTTAGACAGAACTTAGTCACATCAGATGAACTATTTATTGTGTGTCACTAGTAGTGTGAGAGAACTTGTTTTACAAAAGAAACTTTGGAATCCATGTTCTATCTTTCTGCATGTTTTCTTTTGAAGAGTATTCACCTCTACCACCGGGTGAAGCTGATTTTATACAAACTAGTGCATTAGCTGCCTTCCTGCCTACATTGTATGTTACTATTTTTACATTTAATTTTGCATAAGTTAAGGACATTCACATTGGTTCATGGCACTATAAACATTCCAACATTTGTCCTTCACAAGATAATTATTTCATTAAGAGTAAATTACAATTTATTTAGTAGCTCCAGATAAAAATGGTAATTAGGTGGTAAACGGATGCTCTAAGATTTGAGGAGAACAAATTACCTTGGTATTTTAATGGAGAGTTTTCTAAGTTGAGAATTTTCTGAGTATACTATGTGTTATTTGAGTATTTGAGGGTTATTTGAGTTTTCTGAGTATGCTATGCTATGTGGCTAACGTGAGAGCGGATGATGATTTCTATAATTAATGAGCTCAAATTAAAAAAAGAAAAGAAAAAAGACTGACAGGTAGATAACATAGGGCAGGGTGAAGACAAAATTGTTATTGCAGGGAAATTATATTTGATATGACCACTGTAAGAAATGACTTTGTTGAACAGACTATTTTAAACAGGTCCATGAACAGGCTTTAGAAGGTTAGAATATTTTTCAACAACTACATGAAAAAATGGTCCTTTGTTTTGAAAACTCATTTAATGGAGGAACAGATCCATTGTTTTCAGCATTTTTCTTCAAGGGGCTTTGACTCCCAGAAAGTTAAGAACAAACACATAAGAGACTAAAATCTCATTCCGATTATTTGTATAGAAGTGAGGCTGTTAGAAATAAATGCCTGAAGGTCTCTAGGTGATGCCCTCTGGAGGACACAGCTCTGTAGTGGCCCATTCACCCACTGAAACACAGTCAGGCTGCCCAGGTGTCTGGCTCATCACTGTCCAGTCGAACTTTCTGTGTTGATGGAAATATTGTCTAGTTGGCTCTGTTCTGTAGGATGTCTGTTGAGCACTTGAAAGTGTGGCTACCACAACTAATGAATTGCACTTTAACTTGACTTAATTTTAATTGGTTCCAACTGCAGTAGCTGGACCGTGCAGATCCAGAGAAAGTGGATTTGCACCTTACGCGTCTGCTGGTTATGAGTTGGAGGACCTTGGTGCATCACTTGCTGATATAGCCATGTGATTTGGCATGCTTGGATTGCAGAGGGAAAATAGAAAACAGTGGTGCTCTTCTACAGAAATCAAAGCTTATTATGTCAGAGGGAGTTTTTCTAGGGCTTCACCATCCCCCCCGCCCCAATCCACAAATACATACTCCCAATGCAAACCCGTGTACACACACACACAAGTGCAGTTTTTGTAGGTTCTGGACACATTAAATGTTCATTGCCACGTTTTGTATTAAGATCCAGTCTCACCATCGCTAATAACATTATATAGCCGAATCCTTCAAGTCGCTATCAGAGGCAGCGCTTGCTGAATGATCAATGTGGATTGCAAGTGCTGGGAATTCAGAGTGGTTTAAGGGATTTGTAATGTAACATGTTGCCAGCTTGTCCTTTGGCAGCTGTATTGTTCTTGCCTAAGTTTGTGTTTTGGCTTAAGGTCTTGGGGTTTTGTGAGAAATTAGTTTAAATGACGTTTTCCTTGCTTTTGCTTTTAACTGTTGTGCACTTATGGATGCAAACTAAAAATGTCCTTTGGGAACCAGGGCTGTAATGTGTGTCATTTGGAGATATTTCTGTGATGATGGTTTGTGTGAGATCTTGCACTTACCAAGTGAACCAGGCGAAATACTTGTCATTTATCCATTCATTGCAGTTATTTTTGAGCCACACCCAGTGTGGCTACTAATGATATTTTCCCCCAGATGTCTGCGGATTGTAAACCTCTGACAGTTTAGAAACCGGAGTTGGGTAATATGATGGGAGAAACAGAGACGGCCTGTGAACTTGCACAAGACATTTAACTTCTCATCTAAAAAAACAGCAGTTGACCCGCACCATTTCTAAGGTTCCCTGTGCTCTCAAGATGTGTGTGTGTGTGTGTGTGTGTGTGTGTGTGTGTGTGTGTGTGTGTGTGTTTAGCTTTCCCCTAGAACCTGTATTATTAAAATGAACCCATAATAGAAGGTAATGGGAACTCTTGGGCAGTGCAGGAAATGTAGGGCTGGAGGATGTGTTAGCGTAGAGAAGGGACCAGCTAATGTCCAAGTTTGCGGCCCTCACCCCTGCCCATGGGTCCACAGCTCAGGTGGCCAGTGCGATGTCCTTTGGAGTCCTTGTGACTTGCTCTGGAGACAGTCATGCTTCATCCTGCACCCTGGACTCTGACTGCAGTGGCGGCCTCCTTTTCCAAGGTGTTGTGGGCCTTCCCCACTCTGCCTTTGCATCACATTCTCCTCAGTCTGGAACACCCCTCCTGCCAACCCACTCAGCCTCAGGGAACGTGCTGCCTTCCTAGGGAAACGACCTTTTGGATTAAGAAGGCCTCCTTTCGCCCCCCCCTCCCGCTTCATCCTCGCCAGCCACTGGCTAGTCTGAGCAGGCTCCGAGAAAGCACTGATGTCCTCATGTATTGAATAGCACAGGAGGACAGGTAATTCTCTACTGCATCTCTATTCCATCTAAAATCAAAATAGGTTGATTAGGGTGAGTTTTCCATCTACAAGTGCAACAAGACTTACCTGTTTCTTTCAAGTATGTAGTAGTCCACAGTTGTTAATACACAGAATAAAGAAGCAGGGGTATTTCTTTACTTCCCCTGTTTAACCCTTGCTTCAAGTCTGGATGAATACATGTGTTTAATTGGATGAGGTGACTGTGTATCAAAAACAGTTCAGTTCAGCTGTTGAGCTGAATGAATGAATGTTTTTAAAATAACCAACACTGTTGACTATCTGAGTTCCCACCTGACCTTCTTTGGTTTGTCAGAGGGGTGGGTGGAAATTTAGGGGCAATATAAGGAGAGTAAGCCACCTCCTCTGTCTCCACTTTCCTGCTGCCCTCTTCTCGCCTTCCTCCCTCCCTCCCTTCCTTCCTTTTTTCCTTCCTTCCTTCCTTTTTTCCTTTCTCTCTCTCTCTCTCTCTCTCTCTCTCTCTCTCTCTCTCTCTCTCTCTCTCTCTCTCTGTCTCTCTCTCTCTTCCTCCCTCTTCCTCTTACCTTTTCATCTTCTTACTTCCTATTTTACTTCTATTTTCTCATATTTTCTTTTCTCTTGCTGCCTTTCCTTGCATCTTCAGCTGATAAGTCAAGACATAAGCAACATAGCCATGGATACCTGTAAGTTTTACTGATTTTAATTATGCAATGATAATTTTTAAAACATATATTTATATAGACATAAAAAAGTCCTTTACACAGTTCTGATAGCTTTTGTATTACTGTTACTACTATAAATGATCTTTTAAAAATTGTTATATTCTAAAGCATAGAATCTGATTTTTTAGGCATTATTATATTTTGTGGAAAGAGACTCTCACCTCTTGACAGAGTGAATTGGTAATCTTTCCATTACTGTTATGTATGTTTATATGTGTATTATACATGTATGTGTGAATAGGCATAAATAACAACCAAAAAAATATCTACTTATTTTCTTTAAAATGTAATTTGCCACTAGTAATAAGGAGAAAGTGAATACATAACATTCTAGTTTAATTTTAGTAGAGCAAAATTTAAAATCAAACCTCAGCTTCTGCTTTGGTGTTTGTTAACTCAAATTTAAAATTAGACGTGTGGTAATGATTTGGCAGTTCTGATTTTCTCAGGGAAACCATATCATATTGTATGTGTGTGTAGCCTTTAAAAATAGATACTGCCATGAAGAGATGGACTTCATCACCTACACTCATAGCCAATGCCTGTGACTTGGTGGGCTTTGGAAACAGTAGCTGTGAGTTTGCCACTCTTCCGAGTAACATGAAATAGCAGCTTTGGCTGCGTTCAGTTCATCTTCAGTCAAAGCTTTTTTGTTTTAAAAGCTAACTGCTGAAGAGTAAACACTCTTGACCCCGATCGTAAACATCTATCCTATGTCTGATTAGTTTTAATTTTCACTGACCAAAATCATTTTGGCAGAAGAGTCATTGAAGAGTTCAATGGCCCAACAAATTACACAAAACCCCTCGTTTTTCTCACATAGGCATCTACTGGGACCCATTATCCATTTGAAAACATTTGTGCTCTGGTACTGACAATCTCCGTAAATATATATTCTGAAGCTAATGGTGTATATAAAAGAGTTTCGACATGGATGACTGAAAAAAAATGTTTCTGTGCATCCTGTCTTCTGTCAGTCCTCTGACGGATTCATGGGTGATCATTAATGTTAGAGTTTCCATTTAGATTCTAAAGCTTTAGGCCATGACCATTGTTCAGTCTCTGTTTGATTACCTTTCCATTGGGGGACGTGATCGTTGTCATTTTGGGCTACTTAGGTGATGGCCAGGCTGCCTGGATCTTGAACTGCCACTTTTAGCACAAATCTCCTCCATTTTTATGGATTCTTCAAGCCCTTGCTGTCCGCACCCACGCTTTGCATTAAGGTGTTCGTTGAAAGACTACATCTGTAACCTGGAAGGGAAAGGGCAGCAGAGGGTTTGGGGCTGACACTTAGCTGTGAAAATACACAGCAATTCCTTGAGATCTGCCTGGACATTGTTTCTGGAGAGTCACACATGACTAGGACAGAGGCATTTGGGTTTGTCGGTGGTTGAGGGGGTTCAGGCTGCCCCAGGCACTGTGGGTCTGTGTGAGAAGCAGAGTTGAGCTAAGGAAGGCTTGCGTCTGACCCTGCTTTGACGTTTGCTTTGTGCAGCCACTAATCCAGAAAATTCTGCCTGAGGCCCAAGGCCCTGCCTCTAATCTACAGCAGGGTCTCGTTTTGTCAGGGAGCTACAAACAGCCTGTTGCAGTCAGAAGAGACAGTGTTTTCCTTTTCACGGCTGGATGGACATAAAGTAACATGTGAATTTGACAAACTACACCAGAAATTCCCCTTCCCTAAGAATTATGTACTGAGGTTTTGATTCTTAATCTGAACTGTATGCAGCTGTTGGGTTTTGGCTTATTATAGACCTTTCTGTAAAATCCAATTTATTAAACATTCTCCCATTCTGAAGAGGACTGGACTAACCAGCTCCCCGTGAGAACATTCCTCTCTCCTCTTGCTTGCATGAGCCTCTTGGAAGCAGTCTTACATCTCTACAGTAGATACCGCCCCACAGTCATTTCATCACATGATGGGAGGGGACTAAGACAATTTTATGTGGTCTGTTGCACTGACTGTGTTTTAGGGCTTGAAACCCTCTTAACATCTTGGCCAGATCATGGAATATTCAAGCAGGCATTAGTCTTCTAAATCAGATATCCCCATTTGCTATCAGATTTGGCCCGTGTAGGCCAGCCTCTACCTCTCCTTCTGGGTCTTCTATGTGGACCTGGCCCAGGCAGAAGACTGGCAATACTTGGGTGCACTCTGGCTGCACTCTGTACTCGCATTTTAGGACTGGGCAAAAGAATCGACTAATATATTATTTGAAATTTAATATAAAATTTATTGTTCCTAAGAGAAATACGTGACCTGCCATGCACTTCGCATAAAAGAAATCAATGTAGTAGAGTAACTCCTAATGTCAAATTAACAAGTTTTCTGTGTGAGGTTTTATTTATCTGAAATCTGTCTTGTGTATCAATTTATCGTAGATTATATTTGATTTTGGAACAACTTGCACCTACGTATCATAATTGCTTGAATTCCAAAGTTACAAAATATGTTCACATGTTTTTTTCTCTTAAAGCTAGAAATACAATTTACTCAAATAGTGAATGTTTAATAAGCTACCTATCTATATGTTGGAAAAACGTTGAGTTGTTAAACAAAAACTAAATTCGGTCTTCTTTAGGAGCATGTGATTTAGATGTGGTGTTATGTGATGTGACAGCAAATTGTGTAGGGAAAACACCAATGTCAGCTTAAACTTGCAGAAATGAATGTGAGGAAATCAGTGTGGAAGTTTGTTTGAAGCCTGGTGAACTCTTAATTAGTCTGAAAATGGGATATTTCCAAGTGGTTGATATTTTTGAGCATATCTACGAGGGTTTGGAAAATGTTTTTATACCTATATTTACATTGGTATGTCTGATATTTAGGGCTTCTAACCATTGCTGCCCCAATAATGGGTACATAGCAATTATTCAATAAGCAGTTCTGCAGTGAAGAAATTAATGAGTGGAACACACACACACACACACACACACACACACAGATACGCACACACGAAAGTACAAGGAGTTGAAAGCTTGTTGGATGTCCTCATTTGCCAAGTTCCCTAGTGACAGTTTGCTTTGTAACACTTCTGGTTAATTCAAGCCTTTCCCAAAAGAAAGGTAATTAAGTGTTTTTGGTTTTAAACAGTTCCATTTTTATACTGCAGGTGACAAATGAGGAATAACCAGCTTTAGCTTTTAACAAAATGAGTAATTACACACAGAAGGTACTGCCAATAACATTGAAATCAAATTTGTCATTTAATCCAGTGCTGTTTTGAATTTGCTTTGTGTATTGATGGGGAAAATGTGCTCAAGAATACACCACTAAATTATTAATATAACTGAGAGAATTAGGATAATTTTAAAAGGTTTGAAAACAAAGTGGCAAATGTTTCAAAAATTATTTAAATCTAAAGCAAATGAAATAAGAGCATTGTGATATAATAGTTTTATAATAATATCAACTTAAAATTGGTATTTTCCTTAAATAGATGCTTTTACCTTAAAAGGTGTGCTAATATGATTCATTTTTTTTTAAAGTTCAACTGATGTCCAACTGTAGGCTCTCTCTGTGGCCCCAGAAACCAGACTGTATGGGTTCAAATTCCAACACTTTTAGTTTCTTCTTGTATTATCATGCGCGGGTAACTCAACCTCTGCCTCCATTTCCTCATCTGTAAAATGGGAATGATAATAGGATATCATACATAGGGTTGTTATGAGGATTAAATGGGCTGATACACGTAAATCACTTAGAGCCACGCTTGCCACATGGCTGTGTTTACTAAGAGATTATTATTAATTATCTTCATTAGGGCAAGGATTTGTAGGTTTCAATTTTAGCCTTAAGCTGTAAGGATTTTTTTAACTAAATTTTTATTGCAATGTGTTTTGTAACTTCGGTGTTCAAAGTACCTGTGATTCCTGTGATTCCCTTGAAACCTAGGGAAATGATTTAATATCCTTTCATTAAAAAGTGTTTACATGTATTATCTTAGTAACAATAATAGAAAATGACTACTCCTGCTGCTTGAGTGGTCATTCAAAGCCAGTTTCCTGAGGAGGTGGAGCTCAGTATGTCATATTTAACCAGCATTCTGTAGCTGGTTCACACTGAGAAAGCCTTGGTCAAAACTCTTCTACAAGAGGAAAGGAAAACTTTCCTACCTATGTGAGGTTGGGGGAGTTTTGGGAACTCATATGTAAGATGACTCTCTGGGTTTCAGTACCTTTAAGTGGGTTTGTTTTTTAAAAATACATAAAAGTAGATAACAGTGTTTTAGTTCAAATATGAAACTGTAGATGAATGTCTGCATATTATTCATCTAGAGGAAATTCTGTGTTGATTGAAATAACATATTTCAGCTAGAGATATAGTCTCATCAGTTTGAAATAGGTCATAGTTCATCAAGGTGATTGTTTTCTAAACTGAATGATCAGTAGAATCGCTTGATAAAGGTCTTGAAAAATACATTTGGCCGGGCCTCATCCCAGACCTATTTATTCATAATTAGAGGGTAGGGACTGGACTCCTAGCCCGAGGAATTCTGGTGCACAGCCTGGTGGGTGGCACCTGGGGACACTCCTGTGCCTCCCTCTAAAGCACCTTGGTCCAGTGCCATCCAGCATGTGAGTGGATCCACCAGCAATGGGGTTTCGAGAACTTTGCTCTAATCAGCCGTTGCAGGTGAGACATAATGTGACTAGGAAAATCACGCTTACTAAGGATCGAAGGATATTTTGAAAACTGAATTTTCCTTTCCTTTTTTTATTTTTGTGATTTTCAAAAAACTATGTAATATCTCTTAGAGAAAGTACATGTAAAATCCAAGAGAATTCTTGATATCCTTTTATTTTTCTTGGATCCAAAGCTCCAGAGCTGTTTCTTTGACATACAAATTATGTGTTGAACTGCAGTGTATGTGGGCAGAGCATGTAGCCGGAGACAGCGCTGCTCCCAAACTCTGAATTCTCACAAGAGATCAGGGACCAGTTTGCTGGTGATTCAACCACAATTCACCCCAGTTCAGAGAGGAGATCACTTCCAATTCCATCACTGCTTTCATGGATACTATAAAGAATGCTCAAGCATTCTGTTACCTGATGTCATGACCAATGTATGAGAAGCGACAAGAGGAGCAAAAGCATAGCAGAATGCTCTAAAAAGCTTTTCCTGAGAATAACTAGAACAAGGGGATTGCATGTCTGTTGGGGATTCAGAACCTTTAGTCAGTTGTTACTATCCATGCGTTGCCAGACTCCTCGTCCACGACCTCACCGTCCTCCTGGCACACACATGCAGCCCAAGGTCCAAGCAGAGTCTCTTCTTACTTGTAATGGGACAAAGGGCTGAGACTTGATATTTTCTGAGATAGCTGAGGAGGTGAGTCCTGCCAACATCTGGGCTGTCCCCCAGGGAAGATAGAATATTTCTAGAGAAAAATGAGCCCACATTTGACGGGCGGATTTCATGCCATTGCACACCCCCACCCCTCCCACTCGGCGGTTGGATATCTTCTGGAGCTTAATATCCATGGAATGATAGATTCTCATGGCCCCTTTTTCTTATAATATTCATGTGTAACCTTGAACCTCTAGGCTGTCACAAGTATGAGGGTTCCATGGTACCAACTGTCTCCAGTTACATTGAAGGATTCACTCTAAGTTCTGACTGGTTCTGACCAGAAATTCTCCAAGTAGGTGCTTTGATTCTGCCTTTTCCTCACCTGCAAAGTACTTCAGGGCTGTGGACCTGCCGCCCTATAGCCACGTCTAACCACAGGCACCCCCATCTTTGGGGACCACTTGAATTCAAGGACTTTTCTACCTTTGACATTGGTTTGCTCCCCATTGCTCTCCAGAATATCCTAGGATGTTATACAATGTCAAGTAACTTTTATTTTAAATAAGGATTGGCATTTGAACTACCGTATGTCATAGGCGCATGCCTGCCAGAGCTAAAAGGAGACGCTTATCACGTCATGTCCTGGCTTGGGAGCAGTTGGGGATGAGTAACCACTTGACTTGGGTTACTGGTGGTTCTCCTCACTGCGGTCCCTATCTGAGATGACCTGGAGCTGTGCAGCACCAGTGTCCAGCCCTTACGTTGAAAACAGATAAAGGCTTTAAAAAGAGGAGTTTTTGAGTGTTTGAAACATCAAAAAAAAACAAACAAAAAAAACATAACATGAAGGAGCAGTGCCCTGAAGATAGTGAAGAAGCTTCCTTTGCACAGAACAAAAGCAAACCAAGAATGACAGTAAGAGGTGTGTAGCTGAGGCACAGGAGACTGTAGGACTGTGGAGATTGTCACCAGTGCTGTCACTGGATTCAGGAAGGAGCAGGCAACGTTCTTCTCAGGCACTTAGTGTTATGGGAGTGATACTATTCTCCAAAAAGGCAAAAAGAAAGCAAGATGCTACATCCTGACAGGGCAGGATAAGGTAGAGACATCGGATGGTCTGGTAAATGGGAAATAGCTGATGCCTGCATGCACAAGTGCAGTTTGGAAGTTTTGGTAAGCAAGCTGCACTTTGGGTGCTACAGAGGTTCCTCGGGCAGCTCAGGAGCTCCTGGGTAAGCGCACACACACATCACAACTGGGTGAAGCCTGTGATGTGAGATATAGGAGTTGAGGAGCAGTAGGCCAAGGGGATCCGGGAAGACTTCATGGCTGAAAAGGATGGGTAGGATTTCAGTAAGTGGGAAGATGGAAACTGTGGGCAGGAGGGAAGGGCAGCTGAAGGTAGAATGAATGGACACTGGACAATGGGATGTCATGAATGACAAGACAAGCAATATGTGTTCACTGGCCACAGGAAGCCATGGGCGTTTTGACAGGACAGATGCTCATGGCCGTGTGAAGGATGGGGGGATGGAAGAGAAGGTGCTGAGGAGGTCGTTACGAGACAACTGTGGTTGTGCAAGTCTCAAGATGTGATGATGGCAGCAGAAGGAGAAAGGAAGGGGCCAGAGGGGGTAAGGGAAGAATTGCCCAGCATGAGGAATTGGTTGGATACAGAGATCTACAAGGATGGAAGTAACACAAGTGGGACCGATCACTCATATCCCCAGGGAGCCACAGGACATACCTGAGATAAGGATGAAGTTGCTCCAGTTGCACAGTGATGAGCTTACTCAGTCCTCAGGAGTCCAGCCCGATGAAGGGAGGGCAGGGTCAGCAGGAGCTCAGGCGGCGCCTGGTGTCCTCAGCAACACAAGGGTTTTGCAGCGGAGGTGACTGCCAGCCCCTGCCTCGGCTGCCTTGATGTCCGCCTCACAGTAGAGAAGCTAATCTTGCCCAGGCTGGAAGTCTTGTAGGTGGTCATGAGTGAGAACAACTGATGCGTGAGGCAGTAGCGTACATAGCAGGCAGGTGGGAAAGTGGGAGGTCGGGAGACTGCTGCTCTAATGGCTGCAGATCCAGAGCTGGGCAGTGACTGCTAAGGGCCTTTCTCAGCTTTTTTAGAAATCTGAAAGGGTTGTCCAACAGGTGCCGGCCGTGCAGTACAGTTCATCACAGAGCAAATTACTTGTTGCGCAGTAAAGGAAGTTAGCTTCCGTAAAAAACTTGACAGACGACAGGGAATCTCCTGGCTCCCAGAGTTTGCTTTTTCATGTCTTCTGCTCCCCCCAGATTCCCAGCGCCTTGAACCCGGCCTGTGAATGGGACTGAGAGAGGGCCAGAAGGCTTTGGCCTCGTTTGACCTGCTCCTAGCTCTGCTTCAGGGGTGTGGCCTGGTGGTCACAGCACGTGCGAGTCTGCGCCTGTGAGCATCCAGAGGCAGAGAGCGTAGAACCTGACACTGTTAACAGCTGAACCTCCAAACAACCACCCTTTCTAAGACTTTAAAGGAAGAAAAGATCACATTTACTGAAGCGACAAAACAGATTAAATACCAAGGAGTAACGTACCATGAAGTAGGTAAAATCTATATGTAGAAAATTGTAAAATACGCCTACAGAATGCAAAAAGAATTTTAACAAGTGGAAAGGCATGCATCACGTTCTAGAATAGGAAAATTCAAGGTCATGACTATATCGATTTTTCCTAAGTTAATTTATTAAATTCAGCACATTCCTGATAAAACACCAACTATTAAAAAACACAAAAGCAGGCAAGTGGATTCTAAAGTTCACAGGGATAAATAAATAAGAACTACCACATATTAAATACATTGTAAAGCCTTAGTAATTAAAAGGTGGTACTGATATATGTTAATAAATAGAACAGTGGAACAGATTAGAAAAAAACAGATATAGTCCCAAATATTTATGGGAATAAATAAAAGAAATGGAAAAAAGTGTCATTTTTAATCAATGGGGGAACATGAACTACCAACTAAATGTTAAGACAACTGGGTAACCACACGGAAGTATGTAAACTGTTCCACACACCGAGGCTAAATTTCTAGTAGATCAAATGTTTAAATAGTTACATGTTTAAAAAAATTAAGCCACAGACATCCTGATTTGAACAAACCAACTGTATAAAGTTATCTTGAGGCCATTGGAGAAAACTGAATATAGATCAAGTATTAGATGATAACAACTAGCTTGTTAATTTTGTTAAATATAATAGAATGATGGCTATGCAAGAAATTTTCCATACTGTTTTTAAATTTTTGCAATATATAGGGGTAAAATAACTTGCTATCTTGGATAAACTTTAAAGTAATTTTGTAGACACGGAGAGATAGAAGCAAGTATGGCAAAGCTTTGATAATTGTTGAATCTAGTGGTGAGGACAAGGGGTCATTGTAGCATTGTCTCTGCTTTATGTAGGCTTGAATTGTTTTTCAAAGTCAAAAAAATTAAGTACCAGAATAAAACATAGAATTTCTTCATAGATAAGTGTTTGGCAGACTTTTCTACCTGATTTATAGTCCAGAAGCCATGAAAGAAAAGATTGATAAAAATCGACTCTGTTAAAAAAAAATAAAAAAACACCAAAGGGAAAGCAAAACTATTCACAACTCATATCACATACATATGGCTAAAAATTAATATGGACACTTCTAGAAATCCTAAAAAAAAGTGCCAACACTAGAAAAATTGGCAAAACATATAAACCTGCAGCACACAGAAAAGGAAAGAGGAAATTTAAATGAGTTTAAAACATGTGAAAAGATGCTCAGCGTCATTCATAGTAAGAGAAAGAAAAATGGACTGTGACTGGGAAAGCCCAGAGCTGTAAAGATCTAGAAGTCTGTCCTACACTCAGACGGGGGAGACTGGCGGGGAATGAGCACCGCAGGTGGAAAATGGTACAATATCTAGGAGGAGCAATGCGTCATGTTTGTCTGAATTGCTTCAGATATGCTTACATTCAAGGTCATACACTGTAGCTTGGTGTGAAATAGCAAACGATTGGAAACTTTGATGCCCATCCATAGGGGCCTGGTGAAGTGAATGATGGAGTTCTGTACAGTTGTTGGACAATGGAGATTATGCCTGGGTGCCTGTGTGGGAAGATCGCCGAGTGTACTTTATATTTGTGTATAAAAAAAAATCAGCATTTATTTGTATTTGCATACATAAAGGAATTCTGTAAGGACAAACGAGTGAGGTTGAAGACTGCAATATTTCACTGTGACCCTTCTTCTACTTTTTAGCTTTATTCGAATCGCATGAAATCAAGAAATTACAACCATAAACTGGATTTTAAAAGACTGCTGTGGACTCAAGACATAGAGTCACCTTTGCAGATCAAGTGCTGGCTTTATGTATTACATCTATTAGCAGTGTAATTTTATATGAATTGAGTGAAGATCCAAAAATAACAGTTAGGTCATTTGAAAACACATGCCTTGGGTGCCCATTAAATGGGCTTTTCAATATATGTTTTGTTCAACATGTGGGCTGAACGGTCCTGGATGGGTACCCTGAGTAAGTAAGATACTGTGAGTATTCTGAGAGAGAAGTTTCCCTCCGCTCATGCCTGTATCATTTCATCACCTTCCCCTGATCCAGACAGCTGCTCCATTAAATATGAATACCAAATATGTTTCAAAAGTACAGGTGAAGACATTAGATGAACTGTCTGACCAAAAATTATATCATGATTCTTAGGAGATTTTTAGCTTAGAGCCAGAGCTCTTTTACTGTGTTAAGACTTCAAGCGTTTGCTTGAGGAATGCTTTTTCATTTTGGGTTTTCAAAGCTACACATTAGCACCTATTTTATGTACTTAACATCATGCCCAACTGAATTCCTTCTTTGAAAGACAAAGATTGCTGTCTTTAGTCTTTCAGAGAATAAAATTGCTAACCTCTTGCCTTCTCCACCCATTCTTTTCTTCTCTGTAAGAAATAAAGGGTTCAAAATATCATTCACTCTTTCATTCTGTGTCAAGGAAGAGGATGAGAGAGAAGGGCAGGTTGTGGGGTTCTTCCACAGCCGGTCCTTCCTGGGACGAAGTACCTTTCAGTCCACAATTGTGTCGCGCTCAGCACTTGTTGTATTGAATTCCCATCCAGGGCAAAGAAGGCACTCTGAGCTTCCGGTAGTCAGTTCTTAACAAGTCCTTTTTTATCATCTTAACAGGAATGAAAACGTTTTAAATATATTTTTTTGTATCTCTACCCTCTTTCTTTTTAAAATTAGATTTAGACACCTTTCAGACTTGACAGTTTGCATCTTTATACATTTTATAGCAAAGCCATGAAAACTGCAGTTTAAAATTGACACAATTTACATGTTTTTACTTAGAAGGCATGATCCCACAAGCATGTATATCCTATACATAAATGGAAACGATTGTCTTTTCTTTCTTTCAACAAATCTTTCTGGTGCTGAACATTGAACATATCCTAACCCTTTTATGGACGAGCACAGTTGCTCGGGGATTGTGGGGCTGGGGAGGAAAAGTCAAGGCATGCAAGCCAGTGGTGTTGAAACACGTACTATGTCAGGGGCACCTCATGGAACATCCCACAATGTTCTCCTTGTTTGACAGTTATTGCAGAGTAATCCAAACCATGTTGACATGGACAGGATTTCTTTGGTAGGTGTTTCGGATTGCTACTAGCACCACAAATTGTTAAAAGCAAAAAGATTGACATGTAACCTAAGAACCCCGGGCTCCATGTTTTGAAAGAACATGACCACGTCACTCACATAGATTCCAAACGTTGCCACAGGTTTGGACTGGGTGGGATTTATAGTGCTCCCAACAGGCCGTGAACTGGTAAACAGAGACACAGTTAGAAGGGTGAAGCAAACTGAGTAATGATCCAAGCGAGCATTAAATGTACAGGTGATAAATTAGAAAGGAATCTGTGTTTTTGTGTGTCAGGAAAGAGCATAATGGGAAGAGAAGAGAAGGATAAAGAGGGAAAGGAAAGAGGAAAGTGTGGTGCGGAGCAGTAGATGACCCACCTGTAATGGTGTCTCCAGCAGCCTGTACTGAGCTGAGCGCACTGTTATAGACATGAGTGTCCTCCGTCCTTGGAACAACCTTTTGACCTTCATCATTAGCAGGGATAATTGGCCTACCAGGCACATAGCTAGAAAGCACCAGAGCTTGGGTTTGAACTCCTGCCTGTCTGAAGAGCTCAGGCCCTTAACCTCTGGGCTGCTTTTTACATTAAGTATCCTCTGTGGTATGTGATTAGTCACCTGCCATTCCATCAGAGCTGAAAGCCATGGGTTCAATCCTGAAATGGACTTAAGTCCCTCCAAGAATCGAGGCCAGAAGTGGCTGTGGGCTAGGGTGAAAGAATGCATAGAACTCTGCTGGACTAAACACATTTCCCCTTTTAGAGAAATGCATGAGAATGCAACTCTGCCTAATAATGGTTTAGAACTAAGCATCCTGGTCATGGATAAAGAATAGCACATTTTGATCTTTCTAATCACTTTTAGTTCCAATTCTGGGCTCTGGTACATCTGATGTGTGCATTGGTTTTAGATTAAAACATGGCATGTGGCGTTTTGGAAAACAAAATGAAATAAAACTCCAGGGGAGATTTTTTTCTATGCCTTTACCCTGGGAATTTATTTATGCTGGTATTGTTAGCTATTTTCCTTGGATGACAAACTTGTATAATTGTAGTAACATGTTTCTGAGATGCAGAGGATGGAAACCACAACAAAATGCAAACCTTTCAAGTTAGCACATGAGTAATGTATATTAATGACAGAGAGAAATGAGCCAGGAAAAAGGATTTTCAAGCAAGAATGCCACAGACTTCAGGGGAGTGCCTGTGTCCTGGGGTTATATTATATCTGATTTCTAGAAGTGAGTCACTCGCCATCTGAGTGTTAGAAATAAACTGGAACTTAATCATAAGACGTATTGGTGTAATTTGGGAGAGTCGGTCATCATTCTAACTGTAATCTCTCCCACTGAAGGGGTCCCGGGGAGGGGGCTCTGCTGATGCTACAGTGGGAATTTAGTTAGGACACTCTGTCCTTGTCTCATCTCCCCCTTGCCCTGGCTCACTGGGAACTCGTTTGGTTTTGTTTTTGTCGTAATTTCACCCCATCATGTTTGAGGGGGTCCTTTTTCCCCAAACTCTGGGGCTGATCCAATTTGAATCACACATTCTCTAATAATATTTGTTTCAGTGCTCCCCCAGGCAACCAACTGAAGGATTTAAATGATGCTGGTGTTTAAAAAAAAGAGGCTGTGAGTTCTTACTGTCTCGACTTTGCTGCTCGTGCCACCTTAGCCACCCTGATCACCCCTCCATGAATGAGGAGGTTCAGGGAGCCGTGGTTCTCAGCCCAGACTGCACCCTGGATCACCTAGGGAGCTTTAACAAGATCCCCAAGCCTGGGTCCCGCCTCGAGATCCCGGTTCCGGTGCCGTCACTCTGGGGTGTGGCTGGGGCATGGGGAGCTTTTAGGGCTGCTTGGGAGAGTCGAACAGTGAGCTACAGTGCAGAACTGCTAACCCAGAGCATTTCCAGAGTGCTTTCCAGCCCTAGAGCTCCTTCTACCAAGAGTTCCCAGATGAATTTGACTGCCCCTTTCTGGTTCCTGGTCTGTGTCATATATAACGAACGACCAAACTTCCATTAAATTTTTCAGCGATCCTTGTAAGAATCTCATCTAGCTCAAAGTATTAAACAGTAGAGTGCCTTTTTTGCTGTGTGCAGCGTGTTTTATCAGATCATTCATGGGCTACCTGTAAATGGTCTCTTTCCCCACTTGCACTTCTTCCATTCAGAATAGCAAACCACACAGAAGGGGGCTCGAAGTAACAATACTCTACTTAGTATATACTTGATGGATATCTTTTCACATTTATTGTAAATCATATTCACCTGGCAGGCTGTGGTTCTTGTATCCCATGAGAAACCCAAATCTTGTCTATGTGACCACCTGGGAACTGATTTTGTTATGTTTGCTTCCTGTTGGAAGACTACACGAAATTTCAAGGAAAAAAAAAAAGACTGAACAAAAAATATGCATAGAAAAAAATTAAAAGAAAGGCAAAGATTCTTGTGATTCAGAACTTGTTCTAAATTTTCCAGGCAAGAAATAAAAACAGCTGTTACCTTGTGAGTGTGCCCGAAGGTCAAAGTCAGGCCCAGGAGTTAAGAATTGTCCTAGGGGTCAGGCATGGACTCCCACAGTCTGAGGCCCACATTCTGTGTCTCATGCTTGACTTGCTCAAACTGGTTATTGTAGAAATAAAATATTCCTGCTATAGAACACTTTTTTTTTCTTTGCCAAATCAGTGTGATCAAATATTTCTGAAACTAAACAAAATGACATATTGGCTTGCAAGGGTTATCCACACCCTTACATTAATAATAAATAAAATAACTGAGCTGCTGCTGGGAGAGAGCTGGGAGAGGCTATTTTGTGCTCAGAAAGATGCCCTGAGGCAGCTGTAGATAGCATTGTTTTTGTTCAGTTTTGGCTGGGCTGGTGTGTGCATTAGCTCATGTTCCAAATCTGTCACCCGAAGAATGTAGCGAGAATCTTGTTTCAATCTATTCTCTCTCACTTTACCCTTTCCTTAGCCAGAGTCCAGTGTCTATACAGTTCCGATTGCCAAGACTGGAGAACAGCAGTTTTGAATAAAACCTAACAGGCTTTTCACATGATTCATGGGAAAACATACAGGGGCTTATCCCACTAGCCCCAGGCACACATTTCTAGGCCCTGTTCCCCACTTGCTCCGAGGGTAGTTGGTACTGACTTTTGGAACATGTGGAAATTATCCTTTCTCTAATGTCAACACGTCTTCACTGAAGCTGGGGAGAGGAGAGAGGAGCCATGATCATGAACTTGAATTTGGACTTCTGGTTGGTCCTCTCTGCCCTTAAAAGCTCATGCAGGAATCCAGGGCTTTTGGGCAGCTTTCAGGGAACAGACAGCCCTTCCTCTGTCCCATACCCACATGTCCAGAACCCCCTGGTTAACCATTTTCCTCATCTCTCACTTGCCCTGTGTTTTAACCTCTCTGGGGGTCAGTTTCCTCACCTGTGAAATGGGAACAGGTTTACTCACCTTCATGGCAACAGAATCACATGAAGCTGTGTTGACTAAAGCACTTCTTAAATTATAAAACTCTTTATGATCTCCATTTCGTGAAGATTAAATGAGATAGTGAAAGCACTTTGCAGTTAAGGACTGTAAGTGGAAAGTGATCGTGTTACAAATTTACGCTTACTGTATGAAGACTGCTGTGCTTGGCACTAGGTGAGAACGTGGTTTCTTTTGGAAGAAGGGAGGACAGGGGAGAGTGCAGGAGGATGAGGTAACCCCTCTGGCTGCACCCTGATATCTCATTAGCTGTCGATTCGTTTCCCAAACCCCTTAGCCACTCTGGTTGATGGCTTGCTGAGATGCTCTTACCAGGAACTCTGCATCCAAAGGGAAAGGGATTTTCAAAAGACCAATTACAGATGGATGCACAGCCGCAGAGCCCACCTGGCATAGCCGAGCTTTTAGCAAAGAAGTTCCCATAAAGGGAAGGGAACTGTGGTGCCACCTGCACTCTCAGACGTGAAACCTGTTGCCTCCTCATGCAGGGATATAAACACACGGTGGTGAACACCGCAGAAAAGGATGTTTGGGGCTGGTCCCTGGGCAAGGCCTGCAGGGTGACGAGCCCACAGGCTATGCGGCCACAAGGGCAACAAGGACAGTGGCCCTCTGCCGAGCGGCCACAAACCCGCCTAGGGTTAAGGGACACCAGGTGGTGTACGTGGATGCCAGAGGGAAGGCAGCTTCGTGACGTGGGTCTCGTCATCTGCGCCGGGATGGGTGGCCTGCTGCCCTCATTCTGTGTTGAGCGCCATTGAAGGTGGAGCATAACCCATCACATAGAACCACCGGGCATTTGGAGAATGTATGTGTGACCGTGCGATGTGGCACCAGCTCCTTGGGTGGAAACAGAGAACTGAAATCAAGAGCAAGAGTGGTTTGCAGGCCTTGTCCCAGGGAAGTATCTATTCTTGCCTTGAAAATGAGTTGAAAGGTTTGCCCACCCTAAAGGTATTTTGTTCTGTTTCTACATTATTCATCAAGAAACTGGTTAGTAGAATGAATGGCATTCTCTTTCTTTGCTACTCGGCTGAATAACTATTGCCAGTACACTCCTGTTTCACCATCCTTTGTAAATAAGTGTCATTGCCATCAGGGCACTTCATGCTCAGCGCGCATGGGCTAAAATCCAGGAGCCCTACATAGCCTTTGCTGTGGTGTGTGTGTCGCCTGTAGGGTACCATCCACAAGAATCCCAAATTCCATGAAGGAGACAAGTATAATTGGGGCTTTCAGTTCCTGCTTCAGCAGATGTAGGGCAGCAAAGACATACTAAGGAGATGTGAAGGGGTCCTCCACCATCGGCCCAACCCCTCCTCCCCTCTACCCCTAGTGTGGCCTTAACTTTCTAGAAGCTTCCCAGCCTCTTCTCAGCAGGGGCTGGGTGAGAAGCCAACCAAGCTTTGTAGAACTGGGTGTACATTAGTAAAAGGGCTTCTTGAATCTCCAAGGATAGGGTTTGGAGTCAGTACATTTAACATGTTGTCTTTTAAAAAAAACAAAGAAAAAAAACAATAGGATTTATGTAATTTCTATGTTGACTACAGCTTACTATGTGTGTGGTGTTAAACATTCTTAATAAAATTTGACACATTGTCCAAAATATCATGTTGCTAATTGGGGAAGTTCCATAATGTATTATTGTTTTCCTTAGAGGGTTTGGGCTGGAGGTGAATTGCCCAAGCGCTGTGAATTTCGCTGCACAATGACGGACACCAGCTACGTAGGGAGGGGCAGGCATTTGACATATGTAAGTTTTGATAATCAATCTGGCCAGAGTTGCGTGAAGACAACCTGGTTTCTGATGGACAGGTAACCAGGGACCTCATGCTGACCTGGAAACTTCTTGGAGGTCAGGGAGGGAAGCAAGGAGGGAGGGAGGGAGGGAGAGAAAATGTCTTCAAGTTCCACAACTAAAAACTTTGGGAACTTCAGGAACAGCAGCTGAAATTCTTTACGTGCAGATTTCAGGGCAAGCTTCAGGCACTTACCAGTTTATTTCCGACTCTTAGCTCCTGTCAGAGCCTGCAGATGGTTCTGGGACATTTTGTACCTTGTTTGTACTTTTAAAATACAGTGAAATTTTTATAAAACATTGGTATAAAATTACAGAACCTGTCCTTTTTCCCAAGTGCCCTCTCATTATACAAATATTAACACGGCAGCTATCAAAAATCTTGGGCGTAACACAGATATTAGGGCCACAATCTTCAAGGTAGCTTAAGCCTGTATTTGTTAACTTTCAATGTGACCTTGATTATCCAATGTCCTGCTTTTGTTTAAAACTTCAGTATAACAAATCAATAAATGATATTTTTTTCCCTTTAAATTTGGACACTCAGTTGAAATCAAGCATATTTCTACCACGCTTTTCTAGTCCTAAAAAATGAGGAAGAACATAAGTGAGTAGAATTAACTTTCATCTAAGCCTTGGCTATAAAAGAAACATTTAGGTAAATTATTTGAATTTTGTTTGGACTTACCATGTAATAGTCACACAGATTTTGCTTGAAAATCAACTAGGCTTTCTTTTCTAAGATAACATTATACTAACGATGCTCACTTTGCAAATTTTCACAGTGGTTGTGTATGCCTACTGTTAATATGGATCATATTAAGTCTTCCAAAAAGCCACCTGCCCTTTCCCAAATACCTGTCAGAGACCCCGTACCCGTGGATCCCTTGACATTTAAATCTCCATCAAGGAGGCCTCACCTTAACTGGAAGAATCTTGGCAGCAAGAAACTAAATAGCACCTCGGTAGTTCGGGTGGAATTTTAATTTAGGAATTGTAGTAAAAGGGAACCTACCTGTATTCAGCTTTTGTGAGTATCTATGCTCCTAGGAGACTCTCTTGCTCCTCGTCTTGTGAAATATTCATGTGGCTTTATTTTCATATTCGAAGATACGTAATATGTTGAAAAATAGAATATGTGTCTATGACACTTAACCACCTAAATGCATTAATATTGTTTCCAAGAGGCTCCTTAGCATGCACTAAGTGTAAGAGCAGTTTCTAGCGCTAGTATAAAGTAGCAGAGATGGTGGGTAGCAGAGCAGGCAGGCACTCTGCCCTTCCTTCCTCCTGCGCCCAGAGCAGACCCAGAGCACTCGGTTTCCCCTCCGTGGGTGGGTAAGCACCCTTCTCAGCGCGGAACTTCTCCTAGCCATAGCTAATAGTCCAAGTAGGTGTGAGAGTGCTGTCTGCTGCCCTGGTGTATCCTGGAGCACCTAACATTCTGTAATAACTCACCTATTTAGGAATATTGTTAGCTCTGACTCTGCCAGTTTAAAAGAGGTGGGGGGTGGGGTGGGAGGAATAAAACAATAGTGTTCTGTGGCTTTGGAATTTCTTCTTTTATCCTGTGTGAGATTCTGAATGAAATGTTCACACCGATGTCATGCTTATATACAAAAGAATATGTTACTGTGGTACGTTATTGCATCAGTTTATATACAGACCTATTATTTTTTTTATGAGACTGCCTCATTTTTATAACTATCAATATTTAGTTTATAACATGGACAACTGAAAACAGCAAAAGCCCTTTTATTTAGCTGATAATAAAGTCTCCTTAGTTTGGATTCCATGGGTATTTATGGCCCACAGTTATACTATTCAACAGATACTTATCAGGGGGCAAGGGGTGGACAGCTCTAGGACTGGCTGGGGGGAGGCGACACCGACACACCAGGAGTTGGAGAGACAAGCCAGCAACAAAATCACCAGCATTTCCAGAGTATTTGGTATTTAACTCACATAATATAAATTTCACCTACATTAAAATAAAAGGCCACTGGGCATGTGGAACATTCTATTATACCTTTATTTTAGTTGTTTATTATGGGAACAGAATTTTCTCACTATATCCAAACTGATTCTCACTGTCTTCCAGCCCCACAACTGGGCTCGGGGCTCGGCCGGTAGATTACTCAATACATATTTGTTGAGTAAATGAATGAAATAATTTGCTGACATTTAGGCTCTTACATATCTCGGAGATGTTAAAGTTGCCATAAACACAAATGTCCTGACTTGAGGATTTCTATGAATGGTGTTTGTAAAATTAACTTTGGGAAGTGCATCAATTCCTTTATGCCACTAGGGGACGACATACTGCAGTTAAGGAATCACGGTTTTTAATGGATTCTTTTTAAGACAGGTTGGTACTTGAACTAATACTCTTCAGTGTGTATAACTATGACCAAGTTAAATCAGTACTGGAAGGTTTAAAGCCATATCAGTAAGTTTTAAGCTTAACACAGGGTAAGCACGTGTCCAGGTTAAAAATATATCCGTAAAAATAGCCTGATAATATGCTTAAAAATAAAGTATTATATAAATAGGTAGTAAATGAAGATTTAGTCTTTAATCATTCTAAAATCACTTGCTGCCACCAAATCAAATAGCATATATGGTCTGATAGCCAAAAAGGTATAATATACATATTAAAAAGAACATTCTTTTCCAAACAGGAAAAGATCAGATAAAAAATTCCATCCTTCTGCCTATGTAATTGGCACAGTTTTCATTTCAGTGGGAAAATGCAGTGGTTGTAGTTCTGCGCAATGGAGGCTGACTAAATATATATCTTCAAAACTGAGTGTCAGTTGCTGGTTTAACATAATCAAGTCTATGAATAGTCCTGTTGTGCTGGAAACCTGTTGGACAACCTAGCTTAAGATAGAAATGCCAATGGAATGGTAAGCCTGCAAAGACCTTTATTGTTGAGAGTCACAGGACTGGAAGAGAGGAATTTTCTTTTACAACATTAAATTTAATTAGAATTAACTGAAGGTTAGCTCAGGAGTCTTTGCTGATTATTTGACAAATTAATTTATTCTTTTTTTTACTGTCTTCAATTTGTCATTTCTAACATCCTGAGGTTTGGCCTATAGGGCTTGCAAGGCAGATCCAGGCCGCCCTGCCATGCCACACCTTCCCTTTTTCCGCGGCATCTTCCTCTCCAAGGAGTCTTGGTTGACAGAACTTGCTGGCAAGATTCAGTACTAAGCCAACAGCTAATTTGTCTCACCTCCTTTTCTGGCTCAGTCTCTGGTGGAAGTACTAATTAGGAATCAAACAGCCCAAAAAGTTGGCAGTTAAAGAAGAGATGGGAATAACAATACTTCAACTTGGCCTTAAATAGTGGGAAATTAGTTGCTTGGGAGTCAAATAAACACAAAAGCCAACCAGTGTAGTGGTTGCAGGCAGCAGCTGACTTGTGAACTCCCTCTACTTTCTGAGAGGCCTAGAGCAACTCTATACCTTCCAGATTCTGGCCACACCTGTTGGCCACCTGTGGTTCCTCTCCTACTTTGCCTAATTTAGAGGTTGTAAAGGCCATTGCAAGCTGATTCCTTTAGAGCTGAAGTTGTGATGGCAAAGACATGTGGGGACGGCGTGGGGGTTGATGTTACTTTTTTAAACTCTGCTTTCCAAGACTGTTTTCCACAGAGCGAAAGGACAAGCTTTTGGTTTTAAGTATCCCACGTCTCTCACTGTTTCCCTTTGCCACGATTATTTATTTGGACAGGATTTCTGAACACCGCTATTAGAGAATCCCCTAGGGACTGAATAGTAACCGTGCTTAGTGAAAACTGAAAACTGGTCTAATATTTACATTCCCAACATGTTAGCATTGAAAAAGCATCCATTTTTTCCCCATTTGCCATAATTTTTTTTTCAATTACAGTTGACAGTCAGTATTATTTTATATTAGTTTCAGGTGCACAGCATAGTGGTCAGACGTTTATATAATTTACAAAGTGATTCCCCCCATAAGTCTAGTACCCACCTGGCACTGTACATAGTTATTACAATATTATTGACTATATTCCCTAGGCTGTACTTTATATCCCTATGATTGTTTCATAACTACCAATTTGTACTTTTTAATCCCTTCAACTTTTTCACCCAGCCCCACAACACCCCTCCCATCTGGCAACCATCAGTTTGTACGTATGAGTCTTTTTCTGTTTTATTTGTTCGTTTAGTTTTCTTTAGCTTCCACATGTAAGTGAAATCATATGGTATTTGTGTTTCTGTGTCTGACTTGTTTCACCTAGCATAATACCTTCTAGTTCCATCCATATTGTTGCAAATGGTAAGATTTCATTCTTTTTTATGGCCAAGTAATATTCCATTGTGTATATGTGCCACCTCTTCTTTATCCAATCATCTGTTGATGGGCACTTAGGTTGCTTCCATATCTTGGCTATTGTAAATAGTGCTGCAGTGAACATAGGGATGCGTATATCTTTTCAAATTAGTGTTTTGGATTTCTTCAGATAAATACCCAGAAGTAGAATCACTGGGTCATATAATAGTTCTATTTTTAATTTTTTGAGAGACCCCCATACTGTTTTCCATAGTGGCAGCACCAATTGCAATCCCACCAACAGTGCATGAGGGTTTCCTTTTTTCTACATCCTCGCCACCACTTCTTGTTTGTTGTTTTATTGATGATGCCATTCTGAGAGGCGTGAGTTGGTATCTCATTGTGGTTTTAATTTGCATTTCTCTGATGATTGGTGACATTGAGCATCTTTTCATATGTCTATTGGACATCCATATGTCCTCTTTGGAGAAATGTCTGTTAAGGTCCTCTGCCCATTTTGTAACTGGATTGTTTGGTTTTTTTTTGGTGTTAAGTTGTATGAGTTCTTTATAATTTTTTGATATTAACCCCTTATCAGATGTATCATTGGCAAATATCTTCTCCCAATCTTTTTGTTTTGTTGATGGTTTCCTTTGCTATGCAATAACATTTTAGTTTGATGCAGTCCCATTTGTTTATTTTTTCTTTTGTTTCCCTTGCCCAAGGAGATATATAAGAAAAAAATGTTACTATGGGCAGAGTCAGAGAGTTTACTGCTACGTTTTCTTCTAGGAGTTCTATGGTTTTGCGTCTTACGTCTAAGTCTTTAATCCATTTTGAGTCGATTCTTGTATATGGTGTAAAAGGTGGTCTAGTTTTATTTTTTGCATGTATCCATCCAGTTTCCCCTACACCATTTATTGAAGAAACTGTCTTTATCCTATTATTTATTCTTGCCTTTTTTGTCATAGATTAAATGACCATGTAGGTATGGGTTTATTTCTGGGCTCTCTAATCTGTTCCATTGATCTGTGTGTCTGTTTTTATGCCAGTACCATGCCGTTTTGATTACTATAGCCTTGTAGTATAGTTTGATATCAGGTAACGTGATACAGCATCCATTTTTCATAACTTTGGTTTCAGACATTTAGAGTTCATTCCTCTGAGAAGCAAAGAATGGCTGTTACATGTTAGCTGTTGGGGCTCTGAGAAATTGTAAATGGATGATCTATTAACATACAAAGAAAATTAACACTGGACACTAGCCCAAAGGGAAGAGTGAAATAATGAGGCTGTCAAACTAGTTTTTGCTTGCCATAATCACATATTTTGGCTATATATTTGACTTTACATATGACTCGGAACTAGTGGTTTGGTCCTCAAAGCTTTGCTGCTTCATGCTCCCTGGCCCTCCCTCTCCTTGCTCCAGTTCATCCTCATAGTCCACTGTTGAAACTTGAAATGCTGGTAGTGTTCAGAACTCTGTTGGGACATATCAAATTTTGGTAAACCAGTGGGTGGAATGCCTTCTAAATGACAAAGAGACCATTGGCTGGAAGCTAAAGGAAATTTGTGCAATGATCACTGTGCTGCAATTAATCACCACAGCTGTATTCTTTTCCTTATATGTTTAGAAGTCCAAGGAGCCCAGGGCGGGGAGCGTCTCAAAGCCCAGACCTTAATAGAATTAAAAATAATGGGTGTTTGTATTCAAGCATGGTTTGGCCAACAGCTCAGCCTCCTTATTTGAAAATACAGTTTATTTTTCACTGGCACATACTTATTTTCTGGAATGCTAAGGATTGTTCCTTGCACCTGACCCAGTGACTCCCTTTTAAGGACCCAGGACATGCTATCTATTTGGAGACAGTTGATGGCTATTTTTGAAGTCTGGGTGCCTCAGTGAGTCTGGATGCTTGCTAAGTAAGTTGCTCCAAAGATTGACTATGTGAGTGCTTTGAAGGAACAGGGCGGCGGGGGTGGGGGGGGGGGCGCGGATGGGGGTACAGGATAGAGAAGAAGTTTCACTTGCATAGCCTTGCTCCCTGCAGGCCAAAGCTGAAGTTAAGGTCCTTTAGCTCTGCAAGGGGACCCTGTGTCTAGCGTCTGGCAGGCTCCACTGCTGATTTTATTATTATGTAAATGGCTAACAGTGCAGGCTTTTAAGAGTTTTTGGCAGAGGGTAACCCTTTGTCTGCCAAAAGGTAGGCTCTTGCTTTGCTTGCCAGCCCAGAGCCTGTGCAGTAAACAGTGGGTGACCTATAAGCCAGCCAGTCAACTTGCACATTGCCTTATTAGGCAGGCAAGAAGGCTGGTGTCTGGGGACAGGCCCACAGAGCCGTGGCAGTGGGCTTGAGTCCTGTAAGGAGCCCAAGAGCCCAGTCCCTGGAGACGTGGCCTAGTATTGCTCAATTAATTCTAGTGCACTGTAGTGGCAGGAATATGCACTGTCCTTGGCAGACATACTTTCTGGTATGGATGGAAAACAGGAGGTGACTTCCCAAAGGACAGAGTGGCATAGCTCATTTTCCTAGGGCTTTACTTACTGTGTAGCTTGTCCTGTCAAGTCCTGTATCAGGACTTAGTCTATGGAGTGTAGATTTTATTAGGAAATGGTTAATGGTGTCCTTTTAATCCCAAATGTTTTAGAGACTCTTAGAATCATGTTCCCGTTTTCCAGTAAAGTCTTTCTAGTGCTGAGGTCATGTGGGGTTAGGGAGGAAAGATCGCCAGGCAGTAAGGTGGTACAGTGGAGCGAGGAGAGTCCTAGGAGCCAGGGGTCCAGGGTGCTAGGGTGTCACACATGGGCTAAGTGACCTTGGACAAGTCACTTCCATTGCTCTCTATAAAATACAGGTTAGACCGAGTGAGTCTTAAATGACCTTTCCATTGTAAATTCCTGGTCCAAAAGTGCATTCGTTACATTCTCTCTTCAAAGAGGGCTTTGTTCTTTTCAATAGTAAGGTTTAAAGAGTGTTCCTGGTTAATAGACACAGCGTAGGATCTATTAACACACAAGGGAAAATTCTACATGATTTTAGGCTGAATTTTCTCTTTTGAGTTTTTCTAAAACTTAAGGTAGATGACAGTAAGATGGCACTTTTCTACATTGAAGATTTTTAGATTTGCTCAAGTTCTTGAAATTAAGCAGTTATGGCTCATGAACCAAAGCTGCAGGTGAGACAAATGCGCAAATAGAGAAGTTAGCCTGAGTTAATCACATGGCAGGTGAGTACACACAAGTTTTTCTTTTCCATTGAGTTGAATATTCGAGCACCTGTGTAGGCATTGGACAGCCTACCAGGAAGGAAGGCATGAAAGGCAGCGCCTTCTAACTGCCCATCACCACGCGGAGGTTCTCCTCTCCCTGCAGAAGTCCTATAGTAGCAAAGTACACCTGCTCTTTATGTGAACAGGAACGGCTCCCACTGCTGGAGTTATGCTGCGCATCTGTGTGGACTTTTCCCACAGGGACAGAGGACGTGTGAGGAGGCTAGGTATCCGTTTTGAGCTTGTTATCTTCTTTTAATTGACCTATGTCTGCTTCTTGTCCTTCACTTTTGTCCTCTTGGTGAAGAAATCCTTTCTTTCCTTTTTTTGCTCTTTAAATGTCTGTTTCCCTCTCTGTTGACGACTTAGCTCCCCAAGGCATGGGCTATGCCTTTGAGTTACTTGTTCTTATCACATACACCTGTGACCCAAAAGGGACTTGTTTGCTTGGAGCTGAACACCAGTAGGACTTTTGAAGACCCCTGAAAGGCAATGCAGAGCTTGGTGGCCAGTGGAAAAATAACTGCACTTCAAGTTTTAAAGAGAAAAATGGTTGGCTGTGTCCAGGACAGGAAGGAACAGTGAAACCTCTGTAGTGAGTACGGTTCCTTTATGTATCACAAAGATGGCAGGAGATGGGAAGGGGCTTCTTGTTGGAACATAAACTATGAGTCCCTGATTTGAAACCACAAAAGTCAACTGAATTGTAAATTCCAAGTCTCTGGCTTAACCTTTTACATCCTAGTTATCTTGAATGAGGAAGTTAGAATTCTAACAGGTGGGCAACTGCATTTTCTAATTTAATTTTAAAATATATATCTACAGCTTTAATGATAAAAGATTATTTGATTTTGAGGGATAGTCACTGTTTTTGGAAAGTTGAAAAAATGTTTTGCCTTTTTAAGGGGGGGAAAATTACTTAATCACTGGCTCAAATGGATGATACTATTTTAATTGGTGGTGTGTGTGCTTCTTCCTGCATTACTTCAATAAGTGATTAGCTACAATAGTAAATATGCCACTTCAAATCAGAAGCAATAATAAATATTCCACTTCAAATCAGTGTGAATTTAAAAAGTAATGATGATTTACATTTGTCTAGGAAGCGAAAGTTCACATACTCATTTACATGCATTATTGCAGTTAAAATGCTTCTGCTCATAGCGTCAGGTATTTTGAAAGTGAGTGGAGGAAGGAGGAACCAAATATTCTCTGTTCTAGGAAGGAAGTTCTTGCATCAGTCCTGCAATGTGTATTTCAACTCTGCTTGAGCTCTTGGTTGGTCTAAATTTGAGGGAACTCTGTCTCTCATCTTACCCAGGACGAATTGATCATATCTGAGGAAGGCAAATATACGTGCTTGATAGGGAAAAAGGAAGAAGTAGGGAAAGTGCAAAAGGGCCAGAGATAAAAAGGTGGAAAAGGACCTTGGCACTGTGTACAAAACGCTATCCTTAATTTGTTAGGTGATTTCCTCATCTAGACTGTGAACTCACTGAGGGCAGGAACTCTTCCAGCATACTGACGGTCCCGGTCTCTGACCTCTAATAGTTGCTCAGTGAATCATGTGCGAAAAAAGGTGATGGGTCCTGGAGATGGAGTGAATATACACTGCAGGAGGTAGGAGAGGTACAGAGCCAGGAGTGGGTAGGGGTGACATTTGTCTTTTGCATATTGGGTTCAGGCAGTTGGCTGTGTATCTAACTAGAAATATTATGCAGATAATGAAAAACGTCTGCCTCCAGTTTACATCTTCCTCTCAATACCGAATTCCCCCTCTTCCTTACATTCAAGGAAGTCAATCTGTTTCACCTGCTCCAAGTGTCTGTGACGTGATGACTGGCCAGTCATGTCCTATCGATAGTGAGGACCAAAGCCCAGTTAGCACTGTTGCCACCCATGCACCAGGTTGAGGGACCACAATGATGAGTTTCTTTATTTTTTTAAAAAAAGTTGAATTTTATAAGCTTTTCATTTCATTGTCTATAGTCCATTTCACAGGTTGAAATGGTAAGAGACATGCAAACCACATATTAGGAAATGACTGGGCTAATATACCCACGTTCCTAAGAAAGTATTCTCTCACCGCCTAAAGACTGTGCAGCAACGGAGTATTTCAGCTTGGTGTTGGGGTGGGAAGAGAACCTGAAAATTCTTTTTCTACTTGGGCTTCAGTGAAAGCTCCCATGTTTCTTCATGGCAGATGAATCTTCTCCTTCCAGGAGGCTCTGCATTGCCTCCTTGCCACCTCAGAATGGCCTGGCCGGGTCCCCTCTGAGTTCCTTCTGAATGTGGTCCACCATTTAAGCTCATACCACCTTTAAGCATCATTCTCATTCCATTTCTCATGCTTATGTCACCTCTTTCTCCTGGCATGTCCAACCCTCTCCTCTCCATTCACAACTAGGTTTGCCAGTCACCTTCTCCAGGAAGTCTTCCTTCATCAAACTCACCCACATGAGTCACTTTCCATGGATGTAATATCATGAATGGTTTGTGCTAGTGGTTTTTGAACTTTGGGGCATCTCATAATCATCTGGGGTAGGGGGACCTTCATTTCTAAGAAGTACCCCATGTGACTCTGAGTGGCACAAAGTTTGGTATCACCGGCCTTATAGCAGGTGTTAAATTTACTCATAAGCACAAACATATCTTTAAGTCATTTCAACAAGCAGAGTAGAAGATGTCTTTGACTTTTTTGTCATAACTTCCCCATGGAGCTCCTTTCCTGGAGATAATTGCCCACGCTAAAAGCTGGCATGAATGTGTCAAATCTCACTAACATTCCTCCCCCACCCCCAATCAACCAGCAAATTCATGACAACCTGTTTTGAAACTCTAGGTAAGGTCTTGGGTACCAGTTAGGGTAACCTCATGGGAAACATTGGAGGCATTGGGAATGAGTGGGAAGTAGCTGAACTTTTCTTGAGTTTTCATGTTGCTGTTGCTGAGATTGCCATTGTTGTTGTTTTTATTAAGATACCCTTCTGAGGAGAAGGGAGCCCAGAAATTATTTTATTAAAAGCTCTGTCCTTTACCTCCCTCAAGTATATAGTTCTAGAACAGCTGTCAGGTATCAACAGTCATTTTATATATTTACTTGTCTACCATCTGGACTTTCAGACTCATAAAAAGTTCTCATACAGAATGATTCAGTATTTCCTAGCTTTCAGTTCATGTGAAAACCATCAAATAGTGAGTATCGAATGATTGGAGTTGGCAGGAGCCTTCTCCCACCTCCCTGGATCATTGTAATTGTCTCAGCTCCCTTCCCTCCGACTGGGTTTCCCCTCCATAAGCGGGTGGTGGGGCTTGGGCTGCTGCAACACTAAAAACACAGCATTCTGTACCTTGTGGTATTCTAGGGTAACACTTCAGATTTTGTACAATAAAGACCGAAATGTATATTGATTTGTCAAATCATTGTTGAAGGACCCATTGTGTGTTGATGTTGTAACATGTGTCAGAATTTCATTCCTTTTTAAGGCTGAATAATATTCCATTGTATGTATATTTCAGTGTACATTTTAAACATGGAATTAACCTTTTTCTTTGGTCTTGCTCTGAGAAACAGTTGATCAGCCTTTCTTCCTCTAAGCTACCTGGATTATTTTCCCCAAGAATCATTAGCCATAGATTCAATATCAGCCAGAGTTAAAATGATTAGAGATAAATTTTCACTACAAATGTTAACATTGCTTGTTGGAACATTTATTTTAAAGATAATGTGCCTTTTAGCGGATTTCAATAAGGCTTTTCTTTAAAAAAGAATTTCTGAATATAGCACAACTGGCATGGTTCTTTCAACACATCTGATAAAGACATATCTGTGAGTTGTAATATTTCTTATAGAAAGCACTTTTGCCTTTTCATCTCTGCATACTTGGCCTGTTTTAAATTACCTTGCACGGTGATGCAACACAGAATTTTATTTGCAGACTTGTCCTAATCAGAATTCACAAAGCATTTCACAATACACATAGGAGGAGAATTACACTAAAATCTGGAATCTGGAATTTCTGAATAACGAGTATGTGATAAAAGGGAAATGAAAAGGACTAAATGGGCTCCCCACTAGTGGGATTACCTCATGTCAGGCAATTCTGCCCCAGATTAAGAGTCACGCACCAAAAAAAGTCCCCCAAAGAAAATGAGAATACCATTTACGGCTGCTTCTAGCATACAAAATACTCCTTTACTAGGCTACAAAAATATATCTTTCACTTTGGAATTTCAGCCCAGCCATTCATCGTCTTCAGTAGCTTATAAATTTCGTTAAAATTGTTCTATGATGCTTCTTAATTTTAGAAATGAACCCATAACTCACAACAGTATGTATTTGGACAACTGTTAGTCATAATTTCACACCACCCTGTATTGTCCGTTTATATTGCAGCTCATTTTCCTGTAGAGTGGGAGAGCTTCAGGTGCTATGCAGGGAGCACAGTAAGGAGATGCAAGGTGACATCACACAAGCCTTGGCAGGAGTGTATCATATCGCTGTGTCTCTTTTCAATATGTAGACCCATGCGTGGATTAGATAATGTGTTCCACTTTTCAGAGTGCTTCCACATGCATTCACTCATTTAATCACGACCTCACCTGCATATTTATATCTTTGATTTTATTTTGGCTGATTAGGGAAAAGGGAGTTTTGCCTTTAGAAACACATTTTTAAGTGGTCAGTCTAGGCTTGTGCATTGATCTGAAATCACGCCCTAGCTCAGTTTTCTCATCTGCATGTGGGGATAGTCAGAGGATCTCCCTGCAGGCTTTGCCAGGACCAAATGAGTTTAACAGAGCACTTAGCATAGTACCCACCCCATGGGGATTAGTCAGTAAGGGTCTCAGGTCTTCCATTCTTTCCATCATCACACCAGACATGGTAGAAAATGGCTAGCTGCCATTTGGGGTACCCAGCTGCTTCCCTTTTCATTGCTTTTGTTTCTATTTTCTCCTTCATGATAGCAACCCCCAGAGCATATCCACCACTCATGTTATAGGGGTGCACGCGTCGTGTCAGCCAGAACAACCTACAGGAGGACTGGCTCCTCAGCATTGCCTCTGAGTAATCCCGAGTCACAGCTGTGCACTGTCCACACTGTCCACACTGTCCCTGAGGTTTAACATCTTGATCCTTTGTCATCTCGCCCCTTAGGTTTTGACCTTGGCAATTGAAGAGGCAATTCTTCTTACCCAGACTCGTATCAACATTATCTTCTATTGGACTACCGGACATCTTTTCTGTTTTTCCCATTCCATCGTGTCCCTGGAAAATCTAACCTTGTCTCTCCACTTCTCCCCACACACAAATATTTATGTTCTACATCATTACTTCACATTTTAGGAAAGACAAGACTTTAGTAAGAGTCTCAAGGAAGGAATGGTAATACTTTTCCTTTATGCCACCTATTGACAAAACAGAATTGGCTGAGAATGAGGCAGCATCTAAGAATGAGAAGAATAGAAGTGATTGCATTGGGTGTCTGCTTGCTTCTTGCTTGATTCATTTCCTCATTCAGTATTTACAGTTCCTTGTTCTGAGCCAGGCACTGTGCTAAGAGTGCGCCCAGAAGTCTCAGGAGTTGCCCACGTTTTTATAATCCAGAGGTAGGAGACAATGAAGGATTTTTAGCAGGAAAGGTTTGGTTGGCAATAGAGAAGCACTGAGGCAGAAGACAAGGCGTAAGAGGCGTTAGAGGTGGACACAGTGCTGGTTGGCAGGGGGAGTGATCCAGGCACTTCCGTGTGATCAAGACCCACCTGGGATAGACTTTGAGGGATGCTGTGTGGCATGTTATGGGGACCTTGGCCACTGTCTGCATCAACTCCTCAATTTATAGCCGAGAAATGCATGTAGAAGAAAAGGGCAGGTTGATGTGCCGTAGGTGTACGGCCCAATTCCATTCACAACTGTGACTTTATCCCACATTTTTAGCCCAAGTCTAAACCTCGGGATTTCAAGAGATCCTATTGTCTTCATCTTTATTTGTGCTTAATTGTTTCAGTAAGTGCTCTAGAAGTAATTCGTGCTTCTTGTGGAAACTCTGTAAAAGAAGGGAAACCATGAACAGAGTTCTCTCTGAGTTGTGAGATGTTTGGTCTGTTTCCCATCTTTCTGATAAGGTATGTTTGTATATCTCTGACATAACATATGAAACATTTTCCAAATCACTAATTGTTTCCAACCTGATTTCCTTGTGCAATTTACCCATCCTTCTATATGTCCCACTTCTGTAGGCTGGTTCCAGTTTTATACATTTATAAACAAAACTGTAGTTAAACAGCCTTGGACTCGTTCACAGCATTTCCTTGGGAACATATCCAGAAGTAGAATTACTGAGTCATTGTTTCATACACTCTTCTAGTAACATCCTTTCTTGTCCTTCTCCAAAAACGTGAAAGCCTTAGGAAGGGAGGAAAAATCATAGACTAATTAGTTGTTTGCATGACACACCTCACACACCCCCACCAGGCACACTGACTTCTGTCTTTTGCCTTAGGGTCTCAAACACACCCTACTTTTCACATCAGGGTCAGCCCTGGCTTGAGGAACATCTATGGAACTGAAACAGACCAAGAAATCATATGAGATTTATAAAAGCGCAAGCAGCAGCTTGGCTTGACTCCTCCTTTTGGGGCCAGGCTGGCCCAATTACCAAGTAAGCCCACATGAGCTATGCATCTGGGAAACCCTGTGATTTCAGTCAAGGACAAATTTGCAGCCCTTGTAATTTATTTTGTGTCCAGACTGATCAGGAAGGTGGGAGTTGTCCTGAGGAGCGTGAGAGGATGTGGCTTTCCAGTCTGGCACTGCCATACCATAAGCTATGTGATCTTGCTCACATTTTGCAAAATGAAGAACAAATGATCATAGAGGCCACTTCTGTCCCATTTTCCCAGAATGCAAGGTCTTGGATTTACCAAGGCTTGATTCAGTTGTCCCACTGGTCCCACTTATCCCACTATGGGATGCTGGTATCTCAATGGCCTATTCATGGATCTTTCTTGGTCATACGTTTCCTTCCAGCCACCACCTATGTAACATGACATGACATGAACATGCCCTAACAGTGTCCTCCCTCCTCCCTTCTCAGTCACACATGTATGCCTCTTCCCCTAAAGCAGTTTTACAGGCCCATCCACAGGCAACTCAAAAAGTTGCTTTATTTCTTTTTTAATCTAAAGATTAAAACTTCAAACATATCCAGTAAAATATTTATTTCCATAAAGCAGTGCTTCTGAATAGTGGAGACTATAGTGCTTTGAAAATGGAAAAGATAAGTGTTTCTAAGTGGACACAGTGGCTTAGAATTTTCTGCATTTTTTTTCTTACTGCTGAGCTGGTGGTTAATTGAGGCTATTAGAAAGGAAATACAGCAACATCACAGTTTTATTTTAAGATGTCTTCTCCCTAAAATCTAAGAAAATCACACCTACAATTTCGAATTTTCTCTGCAGATGAATGAAATATGTTAATCTACAGAACGGTGTGAGGAAATGTTTGTAACTCCCCTGTGTGGATGAGCCAGCCTAAAATATTAATAACAAGTTATTACTATCCTCACCATAATCATCGTCATCGTCATTTATAATTACTGGAGAGTAAATGAAAAATGTCATGGGTACTTTCTACTGACATAAAGTGTAGATTTCTTTATAGTCTTACTTGATTTTATGTGGATGAAATACTTAAAGAGGAGATTAAATGGTATATTCAGAGTTTGGTAAAGAATTTTGTGCTTTTTCTTTTTAACAAGCAAGCCATATTTAAATCTGTCTGCTTTATGTCATAATTGATAGGTGAGGTAAGTAATTCTAGAAAAATTCCATTACCAACTTAAAGAGAATATCCAAATTCTTTTTTATTCTGTACTGAAATGTCATCTTAACAATTTAAACTAGAGTTATCCCTTAATAATAATTCAAAAGAAACATTTAGATTCACTTAGGATAATTCTAATAAGCAGAATAGTTTTCAGGAACATAAATGGTGATACGCAAATGATACTGTGTTATCAACTGTTAAGTTCTTTATAAAGGAATGTTTATGAGCATAACTATTATTTCATCCTATTTATTTATTTCCAGAGTCAGTTGCTGCCACTGTTTCCTCCCTTTCCTCTTCTTCCAACACTTCCTTTTTGTTCCTAGTTAGCCATGACCTACCAATAAAGTTTCTACAACAGTTATCCACAGTACTTAAGTTGTTCCTTGCTGAGTGTTTTTCTAACTGACCTACTTTCCATATTTCTCCCCAAAGTTATAAGAGTTCAAGCAATCAGTAGTACAGAGAAAATGCCAGATGTTACCACTGACTCACGTAGTAACCAGCGCTGATGCACCTTCTGTTGATGTGCCATAATTAATTTGGTATATAATTCTTCCTTTTCAAATTGTTTGTAGTTTAGAAATCAGTTTAAGTAGATCTGATTTAAAATCAGGATGTAAAATCAATGCAAATCATTGTGGAATATGATCTCTAGCTTTTAGAAAAGAGTATTCCATTATTTCATATGGTCATTCAAAAGAACGTTTACATGAATCTGGGTGCAGCTATGCACCGGCTGCAGTGTTCAGTACTAAAGCTACAAAGATGAACATACTCAGGGTCCCTGCCTCTTGTAGGAGTTTGCTGGGGGTGGAGGGACAAATCGTGATCTCCACCAAGATCCTACGGGTTCCATCACTAACCAAGTGTCAACTCATGAGCAAGTTCCTTCTCTAGTTCTCTGTTTCCTCATCTTGTTAATGAGATTATTTTCCTAGTATCTCTTTAATGTCCCTTTTAACTGTCAAAGTATCAGTGCCCAATTATTGCATGTTTTTCTTGGAGTTGCATTATCACTACTTGGGCCGACCAGCTAAAGGTCACAGTTAAAAATAAACAGGGGGGACTCCAGGGTTACTGGTTCCACATGTAAGGAGCTTGGGAGTCGCTGCTCCATCCAACAAGTAAAAAACTGAACAGACTGAAAAATCAGCACTTCTCGAATCCATAAGAGAGAGGATGACACAGGGCAAAGCACTGCCCCCAAGTTTGGAGAGACAGGCCCATACAGGGAGTTGCTGCTTCCCAGAGCAGAGACTCATGAGTCATAGTGGAGCAAAGATACTCTCTTCAACAAATGGTGCTTGCTGGAACAACTAGACATTCGTGTGTTCACAAAAATTAACTCAAAATGGATCATAAACCTAAACGTAAAACACGAAATTATAAAACTCCTAACAATAACATAGGAGAAAACCTAGAGGACCTTGGTTTTGGCCATGACTTTTTAGATAAAACACCAACGTCACGATCCATGAAAGTAATTGATAAGCTGTACGTCATTAAAAAATTTCTGTTATGCAAAAGAGAATATCAAGAGAATTTAAAAAGTCATAGGGGTGGCCGAATGGCTCAGCTGATTAGAGCACGAGCTCTGAACCATAGGGTTGCCGGTTCGATTCCCACTGGGATGGTGGGATGTGCCCCCTGCAACTAAGGTTGAAAATGGCGACTGGACCTGGAGCTGAGCTGTGCCCTCCTCAACTGGGAAAAATATTTGCAAAAGACACATCTGTTAAAGGCCTATTATCCAAAATATACAAACAATTCTTAAAACTCAACAGTTAGAAAACAAGTGAATAAAAATGGGCCAAAGGCCTGAACAGACACCTCACCAAAGATATACAGATGGCAAATAAGCATATGAAAAGATGCTCCACATCATATATCATGAGGGAGTTGCAAATTAAAACCACAATAAGATACCACTACGCACATATTAGAATGGCAAACACCCAAAACACTGACAAGACCAAATGCTGGTGAGGATGTCGAGCAACAGAACTCTTACTCACTGCTGCTGGGGATGCGAAAAAGGGTACAGCCACTTTGGAAAAGAGTTTGGCAGTTTCTTATAAAACGGAACGTACTGTACGATCCAACAGTCGTACTCCTTGACCCCCAAATGAGTTGAACACTTATAGCTACACAAAGTCCTGCATCTAAATACTTAGAGTTGCTTTAGAGTTAGAGTAGCTTTCCTCACAGTTACCAAAACGTGGAAGTAACCCACCAAGGTGCCCTTCAGCAGGTAAATGGATAAACTCTGGTCCATCCAGACAGTGGAATATTATTCTGCACTAAAAAGAAATGAGCTATGAAGCCATGAGAAGACATGCAGGGACCTTAAAGTGTATTATTCTGTGAAAGAAGCCAACATGAAAAGGCTACGTATTGTCTGATTTGAACGACATGACATTCTGGAAAAGGCATAACTAACTAAGGAGACATAAAAAGATCCGTGGTTGCCAGGGAAGGGTAGTTAGATGAATAGGCAGAGCACAGAGGATTTTGAGGGCAATGAAAATGCTCTATGATATCATAATGATGATGGATACATGTCATTATATATTTGTCCAAACCCATCGAATGCACAACAGAAGAGGGGGAACCCTGAGGTAACTGGGCTATGGTGATTATGAGTATCAATGGAGGTTCTTACTGGGTAAAAGTTTCCTATTCTGGTGAGTCGTGTTGATGATGGGGAGGTTATGCGTGTGTGGGCCAGGGGGGCCACAGGGGAGATCTCTGTACCTTCCCCTCAATTTCGTAGTAAACCTAAACCTGCTCTACAAAACAATTAAGTCGTTTTAAAAGGTAATCATGAAATAAACAAGAGGGCAGTCAAATAGATAATGCTTCATTTAAGAGCTTCTGTCTCAAATTGAAATTTTTGAACCTCTAGTAATATCTGCCTTTTCTTTTCCCATGACTTCACTCATATGTTGTTCATAAATCCTAACTCTTAACTAGGGGGTTTTGGCTCCCTGTTAGGTAAAATATTTCATTTAACTTAGCCAAAACCAGACTCTGAGCAGCCTGGGACTAGTTAGGCAGCTTCCCTTCTTCCCAATGCATGGAGAGGCTCTGTTTGTTTTTCTTTTTGTTTGTCTATTTTTAGGGAAAGGAGGAGTTGTTTTGGCTCCCCCGTTGATGATGGTTAGGTTGCAGCATTGTCTCCTTAGCTGAAGCATATGCTGTGCTCTGGCCATAGACTTGAAGTGGTAACATTACTGATGCCCCGTCACTGGAATCCAGTGGGCTTCAGCATCCATGGGCCTAATTTTTCCTGCTTGTAGTCAGATTACAGGTTTGAACTGTTCCCGCCTGCAGCCTCTGGCTCCGCGTTTACTGCGCTCTCAGGGACACAAGTGCCTGATTCCTCCAGCCCTGTGCTGTGAAAAATCTCATCCCAGTTTTGCTTAGCCGGGCCGAAGGCTGTGGCTGGTTGAGAATTAACTATAGAGCAGGCTGTTACTGAGCTTTCTATGTGTAACCATGTTCAGAAGCCCAGGGATGTCCAGCTATTTGGGAGCTTTCAAGTTCTCTGAGAAACAAGGTAAGGCAAGAGAAATAGAAAATGCACTTATGTACATATTTTATAACATAACGAATGCCTTGTACCCTCCATTTTACCCTGTATTCTCCTGTGTCCAGTTAGTTATACAGTTTTCTCAATGGACACTTTAAATATCTAATTGAGTTTATAAATTAGCTTATCCTGAAATTGCTGAAAAATGTGAATATTTTTCCATTATAAGTTAAAGATACTACTAAACCACCAAAGTCTTGATGTAGGGGGAAAAAATGCAAATTCAATTGGAATGCCCAAACTTTGGATTAAGTTCTGCACTTTAGCTAGCTAAAATATTTTTCTAAACCAAATGCTATGAATATTAAATGATTTCTAGTAGGCAGTGTTGAGTGTCTTTTTATTAAATCTTCATGTGAGACAGTTTGGAACAAAATGTTATCTTTTTAGTGGCTTCCTTTCTAGCACAGAGGAAAATATATGCTCTCAATTTAAAGACCGAAGTGGTATCACAGATTCAGTTCACTGATTAAACAAAAATGAAGAGCTGAGGTTATTTTGAACGTCACATTTGAAATTCAGCCATTGTATATAAAAGTATTTTGCAGCATTAATGCACTACTAGAAAGTGATTGGAACAATTCAGCCCTCAGATTCAGGAGTTTTCTTCTACAATATATGATAGCTTTTTAAATTGAGTTCTCTTTTTAAAATAAGCTATTTGTATAATTAGGCAAAAAGCCTAGATGTTTAGTTGGCATTATTCCTTTCATTTTATTATGTTTCTGTAGCTGGTCAGAATTTCCAAATTCCAGGATTCCAGTATTTTGATGAATAATGTCATGTCAGCATGTGGTATATTTTGTACCTCCTTTTCCTCAGGCTTCTGACACCAAATATCAAACGATAAAAGGCACTTCCATAGAGGAAGGTTTCTGTAAGTGGTCTACTTGTGGTTTTCTTGCTGGACAAATGGTTGCTATGCCAAAAGCTGTAAAACAGATTACTTGCCATTAGACTGGTTGTAAATTTTGTTGGTGTCTGGTTTGGATTAACCAGGTCACTTGTATACGTGCTTTTGCCGTATGGGATTGTTCCCAGCTGTCTTTACATAATATATATTTTGTCTTCAAAAATGAGTAAGTGGTTTATTTGATATGATGTTATTGTTTAGGTTTTAATGAAGGTAATGAAAACACGGCTAAAATGTTCCCCTGCCCTTCATCAGCTCTTTACCATGCCCCCACCCATGCATTCTTTAAAAGCATTTCCAATATATCAGACAGAGATGACTTTCAACATTTCTGGTTATCTTAACCAAAATTGGTTAATTTTTTTCTCCTGAGTATATAACTATGTTATTCAATATTTAATTGCTTTGAGTTATTCTTCTAGCCACATGAATTTAAATGATAGCATTGAACTATGTCAGAATTTTTTCTTTTTCTTACCCACAGAGTATGTTGGCTTCTTTTCAGTAGAGAAAACAAACAAACAAAACAAACAAACAAACAAAAAAACTTGCCTATGTAAAATGTATATTGTGGAATTTGATTCTTAGAACGTGTCATTTTTTTTTAAATTCATAATTCTTGTCTGGTTAATGCTTTTCTTTTTCTTACATTATATATTTAAAGGGAATTTGAAGAAATTTTTTCCCATTTTTTAAACTTATTGTGTAGCTATTTTAATTGTACATTATTTCCTTCCCCTTAGATTTCAACAAGAAAAACTTAAGCTTCATTGGATTCCCACATCGAAGAAAAGTTCCAAGGTAAAATGGTCTTTGCTCAAGAATCTTGTTTTGAAGATTTGTAGTAGCTTTTAAAAAAGTATTCTCTAAATTCCTAATGCATGAGTATAAATGTTTAGCAATATGTTTTCTGTGCAGAGTTTGATTTATGAAGACATATGAAGCAAGCTAACTTAACAGTACACTCAGCCAGCAAAGATTCTTTTTATGTATTTAATGCTGTTTATGAGAACTATTTATAGAACGGGATGTCAGTGTCTCTTTAATTGCAAATTTGGAAAGGGCTATCATCTTTTCTTTCTTATAACCTGCCTCTAAGCATAAGATGTACTTTTACTCTCTGTCCGTCAAGAAAGGGAACTTTTGATTTTTTAAGAAAGGGTTTTAGCCTTGCTCCTCTTCCCTCTCTCCCTTCCTTCCATCCTTCCTCCTACTGTTTCTTCTTCCCTTCCTCTCTTCCTCCTTCCCACTCTCCACCCGTCCACCCATCCATCCGTGTGAGTTCTTGATCTCTGCTCTTTTAACCTTTCTGCACTTCAGTTTCCTTCGTTGCAGGTTATTATCAATACTAATTTGATTTACCTAATGTGCTAAAACTCTGTGGTACGTTGTCATTGGTATAAGACAATGTAAAAATTAACCTTTGTGCCAAACAAGATAGCTATGCCTCAGGTGCTTCTTAGATCACTGTCCCTCATAGATTTTGAGATTTTCAAGTGGAGGCACAAAGTTATTATCCCTTACACACAGGCGTGGATCTCAACCTACCTTTCGTTATGCTAGAAGGACCCAATTCCCATCTACCCCTCATTGCACTCAGATGTTCTTGTTCTTAATGTATTATGTATGACATTATTTCTATACTAAAAAGGGTTTGCGTTTCAATAGCACTGGAATAAACAGTTGTCCAAACACTGTCCTAATCAGGCTAAAACCTGGCTCTGCATTTGAAAACGGCAGAATTGATCTTGTGAACACACAAGACAGGATTAAAGCCTCGATGAATTTCATCCACATCTTAGTGTCGGGTAAACTTGAGCAGTGTTGCGCCAGGGTCATCAGGAAAGTTGTTTTATTTGACTCCTGAAATCTTACTTTTCTAGTGCTTGACACAATCTCCCATATTTCACATCTTTGCCATATTTTTAACAGAATCAAAGGCTTAAATATTAGTTCATTCAGGCTTCTATAACAAAATACCATAGCCTGGGTGGCTTATGAATAACAGAAATTTATTTCTCACAGTCTGGAGGCTAGAAGTCTGAGATCAAGGTGTCAGCATGATGGAAGGAGGACCCTCTTCCAGGTTGCAGACTGATTATTTCTTGTATCCTCACTTGGCAGAATGCTGTAGGGACGTCTCTGGGTTTCTTCTTATAAGAGAACTAATCTCATTCATGAGGGCTCCACCCTTGTGACCTAATCACCTTCCAAAAGCCCCACCTCCTAATATCACCACCTTTGGGAGTTAGGATTTCAACATAAGAATTTGACGGGACACAAACATTCAGACTATAGCAGCTTAGTTTCCAGTATGTCCCTAGCAGGTTGGTTTAGCTCTAATCATGACTAAGAAAAGGGAAGAAAGGAAGAGGAGACAGGAAAGCATTGCTTATTCAAGGATAGAAAAAGTATAAAATGTAAAGGTCAGACACTTCAGTGGAGAGAGGCTCAGAAGGATACAGCTGTTCTAAAATATTGGGTATTATTTCGTGTGTACCTATTCAAATTATGGCTTTCTTGCCATAGTACTAAGTATAAAATGGGCTAGAGATACTAAAACCTGCCTCCTTCAAAGGAATCTAGTCAACCAGACACCAGAAGTGAAAATATGAGGTAGTGGGATTTCACCTTTCATATTTTATAATGTAAACTTCAATAGAAGAATGAACGGATTATAGGGGAGCCTTTCATAGGATGGGTGCTGAATAGTCAGTGTAATAGTAGACCCCACATTTTGTAAAGATAGAAGGTAATAATAGTAGAATATCCTGCTCTTACTTTAATAAAATTTCCCCTTGTTGCTAATGCTGGAAATTTAAGTAGGTTAATGGGACACATTTTTAAAACTTATCACAGAAGCAGGGCAATTTCTTCTTAGATTATTGAAGCAGAGGGAAGGAGGTAAAAGTATGAAAAAAATAGTCATAAAGAAGAGTGCTATTTCAGACTCCTCTGTAGACAGATAAAAATATTAGAGACATTTAACCTCAGAAACTTTTAAAATTATAATTCAGAAAATTAAGACTGTAGCATTTACTTTAGCTATATATGGGGAGATTGTTTCATACTGAAATATAGGACCATAGGTTTTGGTTGAGCTCTGGCAATCCACCAAAGCCTACAGAGGTTGTCTGGGAAAAACTCCTTCTTCCAGAGGGATGACTGATGAGGAAGAATATGATCCAGCCTCCGTGATTAGAGTTAGAAATTGTGTGAGTTGGGAATGGGCCCTACCAGTCATGCTGGTCTTGTGCTTGTTACTCAGGAAAGAGAGAGGAGGAGGATGTTAGGGCTCTTTGGGGCACTTGTGTTTCATCAGCCATCATCTGATCAGGAGTTACTCATTCACGAGTGATCCAGAATTCTTTACTAGTGTGTTTTCCTGCATTTTCACTGCTGACTAATACCCTCAGTTACAAAAGTCCAAAGAAGAGACAGGACGTTTTTTAAAGACTGGTTTCATATTGACGTGAGGGGTCTTACATTTGTCACAGCTTTTGTGACATAAGTCAGAGCCACACTTTCCAAACCATTCTCCTTGTCCTTCCTATCTGCTCATCCACGTGCTCAGAAATTAGTGATCATTTAATGGGACTAGGAAAAAGAGGCAATGGAAGCAAGAATAAAATGTAAAGACAACCATGTGTGTTACAATAATAAAAGTGTACCTTGACGATGGAGACTTTAAAAATAGAGTACTTTACTGGTCAAGATGGCAGAATAGGTAAATGCTGTGCTCACCTCCTCTCACAACCACATGAAAATTACAGCTAAACTTCAGAACAACCATCACTGAGACCCATCTGAAGTCTAGCTGAAAAGAAGTTCTATAACTAAGGACATACAGAAGAAGCCACACCAAGAGGGGCAGGAGGGGCAGAGATGCAGACTGGGCTGGTCCAAAACCCATGTGTAGTGGTTAAAAATCGGGAGGGATATCTCGACTGCGGAAGTGTCACCTGAGGAGCAAGGGGTCCCAGCCACACACCAGGCTCCCTAGCCCAGGGTTCCAGTGCTGGAAACAGAAGTCCCCACAATTTGGGCTGTGAAAACCAAAAGAGATTGTGGCTGAGTGAGACAGAAGGCAGCTGGAGTACAAGGCGCTCTTCTTAAAGAGACCACACAGACTTACTTGCTGAGGGCTCCAGCACTGGGACAGTGGCTCGAAAGGCACCCGGGGACATATGGGGAGGAACTGACTTGTATGGCTGCAGGGTGAGAGCTGAAGCGGAAGCTTCATCCCAGTCAAAAGTGGTGGTAGAATCCATTGTTCCTTTGTTGAGCCCTCCCTGCAAGCAGCCTGTAGATGCAGGTGGGCATCATATCTGAGTCTCCATTAACCTGGCTTACACCATTTACCCCACCCTTGTGATTCCCTGAGACTCTGCATCACCCAATTTGTGGGCCCACCCAAGCTCCTTCCACTGGCTTTTCCATATAATAGTCCTGTCTTGGATCATGCTGTGAACTTTCCTAAAATCTCTCAAACGTTTACAAACCCCAAACATGTAGCATTTGGCCTCAGCATGCCTACTACCTCTTGCTAAGAAGCCCCAAACTTGGCATTGGTGGCAGCCAGCCTTGGTTCAAGGCTTGGCCTCTCTAGGTACCTTTCAAGCCCAGCGCGGTTGGCAATCACCTGCAGATTGTATTGTGGCTCATGTCAGGTGGCTCTGGGCAGGACACAGTCTGCAGCTGAACTTGGCCTGCAGTAGTACCCCTCCCAGGAATCCTCAAGGCCAGCATGCCTGGTGGCCAGCTTCAGACCAAGCTAGAGCACCACCCACCTACCTCTCAGGATGATACATCCAAAAGGCACACTATGCATTCACCAGAGCCTGGCTAAAGCAATTCCTGTTCCATAGGGTTAGGCCCTGCATAACAGCTCCTCCACTGTAGTCACAGCCAGTCCTCACAACCAATGAGCCTGAGGGTCAGTCCTCCCAAATGACATTGAAACAGCAACCAAGGCTCAACTACAATAGGAAGGCACACACAACCCATACAAGGTATATACCTGGAGCATCTAGCTCCGGTGACCAGGAAGACTGCACCACTGTGCCCCACAGGACTCCTGCTACATAAGGCCACTCTACTAAGACCAGGAGACATAGTGGCTCTATCAAATACATACAAACTAACACAGGGAAGCAGGTAAAATGGGGAGACAAAGAAACATGTCTCAAATAAAAAACAGAACAATGTTCCAGAAAAAGAACTAAACAAAATGGAGACAAGTAATCTACCAGATGCAGAGTTTAAAATACTGGTTGTAAGGATACTCAGTGATCTCACGGAGAATTTCAACAAAGAGGTAGGAAACATAAAAATGGAGATAAAAAAAAAACATAAAAAAGAACGGATCAGAAATGAAGAAGACAATAACTGAAATAAGGGATACATTGGAGGGTATCAACAGTAGATTTGATGAAGCAGAGGACTGAGTCAGTGATTTAGAAGATGAAGTAGCAGAAAATACACAACCAGGACAACAAAAAGAAAAAAGAATCCAAAAAAATGAGGATAGTTTAAGGGGCCCCTGGGACATCAAGCATACCAACATTTGCATGATAGAGACACCTGAAGGAGAAGAGAGAGCAAGGAATTGAAAACCTATTTGAAGAAATAATGACAGAAAGTTTCCCTAACCTGGCAAAGGAAATAGACATACAAGCCCAGGAAGTGCAGAGTCACAAACAAGATTAGCCCAAAGATGTCCACACTAAGACATCAGAATTAAAATGCCAAATATTAAAGGCAAAGAGAGACTCTTAAAAGCAGCAAGAGAAAAGCAGTTAGTTACCTACAAGATTGTCAGCTGATTTCCCAACAGAAACTTTGCAGGCCAAAAGGGGTTGACGTAAAATATTCAAAGTGATGAAAAGCAAGGGCCTACAACCAAGATTACTCTACCCAGCAAAGCTATAATTTAGAATCAAAGGACAGAACTTTGATTCTGAAGAGGTTTCCAGTCAAAAAGAAGCTAAAGGAGTTCATAAACCACAAACCAGTATTACAAGAAATGTTAGAAGGACTTCTTTAACAGAAGAAGAAGAAAGCAATAAGATCAAAAATATGAATAATAAAATGACAATAACTACATATCTAGCAACAATTACTTTAAATGTAAATGGATTGTATGCTCCAATCAAAAGATGGGAGGGGGTGCTGAATGGTTAAGAAACAAGACCCTTACATATGTTGCCTATAAGAGACTCACTTCAGATCAAAAGACATACACAAACTGAAAGTAATAGAATGGAAAAAGACATTCCATGAAAATGAAATGAAAAACAAAACTGGGGTAGCAATACTTAAAGCAAGCAAAGTAAACTTTAAAACAGAGGCTATAACAAGAGAAAGAAAGACCCAGTAATCCCACTTCTGGGTATTTACCCGAAGAAACCCAAAACACTACTTTGAAGGGACATGTGCATCCATATGCTCATTGCAGCATTATTTACAGCAGCCAAAATATGAAGGCAACGTGGGTGTCCATTAGGGGATGAACAGGGGAAGAAGAGGTGGTACATATATAATGAAATATTACTCAGCCATGAAAAAGAATGAAATCTTGCCTTCTGCAACAGCATGGGTGGCCCTAAAGGGTATTGTGGTGAGTGGAATAAGACAGGGAATGATAAATGCCAGGTGATTTTACTTATACGCAAAATCTAAAGAACAAAATAAACAACAGAAACAAACTCTTAAATACAGAGAACATTTTGATGGTTGCTGAAGGGGAATTGGGGGGTTTAAAAGAAAATATTAAGTACAAATTGGTAGTTATAAAACAGTCATGAGGATGTAATGTAAAACTTAAGGAATATAGTCAATAATACTCTAATAACTATGTATGGTGTCAGATGGGTACTAGATTTATCAGGGTGATCACTTCGTAAATTATGTCAATGTCTAATCTCTGTGTTGTACACCTGAAACTAATATAATATTGTATGTCAATGGTGTTTGAAAAATAAAAAAAATTATTTAAAATAAATATACTTTTTAACGATATACTAATATTTTCATTCATGTATGCAATGTAAGCAAAGGTAATGAGAGATGTTTTCCCAATCTTATATATTAAAAATGAAAGAAATAAAGAAAAGAGGGAATGGAGGGAGGATGGAAGCTTATAACTAATGTTATTAATTATATGCCCTTCTAATTATTATTAATATTTATAATTCTATTTATCCCTGTCACACCAACAGTGTATAAAGTGTATATATAAAATACTTCAGAGTGAGTTGTAGTATACATTTAAAATGTTGTATTGTAGTCATTCATTCATTCAACATATACCGGGGGTGCCAAAAAAATGTATATAAGTGGACACTATTGTCACCATTGTTCAAGCAGTAGTTCACCGTAATCAGAAGTGTCTGGACACTGATGGTAACCACTTTGAGCACCTCTTGTAATTACAGAAGTCGAACATGACTTGTGTTCATCTTTTATCGGTATATATTCAGTATTACAATTTTAAATAGTTTTCCTTTCTTAAAGTGTGTATACATTTTTTTGGCACCCCCTGTATTTATTGATTTTAAAAAATATTTTTTAAAATCAGTAATTTTAAATAAAATAAGACACTTGTAATTCATCCTACAAACAGCAAAACAGGATACCATGCAAGAAAATAGCAGAGGTGCATAATATAGATTTAGTGCCTGGTAGGACAGGTACTGGGTCAGGGGGTTCTTCCTTGAGTAAATGACCTTAAACTGAGGCCTAGACCAGGAGCAGGACTCAGGATGGGAGGATGCGGGAGAGGAGAGAATTCAGATAGAAGAGACACCATTTACAGTCAAACTACATTAATAGGCCCGACAGATTTTCTTAATAGCACTTTGGTTTTCTATTGGTTTCTGACCAACTGAGAAAGGCTGTACTTTCAATTGGTGCTGACACTATTTGTTTCAAGAAAGTAAGTGCGTATGGAGCCAGGGGGTGTTGGGTGAGGATTTGTGAACCCAAGTCTGTAGAAGTTCAGCAAAATATTTGACTAGGGTATAGCTTCTTAGTCTTCATTAGTGGCTTCATTGAGCTTTTTGATAAGCAGAGAAAAGGAGGAAGATAGAAACATACAGACGTTTGTTTTTGAAAATATGAAATAATTTTGTACCTCAAAGTCAATAGCTTAAGAAACAAGTATTTCAGGGATTGCATCATTTTCTTTTAATACAGAATTTTTTTCCTGAGATTTTAGTTTGCCAAAGAAAGTACAGAACTTTATCAAGCCATTTAAACAAGCAGTTTGTCCATTAAAATAGCCTATCGTTCATTAAGTAGGAAACACTTCTGCAGTTATTTAATATTTTAGGATTATACTAAATCATACACCTGAGTAAAACACTGAAAGGAATCGTCACTGCATTGCGATTCCCTGTTTAGAAGCCGGTGCCAATGCTAAGTTTCTGATCTAAACATGTGTCCTAAGATTTTCGTGCCATCTGGAGTGTGGTTTATAAAGACTACTTATTCTCAAGACTTTTCAGTAAATAATGTGAATACATGGCACTCATATTTATGAATATAAGCCATACCACATTTACGCAATAACCAAGGTTGCAAATGAGCTTGGTTCTGTGAAGATGGATAGGAGGGTGTACATTCCACATTCCATATTGTGGAATGTGTGTGCAAGTTCCTTGATGTTTGAATTTATATACGGGATAGAGATTATTCGTATGTCCCACTTACATAGTATGCACAGCACTTCATCAGACTCTGCTAGGGCCTCCATGGAAGTGTACCCTGAAGAGCAGACACCCACATAAAGGACCAGGACATGGGGAAGGTCAGCTTTGCACTGTGTTTTCAGGCTGATTATTCACTTCTCTGGAGGTGATCAGATCATTGAGGAGTATTAGTTTCCTGTTTTCCTAAGTTTGTTTACTGCCTGCGAGCTCTGTCTGTCTTGCCAACTCCAGGCACTTTCCCTTGGAAGACCATGGCAGTGTGCAACAGTCTCGGGGAAGCAACTGCACACAGTGTTAGAGCAGGAGCTGGATCTGTATCTCATGTACTCTGCTTGCCAAATATGTGTCCTTAGGCAAGTCATTTCACTGTTTCCTACTCTGCAAACCAAGGATGAAAACAGTTCCCGTGGTGTGCTGGAGCCAGCTCGCAGTGCTCCGTCAGAGCGAGTGTGCACCTTTCTTTCAGCTTAGAGCTCAGTGAGGCCTCTGGGTAGGTTGAAAATTGGCCATGGTGGGAGTACTTACACTACCAGCAAAACTGTAAAGCACGTGTTTTGGGGTGGGATCGCACAAAAGAAAGGAACCAGTTGTTAAATATTTATCAGCGCAGCACTAAGTAGTTCCTACCTCATAAGGTCTTGTGAAGATAACTAAGATAATGCTTGATATGCTTAGCATAGAAGGAAAGCGCATAGTTAAGTGTTCAATTCCTTTGTTCTGCACTCCTTTCATTTTCTTTTTCTCTTATTTTTTACCCCAAGACATGTTTTCGTGAGCCTTTCAGACTTATTCACCTTGCTTTGATTTCTTGGTTGTTTGAAGGCATTTGCTACTTTAACGTAATTTCAACATTGGAGGAAAGCATGTAAATCACTAAAACAAGATGCTTATTTTCTGAGGAAGTACATGGAGCACAGAAAGCTGGAGTCATTGATCCAAGCTGAAATAGCTACTGGTAGTCCCAGAAGAGGTGGTCAGTCTGAATGAAGTTTTTACCACTCTATGCGATGCCACCTGCCTATGCTGATGGAATTATTTAGTTGTACAAAAATCATATTAACATAAGTAAATGAAAAAAAGTTACCAATTAATTCCCCCAAATAAAACGTTTTACTTCTAATCCGCAGACACATATTTAAGTATATATAACAGTAGCATAATTTTTATGTTCTGCATTTTTTACTTGATATCATATATCTTGATTTAAATTGACTTTAAATATTTTCTTAATGGAGTAATTTTTAGCTTTCAGAAAGAGTTCTTGCTTGAAGATAAAGAGCAACTTGCTAACTGCAAAAGAAGAATCAATGCTAAGGTTTTAACTGCACTTCCTAAAGGTAAGACTTTTTCTAAATGGTTGACTAGTGTCCTGGGCATATAAGTATTATGTCATGTGATTTTCTTTGAGAACACTCAGTGACTTCCAGCTTGTAATCTCTGTTGTGTCCTTTTCTGCCTCATCCAAACATTAACCTCAATTAGAGGACCTCTCTTCTTGCATTTTTAATCTTCACGTATTTATGTGTCCTCTCCCTTGCATTTTAGTCTTCCTCAAGTTTTCTTTGGAGGCTGGATGGGGAGGGTGCGAGAGGGTTCCTATAATCAGCCTTACCTCATGTCTTTCCCACCTTTCGCCATCTCCAAGGGTGGTGAGTTCTGTTGATATGCCCATTTCTTCTCCATTCACCCTCTCCCCCTCCCTTCAGCCTCTTGCTGTTTCCCAGGGTTCCATTTAATATCTTGGAGCTCCCTACTGGACTATACACTGGGCCACCATTGCAGACTGTATCTACATCATTCCTCTTCTGCCCCAAGTAGACACTCGCACATTCGGTGACTTAGTATTTTCATTGATAAAGATGCACATGCAGTAGATTATTTGCATCTACAGTCAGAGGAGGGTCCGCCCACTTTTGCCTGTGAAATGATGTGAACATTACCAGATCTTTGTCTCCACCCACTATAACACGAGCACAGGGGAGTACCAGCTCACAAACTGTCTTCATCCTGAATGAGCTGTATAACCTTTACTTCAGAAGAAACCAAATTGGTGCAAGGTCAGATTTCCTTTTCTTCCTTGAAAGAAAAAAAAAAAAAAATGATATCACGACATCAACCCCAAGAGAAATTAAACCAGAAAAAAAAGATTCTTTTAACGGAAACTAAATCCAGTGTAAAAGGCCCACTGACAAATTGACGTATACTCTGAGTGGGTGATATCCTTAGACATAGTTTAATGAAGATTGGTATATGAAGGACCCCAGAGATTTGTCCTAGCGGAGAAAACTTAAACAGGGCCATTTTGTCAAGCCCATATAAAACTGTCAACTGAAATATAGGATTATTCTGTGTTGCTCCAGAGGCCAAAACTAAGAATAATGTGTAGAATTACAATGAGGTAGGTGAGATTTCATATGAGAAAGAAAATTCTAGTAATTCATAGAACTGAGAAGTGAAATGGACTGCATTGTGATCTCATCAGCTCTGCTTATTAAATAGCCAAGGAAGGTCATATGACCGTGTATTGAAGGGCAGGACAGAGGCTGTGGAGGGTTCCCACGCGGATGGGTGTGTGGGCCAGGTGTGAAATGGAAGGCTCCTTCCAATTTCAAAGTTTGTGAAAAACAGAGAAACTCAATTTAATCTGAGCCATATTTAAAATCTATGAAGATGATCAAAACAAATTATAGGAGTGAACAGACTGATTTTAGAAATACCTTAGAATATGTGACTGGTTAGGCAAAGTTCTATATAGCAAAATGTGAAGGGTCCCTCTTCCTCTCTCTCTCTACAACAGTTCTTTTTTGTTTTAATACCACAGACAGTTTTGTAATCAGAATAATGAAAAACAATATGAGATGCTAGGTTCCTAAAGGTTGAACAACTTGTAGCTCCATATATAACAAAATTTAAAAACAAATAAGCTTATTAACCAGTTTTATTAGAAAACTTATCATAATCAGTCATGAAAACAAATTTTCACAAATCAAAGATGATAGCTTTATGTATTAACCAGATTTATATTTCTAAATTACCAAGATCTCTAAAACATACTTAAAAAGTACCAGAACCTCCCCATGCCCCTAAATTTCATCTAAATTCCCCGTAGTCTTATTTCACCATCTTTGCCTTCATGAATTTGGACAGGAATGTTTGGAAAGACCCATACATTATCAGCAAACTTTTTATTTCTCCATCTTAACAGATATGTTAAGGATTCTATCAGCTCTTGGCAATATAAGGTTAAAAATAGGAATTGATTATAACTTTTTTAATAATGACATAGAGTTTTATGTTTATTTATAAGTTTACAGAAGTCTCTTTCTCTTCATTTAGTGAGGAATTCTTGCTTCTGTGGAATTGAGCCTTAAAATGATCATTGATTTTCCTCTAAGGGATTTCCTTTAACTATATCACAATCAGGTAATCAAGAGATTAAAAACCTTTACTTATGTGAAGGTTATAATATTAAAATAGATTTTCCATTTAGGAATTATGAAATGGACCAAATACATTACTGTACTTTTTAACAGCTTTATTAAGATATAATTCATATCCCATACAATCCATCCATTTAAAGCATACGATTCAGTGGCTTTTAGTATATTCACAGAGTCATGCATCCATCACCACAGCCAATTTTAGAACATTTCATTACCCCAAAAAGAAACCCCACACTTCTCAGCCATCACTCCTCCCCCTTATCCCTCTAATTTTGTAATTACTTATTTTATAAGCTGCTCATCTTTATATTAGTGGCTTCCATCCAAGTGTCAAAGTTAAAGTGCTTCCTCCTGTGGGAAGTAAGATCAGTATTCAGAATATTCTTTATGTATCCTGTGCTCTTAGGCTGTCAAATGTAGGGTAAGAGCAATGTGTTCTTGGCAGTCCCCCGCCACTTATATTGCTTTGGAAGATTCTGTGTACTCAGGTTTGGAGGACTGAAATCAACAATAACTTTTCCACATGGCCTGTGTCTCAGAGCTAATTGAAGAATTGTGTTTCTCAAGAAAAGTACCTGGCAGACCTGAATATTGGTATTAAATATTATTACAAAGCATACTAAGCAGTTAAATAATTTTGTTGTAGCCCTGATATCAAATCCCATTGAATTGTCTTACTTGGAAAATGACCAACAAATTCCCATCAAAAATAACTAAAAGATATAGACTCATAGAATCCATATTGTTTAGACAAGGGCGGCAAATTAAAAAGTAGGCATAATAATTGATAATTTAGTATATGTCAGAGTTTTAATGTGTTTGAAAGCAAAGTACAAATTTATTACAACAGAAGTTAGATCAGCTGTGCTTGTTTATGTCTGGATTACTATAATATTAATCAGTATTATTATTTCCTGAACCATTTATGATTTATATACATTATGACACAGAATACAATCAATTGAATTATGGCTGTTTAGTCTAATTTTAAAAGCATTCTTCTTCCTCATATTTAGGAAATGCACAGTAATGAATTTAGAGATAAAGGGGCATCATGCTGCAACTTACTCTTAAATGGTTCAGAAAAAAATAATATGTAAATATATGTGTATATGTGCTTGTGTATATAAACACATGCACACATAAATATGCATATGGAAAGAGAAAAAAAGGATAAAAATAAACCAAATGTAATGAAATGTTACCATATTATGAAGGATGTATTTTAGCTTTTCTATAAGACTGAAGTTATGCAATAATTTTAAAGGAAAGAATTATTTTGGTAGATCATAAACAATAATAAACTATGTTTAAGACTAGTAAGCAGAAGATAACTGTGGTAGGACTGTAGGCAGTCTCTATAATTGAAACAGTAGAGTGACAGCAGAGACTTCCACAGTAAAAGTGACTTTCATAATTTCTTAGTATTAGCTTTTTTTCAATGCTTTATAATAAACCTGACCAAAATTCAGTGGGAGGAACTAATGAGGACAAGTGCCAAATGAAGTTTCTTTCCTTGTAAAGGACAAAAAAGGTGCATACACATCAATTCAAATAAAATATTATTTTCATTTATATAATTGAAGTATTTTTCCACAGGTTAAATATACTAGAGTAATTATATTACATGTTGTTTTACTAATTTTACTTTTAAATTATAGACTTGGAGAAAGGATGCCAAACCCAAGATGTCTATTACTTCTTTTTGTCTTCCATATTATTTCTTTCCCCTATAATCTCATGTCTATAGGAATAAAGCAAATTGGTAATTAAAAATATATTTGTAAGAAAGAATAGACTGAGAGGTAATATTTTTGCTGGAGGAATTATTTTTTTCCCTAAAAGATTCGACATAGATTTTCGCTAAGAATTAATAAGCTCACCAATACATTTATAGTGTAGTTTGATGGATGACCTTTCATTCCTCAGTCCATGGTCAGAGAGGACTGTAAGGTTTTAGGCTTGAAATAGTTTTGAGTTTGAATGTACACGTGATTGAAAGAGTGCGATGACGGGCTGGCGTTCTCTATCATTGTCATAACCTAGGGCACAATCTAGGGACAGACTTCCTATTAGAAATCTTTGTCTTGGGACCAGTGGTTCTCAATCCAGGACAGTGCCATCCCAAAGTGGGCTTTGGAAACACATGGGAATATTTTTGTGTTACACCAGTGGGATAATTTGGCATTTAATAGGAGAGCCAGGGCTACTCACCAGCCTGCAGTGAAAGGCTCACGACAAATAAATTTCCCACTTGGAAGGCCACGAGTACCCCCGTAGTGATCTGTGATCTACTCCACTGCCAGCATTCTGAGTCTGTGACCTTGATGAGGTGTGCCTGGATGTCTCCAAAATGGTGTCCTGAGACTTCTTATACCTAGCAGTGAATGGCTGTCACATGACATTACTCACTGGTGGGTTGCCCAGCCTATTTTGTATAGAAAGCGAGAGATCCCAAAGGACAGGAGCATAATGGCTTACCCGCCAGGTCCCTCACTTTCCTGTCACTGTCCCAGGCTTCTTAGGGTTCAGTTTCTGTGTTGAACTATATTCTGACTACCAGCCTGCCCCCTTCTCATATAGAATGTTGAAACAGGACAGTAATGGCAGTAGTAAAAGTATGTAGTTTTCTTGTGGGTGAGACGTTTGCGTAGTCTCACAATTAGTTGATCTTTCCTTCCAGAATATGGGAAACAAAGAAGAATATTAGGAAGCAACTTGTTGCTTAGCTTTTTCACTGTACTACTGGAATCACTTTTTGATGTCTTCAGTTACATAATTTTTATAGAAAAATTTAAAATTTAATGACATGAAAGTAATTTTTACAGTTTCAAATTAGGACAAAAATAGTATGTATTAACTTTTCCCAGTGGAAGTTATATGGCACTCTGAGTGCGTTACATTAATACTTTTATCCTTACCCTGTCTTCGTCCATTTGGACTGCTATAACAAAATAATCATAATCTGGGTGGCTTATAAACAGCAAACTTTTATTGCTCACAGTTCTGGAGGCTGGAAATCCAAGATCAGGGTGCCAGCATGGCCGGTTCTTATGAAAACCCTCTTCTGGGTTGCAGATTGCCAACTTCCGGTTGTATGTCCTGGGGGGAAAGGGCTAATGGCAGAAGAGGAGAGGGAGCTCTGTGGGGCCTCTTTTGTAAGGGCACTAATCCCAACCATGAGGCCAGAGCCTAATCACTTCCCAACGGTCCCATCTCCTCGCACTGCATGACTTTGGGGATCAGGATTTCAACATAGGTATTTTGTGGGGGACATAAACATCCAGTCCATAACATACCTAGTTGAAATGATTTGGGGAGAGAGAAGATAAGTGTCATGCAAGTGCCATTATGCTACCCAGGACCCTGTTAATATACTCTATTTCTCAGTTATGGGTTTGAGGCATGGGTTTAAAACATACCTGTCAGAGCACTTGGAATTTGGTTATGACAGCTTCTGAGCAGTCTCATAAATAATACAGCTCCATTCTCCTCTTTGGGATTTAAATAATTAATTGATGCTCTTTGGTTTATATCATTCTCGGAAATATTTTCAAACTATGTGCTACCTGCCATTAAAGTTGTAAAGTTTCTAAATCTCACTAGTTAATTTGTTAACTGAGAAGCTATTATTAGCCAAGCTTATTAGCCAAGCTATTATTAGCCAAGCTATTATTACCCAAGAGGCAGTAGGGCAGACAGGCAGCGTTATCATTACACCCACATCTTCTAAATGGGAACATAATTAACATTGCAGAGCAAGCACACCTCTGCCTCTAGCTACTCGGCTTCCTAGGAAGGCCAATTGAGAAAAAACTCATTTGAAGCCAACGGTCTTAACAAAAGTCAATCCAACTAAATTTTTTAAATGGCTTTCATTTAAAAATAAGTAAATAAAAACAAGGCTTGCATCTCAGAACACAGTCAAAGGGCAGCATGAAAGCGTGTGTGTTTGGGGTTGGGGGTGGGGTTTGACTCATTACTGAAAATGACCCCTTTACAAAACCAAATGGACATTCAAGCAGCTGAAAATTTCTTCTATGACTCAGCCTTTCAAAAGGGCCCCAGGGCTGTCTGTGACTCCTCTCCCTCCCCCACCCTCCTTGGATCCTTAGTGGAGTCACTCAGATGAGCCCTCATGAATTCCCGTGATTGAGGAGGAGACTGGAAGAGAGACCTTTATTCGTCACAAAATTTGGCTATTTCTCCAAAGAAACAATTGTTGGGCATCTCAGTAATACCCTTGTAGTCAGTATCACGAAACCCTCCCAACATCAGCAAAACATTTATCTGGTCATCCAGTGTTGCGAGGAGAATTACAGTAATTACTTTATCCATCATCCACCTAAATTATAGCAAGGAAACAAGTGTCAACATTTCCTTCCAGAGAAAGCCTGTACAGGGAGGCTTAGGCACTGCATTGATCTAAACTGCAGTTCATGGAGGCGCTCTCCACTAGGTACCGTTGGAAGCACAATCAGGTAGTTACAGATAATTATAGGTTAAATGATAGGGTTAAATAGGAGTGCTGTGTCATGGTTGTCGTAGTTTACCAATGGGCAGTGGGGACCCATAGTATTAGTCTCTACTCTTGCAGATGTCAATGAAAAGCTTAAAATATTTCCTAAACCTAATAACAGTTGAAAACAGTTACTGGGATATCTCCATGCTAGATGAGTCTTACTGATTAGGACTCATCTGACTCCCCTGGATGAAATAAAACTTGCTCCTATCACTCTGTCTCTTACTCAACATGGTTTTACTTCTTAATCCAAGCTGAGGCGTGTGTGCATGTGTGCGTGCGTGTGTGTATATGTGTGTACGTGTGTGTGGACATGTGGACACGTGGACACACATGCCTCTCATTTGGCGTCTGCCTTCCTCATTAGAAAATGATCTCAGGAAAGCAGGTACTGCATCGGCTTTGTGTAGCACTGTTACATGGGGAGTCAAGAACAGAAACAGGAGTTCAATAAATATATGTTGTACAAGTGAGTAAAACAAATGCATAACTAGGAAATGCTGGACTATCTTTTCATTCCTTTGTTTGTTTCAGTTGCAGAATTAAGAAAAATCTTTGAACCAAAGAGTAAAGAATTTTTAGAAATGAAAAGGTAAGACATTTATTGTATGAAGTAGAAATCCTGGTAAAGAAGTATTCAGTTTTCCCTTCGAATTGATTTCCATTGCTCACTATGCCTTTGTTGGTGCCTTGCACAGAAAAGAAAGAATTGCCAGGCGCTTAGAAGGAATTGAAACAGACACTCAGCCCATCCTCTTACAGAGCTGCACAGGGTTAGTGACGCACCGGCTGCTGGAGGAAGACACACCCAGATATATGCGAGCCACAGACCCGGCCAGCCCCCATATCGGTGAGCGTCCTTTGGTGACCCGTCCTCAAACAGGTTATTCCACAGAGCCTTTTTAATCTAGTGGTATTGGAAAATGAGATATTCCACAGAAGTGAACTGTGTGATGTAATTATTTATTAAATACAGGTATTTGTTAAAAACCACAGTGACACTCAGCTCTGCCCTGCCTCAGGTATGGTCCGCCAGTATCACAGCCCTGGTACACTGTGAGACAACTGATGACCAGTCATTTCTCCCCCTAGCCTATAACCCCTCAAAGACAGAGACTGTGTCTCTTTCTTCGCATCTTCGGGGCCCTGGCACAGGACCAGCTTGCTGTCAGAGGTCCTTAGTAAAAGTTTGTTTGGTAAAGGACTAAATGAGACAGGTTTAAACAGAATGCCCAGGTGCCCAGCACGGGGCTCGGCTGCTCTTAGGAAGGAATGTTAAGGGCATAGCTGGACCTTAAATGGTTAGGGTTCTTACTCTACCTGTTTATTGCATAAACATTCTATTTCAATTATTTTAACATATGTAATTTTAAATGGATCCCATATTTATTTCATATTATACAATATGTCAGACATGACTTAGCTTTTCCTTGATTGCTCAGTCATTGTTAGGGGCATCAAATATTCAACTTGACCTTCGGAGAGGGTGACCCATACAGGGCTATTCTTTCCACCCCTGTCCCTGGCTCTGCAGCTCCGTGACGCTGCTTTTTATAGCCAGTGTTTTCTAGTTTCTTCCTCAGAGAGGGCTGTTGACCTCACTTCATGATGTTATCGGTTTGCTTGTCTCTATGATTTCTGATCTTTTATGGCAAGAAAACTAAAGAACTAAGATTCTGTAATAAGATTCTGTAATAAAATGGTACTGAGAAAATGGGTTGTAGTGGGGTGGGGGAAGGGAACATATTTCTCTTCTCGCTTTGCATTGAACACAAAATTAAGTTCCAATTAATTACATAACTAATTTTAAGAAAATAATTATAAACATGGAAACATGGGTGAATATTTAATTCAAGTTGAATAGAAAAGGACTTTCAAAACACAGAGGCAGCTGTAGAAATCACAAATGATCAGATCAGTTGACTTGACTACATAGTAATTAACATCTGTACTTAAAGAAAATTTTATATGTAGACTTCACAAAAAAATTAAACAAGCAAGTTTGAAAATATTTATAAATAAGAAAGGCTCATATTCCTATAAAAGTTTACACAAACCAATAAAAATGACACTATGAATCAATACCATTTCCCTGAAAATAAGACCTAGCCAAACAATCAGCTCTAATGCATCTTTTGGAGCAAAAATTAATATATGACCCAGTATATGTTGTATTATATTATATTATATTATATCCGGTCTTATAGTAAAATAAGACCAGATCTTTTATTAATTTCTGCTCCAAAAAGCACAGTAGAGCTGACTGGCTAGGTCTTATTTTCAGGGGAACATGGTAGAATATAGAACAATCAGCTTGATCAGGTAGATATTCCAGAGAAGAAAAAGATAATACAAATGGCTACTAAAGAATTGAAAGGTGCATATATTTTCTTCCAGTAATCAAAGGAAACTTTTCAAATTAATGCTCAATGTTTGTAAAGAGTATATATTGCAGATTCAAGTGGAAATTGATGCAGATTTCGTAGCAATTATTTTGATAATCTAGCATGTGTCTTAAAATAATATACTTTCTGATCAAACAATTTTACAAGTCTATTGTGATAGTAATCAGAAAATCGACTGATTATAAGTTAGAAACAACTTAAATGCCCACTAATATGAGAAGGGTTAAATTAACTACGGATGTCTGCTGGATAAAATATTATGAAGTCTTAAAAGAATGATGTCTTCAAAATAAGATTTCCAAATATAGAAAAGTGTTTTATATGGAAATGAATGTTATATAAAACATGAATTATTTTATACAGAAAAAAAGGAGAATATAATTATGTAAAAGACTAGAAGGAATATATATATAGAAATGTTTGGCAAATTATCAGTTTGTTGATTATCAAGTATTATGTATTAGTGATTACTGGTGCTTTGGGGTTTTACCTTGTTATGTTCTCATAGTAGACATTTTCTCATCCAGCATGTGTACTATAATTGGAAAAAGCCACTTCGGTTTTAAAAAGCACACATAACAACAACCTGGTGAATATTGACATGGACCATTATTGTTATGGTTACTATCAGAGCCCGTGAAACCACAAGCCCTCACTTGTCAAATTACAGCAGTACAAATTATCTGTTATCTTTTCTAGAGGGCTCTGAACTCATCCTCTGGCCTCACACATGAAATATTAAACTCAAAAACATAAAAGTAAATCAATAAGGGGAAATAAGCACTGAGGAAGGACTAAAGAAAGAGTTCTCAGGAGCGAGGGACTGAGCTTTGTTTAGTTCAGCCCGTGCTTTACGTGGCTTGCAGAGCCCACAGAACATTTGCAGCCTACGAGGATTTCACTGCAGATCTCAGACCTCTTCAGCATCCCAGGGAAACCATTTTAGCTAACTAACTACACCTGTGTGAGAAACTGGGCCCTCACAGCCTGTGCGCTTAAGTGTGTATTGTGTACAGAGCAGAGTATAGTACATTCGTGTCTTCACTTAAATCTGTTTCTTATCCATGTGATCTTCTTATAGGTCGATCAAATGAAGAGGAAGAAACTTCTGATTCTTCCTTAGAAAAGCAGACTCGACCCAAACACTGCACAGAAACCTCAGGTGTCCATGGTGAATCATTCTATAGTTCAGGTATCATGGATACCCAGGGTCTTGAGTCCAAAGCTGAAAGAATCGCAAGGTACAAAGCAGAGAGGAGACGGCAACTGGCAGAAAAATATGGGCTATCTCTGGATTCTGAAGCAGACTCTGAATCTCTGTCTCGATATACCAAGTCCAGGAGGGAGACCGATACTGTTGAGAAAAGGGGAGGAAAAAGTGACAGGCCAGCCGAGTCAAGCAAAGATTTGAGTTCTGCATACTCCAGGACTGAGATCCCAGGGCTCAGGACCTGTGTGGCTGAATCCCAGGAATATGGTGTTTCTGACACAGAGGTGCTGCTCAACGTGGAAAACCAAAGACGAGGTCAACAGCTGAGTGCCATCGGGCAGCAGACCCGTGACCTGCCCCCCACGGTTGAGAGTTCCTCATCCTTCCCATTCTCTGGGCGAGACTGCTCCTTCAGTGAAGTGCCAAGGTCCCCAAAGCAAATGCCCAGCGTGCCCCTCTCCTCACCTCGGCAGCCAGCCTCCCCGAGCCACTCTGGTGACCCCGCACTCCCAGCTGAGGCGCGATCCAGGTAAGCCTTCAGCCCGTGCAGACCACCATTAACATGGGAAGGGCCCGTGTCTTCTCTTTGCTTGGAGTGTCTTGGAATCTGCTCACTGCAGAAATGATAAGATACATGATTTTTTAGTTTCTACAACATCAAAACCGCTTCTGCCAAAGTAGGAAGGCTCGCTTCTGTTTCATTTTTCAATAAACCAGTGTCATGGGGACACTTTCATGGACACCTTATTTCAGGACCCTTCTTTTTAATGTTTCTCAGCTGCCTTTTAACAATTGTCTTTTTCTCTATTTGTTTTTCTATAATCATGCCCAAGACTTCTCGGTGATCGCTTTTGTTGCTGTCATTTAAAATCCCAAAGCAGAAGGATTATGATCAGGGGAAGGGTCTCAGTTTGTGTATGAGATATGAGTACAGTATACACAGAAAATACCTAACATGTAGTATTGTATGTCTGTCAACATGCTAAGAAAACAGTCGTTTATAAGAATACCTTATTAAAAATTAAGGAAAATTACTGTGTAATAGGATCATCCAAAGACAAGAATGGCTTCTGTTTGGAAAAATCAGAAAAGGTATAAAACCAGAAAGTTAAATATCAGAAGAGAATATATGTTTCTTTCTACATTTAAATTTCAAAATTTAAATTTAATAAATGTGATGACCATATTTAAAATGCAATTTTCTTAAACATCCTACTTTCAGGTTTGGGGTCATTGTCTAGGTAAACTCATAAGTGTACTTTTCAGCTCAAACAAGCACTTCACTGGTGAATTGAGGAAGGATGAGAACCTAAGGTCAAGCAAATTTATTCTAAAAGAAAAAAAGATTTGGTAAATACTCCTATTTATTTCACATTGGGACAGGGCAGTATATGAGGTCATTTTTAAGTAGTAGTAATATATCTAAAACAGATCATTTTAGTTATTGAAGTTTTTGATCATTCACATTAAAATATTTAGAGACATCTTCCAAGAGAATTAAATACTGTGGATCCTGAGGTTGTATTTTGAGGGCCATTGTTAAATCTTTGGACTTAACTCTTGTAATTTAGGGACTGTGACCTTTGTCTCATATTTTGAAAGGAAAGTCTACTGTTTGGGAAATTTGCATTTCATAGTAGAAACTGTTCTTGTCTTAGTTACTTTCTATCAAAGCAAATTCTTCCTGTGTTTCGTGAGCAGGACAAAGAAACCTAACATACTGATTTAGAAAGAAAGAGATTTGCAATTACCTGTATTAAAATAATAAGGGATCTAATTTCTGGTTGCCATGTTATGAAAACTGTTTAAGTTGTTATCTCGGCAACTAGGTTAGTCATTTAGATCCCATAGAATTAGATTCAGAGTGGTATTTTGAATCAGTTGTGATAATAATAATAAAAACTTTGTGGAGCATTCCAGGTAAAAAGATAGGATACTTAATAGTTTTATGTGAATTAAAATCTTAATATTCATATATATATGTATAATATATAATATAATATAATATAATATAATATAATATAATATAATATAATATAATATAATATAATATAATATAATATATATAATATAATAATATATACAATATACATATAACTTAAAATCTTGAGCCATTTCTTTCTAGGTTAGTTGAAGAAGCATATTACCTAGAGGCTTTCTTAAGCCTCGCCTTAGCCTCACATTGCCTTACTTTCACAAAGAAAGGCATAAAAGAATTAAGAAATTGTAAAGAAGTTCTTGAGAAGACACATGCTTTATTTTTTTAAACCATTTAAGGCATACAATTCTATTTAGAGGCAAAGAAACACAACTCATTTCATAGATAGAAGGAAAATACCTGAAATATCTTTATATTAAAAAGAATGGAAAATAATGTATGACAGTATGACATTAAACAATGATTAAGATTTCTTTTGGAATTACTCCACTTGTTCATCTTGTAAAGATGTATTTAAAAAGGATTAACATTATGCTAGATGTCCTTTCTCTAGTGCCAGGTAATTCAGAAAGTGATTGTTGCCTGATTTCTATGTGTGGGGAAGAAAGGCAAAAAAATACTTTGTGAACTAAAACAGTAACCAAAGAAACCTCGGTTGCCCAGTAACCAAAAGTGAAAATAAGATGTCATCAATATGAACATATGTAACAGAAAAGTTAAAGAAGCTCCAAGAATGACAAAAAAGCATCTACAAACAACAAAACAATTTAATATTACTTTTAATCGTGGATTTGTTCTATCATTAAAACAGAATATTTTTCTCACTCCTTTACTGTATGTACTCTCTCATCACCTAGTTCTGCCAGGTTTTTTGGCTATTAATCTCTGAATTAACTCATTCCCATTTCATCATTTCATTTTGTGCTCACTAGCAAGAGGCTGTTTTTGTTTCCTTAATTAAAAATGAATATGTCACTCATGAATATACCATCAAAAGACTACCTACAGTGGCTTAAAAATTCAAATGTGAGCCAGATATCAAATGCTCAGTTTCTGTATATACTCATACACTGACACATGTACACACACTGACACATGTACACACAGAACCATCTTTAAGTTCTTGTACTTCCCTGTACTACACCGTTTTTAGGCATTAGAAGCTCAGTAACAGTCTTTAGGGCAATATTTAACTGAATAATACATTTATTTTAGAATTATTTAATGTTCAACATATATGATAAAGGAGACATGTATTTATATAGGTTGCAGGGCCTTTAGCTCAGAAATCCTGTTAGTTGCCTGGGAAACAGGTGAACGCATTGTTCTGAAGTAAGGTTAGAATATACATACTCATAGTCACAGAATAGAGCAAAGACATCTCTCAGGCCCCATTTCCAAATCCTGCCAAGCTCTGTAAACTTAGAATTTCAAAAAGTGTGTTTTCTAGAGAGATAGGGTTACTGATGTGAGCCATTCTTTAATAATTCAGCCACTGTGAATTTTAGAGTAAAATTTAAAGTGATTGGAGGCCTATGGCTTATTCAAATATTTAAAAATCTGAGCTCCTGCTCTTATTAGAAATCCTGAATTCACAGCTCTTATTGAATTTGCTACTTTGTATGTCTCTGATTATTTTAAAAAAATAACAAAAGGCACCATGTTGGTTACTGTTGTGAGTGTATAAACTCATACCCAAGTCCCACAGTGGCTGTTTTCCTTACCATCAGCTGTGACTCCCTGTTCTCAGGGAGCTGTACAACTGGCAAAGAGGAGAATGACACCTAATTTCCTAGTGGCAATCGAGGAAATCTCCGTTTGTTTTTTGTTTGTTTTTTTCATTACTGTGGTCCTCACCACCCCTTCTCCCACTTAGCATATTGTAACATTAGTGGCCAGAAAATGATGACGGCAGTTTCATGCAGAGCTCACTCTGAAATTTTACCTGGGGACAGCTGCCATTGGTAAATGATGGTTTGGGCAGGGCTGTGAGTGGGCTCAGAGAGACAGACAGGGCAGGCTCCAGTATGAGCCTTTTCTGCAACACCGTGTCATGCAGACTAGGCAGCTTAAGAAGGAAAGAAGCTTCTTATAGTTTATTTCTGATTGTATTTGCTCATCTCCCAGAAGTTTGAGTCTAAAAAACTGTCCACAGAGCCTCAAGCTCTGTTAATTTAGTTGTTAATTGCCTATTACCATGTTTCCCCGAAAATAAGACTGGGTCTTATATTAAGGTTTGCTCCAAAAGACGCTTAGGGCTTATGTTCAGCAGATGTCCTCCTGAAAAATCATACTAGGGCTTATTTTCCGGTTAGGCCTTATTTTCGGGGAAACACAGTACCTGCACTGATAGAAATGTCCACAAGAAAATTATGCTGAGTGAGGTAACTGCCTCTTGCCCATCAGCGTTCCTGTCTCTTCCTCTGTCTCTCTGATGGCAGGAAGGTTGTCTATCCCTTGCTCCATGTCACAACAAAATGTCATGGAAAACAGAGACCTCTGAGGGTCCACTCCCCAAAGAGGAGACCTCTAGGCTTAGCCAGTATTGGTCTGGAATCCTTTTCAGCTTTCAGTCTGTGTACACCAAACACCCACTGTCCTCTCCCTGCTCTCCTAGCTTTGACTGTTAGCATATGCTTCGCTGGTTCCCATTTTCTTTTCATTTTATTCTGTTCTCACTGGCAAGTATCCATTTCTCTTCATTGAATTAAATATGAATATATCATCCAAAATACTTGTTACTATGTCCTGAAAATTTGAATGTCTGCCAGATTTCGAATGCCAAATTCCTCCTGTGTGTGCTCCCTCGCATATTCCTACACCTGTGCACATATCCAAAGCAGTCATTAGCACTTTTTCCAAACAAACAACGGTAAGCAAATAAACTGTTAATTTTAATGAGATGCTGATGTTAACAGTCATTCTTCTTAAGCTAAATATATTTTATAATTAGAAGCTGTTACATAATTAGAGCTGGACACCCACCGGGTGAAACTAATTTTATTGTACTGGGTTTGACTTCGCTTTGGTAGCTGGAAGCACTTTTTATTCTGTTGACTCTTAGGAGTTATAGAGAGTTAAATTGTATCATTATATACTTAGGGACACGAACCAAGAACAATCCTGCCCTCTATGACAACTGAGGGTGAGTTCTTATTTCCTGGTATAATCCTCTGCCAGCCAGTCGCCACATCATAAAAAAGGTTCCGTGACACTGAGGTCCCTATCTCATGGTTCTCTAATCCCCATAGTCTTCTCCCAGGGGAGGGAACCTCTGCCCTGTGGGTTTTTCTCACTCCAAGACCTCACAAAATAGATACTCCATGTTAAAGAATTTTAAATCCTTAGAAACCGGAGTAACCCTGGAGATTATTTATTAGGTTGGTGCAAAAGTAATTGCGGTTTAAAAGGTTAAAAATAATTGCAAAAACCGTGATTACTTTTGCACCAACCTAATAGTTTAAAAACCTACTTTATACAGGAAGACACTAAAAATTAAAGAATTTAAGTAACTAGACTGAGACCATATAGTTTTTTTGAGTCAACTGAATTCATTACCTGTCATCTATTCATTCAAGTTCTCAGAGTATAATTTTACTTTGCTCTTGTTATTTATGTCAATTCTAGTTTCCGTCATAGTGGAAAAGAGAGTTTGCTGTTTTTGCCTTTTGAAAGTTAGAAGATTTAGGAAAGATGAGGGATAGTATAGGAATAGTTTATGTGGATTTACATAAGGTATTTAAAAACCTTGCCCTCATAAGCAAGAGGAAAATTTACAGTCTGGGAGGATTCAAACTCAGAAGGTATCCATCGTCTATCCATACTTCATAGGTATTGATTTATGGGGTAATTTCAGCTCTAAGGTAGTTTAGCTAATCACTGAAGAAAATCATATTGAGCCATCGAGCCTCCTGTGTGACAGGCGCTGTGCTTCTAGCTGGGCATATCATTTTTAAAAAAATGTGGGAAATAACTACAACACAATGGGGTAAATAGGTTCTAGGGGCCCTGGGAATACCACGATAGTGTATTACTTCTTCCCCCTTGGAGAAGTGATCAGAGTTGAACCAAGTCCTTAAGGATGTGCTGAGTTTGCAGGACTGGAGGGGAGGCTGCCCCAGGCAGGAAGCTGCAAATGTCCAGTGTAAACCTGGAAGGAAGGGGATGGGATGAGGCTGAGAGCCAGGTGGGGTCCAATTCCCGAGCACCTCAGATGACATGACAAGGCATTTGGCCTTTGCTTCATGGACCATAGGAAGTGCCTGAAGGATTTGAGAGCGAGGATGATTGATGATGTATTTTAGAAAAATCAGTCTGAAGGAAAATTGATTCCAGTCATGGAGGCCGCTGACATGGTGGTTGCAGTTACCCAGACATGAGATAATGAAGTCTCTGGTTCCAAGTTAAACTTTGCCATTATCTCAGTCCCATTTGGTATTTCATTAGATAACTGGGAGATGTCGATGATAGGGTGATCATATTTTTGGAAGAGAGGTTGTAAATAAGTTTGGTGACATAAAGAGAGAGGAGAGGGACAGAGCAGGAAGAGACCTGAGGGGAAAGGTGAGAGAGAGACAAAAGAGGAAATGGGAGCTCAGAGGCAAGGGAAAACATGTACCTGGAACCATGGTTAGAAACTAACAAGATGAAATTTAGTGGAGTTCTGTATTTAGTGGGGAAAAAAGATTAGTGTTACAAGTTCAGGATTAGGGAAACCTGATTTAATAGCAGCTCACGGGAAACAGACCTAGGACTGTTAGTGGACAGCAAGTTCTTTATGTGACTGCCAAAATGGCTAGTCCAATCATGGGGTGCATTGATGAAGGTGAGCTGTCAATGGCACAGGTGGTCCCGGTCCACCTGTGTTCTGAAGGATTACATCTGGGCATCTCATTCTAATCGAGCTGTTGACAAATGAGACTATGTTCAGACAGGCTACCATCCCCTCTGCCCTGTTCCCTTAACTTTTCTCAGTTTTTGTAAACCTCTCCCTGTCTTCTTAGAAAATGGAATCGTTTTTGGAGTCTCTTACACATTCTTTCATACTTAGACTCTCAAACCAGTCTGTTCTTCTCATCAGATTGTCATTTTCCCAGCACTGTTATAAAACTGAAGCTTGGCTTGGCATAGGGATCCCTAATGTTATCAGTCTGGCTTCTCAGTGATGACTATTGTGCCAGAAGGGAAAGGAGGAGAAAGAGATCATGAACCAAACCAGTTTTACGTGTGTCACATGCATGTCTTAGGAAGGAGGATGTTCAAATGTTCAGCATCCAACAAGGCTGACGTACCCAGAAAGGGATTGTAGCAGTTTCGCCAGGATGCCCCCAAACCATGAGTGGCGCCATGAATTTGGTATTATGCCAATCTGTAAGATTGGTAAGGATGAGCCCAATGATAGCACTGCTTTAGCAGAAGCCTTACCAGAAGTGCACATCCCTCGTCTTAATCATTTTCTTAGCTCCTTCCCCGCTACCGCCCAGCATCTAGTATACACCAAGTGGCTCAATAAATAATTTTGGAATGAATGTGCTGCTGTTTTCTGTTTTCTTAAAGTGTCACCAAACTATAGCAGCACTACTTGAAAGAGCCAGTCAGCAAACCTTTTATCAGCCCACGATACATAAGGGACTTATGCCTGAATGTAAACCGTGGGTTGTGTCCATATCAACAAAGTCATGCTATGAAGAAAACGTCAGCTGCACTAAACTCCAGGCTAGTGACGTAGTTCACTTTCATTGGGGTGCAAGCCTTTTATCTAGTCATGGACCAGTGACACCGATCAGCCGAACACGCTTTGAGTAGCTCTTGTTTATGCGATAAAGCTTTTTCCACTTTGAGGTTAGAATTCTTATATTATGGTCTTGAGTCCATGTGCATAAATATTATTAAACTGTGAGTGGGAATCACGATAAGTGAGCATAAAAAAACATTGGCTGCTTTTGAGGGCTGGTGAACTCAGCCTCCAGCCCTGGAAGCCTACTTCTAGGCTTGTCTCATGATCAAGGCAGTCGAATCCCTGGATTACTTTGTTGTGGGAAGGGTCGTGCGAATCCAAGCAGGAGACATGGAAATCCAAATCCAGCTGGGAACCAGAAACTTGATCCACTTCAGAATGTCCACGACCGCACCGCCCTCAGACTCCAGCACTTTCTCAGACAGTTCTGTGTGTCTGCACATACTTTCTGCCACAGACCTTTGCTGGCTGAGGTCGCAGCATTTCAGCATTCGGCACTGAGATTAGCTGAGCAAGGTGAAAGAAATTGGTTATCTCACATGTTTATCCCTCTTCTGCCCCAAGAAGACTCTGAATTTCTACCTTTTCATTACTCACAAAAGTCCTCACTCTATAGTTCAACAGTGATATATTTTTTAATTGAGGTTTAATATACATCAAAATGCACATAGTTTGAGGATGCAGGTTGGTGAGTTTTGGGAAATGTATAACCTGTATCCCAGTCAAGATAGAAAAGATTTCCATCACCCCTCTGCCTCTGTCCACCAACATTGGTTCTTAACTATAGGTGGTGTAGCCGGGTTGTAACATACACAACTCATTATATTGTATAAAGCTAATCTTTCCTGCTCTTCATTTTTTTAACCAAGCCTTAATTATGAAAAATAGTTAAGCATAACATTATGGAACACTGCATAAAATAATAGTATCTCTGCAAAATTTAAAGAAATAAAGAGAAAAGAACTCAAGGCATCATTGCCACTCTTCAGGTGTGATTTTTTTTCATATTTTTTAAAACTCACCTGCTATGATACTGCTTCTCCAAATCAATGCCAGAAATCAATGTATCTCTAAGAAAAGATACATTTTTTTCTATCTGAGTTTGGGCGTCCGTTAGGCGCTGTGCTGTATTATAATCAAACCGTGCTCCACAGTGGAAAACTCGGCCCAAACACTTCCATTACATTCCGTAGTTTTGGGGTGCTTGTGAATTAGCCAGATCAGTTCTGTACTTTGATTCACCATTTTTGAGAGTGAAGACATGCTTTTAATCAGCTTCCAGAGCAAGAATTTGACTTCCTTACCAAGGTAAACACTGACAGGGCCCACTCTGGGGTCTTCTTAGTTCTTAACTCAGGTTTCTAGGTCTCTTTGGGGTTTGGGGAGAAAATTTGAAGGAAAGAAAAGAAAAAAGATCCAAAATAGATTTTGTGGAATTGACTGTGTGTGGTCCACATTTAATTGATTTTCCATTTATTATTATTATTATTTTTTTTTGCTGGTAAAAGATGAAAAAGTATTTGAATTTAAAAATTCCATTAACTACACTTTGACATCTGTGCCAAAATAAATCCTTAAACTCCGACTCTTGTCTAGGTCAATTATGAAGACTGAGTTATAGTTTTTAGAACACTTAAGATTTTTTAATATTGTTTTTATTGAAGTGTAATTTACATACAGTAAATTCACCCTTTTTAGTGAATTCTGTGAATTTTGACAAACAGATAAAGTTGCATAACTATCACGATAATTCTGTCAGCACCAAAATTCTCTTGTGTGCCTTTTTAGTCAACCCCTCCGACCACCAGGTCCTGACAACCAGTAACCTATTTTCTACGCTATAATTTTAGAGTTTTAATATATAAAATCAAATTCCTTAAGTATTTTGTTTTTGGCAATTCAAAAGAAGTTACATAAAAATTTCATGAAATTATTTAAAACCATTGAAGAAATGTTAATGTTGACTGTTCATAATCTCAATAAAAAAAATCCATCTTAAACAGTTGTAATTTAAATTTACAAGGTAATTTATACAGAGTTGATTTTTTAATCTCACATTTCCTAGTGAATATTCAAAACACAATGAAGTCAGCTGTGCATGCTAAAATTATTTTCCCAGATGCTGGCATTACACATGTGTCATAGCCAACACATGAATATTTATTGATGAACAGTTGATATTTAGCTATTGTGAAATTAAGCAAAGTGCCTGTGAATGTGGGAATTAGGTTTCATGAATTAGGTGTCATGTCACATTATTATTTTGTTCTGCCAGAAGATGGGGGCAGCCAAGAGATCAGTCTAGCTGAAATAGTCTCTTGGTTTTCAGGGGATTTGTAATTCCTCCCACATAACATCCAGTGTCATCTGTTCTCAGGTTATTGCTCCCATGAATTGTCTCATTTCCAAATGGTTGCATCTTACACTTCTACTATAGATTGCTTTGGTGGGGGAAGAAAACAAAATTTCACCCACCTTGCTTAGTCTGGGCCCCAGCATCTCCCTCCCACACCCACCTTCACCCAACCCCCCTAAACATCAAGTACCCTGTGAGCCAAATTGTTCTTCACCCAGACTCTTTTGACTTCACCTTGTACATTTGGAGAAACAGAAGAAGATGATGATTAGGTTTTGCAGGATTTACAGGGAATTGAGTGGCTGTCGGCTGGAGAGACCAACGTATGGTCAGAATTGTGCTGAGCCCTAGAGCACGTGAGCACTGGCGTCCCAACTACACTCATTCAAGCCAGGAGGCAGTTATTGTCTAGAATGTGGAAGCCTGTAGCTCGGTAAGAGAAGAAGATGTAGGCTGGACGGCCCCAGAGCCCTTGGTTCAAGCCCCATCCTTTCATGAACCAACTTGTGATCATGGACAGTTAATATATTTCTTTTGCACCTTCTTTCCTTCATCTATAAAATGAGGATAAGAATACCTCAGAGAGTTGTTGTGGAGATTAACATTCAACAATTCACCCATTCCACGAAAATGTATTGAGACCTGCTGCTTGCCACTGTTCTGAGTACTGATGATGCAACAGTCTCTTAAGTGTGTGTACACTAGTGAAGGGAGAGAGACAATGAATCAGTATGTAATGTGACAAGTGTGGTAAGTGCTATGAAGAAAATACGAGCGATTCAGGGAAAGTAGAGAAAGATTGGGGGTTGCTATTTCATATAAAGTGGTTGGTTAGGAAGGTCCCTCTGAGAAGATAATAGTGGACTAGAGACCTACATAAAGGGAAGAAGCAAGCCGTGCACCCATTGGGGTGGATTGGTCCAGGCAGAATTAGTCCCCGTGTGGACACTGCGTGGAGTGTTTGAGGAGGCCCCTCATCACCAGTGAGGCAGGAGCGCGGGGTTGAGGGGAAGTGATAGGGGTGACACGTGAGATGTGTGGGGAGGGGTAGGCAGGTCAGGAAGAGCCAGTTGCCTTTCACAAGGGCTTTGGGTTTGGCTCTAAATGAAGCCATATAAGGGTTTTGAAAAGAATGACAGATGTGCCTTCCGTTTTTAAATAATCCCTCTGGTTGCTAAGCTGAAAATAGACTAAAGATGGCAAGCATGAAAATAGGTAGAACAATTAGAAGAACATCTCAGTAAACTAGGTATGAAATGGTGGTGGCTTGAACTAGAATGACAGAGGCAAAGGTAGTGAAAAGAGTTTATATTCTGAAGGTAAACCAACAGGATTTGCTGAGGACTTAGATGTGGATGGAGTATGAGAGAAATAGAGGAGTCAAAGGTGAGCTCACATTTTAGCCAGGGCACCTCAATGCAGGAGTTGCCATTTGCGGACATATGGATGGCTCCAGTACAAATGAGACTTGGAGGGAAATTAAGAGTTCATTTATTCGGATGTGTGAAATTGAAGCTGTCTGTTAGCTATCCAATCGGAAATGTGAAGTAGCCGCTTGAGCCCAGGAGTCTAAGTTCAAGGAGGAGATCGGAGTAGAGATAAAGATTGGAAGATTGTCAGCATGGAAGTGAATGCTGAATGAGATCATCAAGGCATAGACTGTTGATGGAGCAGGAAAGGAGACAGCTGTGTGCGCCCTCACCTATAGAGGTGCAGGTGGTGAGGAGGAATGGACAGAGAAGGCTGATGAGTAATCCAGAGGGCAGGTGAAGGGAGTGAGTGATCCATCACCTATATCAAATGCTGCTAGTAGGTGAGTAAGGACCGAGAAGTGACCACATTCTACAGTATAGTGGATATGAAGAGCCCAGGACAGTTTTGTTTATTTAAACAATACATTTAATTTAAATTTATATCTCTCCCCACCACCCTGTTTTCATTTCCAGGTTTTGATGGCAGAAAACCTCACCCAAATAAGTGCCTTAGCCAACCTCAAGGGTCTGGAAATCCTTACTTGGAGAAATACTGTCTAAATCACTCCTGCTTTAAATTCACTTAAGACAAACTCCAGTCCTCCTGGTGAGGCTGGACCCACTCACCTTAAAAGTCACATGACTTTTGAATTGGAACTCTGTATGTATCATCTCTTAAAATAGAAAAACAGTATCTCTAACACGCAGTACTATGTTGTCTATGAATAAGGAAGGAGAGGGGGAGACCAGCATTTTGAAGGGCTTACCATGTTCTTGTCATGATGCCTTCACATGTTTGTTTCTCCTTACATAGATTTGTAATATATAGGAAATATCAAAATTTGAGTATCCACTGCCATGATAGAAATTACTTGGTTCTTTTGGCCAGTTCCATATCTAAGTTGTAATGAATTAAATGGAGCCCAGCAAGTCCCCTCTGTGTCTATGATTTTCACTTTACGAATGCCAACTCAACATATTCTTAAGCTCCTGATGATTTTTATGGTGATGCTGACCAAATTTTATTCTTATCGGTGAAGGTCATATTCAGAAAGTTGTTTAGCACTTTACAGTTTACAAAGTACTCTGTTATACAAAAAGCATTTGAACCTTAAAATAACTGTGATGTAGGCATATTAGTTATATTAACTTGATATAACTTTCAAAAGCAAGTACCCATTACTCCCTCTTCTTCCTCTGTATCCTGTGCTGTGTTGCATTGTATCATTTCTTAGCTGCAGATGATATGCTAAACTAGTCCTATGTTTAAATAAATGTTGAGAAATTAGGCCATTTAGAGTGAATAAAATATCTTTTCATACATCTGAATTGTTTCCTGGTGATAAGCTAAATTGCTATAATACTGGAGATAGGGAGGTGGGTGATAGGTTTGGGTGTAGAAAGACAGGATATTATAGGAGAAACAGAAGTTCAAGTCTAAACTGTGAGAGATTTCAGTGGTCACAGCAAAATGTGCAGAAGTAGTGACAGACGAGTTCTGGCTTTGATCTAAAATGTGTTTTCAGTCTGGTATTGAAGAACTCTTGCAGATAGGTTGGTAAGGGTCTGAGCTGGTAAACATTTTAACTTGCATGTAGAATTCCCATTGTTTTTTTCTACTCTGTAAGAGGATGCAGATCTGTTCTTTGAGGATTCCTCCTGTATCTTACTTTCCGTAGTTACCACACAGTTTTCCGTGCCTATGCTTTTTCTTTACAATATCTTCAGCCTGGTAGAGTTATAGTTGACCTTTGAACAACATGGAGGTTAAGGGCGCCTCAGTTAACTGGACTCCCCCAAAAGTTAATAAAAGTTGTCCTTTGATATCCTTAGGGGATTGGTTCCAGGATGCACCCCCCACCAACAGATACCAAAATCCTCAGATGCTCAAATCCCTGATACAAAATGGCGTAGGACAGCGCATACAGTCAGCAATCCGCACCCTCAGATTCCCAACCGTGGATTGAAAATACTGTTTTTGATACACAGTTGGCTGAATCCGCAGATGTAAAACTCAGGATACAGAGGGCCAACTATATGTTTACTGAAAAACATCCTCCTCTAAGTGGACCCTTGCCATTCAAACCCATATAGTTAAGGGTCAATTGTACTTTGTCATATTCAACCTCGCATTATATTCAGTTGTGCATGGAGGAATGAATGTTTAAATCATATATTATCTTGCCTAGCATGGTGTCAGTTTTTTAGTGGCTGGATGATGCCTGATTCACCTTTGTTGCTTCTCAGAGCCTACCTCAGTGCTTTGTACATAGAAGGCACTCAAACATTTATCAAACAAACTTGAATTAGTGTTGGTAACGGTTGTGTTGGCTGCATAATTCAGAGATAAATATAAAAGGAAAATGTGTAATAATAGCAATTAGAGACAATATTTTATTGACTTTCTCTTTATTTATTTCTATTTATTACCTTTATTTGATATGTAGTGTTTTGGACACTATTTTTGTATTTGACCAAATATACCTTAACAAAACTATGTATAATAAGTTGTCTTACATTTTTAATCCAACTTTTTACAAAAGAATTGTCTGATATTTGTGGGTAGAATGTGACTATAACCAACTCTTAATACTTTAAAATTACCTTAAAATTTTTTATTTGATGACTTTAGATATATTTACTTCTATCTCTTGATTTTAGTATTGAGCCAAATGTCCTGGAAATTCCATGACATGAGTATAAACCCCATGACAAAATGTGCGTATACATTTTGAAAACTCAGGATGACGCTTTACTTAACAAAAATAAGCCTTTAGGTCTTAAATTATAATAATTAACTCTGTGTATATGTTGACATTTTAATAGAAATTATCTGAAGTTTTGTCTTTTGTACGTGATAGTACAGGGAAACCCAAACATGAGTGGTTTCTCCAGAAAGATTCCGAAGGGGACACACCTTCACTTATCAACTGGCCGTCCAGGTATATCCCAAGTTGAAACTCTTGGCTTTTGTTTCCTGAGTGCTTCTCCTCTCCCTGCTATCCTGCTTGGCTCTTCCACATATTGCCCAGTGCTCCTCTCCTCTTCCTAATGGCAATGCATTTGAAAACCACATGTTCAAAAGGGGCCGCTGGAAGTTACCTCCTAATCATTTGCTTTTCTCCTTCTATTGCCCTAATCGCTTTTAATAGCATTTCCTCTTGCTCCTCTATTTGAAAACCTTTTGACTACACCCCGTTTTTTCTCCTCTCACCAACTCACATTCTGCCAGGTGGGGGCAGTATTGAGGACCTACCACGTACCTCTGGGTCGCTGTCCTCCTGAGTCCTGCTTGCTAACCAGCTGGTATCCCCCCTTCACCAGGCACTTCCAGCCTCCTTGTTTTCATGTCTCCTCAGCTCTAAACCAATAGTTAATTTTCAACAGTTACATTGAGGGCCAGTGGTTTTATTAATAAAAGCAGACAAAAAAACCCCTATCGTTTCATTTTTAAGGTTGGGGGCTGGGAAGAGGCAGAAGGAGTAAGAATGAGTAAGTCATTGGCAGGACAAAGCACCCATATATTGAGTTTCTAACAGTCACTTTGTTCTTGGCTGAGGACAACATTCAGATTGTCTCTGATTAGAAAGACACATTCCACAGGAGAACTTGAACCACATTTCAGACTTCTTTTGATTAACAAAGCTCACAAGGATGAAAACTGGCTAGTCTCTGAAAAAAATAACAACTCACAATGCTTTTTTCCCCCTGAATAGTTCATAGTAACTGCCTTTCATGTGTGTCTTTGATTTTTCTTTACTGAAGTTTAAACAGATATCCTGCATCTTATGCTGAAAAACATGTAGGTGTTTACCGTATTTTGCTGTGTACAATGTGTACTTTTTTGCCCAAATTTGTGAGGAAAGAAGAAGGATGTGCAATATACATGGGTAGTACTAATTCCATATCTATATACATGTTTTTAATTCTTTTATTTATGCTTATCAGTTAAAAGTTTAACTCTAGAAATCAATAACAGTATCTGTATGCAAAATAATACTCTGGAATACAACAATCGGTTTTGTTGAACTTACAACGAACTTGCAATGACGACGAGTTCTTGGACTCCTATGATGCACACATATCGTAAATTTGTTACTGGTACATAAAATTCCTTGTACTTTATATCTGTGCTTGTGTTTTATATTTATTTGTTATATAAAATTTCTTGTACCATAATATGTTAAAAAATAAATGCTAAAATTCATTTATAATACAAAAAACAAGTATCTAAATATAAACAAATAAAAATTTGAATAAATTAAAATGAAAGATTTTTGTTCCCCTGAAAGTTTAGGCCAAAAATATGGGTGTGCATTATACACGCAAGCACATTATACACGTCAAAATACAGTATATCTAATTTAGCAGGGTGCATTTGTCATTTAAGGAAATAGTCTCTTCCAAAAAGTATATATATATATATATATATATATATATATATCAGAAACAATTATTTTTGCTGACTAATTTTAAGTAAATAAAGGTTTTACATTCCCCAAGAAATTGCTTTTCCTACTCCAAAGGCATTCTTTATTTTTTAAAATTATCCCCAATTAGTAATCCATTCTTAAACAGGTTCAATGTTTTCTCCTTTCTAACTACATGGCATTTCAAAAAGTAAAAATAAAAACTAGTTACCACTATTAAATGTTTGCTCCTTGCTAAACACTAAACCATGTGCTTTGCAGGCATCACGTTATACCTTGTCACTATTATTTCCATTTCAAAGGTAAAGCAACTGAGGCAGGTAAGTTGCCTGAGACTTCACAGCTAGAACCTGCTGAGCCAGGCTCTGAGCAGAGGTCTCCTAGGACCCCACAGCCAGAGCTCTTAGCTACTTTGCTTCTGCAGGAATAGAAAAATAGAAAAGTAGCTTTTAAAATGGATTTCACTTTTGTTTTCAGATATTGAAATAGCTCTAGAAACAACTAGAGCAATCCCTTTTTAGATTACTTTTTAACTAATGGTCTAATAGCAATTCCAGAAGAGAGAAAATGTTCAGTTTCTTTTCGAAGAGTATCTTTTCTCTAACATTCTTTTTGATGCTACAATTATTAGTAATAATGATGTCCAAACTGGTCACATGTCTTCTGAATGAATGAATGCAGTCTGCATTGCATGAAAAAACTTGTGAATGTTTAGTTGAGAGCTTGAAAAGAGGTGATTGTTGTATCTTGAGCTCAATAAAAAAAATAATCACACATGCTCTTACATTTTCAGGAGACGATGAAACTAACATTTGGTCAATAGGTGTATGTGTGCCTGAAAACTACCCTCACGGTCCATAGACTAGGCCTGTACATGCAGAAAACTTACCCCGTTCACAGACCCAGCCTCAGTGTGCCCTCATCCGTACTGGTGGTAGATATTAAGGAATTTTTCTGTGGCTTTGGGGTATTCATTTAGTCAGAAGGCATCCGTTCTCTGCCAAGACAGCATCTGACCCCTCTCAGCTTTACAGAGGGTCGAGTTAGTTTTGTACCACACTGGTATACGAATATACATTTGGAAACGCGACTAAAAATCACCTTGCAAGCCGCGGGTTTCTGACATTAACCACGGAAAATGCTTTTTCACAAGTTGTTCTCTCTTTGGGTTGATTTCAAATCCCTGGTAATCCATGATCTGCGCATGCGTCCTTCCCGTTGAGCAGTTACTGCACATTACAACTTAAATCCTTTTTCTTTCTTAAAGAGTTAAAGTTAGAGAAAAATTGGTGAAAGAGGAGAGTGCTCGCAGCAGCCCTGAACTTGCCTCAGAGTCCTTAACTCAGAGGAGACATCAGCCAATGCCGGTGCATTACCTGTCCTTTCAGTCAGAAAACTCAGCCTTTGACAGGGTCACGAGCAAGGCAGCCGGCCCTGCACGACAGCCGATCCGTGGCTATGTCCAACCAGCAGATCCCGTTCACACTGCCATGCTGGTGACCTCAGAAACCCCAGAAAGTGTGTCTGAGTACAGCTGGGTGGGATCAGCCCCCCAGAACGTCATAAAACCTCCCGACTTGAAGGTTCTTGAAGGTGAGAAAAGGGATACCCCCATTCTCCACATTTGTGAATCAAAAGCAGAGGAAGATGGGCCCTTCACGGAAGCTCTGGAGAAAAGCAGGAAATCAGTCTTGGATGTCGAGGATGGCAGGCTTGCGAGAAGCCAGGAAGACCCCTCTGGAAATGAGGACTTTGGTAAGCCCACTATTAGCACAGTCACCTTAGAACATCAAAAGGAACCGGAAAGTTCGTCACACCCACCTCAAGCTCAGCACCAGTTGGCTGAAAGAACGGGCAGAAGCGAAATGGTTTTGTATGTTCAGAGTGAGCCTGTGTCCCAAGATGCCAGAGTGACAGGACACAAAAAAGAAGCACCCAGGAGGAAGCACAAGGTCCTCACCCGCTCCCTGTCTGACTACACGGGCCCCGCTCAGCTCCAGGCCCTGAAGTGTAAGGCCCCAGCTGCAAAGGGAGAGCCAGAGCTATGGAGGTCCAAAGCCGAGGGGCCCCAGGCAGAAGTGAGCATGCTGGACACAAAGGTCTCTGTTGCCCAGCTCCGAAATGCATTTCTGGAATCTGCCAGTGCCATACAGAAACCCGAACTGTAGGTGATGTTTCAAACGTCCTCCCAATGTGTCACTTGCACGTCCTTGGCAGAATTATTCACCTCTCAACTTGTGTTGTGTCCTGCATTGAGTCATTTTTAAGCTTAGCTCACAAGTGTGCAGGGCAGACCGTACAGGAAATGGCTCCAAAACTAGCATTCTGCTTCCGCTTACTAATGGGGAGCTAGAGGATTGGGTTTCTGGAATGCTCCACCTCCTTTACATGCATGGGGATTTGGTGGCGTCTGTGCCTTGACTCACTAAGATGCATAAACCTTTGCTTTATTCTCTCTCTCTGTCTCCCCATTTCCCCGCTGTATCCTCTCTCCTGATGACTCTAAAAGCCAACCGCGGGTTGAGAGGTCAACCAAAGGAGTTGGCTTGCCTACCAGTGTGGAACGGGAGAGAGGGTCCCGGAAACCAAGACGCTATTTTTCTCCTGGTGAAAGTAGAAAAACTTCTGAAAGATTTAGAACTCAACCTATAACCTCAGCAGAACGAAAGGAATCGGATAGGTAGGCATGTGTATGTGTAGTTCCATAGTCCAGGAACTTAAAAGAACTCATACAGGACTTTCACCACAGCGATGGTCCTGGTGCTGTTTAAATGGGGTGCGGTGATTCCATAATTCTTTCATCTAATCGATAAGGGATATTTATTTGGCTTGTAAAAAAGTATTTTTAAAGAATGTCAACTATACCAATAGTATTCCAAGACACAGTTTTAAATTGCATTTAGACTGTAAGAAGTAAGAAATGTTATTTTTCTTTATTTAATGTTTTTAATTTTCTATGCCCTTTCATTAGAATCCAAATTGAGTATTCACCAGATTGACAGTGAAAATAACCAAGGGATTTTACATAATCATTTTATAAATGTCTGCCTACTTGTTGTACTTGAGCTTTCTATTGTCACTTGCTTATATGCCTAGAAGTGATACGGTTTGTCTAAAACATTATTATTGGTTGTGTTTAATAAGTCACACTTGACCTGGTGTGTCTCCACAAGGTGTGCACTTGGCTGGGCTGTGTGCACACACACTCCACAGTGTCTGTTAACTGTACATGTGTATTCACAACTAGAATTGCTCCCTGGATGGTATTTTTTAAGACAGTTTAATTGCATTTTTATTTTTACTTTTCATATATTTTATTTGTCTCTTCTACTCCCACCAGCTAATTTTTTGTTATTATTTGCTAATCTCTTTCCTAGGTCTACTTCAAATTCAGAAATGCCAACCGCTGAGGGCAAGTATCTGTTTTCCTTTTGCTTCTTATCATCTCACCCAGATTAGATTTAAATAATAAGATTTTTACTTTTTGAGAGGATGAGATTATGGTGCATATCAATTTCTTACTTTTCTACAGGTTTTCTTTCTGTGAATATACTAAAACCTAGTTGAGATTTTTCAGAGGATCTTTCCCTTATTTTTGAGAGTGTTAAAGAATTGCAGAGTGAGCAATATTATAGCAACCGATCTGAACCAAAGAAGCAGGTTTTTCTTGTTACTGCTGCTGTTTAACTATAAAGAGGCATTCCTTACAAAAAAATCTGTTAAATCTCAATTCATCAAATAGTACAGTAGAAAATTACTGTTCAAACACAGTTTTGGTTGGTTAATTGAATGTAAATTAGCACCTTTTCACTGGGCAGAAGAATGGGCTCCCTACCAGGGGAAAATGTTGCCCCTTGTAATTTTTAGTACATCTATTCTTATGTTATAAGGATTTCCGGGTCAGCCTTGAGAAACTTTTCAAAACCTTACCTACATTTTTAAATTATGTTTAGTTTTTATTTTGTGGCTTTTCACAGATGAAGAAAAGGTAGATGAACGAGCCAAGCTGAGTGTTGCTGCCAAGCGGCTGCTTTTCAGGGTAAGATGTGCTGAAATGTTTGAATAGGAACTGTCACTGTATCCATTGCTCCTGCCTGCAGCCTGCACCGGGCCCTCGGTGGCCCACCTCACAGGCCCACCTGTGGTTCTCTCCAAGTCCTTGGCTGGTGTGACCACCAGCTGACACAGCACAAGTATTCACTTCTGATAATGATGGGTACCTCTCAGGGTGTTCCCCCGGTGGGACCCGTGGGGAACAGAGTAGAGACATTTTGCTGTCCCAATTTCCTTTCCTCGAATTCATAAGGATTCCACATTGTTTTCGATCTCAGGAAATGGAAAAGTCATTTGATGAGAAAAATGTTCCAAAGCGACGCTCTAGAAACGCGGCTGTGGAGCAAAGGCTGCGGCGTCTGCAAGACAGATCCCACACCCAGCCCGTCACCACCGAGGAGGTGGTCATTGCAGCCACGTGAGTCTCCCTTGTAACCTCTGGAACTTGGTTGTAATGTCTTCTTCTTTTTTTTTTTTTTTAAAGAGATTTAGAATAGGTAACACATCCCATTACAAGGTTCAGAGAGACTTTGAACCTAGAAAAACATGAAGAGGAATTTTAATTTTTTTTGTCTCTGCATTTTTTTAAAATCTCTTTTACAATGTGAAATTTACAACGTGAGAGTAGGTGGATTTATGTAATGGACCCCATGTACTTATCACCCAGTTTCAACAATCATCAACTCCTGCTCTATCTGTATCCCCACCCACTTCCCCTTTCCTCCTGTGTTTTTTTCAAGCAAACCCCAGATATCATGTCTCCCACCATGTTTCCCCGAAAATAAGAGCTAGCTGGACAATCAGCTCCAATGCATCTTTTGGAGCAAAAATGAATATAAGGCCCAGTAGTATTATATTATATTATATTATATTATATTATATTATATTATATTATATTATATTATATTATATAATACTGGGTCTAGTATAGTATAATATAATATAATATAATATAATATAATATAATATAATATAATATAATATAATACCAGGTCTTATATTAATTTTTGCTCCAAAAAACGCATTAGAGCTGATTGTCCAGCTAGGTCTTATTTTTGGTGAAACATGGCATTAACGTTTTCTCCCATTAACATATCTCTAAAAGTGAAGGTTTCTTTTTACTTGTTTTTAAATAATCAAAAAAATTAAAAATTAATTGGAAGCCCAATAACTTTCCAAATTATGGGAAGTAGCTTTTGAGCAGTATGTTCTAATATGTTCAGAATGGATTTCCCAAAGATTTCACTCATTCAGGGATAATTGCTTCCATCAAGTGAAAACTTTTATTAGTTTTTTTTTAAATTATTTTTGGGTTTCCTCTGGACACACACACACACACACACACACACACACACCCTTCCTGAAAAATGGAAGTGCATCTCACTCAGGGTATTAGCATCCCAAGAGGCCTCTGTGTCACAGCCCACACCTGTGAACGTGCTGTTTGATCAGCTAGCTGCCTTCAATTCCTTGCTCATCTATTCCTAACTTTTCTGTGTATTTATGGAAAAGTACGCCTTGTACCCATTAGGAACTCTTAGTAAAGCAGTTTTCTTTTTTCTTTTTTTTTTTAATTTTTAAAAATTATTTGAATGGTTGTTGTAGAACTTGAAGCAACTACCCATGGGAGCAAAACAATAAATATAAGGAAAAATTATCACCTTGTGAGGCTTGCTGAATCTCCTTTGATGTGCCTATAGCTTATACGAGGACACTGATTCTTTTAAAAAATAGATCGAGAACAGCATTCCAAACCACGAGCATAATCTACTGATTTGCTGGTGGTTGATATTAGCTTTCTTTTATTTTTTTTTTTAAAACCAGGACTTTTCTTCTAAAGATGAGATCAATCCTTTCCAAGCTCTGAAAACCTATTCTTATTCCATTTACTTTGAGTAACCTTTGTCTCATCTTTGCTAAGTGTGTCATTGCTTTTCGAGTTCTTTGGTACTTTTCCAAAGTAATGAGCACATAATTTTGTCAAAATATTTGATTTCACGTTTCCGAATTGAAAACTATGCTTTCCTTAATGCTTCTTTTCTTTTCTCTCCTTATGAATATTCCTTCCTTGGCAATTGCTTTAAAGTGAACCTCTCCCTGCTTCGTGCTCTGTGGCCACCCACCCTGTAATGGCAAGACTTCCTAGTCCCACTGTAGCAAAGAGCGCTGTGCAACCTGCCAGGTACTGGACAGCGATAGCAGCATGCGGCCTCCAGGGCAGAGGTGCCAGACAGCAGATGCACCTTAAAATCTGGAATGCCTTTCACTTGTTTGACAAACAAGTCAGTGCCATGAGTTGTTCCAGGAATGTGTGGCATTTTGTTTTGTCATAGTGAAAGACACTGATAACTTCATGTAGGCCTGCATGAGAAAACATTTCATCTACTACCTGCTTCCACGATGTATTGGAACTAGGATCCCACTAACTCACTTATCCGTTTGTTTTGTTTCTGTTTTTCATAATCATAGCCATCCCTCAGAAATGTCATTCGTCAATCTAAAATACTAGCACTTCATACAGATTAATAGAAAAATGGGAGTTAATGTTGAAGTACCCAGTTTTTTGTTTGTTTGTTTTTTGTTAAACACATATTTGTGTTAAAACAATCTTACCTGTTTCTAATGTGTAGACAAAGCTGCTATATTTAAGGACTGGGATGTTAAGAATTGATAATGTCTGAATTTAGATGTTTTATTATCTTTTAAAATTGTGTCCTTCAAGCACGTGAATCGTCCCTTTATTTTACTGTTATGGGCCCAAACACAAAGGCTAAAAATAAGACGAAAAGAAGTAAAATGATAGTGTAGAAATAAAGCTGGCACAGCGTGAAAGCTGGGATCTCTCTGGGGAAGGAGGTTGAGGTTCCCCTCCCAGTTCTCCACTTGACTTCAGGAAAGATACCGAGACTCCAACTCAGGGTGCTTTTATTGCCATCCTCATCACACCCTGCAACACTGACACTGCTCTGTTGTCTGGGACAACTTGTGAAGTGGTGATTAATTAGAGTCCAGGCAAAATATACTGTTCACTGCATTTGAGAATTGCATTTGCCAGTGACGGAGGGGCGTTGTCTTAAACCTTTGAGGATTCACTGTGGCCATGTCACTGGAAGCCTCCTGCTCTGCCTGGGAGCCGGGGAGACTTACCACTGCCTGAAATTTCCTTCACTTTTCAAGTTACTGGGAATTACAGATTTAAGTACCTTTAAGAAAACTGGTAGAAACCAATGAGAGAAAGTGCTAGAATGAAGGAGTGAAAGAATCTTTAAAAGTAAACCATTTGTGTTTAGCAAGTGAAAATCAAAAGTCTGTTGTGGATAATGTTGTCAACAGAATGATTTTCTTATTTCCCAACTATTTAAAAATGAAAAGAGCACCTTTTGAACCACATTGGTAATGCCTAAATGTGTCGTAGGAAATACCTTAAGACTCCCTTTAGCCTTATGTATTATTGATACTAACAATACAATTTCTCTCTCTCTAAAATAAGGTATGTCCAACCCGACTTCAGTTCCTTAAACAGGAAATGCAATTTTTAGAGCTAATTCGGAGCTAAAAGTCTGCTCTTTGTGAAACTGATAAAGCTAGTGTCGCCAGCCTACTCTGCTGTACATTGTCATGTTTAAAAGCTAAACGAGTGCCTGCACCTGTCTTAAATGTATGTAGGCAAAAATAAGTCCTTTTCAAAACTGACACTTGGAAGAAAGTTAACATATAAAATTAGCAGTGAGTTTCTTTCTGTTTTTATCTGTGTTACCGACTTTTTCTCCCATTCAGGTTACAGGCATCTGCTCACCAAAAGGCTTTAGCCAGAGACCAGGCAAATGAGGGCAAAGATTCTGCTGAACAAGGTGAACCTGATTCCTCCACTCTAAGCTTAGCCGAGAAGTTGGCCTTGTTTAACAAATTGTCCCAGCCAGTCTCAAAAGCTATTTCTACCCGAAACAGAATAGACATGAGACAGAGGAGAATGAATGCTCGCTATCAGACTCAGCCCGTCACGCTTGGAGAGGTGGAGCAGGTGGGTACGCTGTGATCGAATTCCAGTTTCGGGTACATTCTTAAACTATAGGAGCACACTGTTATCTCAGGTTGATGATGTAATTAAGGTGATCTACCTGTAAACCGTGTTACCTGTGGATAATTTGGTAATAATTTCATTCCTAAGAAAGTCACCATGCCAAGTATGTGGTTTATTTTTTTCTGGCTTTCATAATTTGCTTGCTGCAATCGTCAGGAGTGAGTTCATTCTGGAGAGAAAAATGGGAAGGATGATCTTTTCACCCAAATGATTTTGATTAACGAGATACAGTGTATTACTACGTCTAGGATTGGTTTCCCACTAAGATAAGCAGTAAAACTGCTCCAAATGTACTATTGCAGTCTAGGTCAATTCATACACTGGGATTTATATAGACAATGTTTTTCAATCAGCTGTTTCCTTTGTCACTGTGTCCTCCCAGGTGCAAAGTGGAAAGCTCATTCCTTTCTCACCTACTGTTAACACATCTGTGTCCACCATGGCATCTACAATCACTCCGATGTACGCAGGGGATCTTCGGACAAAGCCATCTGTGGATGACAACACAAGTGCCACTGACTATAAGTTCCCTTCTTCAGTAGAAAATTCGGACTCTCCAGTGAGAAGCATTCTGAAGTCCCAAGCCTGGCAGCCTTCAGTAGAGAGCAGTGGGAGCAAAGGCACGTTGAGAGAATTGGGAGAGACAGAAAGCAAGAGAGTTTCGACAGGTAGAGAGGGTGGTGTGAAAAAGTATGGGTCCTTTGAGGAAGCAGAGCCATCCTACCCCATCCTTAACCGAGTGCAGGAAGGAGACAGCCATAAAGAACCCAGATATGCTGTTCCGCGGAAGGGCGGCCTGGAGCTAGCTAACCCTCCCATCGCCCCTCTTGGTGATGAGCTGAAGGAATTTTCCACTGCTGAAAACGCTGCAGCAGGAAACCCCGACATGAAGGACAGGCAGCCCTTTGAAGAGAAGGAGGACATGGAGTATGTCACGAAGAGGAAGTTTTCGCTGAGAGGTAAGTTGCCACTGCTCCTCAAGTTTTAGCAACCAGCTGGGTTTTCAGTTTCTTGATCATTTGCACGTGTGTGCGATTTCTTTTTAACTCCATTATGAGGGCAGTTTATGACTAGTGTTGATGAAAAGTTTGGGGTGAGTTATACTCTCCCCCAGACTTCTCTTCCCCTTGAATCTGATGGTGTTCAGTGGATTATCAAGTTTTCAGCAATAAAACTACTTGAAGTTCTTTCACACATCTTGATAAGGGTGTTGGATGACTTCGGTCACATTAACTCCTAACAGCCTTGGGAACTGCTAGCTCTGTTAGCCCCTTTTATAAGATGATAACCCCAAACATCCAGGGCCAAGTAAGCACAGGGAAGCAGGGCTTGTACCCAGGCCTGTGGATTTCCAGGCTCTCCTACATTCCTCTTGTGCAGACTAGCAAGCTATACTGCATGGGACTTTCCTTCTCTTCCTACGTTTACATAAAATGATAGTGTGTAAGTTATAATAGTGGTTTGGCTTGCGAATGTGGCACATTTGAAATGTGAAAGTATTGTTTTGGAGAAGTAGAAACATTCTGTAGTATGTACTTAAAGCTCACTTCCTGTGTCTTGCACACAGGAAAAGACCAATTGTCACAAAACGATTTGCTGTGCTGAGTGACCCACTGGGAAGTTTGGTTTTCTCACAGAATATAGCGTGCCACAAATTTGCATAAATCCCAGTGGATTGGGTAACCGGCCGCGTGCCCACGAATTGAACTCCGAGTGTGGGACTGTTAGGGGGTGAGTAGCTGGAAGAATGTTTGCCTGGAGAAGTAAGTGCTGACGTCGCTCCTTTCCTTCCCAGCGGCAGAGTTCGGGGAGCCCACTTCTGATCAGACCGGCACAGCTGCTGGGAAAACTGTTGCTCAGACTGCAACCCCAGTGTCCTGGAAGCAGCAAGAGCCTTCAGAACAATCACAGGAGAAGTACCATAAGAACCCATGTGCAATGTTTGCTGCTGGAGAGATTAAAGCGCCAGCGGTGGAGGGCGTCCTTGATTCACCCAGCAAAACCATGTCAATTAAAGAAAGGTAATCAGATTTAACGATCACAAAGGAATTCTCTTAGGAAGGAACTTACAGCTTGCTTTTAGAAAAAGCGCTGAGTAATGGGCAAAGGGGTAAAATAGCAAGTTCAGCTGCATAAGGGGATGTGCTGTTATCCTAGAATTCTTTGGGGAAGGGAAAGGATTTGAATTAACTGCATTGACCCCAGTGCCTGGCTTGGTAATGCTGAAAAGTGTAAATTCCAGACACAGACATTGGCTTGCTTTATTTGTTTTCTTTTTTGTACTGAAATCTTTGTCTAGTGATTGGGAGCAGAGACCTTGGCTCCTTCTCTTTTAAACAACACATGGCTTCAAGTTGAATGCCCCCACTGCTTGTGACTATCCATGTAAAGTCTATGTAGAGGGAATGGAGATAAATTCATGTTTAGGATATAAATCCTTGGGATTGGAATCTAAGTCTTGTTTATTTTACAGAAAGTAAAATGAATGACTTTTCTGAACTACATTTAGACATTTTATGTCAGATGATAGCGATGAAAGATTACGTTTGAGTACACTGTGACATCATTTCATTGGAAAGAATGATGGAGGATTGAGAGGATACATTAAAATGGGAAAGATACAAAGAATGGGAGCTAAATATTTCAAGTTGTATTTTCCTTGTTAACCTTTAGCCACTGTTGAATTAAGCAGCAAAATACATAATAATGACAGGAACACCGCGGGAAGAAAGGTCTCATGGATTTCCTGGTGTGATGAGCAGAACTACTTCCATCGGTCCCTACGGTTCTGCCAACCTGAACTCTTCCTGAGCACCTCCCACCATTGAGAAATCTGCTTGCTCTGTCAGACTCTGGCCACTCTTATTCTTCTAGTTAGATTTCAGTCTACCTAAGATGATATATCAAACCACGATGAGAATTCTTCATCCTGTTTTTTAAACCGAGTTTTTGAACCATATTCATAAAATATTAACTAGGTGGAGACTTTATCAACTAATGAATTGTTAGGTTGCTAAATCTTATTTTTCACCTTTATTATTCAAAATTCCCAATAAAGTAAACCCACCAGACAGAAGAGGCATAGGTGAAAGGCTAAGGGAATAAGCTAAATAAGAGAAATGGTGTCTTGAATCAGGAAAGCTGTTTGGTCTAGTCTGGCCTGAAGTCCTCCTCTGTGGAAACGTGGCTCAAAGACAGTTGGACCCTAGATATCCAACTATCGATAACCTGTTGGGTGAGAAGGAAGAGATACCATTTAAGGAAATTAATGAGAAATGTCACTAAAACACAAGTTCTGATATTTTACATATCAGAAAATATTTCTGGGGTAAAATCCAATGGAAAATACTAGTATACCCCTTCTTTCAAAGATACTTAAAGGAGAGTCCCTATCTTTGGATATAATCTATTTGTTGGGACCTAGGACTTTTGATGAAGTTTTGTGTCTAGCCACGGTGCAATATTTATTGATTTATTTGACTGTTTTAGTAAATTTTAGTGTATCTGTATCTTTCAGAAAACAGTTTTAATCCTACTGTAAAATTCTTGTTTTGGAAAATGTGAGATGCTATACAGGTGCAGCTTCTTAACCCAGGCTTTGTGGACATCTGAGGAGTTCCAGGATGACTGTTGAGTTTCTGGGATCTCCTGGAAGTGTGTTCAAAGTCAGCTGTGTGCACGTGCACCTCTGGCTCGTGGGAGACAGAACTTCTCACGGTCTCCAAGAAGACCCCAAACTGTTCAGAACCATGATAGTCAGGAATGCTTGTTAAATATTCAGCTATTCGTTTAATTGTTAAAATATACAGGCATGCCTGAGCTATGTTGAGGGTTTGGTTCCAGACCACAGCAATAAAGTATCGTAATAAAGTGAGTATCAAGGTAAAGCAAGTTGTCATCTTTTTGCTGTTGAAGGGTCTTGCCTTCAATTTGTAAAAAGTGCAACATCTGTGAACTTCAGTAAAGCAAAGCAGAATAAAACGAGGTGTGCCTCGATGTTTACAAAAGGATGAGGGGCACTTTATTTAGCAGCTATGTTTATAATACATACAAAATATATTGCCAGTGGTCTCCCTCTCCCTCTTATCTTGATGGTACTTTTATTTGTACTTTGCTGAAATCACAAAAGTACATATCTTTACAATCTGTCTGTGATAGCTTTTCTGTAAGTAGGGCTTATAATCCCTCTCTTCTGTTAAAATGAGGTAATGCAGCCTGACTTATTTAAAATAAGAATGCTAATCCTATATTTATTTGGGCTTTACTTTTCTTTTTTGAGGTGGTATATAAAATAGAACTTTTGAACCTTATCCTAACGTCCTCTGATCTCCTCATTTTACCAAAAGAGAGGTTTAGTCCAGTGGGAGTGAGGGTCACGTGGTGAAAAGAACAGAGCCGGGCCGGTCTCCACCTGTCCCATCTCGGTCCTCAACACAGTCCGCTTTTAGAATATGTTTGATGCTCAAGGACATATATCGAAAAGTTCCTTTTTTTTTTTTTTTAATCTTTTCTGACTTCTAGAATGTCAAGTTGGAACACTAGCTAGTGTAACACGTAAATAAAAATCTGCTTTTTTCACTGGATTGATAAAAATCACTGTTTCATAACTATCTAAATGATTGAGGTATAAATTGTTCCTGTTTGGGAACTTCTTTGAAAAGCAAATAATCTTTATGATATCTAGGGAGAAAACCTTGATGCCCCTTTAAAAGTACATGAGGCTTTTAGAAATCTTCTTTCCACAATTACTGAAACAACCAAATCTGAGCTTTCATATTTGGGGGAGAAGATTATTTCAAAAGGCAAAGGAGCCCTTCCTTCACTTTGGGAAATGGGTGGAATGTGAGGATTTGGTTGAAGGATGTTGAAGAACCCACCCCATGCCTCCCCACAGCCTGCAGAGTCCTGCCTTACAGGGGCCAGCTCGGGTCACCCTGTGTCCCCTCCATCCACCCTTCTGCTCTCCACCCAGCCAAAGGCTATCTATATCCATGCTTTCCCAACAGACTGCAGGTTCCTACCTAGTAGCTTGGAGATTTCAGCCACTAGAGGGACCCAGATTTATGTAAGAATTAGAGATAGAGATGTCATTCCCCTTTGACCTTCCTTTTCAGAGTTTTGATTTGTCCTCATTTAAAAGACATAATTAGTTCATTCCTCCAGCCTGCAAACTATCCAAGGCTTAAATCTGATATAAATACTAATCAGTGCTTTTCAGCCCTATCTGAAATTGGTGTGGTACCAGTGATTTTCTGAAATACAGGGACATTTTTAAAGGGGAAGAAAAAAACATACAGATTAGGGGCACGTGGTTTGCCTGTCCCATATTTGACTTCAGACCTGACTGCTGTGAGCCTATTGAACTAGTTTTCATCAGTCACGTCTGTCAGATCAGTGCCACTGAAACAACCATCTCAGGCCACTATTCCTTGCTGAAAAAGTGTGGGCTGTGGCAAGAGGGGTGGACATTTTCCTGGGCGGCCTGGCAAGCACACATCATGGTGGCGCTGGCCAGGCCATGGGGTTAATAGGCGAACACAGTGCCACTCACTGGTTTCTCAGCCTCAGACTAAGCAGATGTCCAGGCTCTCAACATCACAGCCCTGCAAATAGCACTTGGACTTGGCAGATGTTAAAAGCGCTGACAGTTGTTTGAATTGCATAGGCAGTAATTTATGTCATGTGTAGGACCAGACGTTTCACTCCTCGGCCCTCTGCAGTGCACGGCGGTCTGCGGTGAGTCAGGAGGGTCGTGAGATTGCAGGAGGAGAGAATGCATTTGGAAAGGTCGTTTACCCTCCACAGCTTGTTGAACACCAAGTAGGAAATCGAAAGGGACAGGAATAATACATTAAAGTTTCAGTGCGTGTTATTCTTTAGTTATCCATCATTTGCACTCTGTAGGTAGGGTTGGGTCCAAGTACCATGTGGGCTCAATTGAAGCACAGTTTCTTCCATATTATTTTGATTACTCTGTAGTCTTTGGAAGTCCCTGATAATGACCCTGCCCACACATCCAGAAGCAAGATTTCAGTCTCTTGGAATGGAGGATTTCTTTGAAGGGCATTCAGGGGGATGGGGGGAGGAACGTTATAATAAAGCAGAATACTATGCTGTTCCTGAACCCTTAGGGCAACATGTGTCTGGTCAGCTAATGCACTAATGTAGTAAAACAAGCCTGGGTTGGAACCACATCTCCTGCCTCACTAACACACAGTGTGACCACCGTCAACTAAATCCTTGGCCTGTGTGTGCCTTGTTCCTTGTCTGTCAGATTGGAAATCACAATATTTAGTTTGTTGACTAGGTTGCTGTGCAGATCTGTAGAGTATATGGGAGACTCTAAAGTGATCAAAAATTCCACAATTTGTTTTTTTCTAAGTCAGTTTTTCATTCCCCAAGTCAGCCACCAGGAAAACTAAATGATTATAATAAACCCAACACATAAGGCTGAATTATTTATTTTTTTAATTCTCTCAAATTATTTGGAATCCAATCTGATTAAAAAGGTAGCTAGCTAACATGCGTAACCACTGGTCCATGTGAAAGGCAAAGAGACAGAGCTGGTTCTAAGACTGGTTTGCAAGGAAAATAACAGTGAGATGACTGTTTATCTCCAAGAGATGATGAATTAGAAATACCTCTTTATTTAGGGATAAAAGTACTAGCATGCTTATTTTTTGAAAATTTCATTTATAGGTACTTTGAAACCTTTGAAAGCTCTACTGCTGTGGCATGCAAATACTAATTGTATCTTTTACTGATTTAATTTTTTTAGTTTTTTTCTTATCAAAATAAAGATGACTCATTCAGAATAATTGGAGAAAAGATAAATCTTAGTTATTTAGACTGAAATTCAAATGAAAATGTTTTTTTTTTAAATTTAGAATTTGTTTTCAAGTTCATGAACTAGCCCTTGTAGCATGTAGAGTACTGTCAAACATCATAGATTATAGAATTTAGGGCTAAATGGATCCTTGAGCCAAATGAGGCCTGTCTTAGTAGGATTCTGACTCCACTTTCCAATGTGTGGGTTTTTTTTCCCCCATAACTAAGCAATTCTGACACCAGTTGGGTGTCCTACAACTTAACTCAATTCTGACACTGTCTACCTGGTGATCGCATCAGAGCCTACAGGTTAAAGACTCAGTCCTACAAAACTGCCTCTCGCCCCCACTTCAGATGCCCGTCGAAAGTCCACCCCTTACTTCTGACCAGCTGGCTATAAATCAGGGGTTCCAACAACCCTCTCCTTGGGTTCAATTAATTTGCTAGAGTGGCTCTGAAAACTCAGAAAAGCACTTTACTTACTAGATCACTGGTTTATCGTAAAAGGAATAGTGTACATCAGAAGGAGCACAGAGCTTCCATACCCTCTCCAAGTGGACCACTCTCCCGAAGTCCCCATGTTCCACCAACCTGAGAGCTGTCTGAACCCTGCCCTTTTGGGCCTTTATAGAGGCTTCATTATACATGATTGAGTTCAGTTGCCAAGGACCAATGATTTAATCCATCTGCAGCCTCTTTCCCCTCCCGAGAGGTCAGTGTGTGGAGCTGAAAGCTCCAACCCTCTAATCACATGTTTGGTTTTCCTGGCACCAGCCCCCATCCTTAGGTGCTTCCCAAAAGTCACTGTATTAATATAATAAAAGACACTTTTATGGCTCTCATCACTTAGGAAATTCCAGGAGTTTTATGATTTTGTGCCAGAAATCAGGACAAAGATCAATAATATATTGCTTATTGAAATCACAGTATCACAGATAGATGAGGCGACATTATACCTATTTTATAGAATGGTCATTTGAGGTCCTATTTGTAGTCACATAGCAGAAGGGGAAGGAAGGCAAAGGGTGGGGGGGGAGGGGAGCAGGGGGATGAGGGAAAGAAGGGAAGAGAAGGAATAGAAAGATATTGGGGAGAGGATAGGTCCAGAGTCAGAAGCTCCTGCCCCCTTTAGGGGCTTCTTTTCTTCATGGCTTCCTTTTGATTTGACTGAATGGACAAGTGTACGGTGTAATTATGTATATATTTGTAGATATAAATGGATTCTTGTTTACGTACTGTAAATTTGTTTTTATTTTCTTCACAAAAGTTTATTATGGAGTATCATATATCTCATCCCATCTCCAGTTCAAATATTTCATACAATCAGGAAACTTAGTCAAAGGGCCCTGGGGGACCATCCAGTCCAGTTCCTAACATGATGAATAAGGGAAGGAGACAGGCTACTTGACTGGAGTTAACAGCCGAACTAGAGCTGATGTGCTGCTTAAAAATACACTGTTTATGGACATGCATTAATGACATTTCAAAGACCAGGCCCGTCAGGCTCAGCAAAAAGGCAATGGTCTAATAATTCCCCCCCCCCCCAATTTTTAAATTATTTGAGCATCAGTTCAAATGAATTTAATGATCACCACTATTTTGCCTTTTATCTTTACCTTGTTTATCCAATTTAAATGCCTAAGACTTCTTCCTTCATTATAGTAAATAGTTGAAACAGCCTCATGTTCATGAAAATAACCTTTCACAGATTGTAGCATCCAAGCCGCTTTATATCAAGTCACACCACAATTGAACTAAAGTAGGTTAGGTGAAAATGTCAGTTAATTAGATTCTTTTTTTGTGTATAGCTTTCCCCTGAGGAAAGTTGGGGTGATCATTTTTAAAATGGGTTTGTAGAGAAGAGTTTCTGTATTAAGACGATAGATTAGAAAAACCAAGTTCATTTGGAAGAAAAGAACAGGGCTTAGAATGCAGGAAGAGAAATCACCTTAAACGTCACCTTTTACCTGTAATGGAAACGTATGATATTAAGAGATGGTCGTTGTTTCATAGCTTTAAGTTTTTAAACCCACTTCTGCTTTGCTTTCTGCAAATAAAGTTATTATCCAGCCTTAGTCATTAAATGTTATGTCATCCAGCGACCAGAAGGGGTAACTAGCTGACATTCTTTTTCTCTGGGGACTGGCTACTTTTTATCTGCATGTTCTCAGCCCAAGGACAAGGGAAAAATCACAGCTCTTCTTTGGTGGAATGATGAGGCGTCTTTTATCTGACAAGTCAGATTTCAGCTTTGCATTTCAATCAGCTTTAAAATCTTTGGGACTCCTATATTATTTTCCCAGACATACTTTCTTTGGAATAAATGAAATTCAAAAAGAATAAAATTAGGTTCCTCTGGTCAGTTAGTGGACAAAGACTTCTAACTTACCTAAATTATGATTCTGTTACAAGTAAGAGTTTGGTACTGAACTCTTTGGTTGGTATGTGTTCCCCTTAGATTAGCACTGCTGAAGAAGAGTGGAGAGGAAGATTGGAAAAACAGACTTACCAGAAAGCAGGAGTATGGCAAAGCGTCTGTCACGAGCAGCCTGCCTGTACAAGACGTGGAACAGTCACTCAAGAAGAAGGTAATGTTTTCCATGTTAGGAAAAAGCATTTGAACTAACATCACGCTTGGAAGTGCATCAAATCGTCAAGCATGCGTAACTTCACTAATCACTGCTCTGTGAAGCCTTAGCACTTTCCTGCCGTTTGTGTGCACACTTAACATCTGTCTCACAGCAGCTTACATTGATCAAAAGGTAAAAATCTGGACATGTTCTATAACTGGGAACAGTACCACCTACATCAATATCAGCAAGCAAGTTCCTAAATTGTGAAGTGTGTACTTTTACTTAGGTTTAAAACCTTGTTAAATGAAGTCTGATTTTATAATGTATTAAACCCTTTATAATGAAAACTGTTAATTGACCTAACAGTTTATAAATTGCATATAAAGGATGGACTTAAATGTCCTTTGGTGATGTTTCACAATGAGCAGGTATGCTTTTTATTGAGAATACACAGGAAAATATGTTACAAGTTTACATAAAATGTAGTAACACGTTATCAATACTGGCAAGGATTTCATATGCAAAAGTATTGATGAGTTGTTCAATTACTAATGTAATGATGACCAGCTTTTGACTAGTTAGTGCACACTTTCAAAGCAGATGGTGACTTTCCTGCTGCTTGGCCCTTTGCAAATGTGCTTGCTGGCTGAAAGCAAGGCGTACCTGTGACACATCCACTAGACGACTTTCAGGACCAGAAGTCTTCAAACAGAAAAGAAAAAAAAAACAAACAAAAAACTTTCTGCCAGATGATCACCTGGACCCCTGCTAGTTCTAAAACGAGCATTTGTGAAAGAGAGAAATTATGAATGTGACCTTGATGCTTTAAGAAACTTATGCAAAAAGGAAGTGTGCACATAGAGCTGTGAGGCGGGCATTCTGACACCATTTTACCTAGTAGTTCTGTGTCTCCTAGGTTGCATTGGAACAGTGATTTGAATTCTCTCTTTTGAGACATACATGATAGTAAAGATAATGACTAAAAAACACTTAATTCTCGACCATTAGTAAATTTCTCAAGTATAATAACCTATGAGTTTTGGATTTGTATATGTGTGAAATTTGGATTGTAAGGATGAGATCCTGAAGTGAAAGCAAACTGGGTCCCTCAAATAATTTATCCCTAATGCCCACAAACATTATTTAAAAAGGTCGTAAAATCATTGGTTGAAAAATAACTTTAACATTTACCTCTTGTTGGTCATTTTGGAAGATGCAAAAAAGCCTTAGGAGCTGGCAGTCCCATGTGGCCAGGTGAAAATTAAAGCTTCAAAGCACAAAGTTTGGTAGATTCCACATGAATAGTGGAATGAGATAAGTGCTGTACCTGCTTAGAAGAGAGAGGTCACCTGAGGCTGTGAAAACCAGAGGCTGTCAGTACAGGATGAGATCTGAACTGCCGGAACACTTGGCTAAGGTTTTTAGAAGGCAAGAAATGTAAGAAGGTGACTGCACTTGCCCCTGGGATGGAAACTCCAGTTAGCGGAAGCTCTGGAGCTCTCAGCGTGACCGGGTCTTGAGTATGAAGTGATGTCTCCGGGTTAATGGAAGCTGCAGATTCTGCAGCAGGAGTGAACTCACCCTTCCACTCCTCGGTGACCTAGTTCACTTTGGCCTGAGACAATCAGCTCTTTGAAGTTAAAATAAGCCTACCTATTTTAGGCTTGTACAGCAGACATTGGGGCATCTCAAGTTCTGTTGAGGTCAAGTGGTTTTCACATGGCCTCAGATAAGCCCTTGGCTTGATTTCTTTCCACGGGCCAGCAATATATTTCAGTTACACATTCACTGTGCTCAGATGTGAGGTGCCTTAAACCTGATCTGTCTTAAGACGGTCCCGAAACAGTTGAGGAGGGCTTCAGAAATCACCACTGCTCACTGGGTGTGTGAGTGCTGCCCTGGAGAGAGAAGGACAGTCATGACATGGGATGCGTGCAGGTAGGATCTTGCCGCATGGCCTCTGTCTAGACTTACTGATGGAGAGCTGCTCAGGAGCAAACACCAGAACCTTCCGTCTTTTCCACCGTGGTGGAAAGGAGCTGGTTTTACAGTCAGATTGTCACTTCCTGCACACTTTCTGAATTCATCAAACAGTGTCTATTTGTGGTTACCAAGCATTTTACAGTTGGTCCTTCTCAAGCTTTTGTGTGTGGTAAGCCCAGTCCCATGAGTTGCAGCCTGTGGGAATGCAGAGGAGGCAGGAAGTAGGGAGGGGACTCTGTGAATCACTTCCATTGCCCCTATGACACTCCTTGCTGGCCAATAAAAATATAACATGAGCCACATAAGTAATTTTAGGTTGTCTAGTAACCACATTAAAAATGTAAACATTGCCTTGGAAATCTATAACTGTTCTGTTTCTGTCAAAGGGTTTGTCCCCAAACAAAACAAATTTGTAGTGCTCTAATCAGCATTTCGTTGGGGGTCCTATGGTAAGAAAATATTCTTTTGGCCCATGAAGAGATTTGGGGAACTAAGTTAGAGTTTTCTTTTCCCTGCTACAAGATCAGTCATGCCTCGGAGAGTATGTAACTTAACAGCGGTTCCTTGCTTTCCAAGTGTATCCCTAATATCAAGATTGATGAATTGGGGCCTAAAAGCACTAATCATTCATCTAGTTGACTCTGTGACAAATGGTTTGGGTTCTTTTTCTCTCCTCTCTTTTTTTCTCTCCCTTCCACCCTTCTTTTCTTCTCTTTCTTCTGTTCTTGGCTTAGACTAGGGCAGTGCTAACCTGACTTAAACATTTTTGCTTTTGTAGCATACATAATTCGTTCTAAAGACGGTACAGCCATTTGGTTTGTAGATTTGGCCTGGTCCACACCGTGTGGAATGTGTGTATTTGAGCACGATCTATGGACAGTTTCCTACAGAGTAACTCATTCCATCAAAAGAGTGAGAGAAATGAAATGAAGCGAAGTTTTAAAGACGTGGTTTGGCAGGGGTATCTTTGTCACAACTCAGTTGCAGTTATTTATTTTCACCAAACAATTATTTTAAATTCCAACCCCATTTTGGCATATTTGACAGTAAGGCATAGACAGTGAATCCTGTACTCTTTTGTTAAGATAATCACCCACAATATCAGACTTTTCCAGGAAATAAAAACCCTCTGTAGAGTTTGCTGTTACAACCTGTGTATTTCTGAGACACAGGTTAAGATTTTATATGTACTGTGCTTCCATAGGATCAGGTCAGTGAATCAAGCTAAGATCTATGAGGTTCCAAAAATAAGTCCTTGAAAATTCAAGGACGGTAAACCTGCCACATTGGAATCTGCATGTTCTAATTGCCTGCTGTCACTGAAATTCCAATTCACGATTTAGGGGAATGAAGTCAATGCAAAGAGCAAGGGCAGGAAGAAGAGAGAGGCTCAGATTAAAGGTCATCGTCCTGCTGATGGGTATGAGTGCACTTGGCCTTCATGCCCCCTGCTGTACGAGCATGTGCATGCTTCTAACTGAACCCAGGCACAAACACTGGGAAATGAGTGTGACACCCAACTCCACCCTGCTCTTCTGATACTCTGCAATGTTACCTATTTGTTTTAACCTGTAGGAAGAAGGAGGATTTACAGATGATAGTGCCATTTCTAATCTGCTTTGGGTAAGCCTGACTCTAACATAGGTATCCTCTAGATTATAGCCAGTTACGCCCACCATGTGTAATTCTCATCAGCGATGGTTCCCTTTGGACCCTCTCCCTGTTTTTCGGTTTTTCTTTGTTTTTTGTTTTTCTGTTTTTATCCTGGGAAAAGATGCCACCTTCATCCAGAGTGGAGAGCTATCCTGTTTCCTGAAATTTTTTTAAAATCATATAATGAAAATTTTTTTTTAATTTTAAAGAAGATATTTTACCGTAAATGTTAAAATTGTTGATGAAAGCCATGGTTCCCCTTTCTGTAACTGAATATCTTCTATAAATTGCAGTAATCTTGCCATTAATTCATTTAATTACTACACAAAGCTGACCCGGGGGTATTTACTGTGCTTGTGTGGATTTATTTCAGCATTCTAAAAAAATAAAACAATAGGAAGGACTCTTTTGAAAGGATACCTGAAATTGCAATGAGTAAATTAACCTTCTATTAGAGAGATCATTGTTTTTGTCTCTCCCCTTCCCCCTCCCGCTCTGATAAATCTTCTCTTTTCACCTCTAATCCTCTTGCTTTGCTCTATAGGAACCTGTATATGCTTCTACTTATTCTCCTGCTATACCTGCTGCCCATAAATACCTGTCCTTTGTATCTATTAATCAGGTGAGGAAAAGCCTACACATATTAAGCCTCATTGCAATTTCTGAACAGTAGGAAAGAACTTGTTTCATTTGGGAAAGTAACTCTATTGCTGCATTTCAGTGTGTGTGTGAGTGTGTGTGTGTGTGTGTGTGTGTGTGTGTGTGTTTAATCAGTTCTTCATGTATTTAGAGTCAGTCACACACATCACCTCATTGGCTCAGACTTTCAAGTAGACCTGATGATATTAATTGACCTCATAGTCATGAAACCAGTTGAAGAAGAAAGTTTTCCCTTTCAGTCTCCAAGCTTTACATCCAAAATCAAGCCAGGAGCCCAAGAAACACAGCAGAGGGTTCCTTGCTCCAACTCAGCAGTGATGCCATCTTGCTTAGCTTGATAAACCAGGAGGGTGCAGTGGAGACAGTGTGAAGTGTGGAAGGGACAGGGAGGAAGATACAGGAAGGAAGAGGTCAGTGTGACATGAGCTGCTTGCAGTGGCTCTACTGAAATGAGAAGCCACAGGCCTCCTGCCCCCAACTCTCCATCCCCATCCTCACTTTACCCCATCTGGGGAGACATGGGCCCCAGCGGGAAGACATGGCCTGGGCTTAGGGATGCTGTTGGTGCGTAATATGCAATAGTTTTTAAAGCTAAAAATATCAGTGATTGTCTTCTGTTCTCTTTGGAATGTCCCTGGTGTTAGAACAATGGAAAGCAGCAGCATCCACTTTGCCACAAACCTCAGGTTCTTCTCTCTCTCCATCTATGGAACATTGTCTAGTCACTTCCCTCTCAGGGCGTCTGTCTCCTCACAAGGACTGGGACATCATGACCTCTGAAGTGGCCTCTCGTAAAATTTTCATGACTGTACCGTCCCTTTAGGACTCCTAGAAACAAAACAGGTCTTTGAATTTGAGGCACAGGATTTCAAATAAGAAATTGACAGAGTGCTGCCAGAGAGAGGTCTTGGGGTCCTTCTGTCTTCATCTTGCATCTTCAACAAATGGAAACTCCCCATTTCTACTCCTGAAGGTGGACTTTTTTCCCTCACTCTCCTTGGTGTTTTCCCTCTGAAGTTAGGAATGCTGGTCTGTGAGAACCCAGCTCCACACAGCCAGGCTGTGTCCACACAAAACTGGCTGGAATCTGGAGCAAACTTGCTATTCCATCACTAAAAGGGGACATCAGTTGTTTCTTCCAAATAAGTCAACTTTCAAAGATACGTTATTGAACTCCTTAAATAATATATATATAAAGTTATCACTGAACCCATGGTCACATAGACTTTCTTCTATGTTCTACAATTTTTGTAGTCTTGTGTTTTACATTTTAGGTCTATGTTCTGTTTTCAGTTAATTTTTGAAGGGTGTAAGGTCTGTATCTAGATTTTTTTTTTTTTAATGAATCTGTCCCGTTTTTCCATTTGTCGAAAAGACTGTCTTTCCTCCACTGTATTGCCTTTGCTCCTTTGTTCAAGATTAGTTGAGTATATCTGTGTGGGTGTATTTCTGGGCTCCCTATTCTGTTCTGTTGATCTATTTGTCTATTTTTTTTCATGAATACCTACACTGTCTTGATTACTATAGCTTCATAGTAAGTCTTAAAGTCAGGTACTGTCAGTCCTCCAATTTTGTTCTTCTTCAATATTGCGTTGGCTATTGTGGATTTTTTGCTTCTCCATATAAATTTTAGAATAAGTTTATCAATATCCACAAAACAACTGCTGGGAATTTGACTGAGATTGCATCAAATCTATAGATTAAGTTAGAAAGAACTGATATCTTCACAATATTGCATCTTCCTATCCATGAACATGGAACATCTCTCCAGATATTTTTTAAGTTTTAAAAAATATATTTACCAGGGGCAGTCTATGTTTTATCATTTCAAAGTTAACATGTCTTCAAACTTCTGTATTTTTACAGAATATATAAATTTCATTTATATTTTATATTAAATATAAAATATTTATTTGGGAAGCACTAGCTTGTCTGTTTTCAGAGATCAGGGGAGTCCTTACCTCCAACAGTCCTGGTGTCAGTATTTGGTAATGCAGCGGCTCAGAGAAGAAAATAGAGCATTTAAACAGCACACAAGCTCTGTCTAAATGGATTAGTTGTCTCATTTTCAAGCTGCAACACAGTTTCTTCTTCCTCACATTTTTCAGAGCTGTACCAATGTAAGATTTCCCTTAATTCCCCTCCTTTCATTTTAGGAGCTGGTAGTTGATGACAAGACCAGATTATGATCACTTTGAGGTCTATGCCCCATTTGAGATCTTTTTCTTGTTTTGTTCAGGCCGCTTGAAGCTACGTGCATTGATGGTGGACTAAACTCAGTTAAGGCGAGGGTAAAGCTAAATTTCTTTAACAGTGTGCAGAATTCTAAATGGTGATAGCATTTTTGAAAACTGAGAAGTACTTGATTGTCCCTTTGCCTTATTTCTATTACTTAACATGTGCCTTTATCATTTCTCTCTGTAATTTAGTTTAACTAGTTGTGAATAAGATAAAAATTTTCAAGCTAGTTCACAATATTTTCTACCTACAAAGCTCTTCAGTTGTGGGAGAATTTTATCCTTGAGTCTGCACCTATCCTGGTAATACAGGTTAGTTCTGCTCTCCTTTGTATCACCTCCCTGTGTCAGAAACATTTAGTAAAATCTGCACTATGATTTCTCAGTCTAGTTAACCTGTGAGCAATATGGGGGTTAAGAGCATTGCACCCCCCCCCCCACGGTGCGGTAAAAAGTCTGCATATACCTACTAATAGCCTACTGTTGACCAGAAGCTTTATGGATAAAATAAACACTCATTTAACACAAATTTTGTATGTTAAATGTATTCTTACAATAAAGTAAACTAGAGAGAAGAAAATATTATGAAGAAAATCCTAAGGAAGAGAAAATATATTCACAGTATTTATTGAAAAAAATCCACATGTAAGTGGACCCACGCAGTTCAAACCCATGTTGTTCAAGGGTCAACAATGTGGCAACCTGAAAACACTTGCAGATTGATCCTCTGCCGTTTTAAGCTGTGTTCTGCCAAGTCTCTGACCATCCTTACGACCCTCCTCTCTTTCCAGTTGTTTCACTGCCTTACACACACACACACACACACACACACTTTCCCGCCCCTCGCCTTCTCTCCATACCATGTTCATAGAATCTGTAGTTGAAAGAGTTGAAGGACAGATAGGATAGGGCTCTATTTATATTCTGACAACTATCTCTTACCATTGCAGTCAATACTAAACATCATCGGCTAAAACTAGATAAACCTGGAGAACGGCACAAGGCTACTACAATATGTATTATGTCTTCTAAACGAGGACAGGAAAACTTTGAAGGGATAAACAGAGCAGCAATGACGTTTTAAGCTAAAAAAAAGAAAAGTAAATGGACAAAGATGTCTATCTTACTTGTTTTCAAATTTTGAGTTCTATAATTTAATAGCAACTTGGGATATATTTTTATTAGATTCTCTAGCGAACAAACAAGCTATATATTCCTTACCCTCATTATAGAGCCATGTAAAGTGAGGTAGCAGGAATTCATGGGCCCCAAAGTTAAGATGAAACTTCTACAGAAGGAAAAACTTTTATGTATAATGTTATTATTTAGAGGGGATTTTTAAAAATGCACCTTCTTACCATAGGTCTGGCAAACTATTGGAAGCCTTAAAATCTAAAACAGCTGTATCATTGCAGGATTCGGATCTGTCACATTCTCCCAGAAGCTCTAGAGGAATCCTAGAGCTTTGGAAAATGGAACTGCTGATTCGGGGAGACCATTTCTCTGAGTCAGTGACCACACCCACTCCCACACCCAGGACTTTGCAGACGTGTTACTGAGTTCACTACAGAACCAGGGATGTCTGGATCCCTGGAGAAGCAAACTTTCTTGGCACTTTATAATATTTTCTCAAAATATTTTAAGCCAAGTGCCATATTAATTTGATTAAATTTCACTCCTGAAACTCCATTTTGAAAGAAAACTTATTATTTTTTTTTTTTTATGAATTTTGATGAGGTCTTCCTGGCAAGTCAACCTCATAGTTTATTTAATAAGGGCATATGATTCAGAAAGTTACTTGTATATAACCTCCTCATCCCATCACATTAGAGATTAGTTTTCAGCCTGTGATTTCGGGGCGGCTGGGTGGGGAGACCACAAACATTCAATCTATAGCATGCTCCCATAACCACAATACAGTGATCAAGATGAGGAAATGTAATATTGATACAATGTTTAATCCACAGTTATATTTCAGTTGTCAATCCCCCAGCCCTCCAATAACGTACCTTTTAGCCCCACTTCCACTCCATCTAGGATCTGAGCAGGATCATGCATTGCATTTAGTTGTCATGTCTCTTTAGGAAAAGGTTTTTAACGTAATTTAAATGACCAAGGAACTCAGAACCAGTTCTGGCTATGATTGCTCCATTAAAAAATTCTGTAAAATCAAAGTTCATAAACTAGATGACGGAATGGTCCATATCCATGGCTTAAGCCAACTTTTACCAGTGCAGACATGGTATTAATACACTGCTGAAAAGGAAAGAAAAATGCCTCCCCTCTATTACCCTCTGTCATTCGAAGGCCCTAAGGAGAAGACCTGTGCCCATCTCTTCTATCATCCTCAATGAATCCGGAAGTTACTTCCTATTGGTCAGTTAAGGGAAACTAATCTGCCATAGTGAATAGAGTTGTGGAGCAAGAATCAACCACCCTAGGACATATTCCCCCTCAGGACTCTCCTGGTCCCCGCACTGTGTCAGTGGAAGGCCTGACCATCCCTTTGACCTGTGTTGACTTCTTTTTCAAGGAAAAATTCCTATGAGGGAAGAGGAGGTGGGAAAACTGCCAGAAATAATTAAGAAGAGTTCAACTATAGTTTGAAAGCAAATGCCTTAGCAGAAATGGCATCCTCAGTCTAAGAAGATCCTGAGATGAAAGCAAAAGCACAAACCCAGGAAGGAGGCCGCTGCCATCTTTAGAGCCCCTTCCTGGAATGACCTTGATATGGACAGCCTAGAGAAGCTGTCTTTACCCTGGGAGGATGCTCTCCTCTCTTCCTTCCTCCATACCTCCCACAGCTCCTGCCCCTCTCCCCTGATTCTCACCCTGACCCATGCCCCTCACCCGAGGGGTTTTATGGTGAAAGGGGAGTTAGAGTGAGGGAGCAGGGAAAACAAACTCTGTCCTGCCAACATTTGAGGACCTCCCTCCCACTGTCACCCTGCTGTCATCATCCACATTCTTTCTCTTGGCCATGCTCCTTCTTCTGTGCTGGCCCGGAGGGCCTTGAGCCCTGTCCTCTGCTTCCTTCTGGCTCCTCATCCTCTTACCTCAGCCCCGTCACGCTAGTCCAGTTCTGCCCTGGTCGCTCTCGAGTCCACTCCAGCTTCTTCCTCTTAAGCCAAAGGAGTGACACCAATGGTTTAGAAAGTGAAGAGGGAGGGATTTCCAGAACTCCAATTAGAAACTTTTGAAAGCGTTTTTTAGGTAGAAATGTTATTACATAGGTAAGTTATATCTAGAACACAGTTCATCCTCAGTGTCAGATATATTATGACCTAAAATTCACATCCAGGCACCTGGTTACCTAACTTCTCATATAACATAGTTGCTCTGGGAAAAAGCGCGTCGAGTTCCAGAAAACCTCATGGTACACCTTATTCCTATCTGGCATTCCTACTTTAGAGCTGACTATGTTCCTTGTGAATTTAGTGGATAAGATTTTCTAGATTGACTGTGTTCTTTGTGATGCATACTATATATTTCCTCATCAACTTAATTTAACCAGACAGGTAAAACAGAGCAACTTTAAAACACTGTAAAGTTCATTGCATGAAGGCAGTCTATTTTTGTTTATTTTTACAAAGTGTCATTCTGGTGTTCCAGTGTTCCAAATAAATAAGTGGAAAAAAAAAGCCTACTAAGTTGTAATTTTAGCCTTCAGTACTCTTGATGCTGATCTCTAACTCAAGCTGCAAACAAGGAAGCCAAACCCATTTCAGGTAGAACAGTCATGGCCAGTTTGGGACAATGTAGTACTCTTTTTTGCCTTTTTTTCAGCTCATGAAATGCCGCAAGCTAAAATTCACAGCTGTCTCATTTCCCTCTCTTATTTTCTCCTTTGTACATGTTAAAAACAGCGGGTTACAGAAAGTCGAGAGAGCCAAATGACTATCGAAGAGAGGAAGCACCTCATCACTGTGAGAGAGGAAGCCTGGAAGACAAAAGGCAAAGGAGCAGCTAATGACTCCACCCAGTTTACGGTGGCCGGGAGAATGGTGAAGAAAGGTCAGAGGGTGCAAGTGTTCATGGGTGTGTGTGTGTGTCTACACATGTACACATGTGCATGCATGCTCCATCATCCATGGAGGGTAGCGTAGGACATCTCGGTTAAAACAGTCAAACCATGGTCTTTTTTCATTTTTGCTCTCATTGAAGTTGTGTGAATGGTTTTTAGGTAATTTTGTGTGAATTAGTTTTTTGAGATATTCCTATTAAAATTTGTTATACACAACATCATCTTCAGTGTAAGAAGCATAATTCAATTAGTCACATTTCAAAACTTAGCCATTTGGAAATTGAACACAGGTTTCAAAAGCAATTGCAAATCTTCTAACAAATCTTAGGCCTTTCCCATAATTGCTTTTAAATTATTTCCATTTTCAAAAAAAAAAAAATTATTTCCATTTTCTTGCCATCTGGCAATCAGTTAACCCAAATTAGCCTTTCTCAGGGAAGAAGGAGTGTATCTCTTTTCCTTTGTAGGCTAATTCCTAGGTCTCTTTCCATCAAACCAGAGTCTCTGGCTTACAAAGCCTGATTTCTGGGTATTTTTTAAATAGTGTTTATAAGATACATCCAATTACAAGGAAGTGAGATTTCCCTGCAGATGGTCATTGCTCTGCAGCTGAGCTCTTGGAACTAATTTGAAGTCTGTATCCAAAGATTTATGAAATTGAGGAAGCATGTGGTTAGTAAAGTCACCAGAGAGCTTGGAGCCTCCATATCCTGTAGGAAATGGTTAAAATGTGGGGTCTCTTTGTCACCTCTATACACATACCTTCATTTTCTAAGCTATTATTTAAATGCAAATGTCCTAGCCTGGTGATAAATGTTTTTACCTTCACTCAGGTTTAACTCATCATCAGCTTTCTAGGTTTATCTTTCCCTTTTCTCAAAACCTTTCAGGATCCTCACTCACAAATAATGCCTGCCTCATTGGAACTTCATACTACATCTTTGCAGAAGGAAGGGAAGGAGGGAAAACCCCTGAACTGTGATTAACTCATATCTTGGTGGAAGAATCCTCCCTAACAAATTCTTAACTAAGCTTGGAATTGTCTAAAGATAACAGCAGATAATGTATGTACTCTCGCAGAATGAGGTAGCATTTGAGTGTTTTCTTCCCCAAATCACAGAACTGTATAATCATGTTAAACTCCTTTAACCTGAGCTCCATCTCTGTGTTAACCGCACATCCTTAAAACCCATATTAGTGAAGAACTCAAGCTGAGCACTTGAACCAGAGCTCAGATCTCCCAATCTCTAGCCTGGACTTTTATCCTGATGACTTTTTATTTTGGTGTCTTTTTCCTCTTCCATCTTAAAAGTCAAAATTTATTTGTAAGTGGGCCCTTGCTACCAAATCCCAGGGCCCTCCTCCACAGCAATGTCAGAGGAAGGAGATTTGCTCTCGTGCAGGTTTGGAAAGCAAGGTCCAAGAAGTTCCTGTCCCATAGTGGATGAGTTTGCGCTCACATTTTCCTGAATAAATCAGGGATCTTTCTTTAACAGGTGCTATATGGCTTACTCAGGACATAATTTTCTTATACTTTTCATCTAATGAAAAAACTACCTTATTTTTCTAGTATTGGTTACCATGTACTGGGTTATGTGTTTCGCTTGAGTCGTGAGCTCCTTTTGATTTGCGGTAACATGGCATCCAGGGTACACTCACCACAAAATAAAATAGCTCCCTACACTACAGCCACGGCATCTTCCCATCTCATCTGGTTACAATGGCACATCTCGCAGCTGCAAGTTACTGCATATCAAGGAATTGCCAAGAGGCATGCTTACCCTGCTTTTCATTCTCTCACCCCAGAAAACTCTGCTGCCCCCTAGCCTCATTAGGACTTTTCTCCCTTTTTGACATTTCTAGAGTCTCTGTAACAATTAGTACTCCACAAGGTTTTGATGGTATTCTAGTATTCTCCTGGAAGAAAAGTACTCCTTTGAATAAGAACGATGTGAAAATGATCCCGAAGAGAGTGGGAGACTGGTTATTGCATGTAGAATTCATTGGAAAGAGGTCTGGGGAGTGCTTTGTTTTGTTTTAACATTATGTAATTTAAATCCATATGCCCTCCCCCATTGCAGAAAAATCTTTGTCTCTAGCTGGGAAAGAGATGGCCCATCTCCAAGAGCTCCCCTGCGTGCTGCTGCGTCAATGGGCAGCAGGGGGCGTCCTGACAGTATAGAGAATGGGGTTTCCTGGTTGCCTTCTGAGTTAGGTCTGTTTATTAGCTACAGAGTTAATGATCTCTGTGCTAGTAAACCTTTCCATGTCTCTCGTGCATCCTTTTAGTAGGCAACGATTTATTGTCCCAGCCTGTGATACCAAATTTTACCTTTCTTTATTATTTTTCAAGGAATTTTACTTTCTCACTGATAGAAACCCTTTGCAGGTCTGGTAACTGAAATACATTTTTTTAATTTTAGTGACATCATCAAGCACATATACATACATATTGAGATGTACTTCTACAATATCACTTAAAACTTAAGCTTGAAACCATATTTCAGTATTTTTCCTTTAAATTTTCATGCTATAATAATACGTCCTTTTCCAGTTCACAGGAAGAAGAAGAGCTTGTGATACTGAGTGACATCTTCTCCTGCTGTTGTTCCTTGAGTGGTGCTTAAAGGGGCAATGCCATCTAAGGATTTCATATTTGTTACAAATGAATGCAGAGAACATTAGCATCTCATTTTGTTCTTTGTAAATGCACTAATGACTTCCCATTCTAATCTCTTCTACTTAGGTTAGGAAAAAATATTCATCTTTGATTTAATTAACGTTTCTTGTTCCAACCAGGTAGATACCTTCTTTATGCTGGAATTCCTTTCTTTCCCTTTTATATGTCCCTTACCGTTCTCCTTTTAAAGATTCCACACTCTGCTTCTTGATAAATTATTTGTGAAAGCATATGGCTGGTTCCCAGCTATACCTGAAATGAATACACCCTCTACCAATCACAAATCAATTTAAACCTATACTCTTCTGTGTTTTTCTTCTAAAAGGTTACCACTTGTTGGGTTATTGCTCAATAGAACCACACTCCTCTGAGGGATGTGCCCAAGGGCCAGACTGTCCCTCCCTCACCTCAGCCTGGAGGAAAACTCCAGTGCTCGGGGCTACTTGCCAGCCAGTGTGACACAGACCATCCTCCATTTCCTCTGAGGGAGATGGTGCAACTAAACTTTCTCATCAACTATGTTCACCACCCCAAAGGCCTACAGAACTCACAACTCCATTTGTTCAAGTATATTCTGATTGTCTGTTGTACTCTCGTATTCCATTTACACGTTAGGGACATCTTTTTCCCTCATGTCCTCATTGTTCATTTTGGAAGGGCAGCTTATCAGCTACTACAGTCCTTAGAAACTATCAAATTCTACCTACATTTGCACTTGTCCTCCATAGTCATGGTACCTGCCAAATGTACGTGTGTGTGTGCATGCATGCGTGTGTATAAATTCTGTAACATCCACACAAAGGCTAAGAGAGATCCAGCAGTGTCCGGGGGAATTTCCAGAAATGATCCTCAGATACTAAATAGCTCCCTTGTTTGTTCTGCAGGTTTGGCATCACCCACTGCCATAACCCCAGTAGCGTCCCCTATTTGCAGTAAAACAAGGGGCACAACGCCAGTTTCCAAACCCCTGGAAGGTAAGTCCCCAAGGTGCCCCATATGCCAGTGGCTTTACGATCGGAAGAGTTCTTCATGGCACTCTCTCATTGCTGGTTTCTATTTGCCTAGATATCGAAGCCAGACCAGACATGCAGTTAGAATCGGACCTGAAGTTGGATAGGCTGGAAACCTTTCTAAGAAGGCTGAATAATAAAGGTACATGCCAGAAGCTAGAGGGAAGCTTTGGTTTATATGCTTATAGCACAGCGAGATTCGTATTTCATCGCGTGGCTAAGGAAACCTAAAAAGAACCTGATCCTCTCTCAAAATCCCTAAATTCCAATTGTCATTAATGGCTTTTCTCCTCAGCTAAATTGTGCCCTTTCTATGGCACTGCACCCATTCATACTGTAAGCATCATCTTTGTTGTTATCTTTTAAAAAATGAAGTTATTGGTCAAGTCTGCTTGTATTACCAAGCTCTCATTTTCTTGATAATGTACCAAATTTGGGCTATCCAATAACATTTGTTCCTAAATCTAACTCCTTGAGATGTCATCCAATCAGGATCATGATTTAATTTTGCTTTGAACACTGAAAGCAGATTTTTACACAAAACCAGCATGATCTTGGGCCTGATGAACTTTAAATTGCACATGTCAATTTCCAATAAAGTAGCAGCTGATATTATATCTTATAATCAATCACAAATGGTTACTAAAAGAGAATTCCGGTAAATTAAATATTTCCATACAAAAGTCAATGAAGTATACAAAATAAAATAATAATATGCAACAACAGCCTTATCTCTTAATAAAAATTTCCAGTACTTGAAACTCATCAAATATTAAGCTTTGGGAGTCCCTATGATTGGCAGTGGTCCCTAATAGGTTGGAAATAATACAAATAACCCCTTTAATCCACAAATATAAAAATGCAATAGAATAACCTGGCAAAGCAAGGAATGCGTACAGTTCAGTTTATTACATACTATATGTAGCAGTGATCTAGCCCAGGGGTCTAATCCACCTGTTTTTGTATAGTTGTATTGGAATATGATCATACCCATTTGTTAAGGTATTGCCCATAGTCGCTTTTGCACTACAGGAACAGAGCTGAGCAGTTAAAACAGGCCATCTAGTCTCCATTCCAAAGTCTAAAATATTTAGTACATGGCCCTTTGCAGAAAAGGATTTTGCCAACCCTTGACCTAGAATGAGGCCGAGGCTAGTTCTGCCTCCAGTAGCAAAAGGAGCAAGTCCAGATACGCCGAGTGGGCTTGCATGCAGCAAGGCCAGCCTCCCTCTCTCCTACCACATCATGGTGCAAGCTTTGTTCGGATAGGAAGTCCTCTCCTGAGAAGTCAAGGAAAGCCTAGGAAGCATCCACAGGGCCCTGGATGTCACTATTATGTTTTCTCCACTCCTGGAACTCAGTGGGGGAAATAATTTTTAAGATATTGTGAGGTTCAGTTGGTGTCATGTTTATACACAAATTTATGTTATTTATTTGCTTATTTGTTGACAGTTGGTGGGATGCAAGAAACGGTACTCACCGTCACTGGCAAATCTGTTAAGGAGGTGATGAAGTTAGACGATGATGAAACCTTTGCCAAATTTTACCGCAGTGTGGACTGTACCATGCCGAGGAGCCCTGTGGAGCTGGACGAAGACTTCGATGTGATTTTCGATCCTTATGCCCCCAAGTGAGTTATTGCCACTTCTGTCTTTCACCCACTGAGAACAGATTCTTTCATCGGCCTCCACCCAGTACCTGGATGAGGATCTCCTCCCTCACTGTGTTATCTCCTGGGATAGAACTTCATTACAGCCAAATAACTACAGTAGTGCCCCCTTATCCATGGCGTGTAAGTTTGACGACCCCCCCAGTGGATGCCTGAAACCGTGGGTAGTACCGAGCCCTATATATATAATGTTTTTTTCCTATGCATACATACCTTTACATTTAAAGGAAGTACTTTATGGCTTCTCTCTGGCATATGCAAATTGCCAGCATCACTACCCTTGAACTTTGGGGCCATTATGAAGTAAAATAAAGGTTACTAGGACACAAGCACTGTGGTCCCATGACAGTCACTCTGATAACCAAGACAGCTAGTGACAAGCAGGCGGGAGCATATGCAATGTGGAGACACTAGACAAAGGGATGATTCAGATCCCAGGCAGGACAGAACTGGACAGCAGGAAATTCCATCACACTACTCCAAACAGTGAACAACTTAAAACTTATGAATTGATTATTTCTGGAATTTTTCATTTAATATTTTTGAGCCATGGTTGACCACAGGTAACTGAAACCATGGACAGTGAAACTGTGGATTGGGGGGACTACTGTATTCTCTGAGCCACACGCACAGTGCTCAGGGGTAGATAAAACATGTGTGCCCCACAACAGATGTGCATTCAGACAGAAAGTCTTGCATACACAGCATGGGCCACAGACGTTAGCCCTGTTCCTAAAAATGTCACTGGATTTTTCACGTAACTCCAACAATGTTTTGCAGATTTTTTAGACAACCATCATTTAGCAGAGATGTCTATACCTCCCTTTTATTTGACATTTGAATCCTTACTCGTGACTTTGAGAAATATTTGGATCTCATGGGTTCAGATTAATACAACTAACCAGAAAAACAATAAAACATGTCACTTATCTTACTGTAATTTATAAAATCAGTAGATCTGAGGGATTTCTCAGTGATGTTCAAGGGTCTCTCTTGATACAGTAACATGACTAAACCACTTAAGAAAAACGATTATTGTATTAAGATTCCTTCAGTTGCAAGTGGCAGAAAGAAATCCAAGTCAAAATGACATTAGCAAAAAAAAAGGTATGGGTTATTTACAGTTTCAATCATTGAAAAGTATAGGCATGAACTCAGGGCCTGCAGGCTCATCAGAATGTGGTCTCGCTCTTGCCTGTTTTCCTTTGGGCTGGCTTTACTCTCAGTCAGGCTGTCACCAGGTGGTGTCACCAGGTGGTGAGAGACAACTACCCCTCTGGATTTTTAGCTACCTACTTAGCCACTCCAGCACAGGCAACTTCTCTCTCCAGTAGTTCCAGCAGAAGTTCCAGGCTTGATTTTCTTGGGCCTGAGTTCATCCGTAGAGCAATCACTGTGGACAAGGGGATGAAAGATGCTGATTGGCCAGAGCTGATCTCTGGATCCCCTCCTGAACCAGAGTGGGGGACAGGGAGTGGAGTGAGGTGGGTCCCCCAAAGTTAAGCAGCTGTTACCAGACGCAAGGAGAATACTCTGCTGGATAGGCCAAACCCACAGCTATTGACCACATTTATCTATTTCCTACAAATTTATCAGTTACAGTCTCTTCCAGGAGTCTGTGTAGTTATCATAAATTGCTCCTAAAGACATTCTGATACATACATTCCTTGCATGTTTCAATGGGTTTAGTTTTGGGTCTGTTTTTTTTTTTTTTTTTAATTTGGTACTTTAAAAAAGTAAACAATTTGCATTTTCCATGTTTAAATAATATTTTGGGTATTTGTATATATGGTTATTTAACCATTTCTTAATCTTTTCCTAACCCAAATGTCATTGTTTAAATCATTATATGTAATTTAAATATATGTATGTTTACACACACACACACACACACACACACACACACACATACACACACAGAGGGCAATGTTATATATAAAAAAGACTTTCAGGCACAGAGACCTGTACAGTAGGAAGTTGCCAGCAGCAGCTGGAATCTGTGGGGAAATCATGTGACTGGGTTTGCCCACCTCCCCACGCCTGGTCTTCTGCCCTAGAGAATTATGTGAATGTGTGGCGGTTAGAGTTGGTTTTCTGAGCCTATTTTATTTCAATACATTCTTCAAAATAGTGGTTTCAGAGACTGCAGTGGGTTGACAGGAGGCTAGTTATGGGGGTAGTTGGTGAAGGAACTGAAAAATTATTATGTAAAGAGAAGGTTTCCTCTGGAGGGAATGGGATAAAAGAGAAGCAATGGCTGGCTATAAATTCTTGAAGAACTTCCAGCGACAGAAGAAGTGGACGTATGTATTATTCCAACAGGAGAGTTAGGATGGGTGTGTGGGTGTGATAAGGTTAAGGAAGAACTTCCTACCCTTCAGAGTTCCTTGTAGTGGGATGAGCTGCCCGTTAGGCAGAGATCACGGGGTTGGGTGAGTGGGGGCTTCTGGGATTGGCTGGGCTCTTGAACTAAATGACTCTCTCCTTGAATTTCCCTTCCATCCCCAATATTCTGTGACTCCATGTCAGGGGAGTGGTGGTCTGGAGGAAGAGTCATAAAATTTATAATGAAATTGGGAAATAAAATTGTGGAGCCCGTTGCTTCAGGTCAGAGACCTGCAAATACACCAGGAGTGGGTGATATTGCAGACCGAGGATGCAACTCTGCTTTGCTCCTTAGGTTGACGTCTTCGGTGGCTGAACACAAGCGTGCAGTTAGGCCCAAGCGCCGGGTGCAGGCTTCCAAAAACCCCCTGAAAATGCTGGCAGCGAGAGAAGATCTCCTTCAGGAATATACTGAGCAGAGACTAAACGTGGCCTTCATGGAGTCAAAGCGAATGAAAGTAGAAAAGAGTGAGTGTTTTTGCAACCACCACCCTGCTCGTGTGCATGGGAGCTGATGATGCGGTGATTTTAACCATCTCCTTTTTCTGCCTTGCAATGGTCAATAACGGGGCTCATAAGACACTCATTAAATAAAAATGAGTAAGTTTGCACACACATGTACCCACCTGCAGGAAATCTGCCTGGAATTTAAAGGCTTTTCACAAAAATTCCTAATAGCATTGAGCATCTTTTCACTTGGTGAATTCAAATTATTCTGTTTTGCTGCATTTTCTCTCAAGCGATGGGAGAAGGATGTTTCTGGGCTTTATAATTCAACCCGTTTTCATCTCTGTAGGGCCCAAACGCAATAACTCTCCGATTAATCTTATTCAAGAGGAAATCATTTGATTTCTCATGGGAAAATGTCCCAAATCACTGCTTTGCCTAATCTTAGATTTTTTTTTTTTATTAATTAATGCGTAAACCAGTGCTTTGCAAATTGTTTTTGATGGGACCCTCGGGCTCCTGGTACATGGGATGTGGGTGGGTGAGTGGGGGAACTTTGGGTGGGGGCAATGAAAGGAGAGAGAGGAGACAGGCTCCAGGCTCTCTGTCTCACTTTAGACTAAGCTGTTCTGCTTTTATCTGCCCAGTAAGGAGGGGTTTCATAGTTATGAACCAGTGGTTTCCTTGGTAGAGATAATTGCATGCATAATCATGGTGTTTTGAATATTCTTCCTATAATTTTTATTTTACTGTAGCACTCATAAACCTATTTCTTAAAATTTTCCTTAGAAATATAGTAGGTACATAAAGTGGTTGAGTCTTTTCTATGTAGCTGGTTTACTAAGAAAGTATATTTCCAACTCACTGTGCCATATGAATTGTTAAGGTGTGTTATATTTCTTCAGTATTAGAAACTTATCCTAGCAAAATACTTTTCTGAATTTCTCCCCAGCATACACATTTTTTAAAAACAATGAGTTGGAGAAATAAAGGTTTGTTGACATAAGTTTTAGATACTTTACCTCCACTTTTGGGGGAGCGCAGAGGATGGCTTTGGGGTGATTGAAATATACATTTGTTGGTTCACACTGAAAACTCAGCATCTTGTAATTACAGTCTTAAGTCTGAGAGCAAAGGATGCCAGGAAATCAGCTACTTGTTCATATTGCCTCCAGAAAAAGATTAGAACAAAACCATCCCTTATGGAATGCCTGCTTTTCTACTTTTGGTAGAAAAATAAAGACTTTTGATGAAAGACATCTAACATGCATGAAAATGCATCCTTAGGAATGCATTTTCAACATCTAAACATTGTTAGGAATGATACCAGCTTTCACTGAAATTGCAGTAAATGAGTCCAGCTTCTAATTTTATACTAATGTAGCTGTACCACAGGTCACTTCAATCCTTGCCTCTCCATGGTGAGGTGTGACACTTGTCAGCAGTCAGTTTAGACTTTGATTTCATTACAGAGTTCAATTCTTAATACAGTGGTTAAGCATTGAACTGCAGAGTTCATCAAACTTGAGTTCTCCTCAGGACTAACTTTCAAAGAAAAAGCTAGTCAATTATGAATAATTTCTGATTGTAAACATTGTCCTTTCTCCTGATCATCTTGCTTCCCCCTGAGTCATGTTTCCTATTTCAACCCTCCCAGTGTCCTCCAACTCCAACTTCTCGGAAGTCACTCTGGCAGGTTTAGCCAGTAAAGAAAACTTCAGCAATGTCAGCCTGCGGAGCGTCAACCTGACAGAACAGAATTCAAACAATAGCGCGGTGCCCTATAAGAAGCTGATGCTGTTGCAGATTAAAGGTATTTAAGAGCCACAGAGAGAGCTACATATTGACCAGAGGTTTTAATCTGGTAGCATCAGGAGTTGCGACTGCCCTTAACTGCCTGTCAGGGGAAGGGAATACACGCTTTTTGAGAAGCTGATGTGTGCCAGGTACTCAGCTACCTCCTCTCACGTATGCTTCACAAAATCCACTAGGTATTGTACTGGCTGAGGCTTAGAGCTAGAGTTAGTAACGTGCCTGAGGTCACAGCAGCTGTTGAGCGGCAGAGCTGGTTTGAACCCAGGCCTCTCCCATTCCAGAAGCTCAGCTTTGGCGGTTGATTCCCCTTGCCCTGCGGCCCCTGCCACACACAGTTAGCAGTTACCGGATGCCCCTAACTCGTCGTAGTCACGCAGTTCTCCTCATTGAGGTAAACAAGAGTCAGCGCAGGCCAGAGGGGAGATAGGCATATTCTTGGAGAAGAAATCCAGGGGAAGCAGAGGCAAATGAAGTGGACCTGGATTCCACTCCAACACCCTTTGTATCCACGGCACGGGAGACTTAGCTCTGGGCTGTGAGGACAGATTGCTGCCTCTGCGAGGCAGAAACACACTGGAAACTCTCACAGACGGAGAGGATACTTCATCTGTCCTTCTCCTGATGATTATTCTATAGCAGTTGCCTCTCTGAGGGAGTGCTTGTCTCCAGGTTGATTCTGCTCGAGACTCTCCCGTGGGGGCGGGGGAGGGGGGGAAGCAGATGCTGTATGAAGGCACACCCTCGCCTGTGGCATGCTGGCCGCAGTTATTAAATGTCAAGGTGGGCTGAGTGGAGAGAAAGATTCTAGATGAGTGAAGGAAGGGCCCTCAGCTAATTCACACGCATGCTGTAACAGGACACTAATAGCCGTCCTAAGAACCTGGCAACATTTGGGAAAGCACTGAAGAGAACATAATCCATAAAGCTGTCATTCTAAATCCTCCTCTGCCACTCTGGGTCCTGGGAACTAGTATTGGTAGGTGAGACTCCTTAGAATTGAAAGGGATGCTTCAGATGGGGGTGCTTCCTCACCCTTCCGGTGGCTGGGTGAGTTGCCCTTTCTGGGAAGATGGTGACTCTTTGCCTTGTGTTCAGGAAGGAGACATGTGCAGACAAGACTGGTTGAACCTCGAGCTTCATCACTCAACAGCGGGGACTGCTTCCTCCTGCTCTCTCCCCATTACTGCTTCCTGTGGGTGGGAGAGTTTGCAAATGTCATAGAAAAGGCGAAGGTTGGTATCTGCAATATAAAAATAGTTTGGTTAAGCATCTCATTTATACACTGATACAGTGTTGTACCAGTTGCCAGATGATTACAAAGCTCCTCAAATGCCCAATGAATGTTTCATTCCAGTGAGAAGGGGCAGATAGCAGTTATTTTCCTGAATGTCTCTCCAGCTTTCATTATGTGCTTAAGTGGGATGCTTTAGAAGGATTCTGACCTAGCCCTCCAGATTTAAGTCCTGGGTTTGTTTTCACTCTTGTGTAAAAAAAGAAACTGATATGTCACTTCAGAGTTGTTTATCCCAGGTACCTATGAAATTCTGCACAAACTTAATGAATGAGAATCTCATAGGGAAAAGCCCAGAGAATGTTTTTCTGTTTTTTTGTTGTTTGTTTTTTGCGTTTATTTTTTTTTAAGCTTCACAAGTGATCTGTTAAATTCTAAGACTAAAAACGATTGCTCTAAAGAATTGATACCCCTGGTCTTTTAGTTACATTTTCTTGACTTCATTGAAAATGCCCAACAACCAGTGCCTCGGGCTCCCGGGGTCACCAGGTTTTCCTTCCAGCCACACATCATTTCTTGTCTCTGATTTCAACGTGTGCCGTTCCACCAAGACACAGGCTTGTCTGCCCAGGTAATTGTGTTCCTCCCTTTTTTTAGGCTTCAGAACTTGCAACTTTAATTCAGACAAAGAGGGAACTTGGTTGTAGAGCTACTTATATCCAAACTGTCGAAGAAGGAATTAATACCCACACCCATGCATCCAAAGACTTCTGGAAGCTTCTGGGTGGCCAAACCAGCTACCAATGTAAGAGTTGCCTGTATTTCAGAAAATGATAAGACTTGAATATCCTTTCGTCTCGCCCTCTTCATTCTTCTAAACCAGCAACTTTTCAGTGTGTAATGTGATACCCTCTTATTGTTCACCCCAAAGCTGCTGGAGACCCAAAAGAAGATGAACTGTATGAAACAGCCATCATAGAAACAAACTGCACTTACCGTCTGATGGATGACAAGCTTGTTCCTGATGACGACTTCTGGGGGAAAATCCCAAAGTGCTCCCTTCTGCAATCAAAAGAGGTACAGTGAGTGGGAGAAGCACTCTGCACGGGGCTGCCCAATAAAATAGATAGTAAGTGCCCACAAATGTTAGCCAGTGTTAGTGCCATCACAGAACAGTGACATCTTTTGAAAGGATATTTATTTGTGATTTAAAACCATTACTGCCACCTTAAATACTAATACAGAAATCAGAATATTGTTCAGAGGAGGGCCAATGAATCATTTTCTATTTTAGGCAAAATGTATATATTACCTAGCCCTATCTCTTGATTTTTATATAAACAATCAATAAAATATTTTTCAGTCCTTTAGTTCAGGAATAATAAATGCATATATGTATGTATAATTTATTTTTATATTTTACCAAGTTTGTATTGTGTTTTTTTTCTCACACCAGTAAATAGTTATTAAATACATACATTTCCAGTACAATTGTGTATTCTAAGTATTGAGAAAAAAAGGGAAAGACAAAATTTCATTGAGTAGAACAATATTAGAAATAATGTTATCTGAAGCTAGATTGATTGTGGGATATGTATAGGCATCTACATGGGAAACAAGTCACCCAAAAAAGAAATAATCAGGAATAATTTTAAAGATAAAGCAAAATTAAGCCTTGCTTGGAGTGCAGTAGAATTTGGATTGCTGGAAATAAAGGGAGAAATTATTCTAGGAAGAAAGAGTACAACAAACCATAGGCATGGAATTAAGAAATAGCATTACAGTAACATGTTCATTCAGCAAACATTTAGTACTCCTCGCTATAAATATAAGTATGATATGATCTCTGCCTCTGAGGGTCTTGGAATTATATAGAGAAGACCTCACTTGGTCCTCTGTGTGTGGCATGTATGGAGTGGCCTATATGTATGTGCTAAGTGAATGAATGAGCAAAGGAGGTAGGGAGAGAAGAAAGGAGGGCAGGAGGGAGGAAGAAGGACATTCTTAACTCTGTTATGAATCAGAAGTTTTAGGTGGTTTAAAAGTTCAAAGGAGGGAACATTACTTGGACGTTTAGGACAACAAGACAGAAAAACAGGGCAGAAGCTGCCTCAGAGTGCCAGGGGCTCAGATCTTAAGATCTTTTTGAGTTTGTACTGATTGTTCCATCTTCGTTTGTGTCATCACCCATTTGACTCACTATCGGTAGGGACCCTGATTCAACTGGAGCTTGTCCTGGAAGTTAACAAATTCTTCTGTGCCATTCTCCCAGGTACTGGTGTTTGATTTTGGCAGTGAAGTTTATGTGTGGCATGGAAAAGAAGTTACATTAGCACAACGGAAAATAGCATTTCAGCTGGCAAAGCACTTATGGAATGGAACCTTTGACTATGAGAATTGTGACATTAACCCACTGGATCCCGGAGAATGCAACCCACTTATTCCCAGGTATCCCTGTCATCTTTGATGGCATTGTAAAGCAAGCAGAGCCTCAGTTCTTTTCACAATTGTCTATCATCGCTTTTCATAAATTTTTGTTTTCATAAATGACTGCAATGGAGTACCATGAATATTCACAAAAAGAAGATGTCTTTAGTGTTCACATAACTAATACAGAAATATGGATGTTGTAGTCTTGTGGAAGATGTCTGTGTTATATTTCATTTCTCGAAGTGAACAAATGGTTCTCACCTGCAGCATTCCAGATGCTAATGTGAGAGATGAATAGTAATTGTTTAAATAAATTACATGCTGGTTTGAAACTTCCCAGGGTCTGGAATTCAGGCATTGATGTGAAGATGCAAAAGTAATACATTTCCTTCTAATTTCATACCTTGCAAGCATAGTCCTTGAATTCCAGGATTTACCATTTATTTGCCAGTAGGTGGTGTTTATGCCTTTTCTTGGATGGAAGGGGAAAAGATATGGTATTGAAATAATGATTGTAATTTTAATATTTTCTACAGTGTAGTGAACTTTTTAAAAGTAATTTTGGTCAATCAACAGGATATGTACAAACTCTAAGAAATATGATTTTGAAAAAAATAATTCTTATATGCAAAGAGATTGTTGTTTTTCTTAGCTACCAGGAAAAAAGTGTTTTTAAATTATGTGTGCCATATAATAGCTTAGAAGCAGATGTGCCATGAGACAGCATAGAATATTAGGTATCATGCAACCACATTTTAATGGTTTCCATTGAGCTAGTGTACAAATTTCAACTTTCCTACCTAACTTCCTGTTTTAAAATCAAATTATTGATTTTATTATTATCACTACAGAAACAATTAAAAATTTTGTCAATGTAGGTGAAAAGTTTTTAAATCCTTTTTACACAAGGGCACATTTAGCCTAAAATTAGTATTGTAATAACTAGAGTTTTACAGACAGAAGCTAAGGCTTAAAAAATATATATTTTATTTGGTATAGTAAAAGAAAAATATCTAAAGCATAAAATCCACATGTGGACAATTCATATTTAGCAGTGACGTAACCATAGATCTGGAAGTAGATGAGGGAGGGAGCACCCAACCCCCTGGTTTTTCAACCTCTCCCAGATCAGAATCAGCTGAGGCACTTTAAAAAAAATGTATGTGCCGGGCCCAGCCCTAGAGATGTGTTTTCAATTCGTGTGGGGTGGGCCTCATGTGTCAGTATGTCTTGAAAGCACCCCAGAGATTTTAAGGTACAGCCAGTATTAAGCATCCAACCCTTCTTAAGAAACGAGGAGGCTGAAACCACTGACGTGTCATGACTTAACCCAGTTCAAACATGTAAGTCAGGATGGGGAGAGAAAAAAGGCTACTCCCACTCCGTTCGTAGCCTCACGCTGCAACCTGCTCCCTCTCGTGTTCATGCAACTTCACAACTTTAAAGATACATCTCTAAAGCTGAAACCACGTGCTCTCTCTGTAGACATCTTGGCAAGTCCACAGAGTCAAATTTATGTAAAAGACAGCCATTCAGACATTTTCTGGTGGAGACCACAGCCTTGCAGAGGAGTCCTGCATTTCCCATAGGTGCTGACTCTTGGTTCGTTCAGTCCTACTGGCCTGTGAGGTAACAGTGTTTGTACCCTGGGTTTCATCCTTTCAGTCTCCTTGGAAACAGGCAGCTCCGTGATGTGCCTTAGCTGTGATGTCAGAAATTATTGTCCAGACCAAAATAGGAAGTAATGAGGCAGAAGTCACTGCAGGGCCCAGTGAGCACTGCTCGTCAGTCTGAGGGGACATACATGTCCCAGTCCTGATTCACGACCAAAGATTGATTTGGAAGGATGAGAAATACCTGCACGTTCTTCTCAGGGCTGGACCCTCTACAGCATGCATTTTCTTGGCTGTGCAGGCACACCTCGTTTAATTGCGCTTCACAGATGTTGCATTTTTTACACATTGAAGGCAAGACCATGCACCAGCAAAAAGATTACATCTTGCTTTATTGCGATACTTGCTTTATGGCAGTGGTCTGCAATATCTCTGAGGTATGCCTGTACCTTTTTCTGAGTTACCTTTTGTTCCAAGCGCAGTTTCAGATCCTGAGATCCTGAGGCAGTACCAGACCTCCAGGTTGGGCTGTGTCACTTCCTTCCCTGTGTCCCTGTGCTGTCCCGGCCTACTGTGTATCTAGTAGCCTAGAAACAAATGTGTAAAAATTTACTTTATGAAAGTATGCTCAGTTTAGTAAGAGAGGAGAATAGACTAAAGAGTTTGGTTATAACATGACTTGAGACCCTGGAAGGTTCAGAGTGAACTCCCATCTGTTCATTCACTGGACAGGGGCTTGGTGAGCTCCTGCAGGCACCTGTGGGAGACCTGGGAGGCGAGGAACACATGCACGTGACTCCTGCCTCATCCATCTCCCAGTCCAGTACGCCAACCCCAGGCTATCCCAAACACAAGAATTTGCTAGAAGGCAAGAAAAAGCCAGTCCTGACATGGTTTGCCATTCATTCCTCCTCATTAACTCCGTACATACAAAGCATCTCAAGGCTTCAGGCTAAAATAATAAAATGTCACTTATTTGGTAAAATAAGTAAGAATGAGACCATTCTATAGACTACTTATGTATCCTGAGTTTTTTTCAATAACCACATTTGTTCGGTTGAGGTTCCTTTGCTTTGTTTTAGCATGGCTTAATCTTGGTTCTTTTCTTGTCTCCTCCCCCAACCCACCCACCTGCAGAAAAGGACAGGGGCGGCCTGATTGGGCAATATTTGGGAGACTTACGGAACACAATGAGACTATTTTGTTCAAAGAGAAATTTCTCGATTGGACAGAACTGAAGAGACCTAATGAGAAGAATGCCAGTGAATTTTCCCAGCAGAAGGTACGCCAGGTGACCAGGCCTCAAACCTCAGGGCTGATTGGGTCTCAACAAGAGAGGTCCGGAAACTAAAACCCTTCCCAGGGTTTACTAGTAAACCAGTTTCTAGTTATATTTCAACTGTAAGAATGAACGTACCCCTGTTTGTATGTTAGGGTTTATGGGAGTCCCATTCACTGTGGTGGGGGGTGTATTCAGGCCTCCCCAAGTCTTTACCCTAAATGCAGCCTTCCCCTAAATGCATTTCAACACCCTGAGACAGAGTGTGAAAGCTGTACTCTCATGCCATCCCAATAACAGTGAGACAGCATTGAGTGTGAGACAAAAGGGCTAGAGAAACAAGCAAGTGAACGGATCTTTTTGTTTTGTTTTTTGTTTGTTTGTTGTTTTGTTTGTTTGTTTTTAATGTTCCCTTCTAGGAGGATCCGAGGGCTGAAGTCAAGCCGTACGATGTGACCCGGATGGTGCCAGTGCCTCAGACGGCCACTGGCACTGTGCTGGACGGCGTGAACGTGGGCCGTGGCTACGGCCTGGTGGAAGGGGACGACAGGAGGCAGTTTGAGATTGCCAGCGTCTCTGTGGATGTCTGGCATATCCTAGAATTCGACTATAGCAGGCTCCCCAAACAGAGCATCGGGCAGTTCCATGAGGGGGACGCCTATGTGGTCAAGTGGAAGTACATGGTGAGCACCGCAGGTTAGTGACACTTGTGTTCTCTTCAAACTGAGACAGGCCCGGACCCAACTCTGAGACTGGGAACCTCAGCATTGCTGGAACCAGGCTCTCTGTACACCACGCTCCGCCTGGCTGCATGGCTGGAGTGCGTCAGCCTAGCTGTCCGCTTTGAGAACCACTTAGCAAACCTATAGACAAATCCCTGACAACCCAGCATGGCTGACATCTGGGCTGTTCCCTGACAGAGAGCAAACTTGCATGTTAAGGTTTTTTATGACCTCCACTCCCTCCCCTGCGCTGTCCCCAGAGGTTTTCTAGGAAACTGATGATTTGCCTCCAGTTGATATTTGCCATGTGGCTGGATGCTGCTTGAATTAAAGTCATTAAATAAAGCATATCTGGATGATTTAGAACTGAGACCAAATGGAGTAGTAACATTATAGCAAATACATGCCCCTCCAAATTTATTAAAAATGGAAGAAGCTATTTCCTGTGAGGCTGAGAACTTAGCAGTTCTTTGTGGATCTGGTAGACTAACTACATAGTGAAACTCCTCATGTTCCTGCCGGTAAAATACCCTTTGTAGCAAACTCTCAATTGTATGTTTGCACTAGAAGCAATGCGGGAGGACAGCAAGTGAACTTTGGAGAGAGAAGCGCTTTTCTTTGACCAGAAATAGCCGTTACACACAATACCCCACATTACCCACAGCGTCCATCATCACTACCCATTTAGGAGAGAGCTGATGTCACAACTGTGATTTCCAGATCCAACTCCAAAAGGCTTGATTCACTTCCTTATAGCCCTCTTGCCATCCAGGTGGGGCTGTCCCTGGGCCACAGGGAGGTTGTCATTTGCTGACCAGACACCTGCAGACTTAGAGCCATTTGATTTCTTTCCTAATTTATCAAAAGTAAGTCTTAATCAACTCACGGCATTTACTGAGCACCTACTATATGTGTTAGAGACATTTTGGGGGAGCAAGTAACTATTTCAAAGCCTGCCTTCGAGAAACATATGGTATAAATGACAATGAGGCAGGTAAGGGGAGAGGTAACTACTTCATGCTGAAGGAGGAGAGCTCAATTCCCTGAGATGGCATCTGCCTGCAGTCAGAAAAGCCCAGCAAAGTAAGACCTGGGTGGCCAATGGATGGCATCTCCAGGCAGGGCAGGAAGGCTGTAGGGTAGTGTCCAGAGCAGGGCTGCAGGCCCAGAGGTCCACCCAACCCACAAGATACACACTGGGGACTTCACCGCAGACTCCCGTTGAGTGCCTCCCAGAGGGTCCATGGGATGTGTTCTGTCCTTATGCTTATTTCTCAGATAAGGAACAGGACACCAAGATTAAGTAACCCAGTGAAATCACACAGCTAGGAGAGAGCGGAGCTGGACACCAAAGCCCCTTTCCCTTCCATAGAAAACCCTGTTGCATGGAGGAAAGGTCACAGGCCCTGAGGCTACATGGCTTGGGTCTGAATCTTCTCTCAGGCCCTTCATCCCAGCTCTGCAGTTTGGGTGGAGTTACTTAACCTCTCTGAGCCTTGGTTGTCCCACCTGGAAAGTAGAGCTTATAATATGCAGCTCACAGGATATTATATTCTGGTATGTATAATGTTTAGCATGTGCCTGGCACATGTTCACGTGGTAGGTGCAGGAAATAATTGTCTTTGACATTCTCAGCAGCAACAGCATAACTACTATATTTCACTTGAAGATGAAATAACATGGATCCACCCAAAATAATAGTAATTTCCATGAGTCACTGTTGTAGCTTTAAGCTCCTTGATGTAACACAGAGTTGGCAAACTGAAGTAATAATCTGTGTGGCTCGTTGGTCATAAAGACAATAAGAGGGAATTTAGTGGGGAAAAATCTACTAACCTTTGGAGGTGAGGGACAGGGAACATTAAGGAACAACTTTGAAAGGCTTACATAGTTCTTGTTCTCAAAATACAAGGGGAACTGTATGTTTCTAAAGGGAGACCAAGTGCTCTACAGTGTGCATTTGGGTCATGTCCTTACCCCCGCTGTTAGTTATAAAAAAGAAGTCATAGCAAGTGTATGAATGAATGAATTATTATTAAAATGAATTAATTAAAAAAAATTAAGATGTGAGGTCTTCACAGACTATTGACTTGGAGGCCCCTAAGAAATAATGATTTGAGCCAGGCAATTACTTTCCCTACTTTTTCCCAGATAATAATGTGTTCCTCTCACAGCCAGATCCAGCACTATCTTTATGAGCAAAGTTATAACTTTGAAGAAGTCCAGCTGCAGAGAATTAAGTTAGAGTGAGGAGCATTCAGATTCCAGACCGTCCCTCTGGGAGCAGAAAAGCATAGCCCAATGGAATGTGAAATCACTCCGTGGTCCTCCCAGAAGCACTGGCCCCTTAGTGACTGTTCGTCCAGCCCCTCCTCGCTCATACCCAACAAGGGCTGCACCTGCAAACAGGACTGAATGTGGAGCTCGGGATGTTCTGGGACAGGCTCAGTAGAAAGCAGCAGCTGTAGAGGCAGCACAGTCGTCCTCTTGGTGGCCGCCGGCCGGCCTGCACAAGCAAACAGAGAGGCTAGCTCATTGGGCTCCATGGAAGGGAGACTAGAGGCCTCAATGGGTAGGTGTCCTGTCCCAGCCACCTCCTCAGGTACCGCAGGGCATGGCTCACACCCCCAAAGGTCAGGAAACAAGCTGCTCAAAGTCCCCAATGACACTGGGTCCGGCCACTCTGGAATATGATACAGCTCAAGGTCCTGTCAGTAGGCGGTCAGTAAATGGAGTTTTCTATTACTCCTAAAAACAACTACTCCTAACAAACCTACTCTTGCAAGTATTTTGATGGCATGACTCACCAACACTTTAAAATAGGCACCTGATGAAGGCTATAAAGATTATAGTCCAGAAGTTCTTACTAATAACAGCTTAATCTTTACTTTGCTAACATTAAAAATAAATAAATGAATTACAAATTAAGTCATACATAGGATGACATTTGGGTATGTTGAAGAAAATTGCAAGGAAAATTAGTGAAAAGTCTGTTTTATGAAATATTTTTAAAGAAATACAATCCTATTTTAGATTCATACACTCACGTCCATTTTAGAATGTTAGGATTAAGCATGCGTATATATTTACACAGTGTATTTAATTGCTAGCAAATACCAAAATATGTATCAACTGCTATGATATATTTTAAGCATGTCTTTTTTCAATAATGTAGTTAACACAACTAATTTTCACTACTTTGAAGAGCGGGATTTCTCGTCAAAGACAAACTTTTCTCCCCATCTAATCAGCAGAAATTTCAATTGAGTGGCTTCCAAATTAATTGTGGATATTCGTAATCTATTTATTGATGGTTGCTCTTTTACTTTGCCCACATGGAAGTACACAGCCCTGACCTGTTCAGGTGTACTGTAGGTGGCACTAAAGACTGTGCTTAGTCAAAATAGTTTAAGAATTATTATAATTATTTATGAAAACTATTAATGAGTACTTTGCTAATGGGTCAGAAACTAAATCAAATAAATATGGCTTCTGACTCCTTAAGAACTTAAAATAAAGAAGCTTTCTTCTTACCTTCAACCTCAAGACAACGGTGATTTTGTTGATAGGATTGGAGCTGTGAAAAACGGAGGCAATATAGAACCAGAGAACCCATTATTATCATTAATTTTTTAAGGTGCATGGGTGTTGCAATCGTCAGCACCCTTCCATTATTGACCCCCAGTTGCTAGGATCACCCGGGTGTTTGAGTCAAGAACTTAGTCTTCTGATGTCACTCAGCCTAGAAGGCTCTGCCTCCAGGTCGTCATCATTCAGGCCTCCCCTCACCCACCTGCAGAAGGGCCTTCCTTCCACAGGCAGTCCCAATAACACTCACCCTACCCCTGTCTATTTTCCTCATCACACTTACCACTGCCTCAAAGGATCTTGCTAATCTATTTGTTTATTAGAACAAAAGCAGGGAAGTTGTCTGTGTTGCTTATCACGGTAGCCCTAGAATCTTAAAGAGTTCCTGGCACATAGTAGGTGCTCAAAAAATATTTGCGGAACGAATGACTGAGGGAGAGCCAGGAGTGAGATCTGCTCCTAAAGGTAGCAATTTTGTGGTCTGAAATACTGTCTGAAACGACAACTTGGCCAATTAACTTTGTGTGATTGCTTGTCAGTGAATCCCGCCTTCTGTGTGCTTGAAGCCTGCAAGGTGCCAGACAGCAAGGATAACCAGCACTTAATCCCGGCTACAGCCCTGGTGACAGACATTATTTAAATCCCAGATTATTTTATGAAAGTGATATGTCAGCAATTCATCCCTTCCGTTTCTTACAGAACTTGGCGTCTTCAAAGTGGTAGTTTTTTACAAAAATACATTTAACAGACTAAAATTGTTCCCTTTGTGCTTAAAGCTGGCCCAGCTGTTGTTTTCAATATCTTTTCTCTACTAGCTAATCTTTTGCCCAAGAGCGGTGTAATATGGAAAACGCATTTGCGTATTTGGGAACCCTAGGTCCTGCATTGTCAGTCACCACTTTCTCTGTCACACACTTGGAATGTCTGCACCTTCCTCTGGGATGACAGATGTTTTTCTTAGGGTATAAAGAGGACCCTTCAGATCACTTTTCTCCAGGTTGGAGTCTCAGGATCAGTTAGCTGGAAGAAAGGTGGTTTTTCTCTTCTCCTGCAGTGTGATTTACTTTCCCTGCAGCGGTGAATGATTTCTCCTCAGCCCCGTTGCCCAAAAACTCTTTCTGTACTCTTTGTCCTCACAGAGCCTGGAGAAGTGAGCAGTGTATTTGCTCTTCTTTTGGCTTCGCAGCAGCTCACCCCACTCTCTGCTGTTCTGTGTCTTTGCAGTGGGGAGTCGACAGAAGGGCGAGCACCCCATAAGGGTGGCTGGCAAAGAGAAGTGTGTCTACTTCTTCTGGCAAGGCCGGCAGTCAACTGTGAGTGAGAAGGGCACATCGGCTCTGATGACAGTGGAACTGGATGAAGAAAGAGGTGCCCAGGTAAGTCCTAGAAAGCCGCTGCTCAGGAAGTGAGAGAGATGTCCTTTCCAGGAGCCCAGGAACCTAATGAACAAAGACATCTCAACTAAATACACTTTTAGTCCTGGTCCAGCTTCTCCAGACTTCAGGCTGCACCGCTCCTTACATCTCCCCACCACTCAGCCAGGAAGGCCCACCCGTTGTAGTATGACCTTAAATAAAATATTGCATCTGCAAACAGTAACTCCACAAAACAAGGACAAAGGGCCAAGGAATGTTTTTGAAAAGTTTCCACCTAACTAATCACCAAGGAATTGTAAATAAAACAAAGAGATGCTGTTTTCCACTTAGCATCTCTTTGCTAAGTGGAAACTTAGCAAAACTTCGTAGAGATTTTTTTTTAAAAGGATGGATGCAGGCTGTCAAGGACGCAGTAAGATGACGGTCCTCCCATGCTTTCATCGGCAGTGTGACTGGGAACAGCCATCCTGAAAAACGCTTTTGGCTCAAGATCCTTAAAATGCTCATAAACATTTCATTAAGTCTATCCTAAGGAAATATCAGAGATTAATGTGAAAATTAGTATTCCTATCATCTGCATTCCTCAGAGCAGCCTGAGTGATTTTGATAGAACATGTCCGATCATGTTGCCTCCTTGCTCTGTATCGCACTTGGCCTACAATCGAAGCAGCCTCCCCGTGGGCTACCAGCGCCTTCGTGGTCGCCCTGCACAGCTCTCCAACCTACCCTGGTCTTTTACCAGCTCCCGGCTGCTCCAGCCTTCTTGCTGTTCCTCAAACACACCTCTTTCCACCCACCCCAAGGCCTTTGCACTATTTCTCCTGCCTGGAATGCTTCCCCTGGATCCATATGTAGTAACTCTCAACCTCATATGATTCGGGCTTACGTTCCAATGTCACCGCCCTATTTTATCCAAATCCCTTCCCTCTTTTCCCATCATTCTCTGTCCCTTTAGTGTGTGTTATGTTTTTCATAGCACTCACCACTATGTAAAACTACATAGCCATTTTATTTACTTATTTATTATCTGTCTTTGCTCACAAACATTGAAGAGACCCTGTCTGTCCTGGTCTTAGTCACCATTATGACCCCAGGACGTGCATAATGACAGGCAGGTACTACTGCCCAAATCCAAGGTTTTATAAACATTCTTTTTAATGTTTGGATTGTCTATGCCTCAGGTTCCATCCTTTAGTACCCGTAATTAAGAGCTAACGCTGAGGTTTTTGGGAAATGTGACACATAGGGGAGAGAACAGAGGAATTTTCTCCAGAAATAGAGCAACACTCACTTAGCCTTCCAGATTTCCTAAGAACCAATCCTCTTCTACTATGGACTATATTTTACAAACAGTTGTTATCGACCATTCAGTTTGCATTTATTTGTAATAGTGGGTAATTCCAGCTGCCCTCTTTTTTTTTTTCAAAGGCCATCAATGAATATGTTTTAATCATGCCTTCAAAATCCTCCTTAGAGTTTTGAGTCTTAATCTCGCCAGTTGGAGCATATCATTTTTTCAATCAATCCAACAGATGGAAAATCACTAGACCTATACAACACTGCCACAAAATGGCACTTAATTATGCGAAATGGGCCCTGAGATTGATAAGTTAACTCATGGTGAAAAAAGCTTCCATCTTCAGTGCTCCCCAACTGCCAGCCTCAATAAACAATTTCCTCTTTCAGGGAAAATGCCAAAATGAGAGTCAGTTGACTCAATGCTCACATTATCATGGTGCAGGTCACACCTGACAGAAGACAGCACATTAACAGGCGAGGGGAGCTGTGGTTTGTAGGCATATGGCAATATGACCAAACTCTTGGAAAGGTTGCCAAAGAGACAGTACTTTCTCCCAGAATTACTAAGTCAGTCATTAGTCATTCTCATTGCCGGGAAGTGTTCTTCGTTAAAAACGTGTTTAAATCAATCATGTCATATTTATACCATGAACCACCATTTAAATATCCCAATTCACATTTAAAAAATATGTTCAATGACAAACATTAACTGTAGAAAGCAACATAAAAGAGCAATCCTGTTTTTTGTTTGGAAAAACTATATACCTGAAAAATATTTTGAAAGGAAAGCGATACACTAGAATTTTAATAGCAGTCAGCTTTCAATAATAGTATAGTCACTGGCTTTTGTGTACACTTCTTGATACTTTTCAGATTTTCTACAACAGATGTGCATTATTTTTTATGCCTGTGAAAAACCAATACATGTTACTTATTCTAATGTGTTTAAATTGGAAGGTCCAGGTTCTCCAGGGAAAGGAGCCCCCCTGTTTTCTGCAATGTTTCCAAGGGGGGATGGTGGTGCACTCCGGGAGACGGGAAGAAGAGGAAGAAAATGTGCAAAGTGAGTCACTTTTACAGTTGGAATTAGAGTTGTTTTTCCTCTCCTGGAAGGTATTTTTATAGGCGTGGGGCTTTAAAGTAAGTCTCTCTTCATATAGCTGTGGCTTACCACTGAAAGCCTCCTAATGTTTGCCTTATAAATCAGCTTTATGGGGAGCTCATAACCCTCACCCCTCTTGTGGAGTGTACCTCAAGATCCTACTTTGCATGCTGGAGGCTGGAAGATTATTTCACCTTAAACAGAATCCTCACAGAGACTCTGTCTCTTTTTAGGAGGAAAAAAAAGTCAGTGGATCTTCTATTATAAATTATGAGTTTTCTATTGGCCAGCATCCAAAACAAAAAACAAAACAAAAAATCTTAGCTTTAGAGGCTTTTAAAACATGCCTGTTATATGACTTACCTAGGCCTTTATAAATTTTGTAAAAATGGTTTCTCTGCATCGTGAACTTTTGGCAACCTGCTTCTAACTCCAAAAGGATTTGCTTTCATGGTTGGCAGTGAGACAGCCGCTGACTTCAGCGGTGGCATGACCTCAGCCTCTACTTTCCCTTAAGTCACGGGGCAGTGTTTGTTGCTGACTGCCCAGCAGAGGCCCAGAAGGGCAGGTCTCCCTGTGTAGCACACACCCTAACCCTGTACCGTTGGTGCCCCCTGCAGGTGAGTGGAGGCTGTACTGTGTGCGAGGAGAAGTGCCTATGGAAGGAAACTTGCTGGAAGTGGCCTGTCACTGTAGTAGCTTGAGGTCCAGAACGTCCATGGTTGTCCTCAACGTAAATAAAGCCCTCATTTACCTGTGGCACGGATGTAAAGCCCAAGCCCACACCAAGGAGGTTGGAAGGACTGCAGCAAATAAAATCAAAGAACAGTGAGTGTTGTGTGTGTGAGAGCCTCTTCTGGAAGCGGCTTCCCATGGGACACGTAGGCGAAGGCGGGAAGGGTTCTCAGGATTCCCAGTGGATGTCCCGCTGTGCTTATAGTAACAACGGGAATTATGACCATTGCCAGGGGCCTCTGACACACCCACTAGATCTGACACACATCTCAGCCAAAACGTCCAACTTAAGGGCTTCTTCCACTTTCTGAGGATTTACCTGCCTCAGCAAAAGGCAGGGTGAGGGTCGCAGGAAAGGACCCAACAAGAACTTTAGTTTCTTTGTAGGTGTGATTCAGCTTTGAATTATAAGCCCAGAGTCCTTTGTTACTTAAAGAGAGCAGATTTCAAGTATCTCTTAGAAGTTCAGAGTGAGTTCTGGCAGACAGTGGCATCTCAAAATGCAGTTAGCTAATGAGGAGTTTGGGAAACCACAACTGTGCCAGACTATAAGATGCTGCCTCTTTAGAGAATGATTATTTCTACATTCTCGAAGGCAACCACCTGACAGTGAGTTCTTGGACCCCTGGGGCACGTCTCAGGCCCAGCACCCCAGGTGTTGGGTTTTGTTCATCTCCCAGGAAGGCACACACACTGACCATTCACACAGAGAGAGAGCACACTATGCTAGAGCGTTAAGTGAGGGCCTGGGGAGTGGGCCGTAATGTCTGCTCACCTGTCTAGAGGTGGGACGCAGCTGGGGCTCTGCACTTTCTTGTGGCGCTTACAAAATGGGTATTACAAGCAGCCAAAGAAGTCCCCGGGCCTCCCCCCCCAGTTGTCCAGGAGATGCCTAGTGTTCCCTTAGGCTGAGACCTGGGAGTACCTTGGTGACGTCTGTGCAGTAAAAATGAAGTTTCCTAGGACCACAACGTACCACCTAAGTACAATTAGGTAAAATCCATTCTCTGGGCACCAACACAGTGCAGTGTGGGCCTGCGTGGTGCTGCAAGGAGAGGATGGAGAGAAGAAGGAAGACCAGTGAACTTTCACCAGGCAGATAGCTGTGAAGTGAGATGTTTCATCTCAAAACACCATTCTGAGGGCGGGGGGGGGGGGGGGGATGATAAATGACATTCTGTGAAGAATCCTAAGGCATTCATAGCCTATCGGATTTTTCACTTGGACCCCTGAGAAAAAAACAAGAAAACAAAGAGCTCATTTCCTCATTCATTCAACAAAAACGATTGAGTGCCTACTTGGTGCCAAGCACAGATTTAAGGACCAGGGACTTGCCAGTGAACAAACCCAAGTCTCTGTCCCCATGAAGCTTATGTTCCAGCAGAAGAGAACCAGGAATAGCAAATATGTATGTTATACGTAAAAATGAATATCGTGTTCATTATATCTTATGTGTAATTGTACATTCCTCTGTAAGGGCCAAGCCACAGCTACACACACTCATAAACTACAGAGCATGTTTTTATTCATTAGTAAGAGTTGTTTCAGTTAGAAAGTAGTAAAAGAGAGATGGTGAATTCATCTGTAGATTTAGTCTTGAATAATTTTGTGCTGCCAACACTTTCAAAGCTTAAAAAAAAAAACTATTGGTCTCCATGCAGATGCCCCCTGGAAGCAGGACTGCATAGCAGCAGCAAAGTGACAATACACGAGTGTGATGAAGGCTCCGAGCCCCTGGGATTCTGGGATGCATTAGGAAGGAGAGATAGGAAAGCCTACGACTGCATGCTTCAAGGTAAAATCGCATTCCATAGCCTCTGATCACTAATTTATTCAATACATATTTATTGAGCATCTACTATGTACAACACAATGAATTAAACCTAGGTTAGGTCTTCACAAGTCTACAATCCGATAAGGCTAAATAAGATGTATGCCTAATTATAATGCCAAATAAAAATTATATGTATAATAAAAGAGGTACAGGTGAAGGAGGTTGAGGGTTTAAAAAAAAGCATTACTTCCACAAGGAAAAATCACCCCCAGCTGCACAGAGACATGGCATTCACATGGAGCTAGAGGTAGGTATGACTTGGTAAGAGAAGGGAAAAAAAGAAAATGCCAGGAAACCAGATGAGCAATGACACAGTGTGAACCTATGGAACAAGATGCCTTCAGTTTGGCCAGCATCCAGGGTGCAGGGAAGTAGCAGAGTTTAAATTAGAGAGCAGGTCAGTTTTGTATTTAAATGCACAGAAGTACAGATCAACTTAAATGCAAATCAACATAAGAAGAAAAGCTAACAATTATTAAGCTCTCAGGATGATTCAGGCACTAAACACTTGGTAGATGTTAAGTAAATTTAATTCTCACAACCCAGCACTCTACCATTTTTATCGATGAGGAAACTGAGGCACTATAAAGTGAATCAGCTTGTCCGAGGATGGACAACAATGGCATGGATGCATAACCACTCCATTTTAGCACCTCTCAATTGTTATAAACTTTCATATATATATATATATATATATATATATATATATACTCCATTTTAGCACCTCTCAATTATTATAAACTTTCATATATATATATATATATATATATATATGTTTTCAATAATGTATATTGGTGATGGAAAAGGTTTGAAAATACAGAGAAGTTAAAAAAGAAAATAAGTCACTTATAATCACATCTCTCAAAGATAACCAAAAATTAACATTTCTCTGTTATATACACATATCTATTTTTTAAAATAAAATTTAGCATTATACATGCTGTTTTGTGCCATGGTTTTCCCTTTATTATGAGCTATTTCCCAAGTTGTTAATAATTTAGACTCTTACTAACTACAGGGCATTCCATGAATATTCTATAATATATGACATTCTCTACTTACCCTGTCTCTTAGAGTTGGAGAGCTGAGTTATTTCCATTTTTTCTCTATTATACAATAATATAGTTATGAATAATTTTTAAAATAATGATCTGCATTCATTCCTAGTTAAGGTAAATTCCTAGATATGGAACTGCTGTGTTCAACTAATAAAAGTTTTATAGTCCATATTCACAAGTGTATCAGAACATTTACACCAAGTCCATTTTCACCAGCAGTATACAAAACTGTACATTTCTAAGCACACACAAAAGTACATTACCTTTTCCATCATTGCCAAATTGATGGGGGAAAATGCTATCTAAGCACTGTTTTCACTCCATGTCTTAAATTAGAAGTACCATTAAACACTTTCTACATGTAATTTTTAGCCATCTGTATTTCTACTTTGGTGAATGTTTTATTTGTGCTTTTCGCACATTTTTGTTTATATGCTAAGGATATTAACAAGTTTCCTTTTTTCCCATTTTGTCACTTACCTTTTCATTTTATTTGTTGGTTTGCTTTTTTGCAATGTAATTTTTCATTTTTATGCTGTCAATACATAAATCTCTTCCCCTTTGATGACTTCTTTTACAATTATGGTAAAAAAAAAAAAAAAGGCCTTTGCCACCTCAAGTTCAGAGAAACCTTACCTATTTGTATACTAATTCTTTGATTATTTCATGTTTTACCTGAATTCTCCAACCCATCTGAAATTTATTTGGGTGCATATTTTGTCTTTAGCTTTGTTCTCTTTTCTTTCCAAGATCCTGGAAATTTTAACTTCACACCCCGCCTGTTCATCCTCAGCAGTTCCTCTGGAGATTTTTCAGCCACAGAATTTATGTATCCTGCCCGAGACCCCTCTGTGGTCAATTCTATGCCTTTCCTTCAGGAAGATCTGTATAGCGCACCGCAGCCAGGTACGGCCCTCAGGGCAGTCGTCTTGCTGAGCAGCAGAAGATATACCTTCCAAAAAGCCTTTTTATTTTCCTTTTGCATTTGTTAGGCAGTTTTTATTCATCAAGTAGACTGCCAGAACTTTTTATATTATCTCATTTAATCCTCACATCTACCCAAAAGGAAAGTGACATCAACCACATATCATAAGAAGTTGAGGCTCAGTTACTTAACTCGCCCAAATACGTCAGTTAAGAATAGGTTGAGCACAGCAGCGTCAGGCCGGGTGTGTCTGCTACTCTCCCAGCCTTCCCTAGGTCTTCTTGCTTCACGGTCCCCACTTGTCTGCCTCTGCTCCTGCCGTCATGTTTTTGTTCAAGACAGAAAAGTGGGAGTAGGACAGTGGGCAGTCATGGCCATGTCTCTCCCCTTTATCAGATAAAACAAAAGCTTTCCCTGAAGCCCCCAGCCGACTTCTGCCTACATCCCTTTGGCCAGAGCTCTGTCACATGGCCAGCTATAAGGGATCCTGGGAAAGCCAGTGCCAAGGAGCAGGAAGTTGGGAGTATCTGCTGAGTTAGCTAAAGAACAGTGCCTGCCATAACAAGGCTGCACAGCAGAGCCATGGCTCTCGCCATGTTTTCTAATACCAAGGTCAGGTCTGTTTCTACTTGACTACCACCTCCAGACAGAGCCTCTGTGCTCTTCTGGTTGAGGCAGTCAGAGTCCCTGGAGACTGGGCTGCATAGACCCTCTCTCTTTCCCTCCCTCCCTGCGGTCATGCCTGTGGTCGGCGGTCGTGGCACTCGTGGCTTCTCCCCTCTCCCATTAAAAGAGTCTGGAGCCACAGCCAGGAACGTCACCTGCCACTGCAGCCCAGGTCACCACCTTAAAAGCTTGACTGGTACACATGTCATATTGTGGGAAATATTTGCAAGGTGTCTTATACCAGGAGGCTGCTATTCACACTCTTCCTCCTTTGGCTCAGGATGGGTTATCAACCTCCCCTGGGCTTTTCAAGTGTGTGGTTTGCACAGAATCCTAAAATGTATGCTAGGAAAGGACACAGAATGGACCAGCTAGCAAGTGATAGCCCCTTTACCACATGGGGTAAGAGTCAGGCTGATTGTTGGATGAAAACAAGGAACACTTGATTTTTAAGCCCCATTTCTCTCCAACAGAACCACAGACTGCCCTGACGTGCAAAGCAGGCATATGTGGGCCATACACGTCAGTGACCTACCTGTAGGGCCAGCATGATGTACTCTCCAGGGTTTCATATGCTCTTTAGAGATAAACAACCCCTTGGGTGGCATGTGCATTATTCCTTCCACTCTAAGCACCCTGCCCGTGCCCAGGAGGGCCACTGGCAGGCCTGCGATTGAGGAGGTGCCAAGGAAGAAGGAGCTGAAGGAAAGATGAAGTGAGGAAAGAGGCCCTCTTCTCTCTGCCTAGAAGTCTTTCCTGATTTAATGTTCAAAGGGCTGAGGTATTATGAAGACCCTCCCTTTGCCCCTGAATTTAACTGCCAAGGGGATTCTCCCACTGACAAAGGCAGCAGGGAGGAAAGGCATCTGTTAGAAGTTGGGGAAGAGTGACCTAGAAGCATCCGTGAAGGAGCTCTCAATTGTCTGGTCTGTCCTTGCCCTCATAGCACTTTTCCTTGTTGACAATCACCATGAGGTGTATCTCTGGCAAGGCTGGTGGCCCATCGAGAACAAGATCACCGGGTCTGCCCGCATTCGCTGGGCCTCCGACAGAAAGAGCGCCATGGAGACCGTGCTCCAGTACTGCAGAGGTGAGCGTCCCCAGGAAGTGGGCTGGGGTGATGGACAAGCCAGGACCCCTCAGCACAGTGACCAGCGTCCATCCAGAGGCTAATGCCCAGCTGGTTTTCTGCAGATTTGGTCGGATTCCCAGACCAGGCTTTCTCTTTTTGTGGGTGCCAGCCAGCCTTGGTAAATCCCAGCAGACAGTGGTGAAACCAATGTTTTTCCCTTTAACTTTTGAGGCTTATTCATTTTGAAGCTAGAATATTCTCAGCTGCCAGCATGAATGAGATTTCATGTTTCTCTTCTATATTATGAAGCCGTACAACTTGTTATTCAAGATGAAATGTTGTACAGTTGATCCTTGAACAACACAGGTTTGAGCTGTGTGGGTCCAGTTACACATGGATTTGTTTTCAATAAATATACAGTCATCCCTCTATATCTGCAGATTTCACATCTGCAGATTCAACCAACTGTGAACCCAAAACGGTATTTTCGATCAGTGGTTTGGAGTGCGCAGATGTGGAGGTTAACGGTAGGCTATATGCATTGTTCTATACCATTGTATGTAGGGGGCTTGAACGTCTATGGAGTTTGGTATTTGTGGGTGGTCCTGGAACTGGTCCCTTGCAGATACCACGAGACACCTAAGTTCTTGGGGAGGTCAAAGTTATATGTGAGTTCTTGACTGCACGGGGTGCCTGTCAGTGCTCCAAACCTCCATGTTGTTCAAGGGTTATCTATATTGTGGAAGGCCCTGGACTGTCAAAAACCCTCTTGTACTCAGGAGGAATCATGCCAGGGGACACGTTGGCCTCCACCCACACACTGTCTACTGCACACAGCTTCACACTGCCGGGGGGTAGAAAATTCCCCCACAAAGGCTGAAAAGCCAATGGCAACCTTGTTACCATTCATTATTATTTTTGGTATGACATCTAAAAAGAAAAATCTATCGTCGATTCATGGTTTTTTACTGTACTGTCCACCTAAAATTTGTGGTCTTTTATATAAAATGAAGATGCCAGTAATTTCTTATTGAATCTTCAAGGTTTTATTGATTAGTTGAGTGTCCCCGAGTATATAATGGATTCCTTCTTGAAAGCTGTTTAGTAATACATAACTTATTCAACTTCCCCCCAAATGTTTAAGGTAAAGTGGCTTATAAAATGGCACTTAATCCACAGTGAACTTAACACTGTATTAAAAAGTCAGAGGAATATTTCTGCAAGTGAGTACAGGAAGAAGAAAGGGCCCCACCCAGAAGCCACAGAGAAAGGCGTTCTCCCATCCAAGGACCCAGAAGCATTTTGTTATGTTCAGGAAGTCGTCAGGCTGATTACATGCAATTTTATACGTTGTCATATGCAGAAAAATAACATGTTACATAAACACCATCCATGTGTTGTTATGAACTACCCATAACTTCCGTTTTAAGCATGAAGTCAAGAGATCCAAACAAAGACAGAGTCTCTAGGCCCTCCCTGGGTCTGCTGACATTTGCATTCTATGTAACTGCAGGAAAAAATATCAAGAAGCCTCCCCCAAAATCTTACCTGATCCACGCTGGTCTGGAGCCTCTGACCTTCACCAATATGTTTCCCAGTTGGGAGCACAGAGAGGACATCGCTGAGATCACAGAAATGGTGAGCACACTCCCCTGTGAAGGTATTAGGTTGGTGCAAAAGCCATTGTGGTTTTTGCAATTATTTTTAACCTTTTTAAACCACAATGATTTTTGCACCAACCTAATTAGCTCCCGCCTTTCAGATCGTGGATGGACTTTACATTGGGGAGAAGCATCTAAGTTGCATTTTCAAAGTGAGAGCATAGCTTTTCATTTACAACCTGTTAACAAATCTACATAGAATTAGCTTAGGAAGAGGAAAGGCCCAAGGAGAAATCAATCGAAGTATTTTGGTAATTTTCTACATGCGGTGCTCAGATTAAAAATCCTAAAAGCGAAGGTAAAATGAATTATCCGTTAAATATCCATAAATAAAAGCTGTTGTCTCTTCATTCTGTTAGCGAAAAATGTATTGCTTCTCAAGATCCATGTAAAGCACAGCAAAATCCTGTTTCAGACGTTGACCTTATTTTACAGGAGACACAAAATAACCCCGTGATGAATTAACATGTACAAATAACCAAGGGAATGGCTGTACTGTGAGTCACTGCTGATAAAGAACAGCTCACTATCACGTTAATACTGCCTTTTATGAGACTACCTGGTAATACCACATGAGGCATTTATCAGAATCTCTATTATGAACCAGAATGTTATCATTTCCAACTGCACAGAAAAAAGGAAGCTGCCTCCAGTTATGTAGAATTGTTTAATTTATGAGTTTTTAACATTGCTAACAATAGCAAGTTCAAGGGTGCTTTCGGTTGGGTGGGAAATAGATTTGTTTTGGTTTTCTGACTGTGTAGGAGAACTGCTTTTCTGTGTGTAGGGGGGGAGATGACATGAGTGTATTTTATAGGAGGTCTGAATAAGTTTAAACAAAAACAGAAAAGTTCACTGCTGCTTAACAACAGAGTGAGCCTGTTTCGTAGTGCAAGCATCACTGCTCTTCTTGGCCAAAAGGACTTGATTTACACAGTTTGGAGCTGAGGCACCCTGCTGACCAACACAGTCACAGCGAGAGGGCTCTGTTCACAATAAATGTGTGATCCACAAAACTTCAAACCTCTAGGGAATCCGAACACTGTCTCCGCAGTCTAAGTTCAAGGATGTAAATCAGGGCCATTTTTCTGTGCACACTCTCCATCACTGGGGGCTGGCAGTGGGCTGAGCAATGTCTTGGGCAGGCCTGTGGGATTGCGGCCAGTGAACAGTCAGGCGTCCCACACTGACAAATGATAATAATAATTAGGATTCACTGAGAGCTCGCTCTGCGCCAGGCACCACTCCACATTACACTGATTTTTTTCCTTTAATTTTCACAACAGTCCACTAAGAATCATCTTATTATTATCCCCATTTGACTGGTGAAGGAGCCAAGGCACAGAACATGAAGCAGCTTGCCCCAGGGCTCAGGCTCAGGCTGGCTCTGAAAGCTGCCTCTTGCCTGCTGGTCCACACGGAATATATATTGCTGCGTTGTTAGCCCCTCACTCCTCCCACCCACCCAAAAGGAGGGCAGCCAACCTGGGATCCCAACTTTAACAGAGAAAGAAAATTTACTGGAATAACCTATTCAGATTAAATGCACAGAGGTTTTTAAAAAATCTTGTTTCAGCCCCCGCATATTCTAGACATATTTTCTGACCACCTTTTTTTATCGTGGATTAAGAAACAGGAGCTTGTGGGGGGAACGGGGAGTGCAGTTCCTTTTAAGGTTAATTATTTTAAAATATTTTTAACTAGATCCCATTACTTGGATGCTTCTGGTGTTCAGACTTCAAATTTAATATTATGCCATAATTCACCCATGTGATGATATTCCCTAAACTTTTATTTCTGAGGCAGCCCTGAGGATTTGTTTGAAACTTGCAGTGGGAAGATACCTAAAGTCAGCTGGAAGAACCGAGGGGCTTTGGGCAATTCCTTTCCACTTCAGAGCCCCATTTCCCCGAGAGCCAGTATCTCCAGGCTGGTGTGGGGCTCAGACAGGGTTGTGCATTTGCAAGCACATAGTAGAGCATGGTCACATGTGGGACACAGACTTTTCTCTGCCCCTTCCTCTTGTCTAGGATACGGAAGTTTCTAACCAGATCACTCTTGTGGAAGACGTGTTAGCCAAGCTCTGTAAAACCATTTATCCACTGGCTGATCTCCTGGCCAGGCCACTGCCCGAGGGAGTTGACCCTCTAAAGCTTGAGATTTATCTCACTGATGAAGACTTTGAGGTAAGTGTTTCTGCAGGTGGGACAGCAATGAAGCCACACACTGGGCTGGTACGAGAGTCCTTTTACTCAGCTCTGGGCATTTCTCCCGACTCTTCCAGTTTGCACTAGACATGACAAGAGAGGAATACAGTGCCCTGCCCGCCTGGAAGCAGGTGAACCTGAAAAAAGCAAAAGGTCTGTTCTGAGCGGAGAGATGCTGCTGGCGGAACCTCTGTTGTCACTTTCAATACCATTGGACCAGGAAAATGGATAGTTTTTGGACTGGTATTTTTAAAAATATTTTTTAATCAGAGTTTTCAAACCCTGAAGTTATTAGCTCTACTGCTTGTCCTGGAGTTGTGTATTTTGTAAATGTTTAAGAGAACACTTCAGAACTCTCTTTCCACGATTCAGCAGGTAATGTAATTAAAACCATCCATAGGTGCACTTATGCAGCGGTTCCCAACAGCCGTGAGAGCACTGCCCTCCTGTTCCAGCTAAGCGTTGCCTAATTTTTTTAAGCAGTTCTCTTTATAAAGTGTTATTTTGATAGCTTGTGGATTCTAAAATATATATATATATATTTATATAAACACCATATAAATCAAATATGTATTTAACAAAGCACTATGTATTCATTCACTTTTAAGTTTCTTTTTTGTTTTTTTTTTTGTTTTGTTTTTGTTTGTTTGTTTTTTTGGTGTCAAAATAATATTAAAAGGTAGATGGAACTAGCTCTGCCACCAATACGTATCTTCACATGTGTTCAGAAATGTCTCCTTCAGCATTAGGTCTGACTTGTTCTGAGTGCTGCTTCCGGTGCTAAAATGAACAAAAAATGTGTACTTCCCGGCATGGAACCTGTGCGAATCCACCTTTCTACCTTCATATCTCCCTAAAATGTATAGTGCCTTGTTTTTATGTACAGTTTATATACAGAAAAGTTTGCTCTGCATTTTTTGATGGTGGTTTGGAACATTATCTAAAATTTTACTCTAAAATAGTAGAAATAAAAAACATCTCAATTTCTAATACCTGTTGTAAACATTAAACATGTCATTTTGCGATCTAGGACTCCAAAATTCAAGCTTCAGAATAAATGCAATAATTAATTGATTGGTTCACATTGAATTCCCAGCATGTTCCTTTCTGAAAAATATTTTTTTATAAATGTTAACCTAGTACCAGTATTTCACCATTAAATATTAACTAATCTATTAATTTCACTTAGGGCAAGATTTTATACACGATCCTAAGACTAAATAGATATTCCACTCATAAAATTACTTCTAAGTACTATGTTGAAGACATATTTTTGCAAATCATCATTCAACAGAAGCTCTTTACCCTACAACAATGCCTACATCTCAAACTCAGGATCTTGGTGCCTTTTTAAAATATTGAATACATAAGACATTTAGAAAATTTTAAAATGAGCCAGAAAATGTCACAGTCTCATGTGTCCTTAAAATCCCAAATCCATGGTTTTGAACAAATTCTATAGACCTACTATGAGTTCTTACAGCCCCCACTTTGGTTGAAGTTTAATGAATTGGATAACAGCACATTTGCCTTAAACATTGTCACTTACTTGTGTGCCCCTACTGTGGGACTGTAACCCACCCCTGGTGCCACCACCTTTGACTGTGATATTGGGCAGTCACTGAACTGTCTCACCTTAATTTCCATTTGTTTTTTGTTTTTAAAAAAAGCTGTCCTGCTCCTGCCTATATCATAGGATTGATTCTTGCTGAGGATCGGCTGGAAGCTCCTTGAATATTGTGAACTGCTAGGTACCTGCTGGCGTTAATATTATTGTGATGGCAGCTGGCATAGGAAAGATGAGAGGTGAAGTTAAAGAACAGAGCTGCAAACCTAGAAATTATAGATTAAACCAAAACGAGTAGAACCTTCCAAAGAAATAAATGTGGAAGGGAAAGGAGACAGAGGGCTCAGAGTATATGTCCCATAGGTAGTAAGCAATGAGGAAGAGAGGAGTCACAGAGCCAGTAGGGCAACCTCTTACGCATATGTGGTTTTTCTGATCCCTTTCCTTCCATCGCTGCGACTTGGGACCTTTGCATGCTGGGAAAGGCCCCAGCCTAAAAACTTGAATTGCTGATCTTAACAACTCAGCCAGTTATGTTATACCAATGCTTCAGGCCTTTCTCCAGAGCCACTATGAGAGCAAAGCACTGTGGTGAACTTTATTAAACACAACAAAGTCAGGTGATTGGTAGTTCCTTAATTTACTGCTTTTGAAGAGGGGACTTTTAAAGAGGGAGCTGATGTTTGGGTTGCGATTGATATCAGAGTTGCAGTGGGATAGATGAGATACTGTGTTTCCCGAGGTTTTTGAGGAATCATATGAATATAAGCAGTTCCCAGAGGAGTGGAACCATTGTCCCTATTTGTTCCCCTTGGGCTGTGCCCGGGTCAGCATCAGGGAAAGACTACTCAGGAGCCCACTTCCTTTGTCTCCTTATTTTAAAACTTTAGCGCTACTCATAGAGCACCCATTTTGATAAAATGCAATGCATTTCAGAAACAACTTCAGAATCCATTTGGGTCCTTTACTTTTGTTGGTTTTTTCTTTCTTTCTGATTAACAAAGTAACACGTCTGTCTACACAGAGACTTGTTCACGAATATTCCTAGCAGCATTCATAATAGACCGCACCTGTAAACAACCCACTTGTCCATGAACTGAGAAATGGATAAACAAAATGTGGTACATCTATACAACGGAATGCTATCCAACAGTTAACAGAATAAACTACAGGTAACACTACAATGTGCATAAACCTCAAAAAGTGAAAAAAGCCAGATACAAAAGGCCACGTATTGTTAGATTTCATTTACAGCCTTCCCCCCTTATCCACGGTTTTGCTTTCTGCAGTTTCAGCCACCATGGTCAACTGTGGTCTGGTAATATTAAATAGAAAATTCCTGAAATAAACAAGTTATAAGTTTTAAATTGTGCACCGTTCTGAGTAGTGTGATGACATCTTGTGCCGTCCTTTCCTATGCTCTGTCCTGCATAGGACATGAGTCTTCCCTTTGTCCAGTGTCTCTCTGCTGGGGACTCTCCCCCCCATTAGCAGCCTTCTGCGTTATCAGATCAGTTATCAGAGAGAGAGAGAGAACCACATTCACGTAACTTTTATTACAGTATATTGTTACAATTCTGTTGGTTATTGTCAATATCTTACTGTGCCTAATTTATAAATTAAACTTTATCCTAGATACACATGTATAGGATAAAACATAGTATACATGGGTTTGGTACTATCCACAGTTTCAGACACCAACTGGGGGTGTTGGCGCGTATCTCCCCTAGATAAGAGGGCATTGCTGTGTATGAAATTTCCCGAGAAGGCAAAGCGATTCAGACAGAAAGCAAATCAGTGGTGGCTGGAGATGAGGGTGGCAGTGAAGGTTCAGCTGCAAATAGCAAGAGGGAACCCCGTTAGGGAGATGGAAATGTTCCAAAACTGGATTGTGATGGTTGCACAACTCTATAAAAGTACTAAAACTTATTGAATTGCCTATTTACATGGGTATATTTTATGGCATATACATTATACCCTGAGAAAGCTCTTTTGAAAAGTAGTAACACGAAGCAACATGAAAAATGCAGACATGGTAAGGATATATAAACTAGGAACTGAAATACAGGTGCTCCCACTGTTAAAGAAATAATTATCCATGACCCTTGTTAAGACAGGCAGACTTAATTCAGGGCTGTCACAAAAAGTATAGGGACCACTGCAGTGAGGTTTGCTGCAGGCAAGAGAGATTGGGCTCAACTCCGAATACACAAGGAAAAGTGAGAATTTATAGCCAAGGAGCAGAGGCGGGCGGTCAGTGGATGGAAAATTAGTAACAGGAAACATGAGGCTCAGGGTACAAGGGACTCTCAGTAAACCACCCTAACAGGATTTTTGCTGAAGGCAGATCCCCTGGGGCATGGTAGCGGACAAGGGACCTGGCCAGATGACATCAGATGTCAAGGGTGGGGGATCTGGCTAAATCTACACGACAGGATTTTTGCTGAAAGTGGGCTTGTGGAGGACAGGCCCAAGGACAGGGCCTACTCAGGCTCAGAGGAGAATGACTAAAGCTGGGCCAAGGAGAGCATCTCAGTCCCCACTTCCCAAATAGAAGTACTTCAATAATTTGTAGTCTAGATTTTTCTTTGTATCTACTGTATGCTCTTGTTTTCTCAAAGAGAAAAATTGCAACTGTGTTTCAGCATCTTCATTTTCCTATTAACAACCCGGTCCAGGACGCTGGTCCTTGGATGTTTATCTGCGTGTATCTGAAGTTCTGAGGTCACATGGGGCACAGTGTGACAGCCCAAATCACTGCTCCCCCAACCGCCACCTTCCTCAGTAAGGGTGGGCAGCATCACACCTGGGCCCAGAGAGAGGACCTGGGGACTCGTGTTCATGGGTCTTGCTTTTTTTTTTTTAAACTGTTAAATATTATTATTTTAATAATATTTTTATTCTCACTTTATACCTAGTTACACAGATCACATAAGACCAAATATTATACCCATTTGTGTTATTATCTCTATCTGGTAAATGTCACAGGTCTTTCGTGATCTCAGATCCACAGTAAGGGCAAGAAGCCTTAAAACGGGCCTCTTGTACAAAGCCTTCCTGGACAGCAGTGTAGTGAGTGACTGGTAAGTGTCAGGCGGACAGCAACACACAAAAGATCAAGGTAATGATTCAAATGCAAACACTGGAAAATTGACTATACTGGTGTGGCCTTCGACCCAAAGAAATCTTCCTACTTTACTTTGTGAAAGTAAATGCATGACATTGCATTCACCAGCTCTTTCTGCCTCAGAGAAAGGATGTTAGGGCTGCTTTAGATCACCTACAGGAGATGGACCCCAAGAGTTAGATCAGAAAGATGGAGTTGCAGGGGGAAAACACCAGAGATTTGTGTTCCTATAATCAGGACCATGGATTTGCTGCGGGTGTTGAGTTTGTATGAAATACCCCACAGTTTTCACCATTTGAATGCATGATATATAATGTTGATCCTTGAAGATTAATAGGAAAGAAAGATTAACAGACCAGCACCCCTCATTCCTAATAATGAACTAGTCCTCTGTGGAGCTTTCATATCATGCTGCTGACATTGAAAAGAAAGCTACAGGAGCAGAAATGAATGCAAGCTGAAGTACTGGCAAGCGGTATTCAAAATCCCCCAGCTTAACCTTCCTTCACAGGCTCATCAGAGCGGTAGGAAATGTCCTTGACACCTAATGCCACGGAGCTCGGGAAATCTCTTAAGGGAGCTATTGGAACTGACATGTATGATCTGGAAACTGACATAAATTGCCTGTTATTAAATCTCACTGAATTATTAAGTCTAACTTTACCATCTGAATACCATTTTAGCATCCATCCTGAAATGGTCATAACAGGATGTGTTAGCGCCATAAAGATAAAGAACTACTGAACAACAACTGAATAAGGAGACTTATGCCTATATGGAAGCAAAGAAAAATAAAATGGGACAGGGAGGACACAGTATAGCTGGGACTTTTTGATTGGTGGTTTCCACATACGAAGAAAGCAAGCAACTAAACAACGCATTTGGGAACTGTAAGTCATAAGTATTAGTTTAGGGTTCATCCTAGGAGGCGATTATAAACTAGGCACCCTATCTCTCCTCCCCCGTCTTCCTCCATCCTCACCTTTAGTGGTTCCTTTCACTCTAAACACCTGTTCTTCCTGAAGGAGGCCGTTCTGTTCTTTTAAATCAGGAATCACGAAGACCTGGCATGGCACGTCATTTGTCAATGATGACATTTCAGGTCCCTGTGGGCAGTGTCCTTCCACAGATCAGATGCCCCCACACTGGTGGCCACATCATCTACTGACATGTGTTTCTAGCATCATGCGCTCTACACCCTAGACCTGTCATGATGGCAGTGGTCCATATTCATCCATGAGCATTTGTATTTATTGTGTTTCCATCTGTTCACTCCTGTATTTTTGAATGTGTGCAAAGTGGAAGGCTCACCAGAGAATACACACGTGAGTTATCTCCAGGCTCTGACACCACAATGAGCATGCATTCCAGGGAGGAGAGAATGATGAGCATTCACCAAAAAGGATAAGATGCCATGGGAATCTATTACGGGTTGAACTGTGCCCCCCCCACCTCAAAAGAAAGGGGGGAAAAGATATGCTAGAGTCCTAACTCCCAGCAGCTCAGAATGTGACGTTATTTGGAGACAGTCTACAGGTAATCGAATCAAATGAGGTTGTTACGGTGGGTCCTAATTCCAACACGACCAGCATCCTTATGTGAAGGGGGGATTTGGACACAGAGGCAGGCATGCATACAGGGCAGACGACGTGAAAAGACAGGGAGAAGACAGCCATCTACAAGCAAAGGTGAGAGACCTCGGAAGAAACCCACCCTGCCAACAGCTTGATTTCAGACTTCTGGCCTCCAGAACTATGAGGCATTGAATTTTTGTTGTTTAAACCACCCAGTCTGTGGTACTTTGTTACAGCAGCTCTGGGCAACTAATACAGAGTGCAAAGCGAGACTTCTAGTTGGAAGGAAGAGGGAGTGGAGCAATCAGGGCAGCTTCCTGGAGGAAGTGCCACCTGGGTAGGCCTGGACTGACTGTTAGGATTTCTCACTGCAGCTGGGTAACATCAGGCAATAGCTCCAAAGGGGAAGATTTTGAAAGGGGAAATGGAGAGGTAGTGTATGCCAGTCTCCGAACTGTGACACAGGCAGGATAGGGGAATAGCAATTAGAGCCCATGGGCTGAAGGGAAGGTGCAACAAGGGAGAACAAAGTTGGAAATGGACAGGCCAATTGGTCCAGGGCAAAGAACATTTTCAGATGAGAGGATGAGCTGGCAACAACATCCAGGACTGACTCCTCTGGGCTCCAGGATGCATTAGGTCAAGTGGCCAGCTCCCCATCCGCACTGTGACCCAGTGTGTTTGTTTCCAGAACCCTCCGGTTTCATCTTACCTGCTTACCTCACACTGTGAGCTAGCACTTGTGTCTTGTATATTCAAATAATTAAAGGTGTTGGCTTCATTCAATCCCCTTCTAGTCTAGTCTTCATAGAAAGATATTTCCCAAATTTTCATCAGACAACATAGTCCACAGGAAATGCTGGCCTAGGGTTTTCTACCCAATAGTGCTGTTTTTGCAGAAATCCAGTGACCACGAGGTGGCTCTGCCAAATGTTGCTTTAATCATAGAAGATTCTCAAGACGACTAGATATTATTCTGTTGCATTGAAACTCAAGTTTCTGAATCCTGTACTTACATTGCTACTTTAAGTGTTAAATTTAAATGCTTTTTAAATTTGGATCCTTTTCAAAACATCTATATACTTGCATAGCCCTGTGAGACAGACTGGGCACATTGTAGATACAAACTCCAGGGACTTGGCTGAGCGAGCAGACCTAGTTGTGGCAGAGGAGGTGTGAGACTATGCCCAGACTCTGTCATCTGTGCTCCATCTGTATGTGATGATTATTGAGTAACAAAGCCCATGAAAGCCCATTATCGTGTCTCCTTCAGGAGGTACTTGGGGAAGAGGGGTAAGTAATCACACTCCCAGTCCTGTGCCAGCTTTCTCTGAGCAATCCCATTATATCTGGGAGGCAGCCCTGCGAGTTGCTCATGGTCACCACGGTGCAGGTCAAGTTCCTCGAAGGTCAAGTTCCTGACCCATCCTCCCACTGCTAGTACATGGTAGAGGTTGAATTTGACTTTGCCTCTGATTCTACTCTATCCTGCCACCTCCACATGGCTAAAAGAAAGCAGATACTAATTCTCATGATCTCTGACCCAAAGTTTGACTCTCAAGTATTAAAAAGGACCCCAATTAGCTCACGTGTCCCCTACTACCCACTGCCATTGATGTTGGAGAGGCTGCTGCACTGTAAACACAGTAACACAGGGAGGACAAACGAACAGGGAGAGGAGCACAGACTGCCAACCCTGCCCTGCCACTTATAGCTGTTGAGCTTGAGAAAGTTCCTTAACCTCTCTGTGCCCCGGCTTCATTCACGACTATAAAATAGGGCTGAGAATGCCAGTACCTACCTGTCATGCAGGGTCTCTGGTCCCGCTCCCCTCATAAGAACGCAGGACATGGTGAGGCCAAAAAGGAACACCCACGGAGCCATAGATAGGGGAGTCATACCACTATAGTCTTGCTGGCGGCTGGGTTGGAGACACAGGAAGCAGGAGCCATGGGATGAGCAACGCACCGCCCACTTCTCTGCCAACCAACCAACCAAACAACCAACCAACCTTGCTAGCTGCAATCCATGCTTGCTAGCTTATCCACAGCAATTATATTAGTGGCTACTGGCTAACTGGTTACAGCTGATGGCCAACTAGTCACAGCTGATGGCCATCTATTACCTGAGCCAGGATCTTTCCACATGAGGCCGAGAACCTGGAAACTGCTCTCTGGGACTCTGTCCCCACACTACCCCAAACGAGGATGTGTGAAATAGGACAATGTGTGCCAAGCACTGTATTGCCACATAGCAATTGTTCAATAATGTAGGAAGGTTGTGATCTTGAAAAATCTTTGCCCGTGTCAGCCAGACCACTCAATGGTACAATTTACCAGAGAAGTAAGATGGGGACCCCACTGACGCTTGAGCAGCCTCAGACATTCAGGCTTCCTGGGGCCTCAAGACTCCACCAGCAGGAACTGTGGGACCATTGTCTACATAGGAACTTAGCAGGTGACATGGCATTATGCTTCTTTCTCAGGCAATATCCAACTCTGGCCTCATTTGCAGGACTCAGCCCACATCTTAGAAATCCAAAGCTGCATCACTGAGACTTTCCACGTCATCTTCAGTATGACTCCAGTATGTGGAAGGTGGAGGGAAATGGGCCAGCTGTCCTCAAGGCAGGTCCTCTCGTTCCCAGTGGGACCCTCTGTGCAGGGCTCCAGAACCTCAGAGAGCAGTCGGGAGAATCGTCTCTAGAAGCTGGATGGAACAAGAAAGGCTCTAGCTCCCTCATTCCATAGATTGACTCTGCTGATTCTAAGGGGTGGGAGACAGATGGCCACCCTCTCTCCTGACTCCAGCTGCAGAAGGGTTTTGCCTCACTCACTTTAGAACCCAACGGCCCCAGTCCCCACTTGGGCATCTGTGTGGACAGGGTTTTTTAGGGTGTTCACGGTCAGCAACTTCTGCTTGACTTCCTGCTGGGTAGCAGGGCAGAAACCAGAAGCTGAGTCACCTTGCTTTATATAAGAAAGGACATGTAGGCCTAGGGAGTGACTCACAACTTGTTACACTGTTTAGCAGCACAAATGGAGATTTCTCCATCTCTGTTCACTTGGAGGGAGTAAAATATTCAGATGGAGACCCCCACACTGCCCTTGAGACCCTGGGTGGGAGTAGTGGCAGGACGACCAAATGCCTCAGGTGGGGTCTTCACAAAGCCATGCTCAGTGACTGTGCAAGTCCTATGGTCTTGCTCCATCAGCTCCTCCGTTCCCCAGCCTTTCCTCAACAATTGCACAGCCTAAAGAAGAAAACAGTGCTTGCTATGCAAACACAGCTTCGAGACAAGTCCCCTGCAACCCACTAACAGCCCAAGAGCTTTCCTCAGTCCCTCCAGAAAATCTTCAGCTCCTGCTGGTATAGATAAGACCTCATTCTCACTGGCTAGTCAGTCAAGCCTTTAATTTCTTCATTAACACTGATTTTAATCCAGGAGTGCTAGAGTTAGGGCGATGTGTTTGTTGATTTTATCAAAATGGTCCTCTGACAAATTTATATAATTTGAAATAATTTATATTAATTTTCAAAATAATAATTTTGATATTTTGAAACCTGTCAGCTACATTCCTGCAGCTGGAGAAGCCAGGACTTCCAGCTGCAACTGGGAAGGAAATACGGAAATTAGAGAAATAAAATGGCACTTGGCCCAAGGTCCACAGTGCTGAGAAAAGATCTGTAGGGCCAGCAGGTGGCGCTGTTGCTCATCAGCAGAAACCGAGGAGTCGGGCAAGAGAGCCCCTCCCAGCCGTTGACCTGAGTCATGATTACTACAGCAAGCGCCAGTTCTTAGGCCCTGGAGTGGGATAGGACCATACCCTCAAGACCCTAGCTGACCCCGAGTGACCCCAGCTCCACTCGTTAAATTATTTCCAGCACAAAGAACTTGAATCCAGTGACCCTGGGAGTGGAATTGCCATCCTGCGGCCTCCTGTCCATCTGCCCCTCCCCAGGGCTCAGAGAATGTTCCCAGAAGCAAATCCACAGAGCCAGCATTGCAATGACTCAAGCACCGAGAAATTACACAAATGAAACGGCCCCCAAGGTCGGGGTTCTGTATAAGTATCCCTTCCCCCATACACACACTTTTTTTTTTGGCTTCTTTCAATGCTTTCCCTTTGCCAATTTTGCCATCTATAGAATGAAGGTGCTACCTTTCTTAGAATCAATTAGCTAATGTCAGGAAAGCTCTCTACAGATGAAAAGCACTAACTTCTATTTATCAAATATTTAATTAGCCATACTTGGAGATGATTCATAATCATCTATTCAACTTGCTGAATAACCAGAGAAAATGGCAGGATCAGAAATATCATTTTAAATACAGGTTTTCATAGATTTGGTACCTGTCAGAACTATGAGGGAGAATTTTCAAATTAACATTCCAATTCCTCCCTGTCCCCCAAGGCTCTGAAGAAATGTGCTTGCGTCCCACTCAGCCCAGTGGCTGGGACCGCCACCACCCACTGGTGCCCTCAGCCTGGCCTGAGTGATCACTGGGGCCACAGCTCAGTGGCCACATGGGGGGCAGAGTCACAGGAGGGCCTGGTGTCAGGAGGCCTTGCTGCTGTGCCCTGAGCTCCTCTCAGTCCTGGCAGGTCACACTATCTCTTCTACTCAGGTCGGTTTCCTCACGTCCTGTCACATGCCTGCCCCCTTTCTGCCCTGGCAGGGACTCCGTGAGGAGAAATTAGGTCATGTGCGAGACATGGGCACTTTCAAATGAAAGACGCTAAAGCAGGTCAGAGTTGAAGGTGATTCAGAGGCATTTCTAGTTGCTTTGAAGCAACACGGCCCAGCTTCCCTAAATATCATGGCTGCACTCCAACCAAGACCATGGTGTGCTCCTGGCACACACAAGCCTCTGAAAGCAAAAATATTTTTTTCTTGTTCGTTCATTCTTCAAATATTTACTGAGCATCTGCCATTGGTATAAAGCTATGCTAGATATGCATGCTAAAATGGTGCAAACGACTGTGTCTGACTTTCTGCCAAAGCATAATTTTCAAAAAGCTAAAAAAAACCCTATGGTGAGCACAGGTGACATTGGGGGCCTCCAGGAAACAGGTACCAGGACGTGCACAACATTTATTGGGGATAAGGAAAAAGACAGAAGAAGCAGGAGGAGGCAGGGAGAGCCTTCAGATGATGATGGAGGTCTGATACCTGGAAGGGAGGAGGGAGGGAGGAAGGTGTGGAAGAAAGAGCTTTAGACTGAGGGGCAGCTCTGAGAAAGTTGTGGCCAACTCATGGGGAGCCCCCAGAGCAGACGTTGCCCTTTCGAGGACATGGCAGGAATGACCAGGCTCCAGGACCCCGCTGTGCTGGGTCACTGGCTTGGCCTCACTGTGGCATGAAAGTGGCACTGGATCAGAAGGCACCATATCTAGACGCTGCCAGCTGACCACACTCCTCACAGCACATGCCAAAGGCTTATGCAATTCATTAGATGGTTAATGACAGAAGCAACAGGATGATAATGTTAGTTCAGAAGAGGCTAGAAGAAAAAATACACATACACACAGACATATGTATGTGTCTAGAGAGGGGGAGACAGTGGGAAAAGGAATGAGGGAATCAGATTTCAAAATTATATTCAAAACTGGTTTAGGTTCAAATGTTAGCAAAAACATTAACATTTGCAGTAACTCTTCTGCCAGTCAGAAATCATCTGCCCCTCTACCGGACAAAAATCATTTGCAATGGATCCATTTCCTACAAGTTTATGTGTAACTTAGTATCTGGGCGCTGATCAACAGCAAGCTGTCAGACAAGACAGGTTTCCCTAGAAAGCCAGACACCGCAGGCTTATAGGTGGTGTCCTGACTGGCATTTTAGATAAAAAGTCATCTTTGTGCCTCAGTTCCAAGTTTTAGATAGTACTTCCTCGGGAGCTTACATTCGAGGGGGGCAGTGATGTAAGGAAACAGGAAGTAAAAATACAGTGTGAGAAATGCTACAACAGAGGTCAGCCCATAAGGGGGGTACGCCTCAGACTGGGGTGTGGGGCACAAAGGTTTCCTCAGGAAATGGCCCTCAACCTCAGGCAAAAGGATGGTCCTATTAATCAGGTACAGGGGTGGGGAGCCAGGAAGGTGAAGGAAGTAAGCAGAAAAATCAGCACAAAAGCTTTAAGGGGGCACCTCTGAGAACAGCAAATAATTCCAGAAGGACTGAAGTGGGGGTGCGGGTGTGGGGATGGTCCTGGGGCTGCAACCATCGGTGACACTGGCAGGGACAGCAGGTAAAATAATAAACAATTTGGGGTGTCATGCTCAGAAATTGGAACTTTTATCCCAAATGTAATACGCGGCTATTAAAGTGTTTGAAATGAGAAAATAAAAGGATTGACAGTTTTGCTGATAAAGACCACTGTAGCTAAAGTGTGGAAAATGGATCAGAGGGGGACTAGAGCTAGAATCAGGCAGGTGGGTCATGAGGCTGCAGTTGTCATTTAAGGAGGAGGCGATGGTGGCCCAAACTGGCATAATGACCACAGGGGAACCTAGCAGATCACAGGTCACATGCCCAAGTGTAGGGACACTTGGTGAGCCGGGCTGACCTGGCTGTCCATCTAGGCAGGTGCCCTTTTGGTTGTCAGGAGTCTTCATGGTCTGCTGAATGAAGGATTCCAGGTCCAAGAAAGAGGCACCTAGGGCATCAAAGTCCTGTGAGCTGTGGGGCCTCCGTACATCTGCAGCTATGGAACCAGTCTGCCACACCCAGGCTCAAAACCACTTTGTCTCCTTCATTCATCCAGTGAACATTTATGAGCCACTGCTATGTGCCAGGCTCTGTTTGGATGCCAGAGATAGAGTGATGAACAAGACGGATGCTCTCCAGGAATGTACGCGTGAGTGGGGGACAGGCAATAACCGACAAACACAAAAGGAGCTAGTTTGATTTCACTGAGCTTCCTGGATCTATGGTTTACTGTGTGTCATTCATTCTGGAAAGTTCTCTGTCATTATGACTTCAAATATTTGTCCTGCTCAGTTTTCCTCTCTCCTCCTTCTGGCATTCCAATCACGTGTGTGTTCCATCTTCTGTGTGTCTCAGAGTTCTTGGATGTTCTGGATTTTTATATTTCAAGCTCATTGATTCTTTCCTCAACTCTGTTGAATCTACTGATGAACCCATCCGAGGCATTCTTCATTTTCTTTTAGTGCTTTTTTTTTTTTCCTAACATTTCCTTTCTGAGGCTTCTTGTCTCTCTGCTTATATTACTCATCTGTTCTTGCATGTTGTCTACTTTTCCCATTAGAGCCTTTAACAAATTAATCGTAGTTACTTTAAATTCCCTGATTAATCATTTTTAACATTTGTGTTATATCTCAGCCTAATTTTGATGCTTTGTCTCTTCAGACTGTGTTTTCCTTGGTTTTTGGTGGGACTGTGGTCTTTTGTTGAAAGCTGGACAAGCTATTTTGGGTAACAGGAGCTGAGGTACGTCGGACTCTTCCGTAAGGATTTATGATAATCTGGCTAAGAGTTGGCTTTGTTTGATGTTTTCTCTAGTGTCCCTGTGTTTGCTTTTTGTCTCCCTCTTCTTCCTCCTCAGGGAGTCTATCTTGAAGCTATTTCATCTGCAACCCACCTTTATTATGTGCAATCCTATTGGTGTACATGAGGGGAGAGTGCTACAATCTTCCAATTAAATGTCAGTCCTTTACTGGGCATGTGCCTGTAAGTGACCTCTGTAAGTGCTTTTTTCTTGTGTAGTACCATCCCCCTTAAGTGAGACAGGAAGGCCAGAAGACTCTGGGCTGGAAGGGCTGCCCTTCCCACTGGTCTTGTACAGAGCTCCTGAAGTAAAGCCTTTGCCTGAGGTTAGGTCTTTGTTCCAGAGAATGCTTTGCTATATTTCACAAAGATTACTCGTCCTTTACCTCAGCCGGAGCCACGGATCTTTCTCAGATCTGCAACATGAGAACCTGGTAAAGTTCTTAGAGGTAAAGCCCAAGAGAGTGTGGGGTTCCCCTAAGACTGCAGTCGCAAGGAATTTGTTGCTCACAAACTAGTCACACTCAGCCTCCAAGAATTCATACAAAGGACCAGTTAAGTGTTCCTACCAGTTTATGGGCCCAGCGACTTCTGCTTCAAAATCAGCTCTTGGCTGGGACTTTCTAGATTCACATTTCTCTACAGATTTCAGGACAGTAGTTTGCCCAGCAGCCTCAGCTCCCTAATGAGTCCAAAGAAAGACATTGATGTTCAGCGTGTCCAGCTTTTTCTTATTGTTAGGATGGGCGTGACAACTCCCACGTTCTTTTCATGTTGGGGCTGAAACTGGAAGTTGGTAAAGAACTTACTTTCAGGTAGGGATAAGGGCTAGAGAATCGACTGGGTGGAGGGGGAGAATGATTGCAAGGTCAGGAGAAGCCTGTCTGGGAAGAGCGGCATGTGGGTGTGAATGGTGGGGAGGCGCCAGCTCAGGAAGATCGAGGGAGGGCATTCAGGCATTCAGGCATTGGGATTGGCAGGTGTGAGTTCTTGGTACTGAAAGAAGGCCTGTGTGGTCAGAGCACAGGGAAAGCGAGGGCAGAGAGAGGAGGTGAAATCGGGCAGACGTCAGGGGTGAGGACGCAGGGCTTTATTCTAATTGCAGAGGGAAGCCGTTCAGCAGAGGAGTGATAGGACAGAGCTTACGTTTGCAAAGGATCCCTCTGTCTAGGAGTCCACACGTCTGGGTTTGCCCAGGACTCTCCCGGTTAATGCTTTTTGCCTGGTGCAATTATTTATACTCCCTCCTTTCACTTTCAAAAGTGTCCTAGTGCAGACAACAAATCACACGATCCTCCTGACTCTGACCACAGTACGAAGTTGTGGGGACAGCCATCATAGAAGCTGAGAGGTCAGTTAGACGTGAATGCAATGAAGCAGACAAGCCATGAAGGGGTCCTAGACGGGGTGGTGGCTTGAGCAGCTGGAGGGTCTAATGCCCTTGGGATGTGTGACGGAGGGGAGCCAGTGGGACGCTACTGGATTGATGTGGGGGCAGGGGAAAAAGAGGAGCCAGGGATTCAAGCAATCATAAATGACTCTCTCAGCCCCATCATCCAGTCTTATAAATTCCACGTTATAAACTCTCTTGAATCTGTTGTTTCTCTTCTATTCCCTCACCGATCTACTTTGGTCAAGTCTCTTCATCTCTTGCCTGAATTCAAGATCTCTCCTCTGGTCCCGTTCACATTTGGCGCTGTCCCTCTGGACAGTGGCTGTAACCCCCAGTCTTGCAGCCTACCTCAAGGACAGACATCAAGCTTGGCCACCACCACCCATCAAATCAACTTCCCTCCTTTCCCGCATGGAACGTTCTGTCATTCCTTCAACACCCTTCCATCCTCTGGGTCACTGGAAGCCTTCTGTCCGGGGTCCCCTCCTGCCGTCTCTGCCAACTGAAATTCTCCTCGCCCTTGAGGGAACTTATATGGCACGTCCTCCAGGTGTCCTCCAATCAGCAGTCATTCCTTTCTCTGAACACACAATACCCTCAAAATGTACCTCTTTCAATGCCTTCCGTAGTCCATCTTATACAATGTCACCCCTCACCAGTTTATAAACTTTTGAGGAAAAAGAGTGATGTTTTTCCTGATCTTCAGTCCTGCAGAGAGCTTGGCACAGCACCAACAGCTCAGTGCTTTGTGGAGCTGAATATGATAGCAGAGTGGAAGGCTGCTACTGGTTTTGTTGGTTTCACCCTGGCAGATTAACTCCCTGACTTCCCCATGAGGCAACCATGTAGAAATTCCTCATGTCTTCCTCACTCAGAACAAGGAATGAGATCCATACAGGGCAGAGTGACCCAGGCCTGGTCCCAGGTTTGCTCCGGCATTCAGGACGGATGGTGGGAGCACAGGTACAGGATACAGACTCTTTAACTGAAGTCCCACACTGTCTAGCTGTGTGCTTTCGGCAACTCACTTAACCTCTCTGTGTCTCCGGCTTCTTATCTGCAAAGCAAAGGCAATAATAAAACCTGACCAGGGATGCTGGGAAGATCATGTGAGATCTTAGCACAGAGTCTGGTGTATAGAACACTCTCCATTAATGGAGTCATTATCAGTCAAGTGACAAATGGAGCTGGAAGCCACAGAGAAAATCATAACTGAAGGCACTGATGGGCTTTGATAATTTTATTAAGTATTTTAAAATTTTTAATGATAACACTCAACCTGGATAGGGTGGGGTGGAGCCCGCATTGCTGGCAAGAGTGCAAAAGAATACATCTCTTGGTAAGCAGAGCCGCTTACCAAGAGCCTTCAAAGTGCTCACATCATTTGACCAGGTAACTCCATGTCTGGGGAACCTATATTATGGAAATTCACAAAAATGAAGAAAACGCTTATGCTGACAATGCTGATCCCAGAATTGTTCATAATAGCAGAAAATTGAAATTGAGCAACTATGATATGAGAAAATATTTAAGAAAAGGTTGGCTTGATATCAAACACAATGTATGTAGCTATGAAAAGCATGTTTACAAAGATCTCTTCATAACTAGGGGAAATGTTTATACTATGAAGTGAGAAAAGTAGGCTACAAACATTTTATGTAAATGAACATAATTATGTAAAAAAGCATGTGCATGAAGAAGAGTGTAAATATAGTATTAATGTATTAATGTTGGATTATCTCTAAGTGATAAGATAAATGACAGCTTTGGTTTTCCTTTTCGACAGTTTCTAAAATGAGAACGTATTACTTTTGCAATCAGAAAGAAAAATCATGCTATTTTAAAATGTTTGATAATGCTGGGTTGCTATTCCAGAGCATATGTCACATGTTTGTGACACCCCATCGGCGTCTTCTGAGATGTGCTATTTGAGCATATCAGGGAGCTCGTCGATCCATCCCTCTGGAACTCAGCAGTCTCACATATGAAACGGGATACTAACCTTCCCTTGTTGGAGGCAGGTGGCCAAATCAGGTGCTATTGAAAAAGCTTTTCCAGCCCTGATGGCTTCCGGTCTCTGAGTATCTCCAGGAGCTTCTTGGTGAGAAAAGCTCCACTTTTTTCAGAGTATGTGACATATTGTCAGAGGACATATATGATTAGGACGAGGGTGACTATATAAACAAGGAGGGTGGAGGCAGTGTGCTTCTCCACTTCACGGCACTGAACAGGTGACAGCAGAGGACGAATTCAAGGACCACAGTGGCCCCGAAGCCTGACCAGGTCTGTTGGAACCCACAGCCTAAACAGGAGTTTCAGAGAAGGAACCAGGTTCTGTCCTTCCTTGTTCTCCGGCTGTGGCCCTTCACCACAGGGCCATTTGGTGCTGGCCTCAGGGCTTCTGAGGCAGATGGCACCTCTGCAGTTCTCTCCTCTAAAATATTTGAGGTGCAGAGGACTGTAGGGGAACAACTCCTGCCTCTCTTCTCCCCTCACAGGTAGGAATCAAAGGAAGACCACATCCTCTGCTCTGAAAAGTCAATCTGTGGACCCAGGAGACAGAATGGGAATATAGTATCCACTTTGAGCCTGGTGGGACAGACAGGCTGTCACAGGGCAGATACCCAGTCATGGCCGTCTACCTGGAATCAGCAGTGCAGACACATGAGTAACTTTCACTCACATGATCCTGTGTGGGACTCATCTTGAAGACTATTCTTACTAAGCTGTGTGTCAGCTGTGAGGGCCCAGGAGTCCCCCTGCAGTGCCACGTAAATTCAATGAGATGGGCCAAGCAGGTGTGTGTGGAATCCCATGACCAGGGTGGATCTACACCGCACCTCTTCCCGGCAATGCAACTGGGAAAATTACCTAATCACTTGAAGTTCCAGTTTTCCCACTTATAAAATGAGAATCACAGTGGCTCCTACCACACACGGTCCAGCGAGGATTAAACGAGACAATAATGGACCATGCTTACCCAGGGTCTGGCAGGTAGCAAGGACTCCAGACGTGGCTAGCTCTTGTGTTGTGCAGCTCTCCTTTGGGCTCCGCACCACTGTGGGCAGTGAGGAGAATACAAAAGTTTAAACCACATCTGTCCCTCTGGTGAGGTAGGTAGGACTACCACAGGAAACAGTTAAACAGCGAAGCTGCGGCCGGTGATTAAATGCAAAAGCAACTGGGAGGCGCAATGCTATTTTTAATAGCAACTTGCTGGAAGCAGCCCAAATACCCAGCCATCCTGTAATGACTAAGCAAACCTGAAACTTGGTGACGCGAAGGCCCACTGCAGAGTCGTTGGAAATGGCAGGCATGCTGCTGATGTCCATACATGGAAATGTGCCTCCGAAATAAACATTTCCAGAGGGAAATCGCTCAATGGCATGTGCACACTGGTTGCAAAGAGGAATAAATAGAGGTAAAGTCCCCCACAGTGCTCAGAAAGGAACTTGGGGGGATGGAAGTGGTTTAACGTGTAAAGTTTATCAGTTATTCCCCCCACTCTCCACAAGTTGCTTAAGTACCTGGTGTTTAAAAATGAGAATGGTGCAACTAGGAAGTGTTGGAGGCATTCAGAGAAGGGAGTAAGATGTGGGGTCGAGGGCTGAGGGAGGCTTCACGGAGAGGATGGTGTTAGCAAATGTGGACGCCTCTGTGGATTTGAATAAAGGAGCAGAGTTGCCCCAAAGGGAAAACTTGTGTTCCCTTCCCCCATGGGTCTCTTTGGCCAGCAAAAGTTAGTTAAGTGCTATTAAGGGAAGTAAGAGAAGTGGGTACGCTAGAGCATGGAGTGTCCCACCCTTCTCCAGAGAGACCAGGACAGTGAAGAAAAGCTGTGGGAATACTGAGCATCAGGGCTTGTCTGTGCCGGTTGGTGGACATTCTTCCAGGTTCTCACCTAAGTCTTGCCCAGATACTTATATGTGATGGGGGCTGGGCACCTGGTGTGGGCCGGGATCCTGGCTATGTCTTAGGGGGAAGAGGAGCTCGTGCCAGGGCTCGTTCTTGACTAGGCAGTTTGCATTCATAAAAACACATATGATCCTGCAAAAGGGTCCCAGAGACACCAGAATGAGAGCTTGGAGATAGTTGAGGAAATTCACCTCCATCTTTCCAGACCAGTGAAGGTTATTGACTGCACCACATCCTGCTGCAAACCATGAACCTAATCTCCAGGGCATTTCGGGGCTCTCGTCTCCCCGATTTAGTTTGCAGGATAAGTCTCCCAGCTGTTGTTAGGATCTGGCCAGCCTCCAGCGATCAGCTGTTGGGTCTGGCTTCTATCCCCCTAACATGAACCTGAAGGCATCATGGAAGGGCACAGAACAGACGTTGGCACCTGACAGATGTGGGTTTGAATCCTGCCTCTGCCATTTAACTGTGACCTTGAGCAAGGTTTCTAACCTCTACGAGCCTCCGATTTCTCATCTATAAAATGAGGGACAGTTATGCCTCCCTCCAGAGTCTGAGCATTAGTAATAATGTGTGTAAATGTTTGCACAGATTAGAGCCTCAGCAAGTGGTGAGCACTGCCCTATTCTTCCTGCTGAAAATGTGCCTGTGATGGGAACGTTCTCACTCTTGCGAGATAACCATACACCCGAGACAAGAACCTGCAGCCTGAACGTGGCTTTCTCACCATCTCACACTCTCTCCCCTGCCAGCAAGTCCTCCACAGCCCAGATTTGGACTTCCGGACCCACCCTGGGTCAGAGGCCATTTGTGCATCAGAGACAGGATCCCTCTGCCAGCAGGTAAGGGTGGTGCTCAGGGCAGCTAAGGGAGACAGGAGGCAGTTGCTGAACACTCACTGCAAATGGCCTAAATTCCCACAGGAGTGCCCCTACCCAGGGAGCACCTCTGGAGAGGACTAGCCACCTAGAGCATAATAAGAAATATATATTTGGTTCTGGACACAGAGCTCCTAAAATCCTTGGAATTTCCTGAGTGATGGTGGTCATAGGGGTGTCTTTTGTTCTATTCGGTCTTTGTCCCTGGTACCTGACACAGAGCTCCTACATCTCTTGGTATTTCCTGGGTGATGGAAGCATCTTGTCGTAATGAGGCGACTCTGGATGGGCCCACATTAGCTTCAGGATGGGGCAGGTTGTCAGAGACCAAACTTTAATTAGAAGCCTGAAAATGTCAGCCCCACCCCCCAACTTCTGGGGAGGGAGGAGAAGATAGACAATGAGTTAATCATGGGTCATGTTCGTGTTATGAAGCCCCCATAAAAAATTGCAATAGCATGGGGTTCGGCGAGCTTCTAGGTTGGTGAACACGTGTACTCCATGGAGACAGAAGCTCCTGGGCTTGTGACCCTTCCAGACCTCATCCTATGTATTACTTCTCTGGCTGTTCGTTTGTATCCTTTATCGTATCCTTTAGAATAAACTGGTAAATGTAAATAAAGTATGTTCTTGAGTTCTGTGAGGTTTCTAGCAAGTTATCATGGAATCCCTGATTTATGGCTGGTCAGTCAAAAGTACAGGAAGCCCCAGACTTGTGCCTGACATCTGAAGTGGGGACAGTCTTGTGACGATGAGCCCTTAACCTACAGGTCTGCCCTAACTCTGGGTAGTTAGTGTCAGAACTGAATGGAATTGTTGAATACCCAGTTGTGTCAGGAGATCAGAGAATTGATTGTTGGCACTGGAAAACACCCCACCATGTTAACTTGGTGTCTAGGGGCCCCTAGGGTGGGAGGGATCCATCACAAGCACACTCTCATTAATGAATGGCCTCAGGCATGGGCCTCTGAGAACCTTACTGAAGACACACATGGGCCTGCCTCTCTTATTAGAAGAGCCCAGGCCCATCTTTGCCTTGGAGCCAGAATCACTGGAGCCCGTTAGGGAGTCCTAAGAAGTCAGAAAGCTTCTACACATTTTTTCCTAAAATTTTCATCCCTAATTCATCAATAACGCTGGTTCATTAAAAGATCCTAGGTTGTATACATGGTATGCTACTATTTCAGGTTTTCAAAGGACAAAATAATACTCTCAATCCTATTTGGAACACAAGCTTTAAAAAGGAGTTCCAGTTCCTTCTTGTTTTCCTCAAGAGATGCCAGCAAGACTCTCAAGCATCGTTCACTCCTTGTACTGGACAGGTAGGCTGGCATCTGATAGAATCATCAAGAAAAGGAAAATATGATGGAAAAATAATGTTCACAAAGATCTCGAAGCCCTAGATTACAGTATCTTCTCTGGTCTCCTTTCTGTTCCCACACCTCCCCTTACCAAGGCATTTCCCTGTTGGACTTCTCCTCACATTGTCTCAGACACCACAAATCAACATTGTCCCAAAGTAAACAACCTGGTTTCTCCCCAGCCCTGGCTGCCAGCTCCACCTGACCCCTCCTGAGGTCCCACATCTGTGAATGGCATCAGCTTCTATCCTGGAAGTGACACAAGCCAGAAAACTAAGCCATCTCTATCATTGCCTTTATTCTCACCACCCAAACCTACCATTTCACTTCCTAAATATCTCTAAACCCACCCACTGCTCACCACCTCACTGCCACCAGCTTAATCCAGGCTGCCTTTGTCTCTTACTTGGACGATTGTGATAGCTGCCTGTTTGGGTCCGGTCAGATTCTCTTCTAATCTGATCCCCACTCGCATTTATAATGATCTTTCCAAAATGTACGGCTGATCGTCGTGCTCCCTGCCTCAAAACCTCCAATAGCTTCCCATTGTTCTTAAAATCAAAACCAAATTCTCTAACAAGGCCCCTGTTCAAACACGCCTTGCTCTCTGTGTTCTGGCCACACTGGCTTCTTTAATTCCTCCCAGGCTCCAGCAGCCCTCCCAAGCAGGCCTTTGAACATGCTGTTCCTTCCATCTAGAATGATCAAATGCCACCACAACCACCCCTGCATCTAGCTGGCCCTGGCGTGGCCTTCGCACCTTTGCTCAAGCATCATTTCACTAAAAATCTTCTCTCACTGCTCCATCTAGATGACTCCTTTGTAACAAATTCCCCTTTAACCTTATTCTTTCTCTTCCTCAGAACATGTAATTGTGTATTATTAATGTGGTGGCTTGATTGATTTCTTTACTCACTATTGTATCCTAGCATCTTAACCAGTGACTAACTCATAGTAGGTTCTTCACAAATATCGATTGATTGATTGAATGAATGAATGAATGAATGAACAAATAAGTGAGTTAAAATATTGGGGACTTGACTCATTTTTTGATATTCTAAGATGTATGATATTGCAAAATAGGTCAAGGCCACAAGTTCTACCTCTCCACCTATCTGGTAAGAGATAGTTTGCTACCAGAAGGATGGGGTATTGTAAAGCTAGGAATAACAAATAGGAAAAACATTATACGAATGTGTGGTTATTCAAAGTCACTCTCCTAGAAGAGAGGTCATAGACTGAGAGAGGAGTCGGGTCCAAAGTCCTTGAGAATTAGTCCAATTCCATTTGGAGAGTATACCTCCAATTTCAAAATGACTACTGCAGAGGCTTTGGAAGAGTGGTCGGGACATTTTTGTTATCACAGGGTCAGAAAGTGTCCTATTTGCATGGAAACAACAAAAATATCCTTCGATAGATGAATGGATAAAGAAGTTGTGATATATATATATATATATATATATATATATATATATATATATATATACACACAATGGAATACTATTCGTCAATAAGAAAAGATGATATAGGAACATTTGTGACAACATGGATGGATCTTGAGAGTATAATGTAAGCAGACAGAAAAAGCAGAGAACCATATGATTTCACTGACATGTGGTATATAAACCAAAAACAACAAAAGAACAAGACACACAAATGAGAAACAAAACCTCATAAACACAGACAATAGTTTAGTGGTTACCAGAGGGTAAGGGGGTGGGGGGTGGGAGATGAGGGTAAGGGGATCAAATATATGATGATGGAAGGAGAACTGACTCTGGGTGGTGAACACACAATAGGACTTATAGATGATGTAATACAGAATTGTACACCTGAAATCTGTGTAATTTTACTAACAATTGTCACCCCAATGAATTAAAAAAAAAAAAAAAAAAAAAGAAAGTGTCCTATTTGGAGTGCCAGGGAAACTGAAAGTGCTTCAGTATTGGGCCAATCCCCAAAATTTTTCCGTGCTTTAATGCCAATAGTACCTCTGTTGAGAAATACTGAAGGAAATTTGGGAGGGGAGAGCATAATAAAATTATATATTCCCCTAAACAAGGCCCACAATTCTATGGAACTGAGACCTCCATACCATGAAAAGAGGAAATCGCTGTTTATTAAGATACAGAGAACAAAGTAGTGGTGCTAACAGCTGCCTTTTCCTGGGTTTACCCATCCTGGTGCCAAAACAAAGCAGGACTTTCACAGTCTGTTCCATCACTGGCACACTTGCAGCTGTGTATGGGCACGTGCACACACACACACACACACACACGCGCGAATGCACTCTGAGTGAAAAGCACATACTCACATGTAGTTGGATATGGCCAGCATACATACACATGGATGGATTGCTGGAACACACACACACACACACATACACGCACACACACGCATGCATGCGCACACACACGTATGCATGCACGCACACACACATATGGATGGACTATAGCTAGGATACACAGATACACACATGCACATATACACACAGGTGGATGGACTGGGGCTGCAAAGGAGGGGGTGTGAATGGGTGGTCCTAGATGAGGATGATCAATAGTCACCCTCCTTATCATGGCTTCAAATACCATGGGGAAACCTGGAGGCTCAGGGCTGGGTATCGTGGAGCCATGAAGAGGGTGGATGCGGTCACCAACTCCAGCTGTGCAGTTCGGGTTCCCCTCTTTCCTGGTTCTTCGGGCATAAGGACCCCCCTGAGCAGTGGGGGCATAATTAGTCTAGGCTTCACTGCTTTATCTCGCAGAGACAGTCAATTTAACTAGTGGACCAGGATCCGAAGCTTTGTTATGGGCTGTCTAAGTTGACCTACTTCTCTTTAATTTATGGTGAATTCCAAACCAAAACAGATGTAGTACACTTCTTACATCTTCTTTCCAAGGTGAGATAATCACGAATGATATCGTTTAGAAAAGTCCCTCTGCCCAGCCGACCCTGGCTTTCCCTTACCTGCTTCTCCACGAGGTCACCTGATCATGAACAGAACTACTAAGAAATCTCCCAATCCATATCCTCATGATTAATAGAAACTTCTAGTATAACACAGTCTGATAAATATAGTATATCATATATATTCTTATAATCTTTATAAGGATTCTGCTAACTTCACTGGCTAATGTTCTTCAATAAAAACATTGCTTCTTTTCTTCTGATGACAAACACAATGCATGTTTATTACAGAATATTCAGAAAAGCATAGAGAAGAAAAATCGAACATCACTGTCTCACCATACAGAGATAACCATTGTTAATGTTTTGGTAATTCTTCTCCTCCAAGTGTATGTAATATATCCTTTTTTTTACATAAAATTGAGATCACATGTTGTATTTTGTTTTTTAGATGGATCTATTCCTTGAGCAATCTATCCATCACATATTCCATAACACAATGTTTATGGTTGTGTATTATTACATTGCACGAAAGCCCCAAAACTTACTCAACCACTCTCCTTATGCTGCACATTTGTAAACTCAGGTGATGCTGAGCTCAACTCTCACTAACTCTTTTCCTTAAGAGAAATTCCTTAAGAGAAACGGCCAGGTCAAAGGATATAAGTTTTGATACTTACTGCTAACTTGTCTTTCCCAAGTTTCAGAACAGTGTCTACCTTCACGAGCAGTGTGTATCAGCGTCCATTTCCTCAGACACTTACCATCAATGATTGGTGGTTTCTTCTTGGCTCTTTAATTTTAAATGCAATGGGCCATGTTCAATGAAATTCATCTTCAGAATTTATCACCTTCCCTGGCCCTACAGATACACCAAAGATATCACTTCTGAAATGATCAAGGAAACTAATGACGTATTTAAATGTAAACTGAATGCTGAAATAGGTTTTGTAAACTAAATGATAGAACAACACTATTTTGCATATTATGGATAACATTTTTGAGCATATGCCTTGCCCATATATTGAAAATAACTTATTAGTCAGTGACAATGTCTGCATCACTTGTCACTCTTACCACTTAGTTTCTGGAGGCAAGAGTGATACCAGATTCTATACTCTAGAGGGTCTGTTTCCAGATATCACTCCAAGCTTTATTCTTCCACAGTCTCATGTCTCCTAGTTCTCATAGAGGGTCCATCAGGACTGTATCTTTGTGTGGCTTCCCTGAGATGGGGAAGAACAAGGGAGTACCCATCTAAGACCTGCTAGGGAGAGTAGTGTTGAGATTCTGCCATCCATCAAGGCCAAGGGTCCATCTAGTAACACTGACTCAGGCGTAGGGGCCAGCCATGGTATTTGAATGCAGGAAAATACCAATGACTCATCTTCCTCTGGAAGGCTAGGCAAGAAGACTGTGGCACTCTCCTAAGGTGAAGGTGCCTCATTTGAAATTCACCAAAAATCCCCAATGTCTCAAACAGTTCCTTCTGTCTGAAAAGTTGTATAAGATTTGTCACATTTGGCTACTCACATTTGGCCAGAGCAAGTTCCAACTCTGGAATTTAATCATCATATTGAACAACTAATTTCTAAATCGGGCTTATGATGAAGATTGTTTTATAGGAATATTAATTGCTTGAAGTTCGTAGCCAGAAAATACATGACAGTATAGATTTTATGGTTCATTCTAGATAATGGTGACACATAACTGAGAAATGCATCTGTTTCCTAACTCCATAAATTGGATGTTGTTTATAACAATGCAGCCAGAGCTGGAACACTTTATCATAAGAGCTGCTGCCCCCATGGAAAATCATTATTCAGTGTATACCTGATAAATTGGTCATCATTCATAAGCAGAAGAGAAATTGATGGGGCCCATTTTATTTATGTGCATGGGCAATATGTTTTCTACTTATTGGACTGATGTTTCCTACTACATGTCATTGAGAGAATTTCCTCAAGTCATTAGTCTTAAAGGCTTTGATACCCACAGTATAGGAATAACCACTCCTAATCTCAGAATTATTTTCAGAGAACTCTGAAAAGATATTTTCAGATACAAATTTAATCTCTCACTTCCCAAATGAAAAAACGAAGAGGAAATGACGAATGATGATGAGTAACTTTGTTGCTCAAAGCTGGCCAGGTTGTGATAGGCAAGTCCCATGTCACCTGTCTTTTAAATATGGGAAAGTCATGATTAACTGTGATTCGGTAGATGGTGTGTGGCTGAGGCTGGGCCTTCCACCCTCACGGACATGTGTCCCCACTGGAAACTTGGCAAACTCTCCCTGGAGATGAACATGGCATCACTGCTGGGCACAGAGTTATGCTGTGGACATACACGGCTATGCGGGCTGCCTACTCCTGCAAGGGGGGAGGGGGCAAATCGCCCCCAAGTTGGGATACACTGAGGTGGGGTAATTTGTCAGAGGGCTAATGAGCAGCATGGCGCTGGGCCAGACCCAGGAGCCCCGCTCCTGCAAGTTGCAAGTGGCTCTCATCCTCCATCACTAAGGCATCTCCCTGAAAAGGACTTATTACAGTTACAGAAAAGAAAACACCAGCAAGTTCTGCCTGATTTTTAAGTGCTTTCTGAGTCCAGAAAAGGGCATGTGAGATGAGGTTCCTATTACACGAAGTCAGATGAATGAACGGATATGGACTGAATGCTGCAGGAGGAAAGGAAGACGGGACAGAGGGAGAACCATGGTAGGTGTGACTGCAGAGGGAACTAGGGGCAAAGGCTAGAGGGGACTGCATGGGGCACCCAGAGGACAGAGGGGTCAAAGGAAGCCGGACGGGGTGTGGGTGAGAGGACACAGGCCTCAGGAGCTGTCAGAGAAGTTGGACCTGATGCTGGAAGAAGTCAGGCTCCGAGGGCTGGGCAGGGCTGGTCCCCATGGGTGGAAGGCGTATGCAGGCAGGCTGGAGTGAGAAAATCCATCTGTGTCAATAGGGCTCCCATGACATAAAAGTGGGCCTCTCCTGGCTTCCACCAGTAGTTCTGACAACTGGCCTGTTACAGCTGGGTCACGAGAGAAATGTGCTGCGCATACAAACCTCGGTGAGGATTAGGTGGGCAGTGGGGCCTCTGCATGCCCAGCACTGACCTGGGCCAGTCAGCAGCTCTGAGCCTCACTCTGCTCAGAAGCGGTGGCTGATGACTGCCGCTTAGGACTGGCCAATTAGCACAGAAACCATTGTCCTTTTCCCCCAAGACAACAAGCAGAAGGGCCTTTGATTAGACCCCTTTCCTGTTCTGAGAGGGAGGCTACAGAGGTGTTCACGCCAACCACCATCTGGGGAATCAAGATTTCCTGAGGTGAGCAGCAAAGACTCAGGGTTTTTGCACTCATACGCCTCAGGAAATCCGGCAGAGAGACAACCAAAAAAAAAAAAAAAAAAGAAAAAAGAAAGAAAAGAAAAGAAAAGCCCTGTGTGGGTCATTGGTCTATTTTTACTCTTTGTGGCCTGACTTGGTGTCTATGTGTCTGTACCACTGTCTACCTCTGAGAATTTCAACATGGTGTGTGTTCAGGATGATGTTCTTAGAATTTCCAGCTTGCAGATTCTGGTGGGCTGTTTGTTACCTGAGGTCAGACAGTGGTCACTGGTAGTGTGCATCGAAGGTACCACGTTGAACAACTTTTGAGAGAAATTGGTGACCAGTCCAGCACCTTTTTAATTTTCCAATATTTCAGTAACCAGAACTTTCTCCCCTACAGACATAAACCACTCACTGAGTCATTCATAGAATCATTCGCACATTAATTCAGAAACATATATGGCTACTGAGGGTCAGGCTCCAGGCTCAACATTGGATCTCTGGTGACGAAGCAAACAGAAAATTGACCTAACAGGATAAAGCTCATTGGAGCATCGTGGGACGTTGTACCATGGGTTATGCAGGGCTGGATGGCTCCTCCTTGCTAAGAATGCATCTTAACTGTGTACACACAACAAAGGCAATCAGGATGTTGGTAGTTCATCTTAGGAAAGCAGGAGTTACCAAGTTCAGATTGACCAGCTGGACAAATTCTATCTCTATTTCCCGTTATCAGTTATTTTGAGGTGCCAAGGAAATTGCTCGCTGTTAACTTGCTGAGTTCACTTCACCAGCGCCTGAGGCCTGGCGCTGGGTGCCATGGAGGTCGGCCGCCAGCAGAGGGCGCCTTAGGCTCATCGGGGAGCCAGGCCTGCGACCAGGGAAGAAAGGCGGGTTTGTGCCTAGCCAGCCCAGAGAGAACGGGAGGATGAAGTTGATCAGAAAACTATTTGGCTCAGTCCCCGCTCACTGAACTGACAGAGCCTTCTGTCCACGATGAAGTCACATACAATGGAAAATGCCTGGCAATCAACAGAGATTACAAAACCAGGGGAAGGAAGCTGCTGTCTGGAAGGGGGGGCATCAGGGACCCGGAAGTCCTGCTTTTCCTTAGGGCCAGCACCCATCCAGGACAGTGCCAACGCCTAGAGTTGGTGTTGGTCTTGGAAGCCCCCACCTGGGTCTTTTCTTTGTTGCCCACTAGGAATCCTGAGGCTGAAATTGTATAATGAGGAATGGAGAGTGAAGACCCCCGAAAATGGTCACCCTGCGGGCTGGCAGTCTAACCTCTGATTTCACAGGCTAATTGACAACCCATGGAAGACATCAGGAGTTAGAGCTATTTGGCACACAGAAGGGGAACCATGAAAGCAAGGTTGAGGTCTCCTTCTTCAGGGAGCAGAGTCTTCCAAAGGCTGAGGGTCTGTGAGATGTGACAGCTGAAGAAAATTAAATGTGACTGCAGCATGGAGCCTGCATTACCCAGCCCAGCAGGCAGCCTGCAGCTTCTGCTGCCCTTGGGTCTAGAAAGGGTGCCTGGAGGGACGGCAGGACAAGAAAATGCTGTGATAGAACCCCATTTAGGAAGGTGCCGGCCTATTTGCTTATCAAACAGTAAAGCAGCCCCTTATCACTCCGGTTCAACTCAGAGGAGGTCCTGCCTCTGCACCTGCAGGTAGTGTTACAGTCTGATTGTACCCCTGCTGGGAGGGCGCCTAGCTTCTGCTGGAGAAACCAGTGACTCAGACGAGGAATTCTGTTTCCTCCTCCCAGAAGAGGCTGGGGCCTGCACCCTCCTTAGTGGGTATGGGGAGTATGCATAGAGCCCTGATGGCTTGGAGGGGGCCTAGTGCCAATTACAGACCACACAGGAAAGCACTTCACCCTCACCCCTCCCTTCCCCATGCCCCGCCCACTGGTTAGGCCTGAAGGCACATGAGGCCCTGGCTGTCTGCACTCACACTGTGCCCAGGTCTGGCTTTGCCAAGCCACCCTGGAACCACCATGGAACTGGAATGGCTGCTGTGCTCAGCCCTCCCCCACCCGACAGGAGTGGCACTGGGGTCACCACAGGCCGGGTCCTTTTGCAGAAGTGATATTATATAGGTAATAATAATTTATTCACCAGTCATAAAAAATGATCCGTGGCCCGTGAGGAATCAGAGTTGGGCTGGTGAGCAGCAGGCCTAATCAGAAATTCAATATTCTCTACCCTTCCTTCCTATTAAGGATCACAACACTCCGGGAGCAGCACCGCAGGCTTTCCTTGCAGCGCACTGAGCCCAGTAATAGGGGTGTGGGGGTGCTGTTTCTTTCATTACCATTTGGGTGATGTCAGGGCAACCGGCCCTCTGCCTTTCTGGGCGTCCCCTCCGTCATCTCCAGCCCCCCTCCCCATGGAAATGGGTCCCAGCCCTGCAGGTGGGAAGCAGAGCCTCCCGCAGCTGCGTGGTAGGGCTGCCTCCATCTCATTTCCAAGCCTGCCTGAGCTGCTGCTTTCCCACCTGCTTCTGTACCACTTTATAAATCATCCTGGCCTTTTAAGTAAATCTGGGCTGTCTTTCAGGGTGCTCATAAGCAAATGAAAGTCAGGTCTAAAGGAAAGAGTAGTAGCTAGCCTCGCATCCTTTTCTTATTTCCTTTTTGTTTTCTAAAGACTGCTTTACTATTTGCTCTCTGGGCTGCCCAGGGTGTGATTTAAAGGAGGTGAAATATGGCAGCAGTCTCCTCTTTCGCTGTCTTCCCTCCTGCTTGTCAGCACCCCAGGGGCTCCTGTCCTAGAGCAAACTGGTCTGTAAACTCTGAGTGCAATGGTCCTGGGGGAATTTGTACTTCACAGGATAAGAGACTGCCCAGCTCCCACAAATGGTAGCATTTCTGGAAGGGAGGGCAGCAAGGAGCTGTCTCCTGGGTCCCTTCCATCACAGCATTTGGAACGTCCTGGAGGCCTGGGCCCATCAGCAGTGTGTACCTCCCTCCTTCTCTCCTAGTCCTTCCTTCAGCCTCTCCCAGCTGGTGGTACAGACACTACAGCTGTGGGGACAGTCAGGAGTGCAGTTTCCAGGTTCTCGGCCTCATGTGAAAAGGTTCTGGCTTGGGTAGTAAATGGCCATCAACTGTGATTGGGTGGCCATCAGCTGTGGTTAGTTGGCTGTCAGCTGTAACCACTAATATAACTGCCGTGGCTACGCTAGCAGTAGATGGAGGCTGGATCCACAACAGCCTTCCCCTTTTGTGACACTCGCTTACAGCCAAAAGATTGGGGGTCTGCTTTTTCACCTCAGTCCTGGTCTCCAGACGGCTGCCTTCTTTCACGTATATGGCCACTGAAACCCCGAGACCCAGTAACAGTTTAGAAAAGGCCCCATGCATTGTGACAGAAACACACCGCTCCACTCTATGAGGCCAGTGCCATGGCTTCTGCTGTTTTCTCTCAAATCCTGAGTGTTTCACCCTACTCCCCCCGGGCTGTGGTGGGCTGTAGGGAGGGTCTTATGGGCAGTTCCATCCAGTTGATGTGCCTCCTGAAAATGAAGGCTGAGGCAGGGGTCCACCAGCGAGAGGTGCGGTGTCTAGGAAAGGGGCAGCAGGTACAGGAGGGCACAATGTGTGCTGGCTATGTGAAGACTCGACCACTGAGTTCTGAACTCATTGGAAAATACCAGTGCTATTTACCGATGAGCCACTTGACCACGGACCATGGACATGTATGTACCTGGTGGTGATCTTTGTTGGGAAATGTCTGCATGAGTATAAGATGCAGAAGATCTAAGTGGGCAACAGGAACTACCACTGACTGGATCCTAACCTGTGTTCAGCACTGCCAGGATCTCTCAAGTATGAACTCTCTCTTACACTCACTGTGGCCCATGAACTAGGGTTGCTGCAGCTGATGAGCAGAGGTGGAAACTAATTAACTGGTCAGGGTGGGAATTTGCCTTCTTCCATCTTGCTATAATTGAGTTTTCTTTTATAGTGTCTCTGATAGCAGGCTCCTGTGGGTAAGCTCTGTGCAGCTCTCTGAAGAAGGGACAAGAGCGACATTAAGCCAATCGTGAAAGAACGTAAGAAGTTTGCCTGCTATCTTCTGGCCTCCTCTGACCCATGCACCCATGACTCTTGTTACTCTTCTGGGCTGCGTCCATTGGAAGGAAGGAACTTCACTCTCTTGGGACCTGATAGTGCCCCTACTGAGAGAGTGCAAATTCCATGACTCCAGCCCAAGATCCCCACATTTAGCTAATCAGTCCAGGGAGTGGTGATGAGGATTGATGACAGGTAGGGTTTTATTTTCCAAAGGCTAGAGGAAAAGGTACAGTGTTTGACAGGAACAGGGAGGCCTCAGCACACCCACAAGGAACAATGAAGAAACAAGCCATTTGAATTGTATTTGCCTTTCTCTCTGAGCTCCTTAAGTTTACTGCAGGAAGCAGATGCAGAAGGAATCTGCTGCTACCCCATGTGGCCTCTTTGCCCACACATGCTCTTGCGTCCTTAAAAGTCAGAAAGGAAAGGTAAAAAAAAAAAAGCACAAAAATTAGTGCTTTGGGTTCAGGAAATCCCAACTCCTGGAACCAATGGGTTAATATGGGGTCCGTTGATACATTCCAGCTGTTTCAGTGTGTGCTGCGTGCTGCGTTTTCCACATTCCAGCTGGAGGCCACATAATCAGTGTCGGAATGGGCAAAAAGGATAATATCTTGCACGGTTTCATCTTTGTTCCTGCTTCCCAATGCGCCTATGCTAAAATTTCAATTCCTTGCTTCAGCTTGGACGAGCTCGTGTAAAGTTGCTTTCCAAAGAAACCAGGAGAATATTTTGTGTGAAGAAGGTGGGGCCAATGGAGCTGGCCTGCATTTGAAGGAGAACGATTTCCACTTGGGACTGGGCCTGCCTGCCCCAGGCTTGCACTGAATGATCCCAGCTGTGCAGCTTCTGGCAGGCTCCTGCCTCCCGCCCACTCTGAGGGAAGGACTCCGCCCCTCCTTTACTGGGGCATCCGGGAAACAGGCGGGAGAACAGGTGGGTCACAGCCAGATGCAGACTGTGCACCAAGAGGGCCCGGCCAAGTCCAGAGAGCCTGTGCGGTTTCTCAAAACTAGGTAGCATCAGCGCATTTGGAAGAAAGCAATTGGGGAAACAAACATCAAGTCAAAGGAGGAGAAACGATGAGCATTAGAAAGTGCTGAGAATCGTATAGACTTTAGGAGTTTGTTCATGCCATTAACTTCTCGGTCCCCTTGGCCAGAACCAGCACTAACAGAGGTCAAGTTCTTTAAGGAGAGCAGTGCAGCAGTGGCCTGTAAGCACTCTCTCTGGGCCTCAGTTGTTTTGTTTTTTGTTTAGATTTAAGATGTTGGATGATCGGTGAAGGTTCCTTTCAGGTTTCTCTAAGACTCTCCAGATTTGGCTATGATCCATTTGACTAATAAGCAGCTATCTACAGAGATGCACTAATACATCGTAAGTGTCCCTTGGCTGGTACTGGGCTCACTCGTGACCCCAGACGTGAGGGAGGTGGACACCAATAAAAATACGCCTGTGAACATTATTTATAATGTTAGTACCGAGAACAAAGGGAATTTTGTTGGGACAATTTCTAAGGAATGCTTTGCCAATAATCACTATTTCAAACCCTCACCAACCTGAATCTCTCGGGGGTTTCAGTAGGTCACTCAGAGACCATAGCTTAGCATGAAGGTCTAAGAGTTTCCACCTGAATACACTGGGGGCTATAAGCCAGAAGGAGACCCTGATCTTCCCCCCACAGCCCCTAAGTTAGGTGTAAAGCACCAAGTGGTGGGTCTTCTTTTTAGACTCAGGAGTGTGGTACTCAAGACAGCATCTTCATGTGTATATTTCAGGACTGTCCATGTGTATATTTTTATGTAGAAGGCATCTTGTATGTGTCAACTCAGGTTCTCAGATCTGGAAAGAACGGAAATCATTGAATCAGAAAATAATTTATTCCTTCCAGCTGTATTTTATATATCTTATGAGTCACCTCAAATGCTTCCTAGAAGAAGGTAGGTATACATAAGTAAAATAATTAAAAAAGAGTAATGATTCTACACATATTTGTTCACTTTCAGAGTGCAGAGTACTGCTAGGCTTTATGAGGTTGGGGAGTTAGGGTGGGGAGGAGGTAAAGATGGGCAGGACACAGTCTCACAGGAAGATATGACATAGGCCCCCAACAATGCAAGATCCCATGGAAAAAGGAACCATGGGTAGCGATGATAACAAGTAAGGCAGGACTTCACGAGATAAGACTGGTGCGCCGGTCAAGATGATGGCATAGACATCAAAATGAGATGTCTAAGGGACCATTCATTCAAAGATCTCTTACTTGCCTAAGAGACCTGTACCAATGCTGGAGGACCCTTAGTGACCCCCAAATCCTCCTCCTGTCATTACATTCAGCTCACATGGAAGTCCTTCCCTCTGTCACCTAACCTCCTCAAGGTCCAGCTGAGGACAGTGCAGCTGACTTAACAAAGAAAAACAAGAGACAGGGATTCTGAAAGGAGCGTTTTCACACCGTAGGAGGTCATGAACAGCCCAGAGTGTGGAGGCTTTTGAAGCCACAATTGTCCTCACATTACAAGGGCTTCTCATCCCTTTCCTGACCCAAGCAGACCCAGAGAGCTGGGGGGGGGGGGGGAGGAGGAGTCTGCATCTGGGCCTGTCAGTGTCAGGCAGGCATTGGGAACCGAGCCCCAAAGAGTGGCCAGGTGTCCTCAGTGACCACTGGTGAGGGGATGGGCCCAGAGCCAAGGACACACTGGCAGTTAGCTGGAGAGGGAGGCCAAAGACACAGTTTCTACCCTGATCAAATCAAGTTTGTCCTTTGTTTTTAAGAGGAACCCTGTTTAGCATGAGCCCCCTCAGGACCAAAGGACACTTGTCTGGAACAGAATCCTCACCATAACCGTTTTCAATGCCCCTGAAGTCGACATACAGTTGGAAACGGCCTCAAAGTACTTGGCCTTCAAAGCTTAAGATGGTGGCTTTTGGTTATATAGACTCTTAAATTAAGACCTTTTTTTGGTGATTTTTTTTCTTCTTTGTAATTAGAGGTGAGGAGGAGAATTTCATTCCCTTTATGATGTAGCCATCCTTTCATGCCATCAGCAAGGTTTTCTTGTACCTCCTGCCAACATAAACCCAGTCTGGTTTGGGTTATTTTGCTGACTACCCAGGGATGGCCTCTGGCTCTCTCACAGCATCCTGGGGAGCCCACGCGCACCCCAATGCAGGAAAGACAGGGCCATGGAGAGGTGGCTTCCCGCTCTGCTCACCACGCTTCTCAGATTCAGCAATCCTCAGCAAAGGGAAGACTTCTTTTCCAGAAGTTCCAAAAGGCTTACAGGAGGTTTTATTTTGTTTTTTAATAATTACCAAGGAAAAGAAAAATAAATCAACCTGAGTGAAAGCAGAAATCCCTACTCCCTGACACACACGCAAATCCGGCAGTGAAATGATATGTATTTGCAGGCATGAGTTGCCCAGCACCAGAGCCGTTAAGAGTCCAGAGTGGGTGTTATTAGCCTGGTGGACATTTTCTTTTGCTCTGTGCAATTCCCCATGCCTGTTCCTCATTGAATAAACTTACTCATGAATTAAGGTTTCAAAATTAAAATATATAGATCCCAAAGGGCAACTTTTAAATTGCCTACTCAGAGCGTGATATAACTACTGGTTTTCAACAAGCCGAGTGAAGGCTGCTCAAGGCCGACCCCGTTTTGTGAGTGTGGCTCAGGCCCATATGCAGTGGGGTCCACTCAGGACGCCTTTAACTGGTAACTCAAGTCCCCTGATTGTTGTTGGTGACCATCACTTACAGTCCAGAAACAACATGGGAAAGGGACTCATGAAAAACTCTCCAAAGACTTTCTGAATAATCTATTTTTGCAGAAGTTCACACCATGCTTGTGTGCTGAAACTTTGAAGGTTCCCTAATTTTCCAGGAATGAATTCCTCTTCCAAGTCATACATGAAAACTCACTTCTCATTAAAGGACCCATCAATACAAAAACAGCTTTACAAAATATGTAATATGACATTGGAGCAATCCTAAAAGATTAGCTACATGGTCATGACATTCAGGCACTAAACAGATCGGAGTTAGGGGCTGGAGATGAGGTTCAGAAGCACGGGATGGGATGGGGTGGGAGGGGCTGGCCCAGGTAAGTGAGTCATCTCACTTTACCGCCAGGCCTGGGATAGGCCTGGAGCAGCCCGGGATGGAGCTGGGTACTTAGGTCAGCTCAGGGATGGACAGAGGTGGAGGTGCTCCAGGTGGGCCACCAAACTTGTGAGAGGACATTGTGCAGTGCCAGCGGCCCATCTTGATGCGTCTCCGAACCTGCCCTCCAGATAGAAGTAGAGGCACAAATAGAGGGGCCCGTTCTGAAATATTCCAGTCTGTTGTGAAAGAGGCAGCTCGCTGGATTCTAAAAATTCCTATGCCTCCCAGTCGAAGCATATGTAGCAAAATGGAGTATATTGAGAACCAAGTCTCAATATTTACATTTGAGGAAACTTCACATTTGAAGAGCATTTCCCAAGTCATATTTTCCCCTAAGGTGATGGGGCATTTGGATGAAAAAGGAGACGGAGAGGAAAATTGCCTGGACTGAATTGCAGGGAAAGCTAAGAATATTATGGAAGATCCGCAGAGCCTTCCAAGCTTTTAAATGGACCAGCTGGATAAGATGACAGCTCAAAATGTGATCAAACATTTCAAGTTAAAAACGAATCCTAGATTTACTGAAAGCTGAACTCAAAAGCTGAAGACTGGGATTTTAAATTTTCTAATTTTAATCAATCAAATACTCCTTTAAAAATACAGTGCGGCTGAGTCACGTAAGGCCCGGTGGCCCTGCCATGCGCACCAGGAGTGGTGGGGGTGGCAGTAGCACTGTCCTTCTATGCCAGGTCAGACCCCAATGGCCAATTCAAGAGGCCTGAGTAGGAAAGCAATTCTTGGAGCTCTTGACCAAATGAGCCCCAACTGAAATGAGATCGGCGCTCCCCAGAAGGCACTCAGCTGGAGCCCAGGGCCTAACTGGAAGCAGAGAGAATACCGAGTTCACGGCCTCTGGGAGGAGGAGTGTAATAAAGCACTGTCTGCCCTTGCGGTAACTGGCGCCCTTCATTTTCCTGTCCCCAGCCCTGGAACTGATTAGCAGGACATGAGTAACTTACCCATTAGACCACCTCAGAAGCAGGTGGGGTAGAGAAAGCAGCAGGCAGAGACAAATAAAAGTCTCCATTTTCACTCTGTGAAGGCAGCACTTAGGCAAAATGAGGGGTTTTTGTAGACTTCTTTGAAATCAACCTGGGAGGACCGAACTGCAGCCTTTTTCTTGGCAAAGGCTGTGGCTGCTTTGTGCTCCCACCCCTACAATTAGGGTAGAGGCCACGTTGCTTCCTGAAACAAGAGCTACACTTTAGCCCTTAGCTCTGGGCAGGAGCCATTTGCTGCTGTGGCGGTGTCGTGTCACTGAGGCAGCCCAGGGACCATGTACCTAGATGCCGAGTGGGCAAGGCACTGGCACAACTCTAACCCCATTTGACCCATATGGCTTTGCTCCTAGAAACCCAGGGGTCTGGAGAGAGTGGGCCAGGCTGGGATCCTTGGGCACCTTTCAGAAGGTTGGCAAGATCTTGCATTCAAAGATGAGCTCTCTGGCCCAGCCCACGGAAGGTGTCGGGGTCCTGTCACCGGGGGTCCTGAACAACAGCCTGGGATCATTGATTCCCTCTTATAATGGGAGCGCATACCTAACATGGAGTGGAAATACACGTTTTCCCATCTAGGGCCCATCTTTCCCGGCTTCCTTCATCACCTTGGTGGTAGTTGTAGGGGCTGATGAGCCAAATGCTGCTTCCTGGCCAATGCCAGCTTCTGCCGTGTCCACTCATCAGTGCCAGCTACCACCTGCACCTTTAATAATGTCAGGAGGCTCCAAAATGCTGACATGTGCTCCTGAAGTTTGGTTTTAAGTGCTTTCTCAGAAATCTGAGTTGACTGAATCTACCTGGAACGTCATTTGGAAAATGCTTGACATTTCTATAGCAGGGCACTGCTCATTTAGGAAAAAATGATGACGAGGAAATAAAGACCGGACTCCCAAGCCAATTCTTACGTACCCCCGACCTTCCCACGACCAAGAGCAGCCCAATGCCTCCTCACCCCTCTCTGAGCATGGCTCTGTGGCCTCTGTTCTCAGCTGTCATGTTTCAGACAGTGGAAAGCACAGCTCTGACTGGCAGCTGGGTGTTTGACAGCTCCCGCTTCTGTTCCCAAAGGAACCTTAGTCCTAGGCTCTTAAATTGGTATGCTTCACTTTACTTTCTTTATAATAACTAAACTGCAGAAGATTAGTCAAACTTTTTTTTATTGTTTAACTCAAGGCCATTATTATTGTGTGCAATAAAATCCATTTGGTTCAGTTACTTAAAGGAAGACCTTAAAAAACAAGTACAAATCTTCAGGCAGCTTTAGAGCCGAGAAAAGGGATTTCTGGAAGGGGAATAAAGGAAGCATTTGGGACTCTCTCCTGCATGGATACAGTTCCTCCTGCTCCACAGTGGAATTCACATGAATCCTGTCCTTAAAGTCTTGGCATAATCATCATTTCTAAACTGTTTCTTGGGAGATGGGGGTAAACATGCCTTCAGAAGAACTGCTGAGCGGATAAAACTGGATGTAGTCACAGAGCTACAGGAAAATGTAAGGGGAGTGTGCACAGGGAAGGAAGCTATTCCCATGGGGGCTTGTGGGAGGGCCCCCTCATCCCTGGGCTCACATTGTGCTTCTCCCTCCCATGGACATGTGACCTCCCATGGGAAAGAGTTCAGGGGTTCTCCCACGGAGAACTGGAAAACTCACTGTTTCTATTACGTTGGTACAAAAGCAATTGCGGTTTAAAAGGTTTAAAACAATTGCCAAAACCGCAATTCCTTTTGCACCAACCTAATAAGATGTTTCCCACTGCCTGTCCCAGGTGCCATTTCACCACAGGCTCCTCAGCTCCCGGCTGCCCACCAGAGGTTCTTAAACTGCTGCCTCTGCCCTTCCACATGTGGTCTTCCATGAGGGTCAGAGCAGAGTCCTTTAGAGTGTGTCACCTTCCCCACTGAGGAGCACCCTCCACAGCCCCGGTGGAAAGCTGGGAGCTTGCATGCAGACTGAGAGTCTCGCCACTCTGTGACCAGACTCTCGCAAACTTGCTCTCAATTTCTCAGTCTCTCTATCTCTTAATCTCTCTCAACTCCCCTGCCCCAGCCCCCATACAATGTTGTCATCTTATCATCCCTCGGAGTTCAGCTCGTGTTTTCCAGAACTCAAGTGCTAACCTATTATCTGTAGTAGACCCCAAGGATTAACGTACCTCATTTTCATTTGCATTTAAACTAGATGATAGAGTTGCCTCAAATGAAAAGCCCTCACATCCAGCTAGTTTGTGATCCAAACCCAAAGTATGGTGGGTGAGTTGTCAAAGAACTTGTTGCTATATATCTAATCCACCACTGACCACCCTCTGGCATTAATTTCTTATATTTATTCCACATACAAAATTCCAGGATCCCAAAAAGTCTCTTCCCACGACACCTCAGACTCAGGCTCAAAGCCCAGCATCTCACTTCCTAAAGCAGGGCCAGGTCCGTCTGGGTGTTTCTTCAGGAGCAGCTCCTCAAGTCCGCTTCTTCTTGTTCTGAAGACCTGTGAACTAGAGAAAGAATGCTGTGGCCCCCACATTCACCATTCAGCAGACAATGGTGATATTGGGATAGGAAAACTCCATTGAACACCCTCCATTCAAAAGGGGAGAGGAAAGGAAGCCTAGATCAGTGATTGGTCCATAGCAGTTTGGAAATCTGGCGAGGCACAGGTCTCCATCTCGTCTCTGAGTAGAGCCAAGTCCTGAGTAGATCCCAGAAGGGCTCCAGGAACTCTTAGTCAGGAGCTGTTATGGGCAACACCCGTACATTTTTTTAAGCCCTGTTACCTAACTGAGAAATCCTACAAGGCATGACTTTAAGAACCTTAGAAGCCCTACTAGGTATATCCTTAAATCTTTCTAAGGTCTTGAAAGAAGTCTTACAGCTTCAACCTTGTGATGGTCACCTTGAGGCCATGCTGTACAAAATGCCCTGGATTGGATCTTGGTGCTAAAGATCAAAAACAATGTCTCATCATGAGACACTTTTGCTAAGAGACAATGGAAATGAGCAGCAGTTTCATTTCAATACCCAGAAAGTCCTGGCCTCTTTATATTTCCCCTGAGCTCTTCTCTGGACCTCAATAGCTCCTTTCTTTGTCCATCTTTCTTTTCTCCTAGCTCATCACAGGCAGCTGGAAGAAGCCAGTGGTACTTTCTGTCTTCTGCCTGGTGTCTCCTCAGCCAGACCCAAGACTTTATTGGGTACCCTTTCTGTTTTCCATGTTACCACAGGCGACAATACTGCCAAACTTTCTGTCCAGGCTTCAATAACATTTTCCTCACTGTCCTCCAAGCTCTCATCAAGTCTCCTTGAGGTCCTTCCAGCTTTTATTAATCTTCTCAAAGTCCTCCCAGCCTTGTCCCAAAGCGAAAGCCATGTGTTGGATTTTGTTATGGCAGCAACCCACTTCTAGGTACCAGATTTTGTTCTTATTATCTATTGTTGCCTAACAATTACCTCAAGCTTAGTGGTTTAAAACAACCACCATTTTCCACAATTTTGTGGATATGAAACTTGGGTAGAGCCCACTGGGTGATATGTATTTTTCCTCCAGTGGACCAGTTGGTGATACTCATCTGGTGGGGGGGCTGGCCCATGGGGGCCACGGTGGTTTTGTTCACAGGGCTGGCACTTTCGTGGAGATGGCTAGAAGGCTGAGCTAAAGAGAAACTATCAATCAGAGTCCCTACACATGGCTTCTCCAGCAGGCAGTCAGAATGGTCAGGTGTATCACATGGCAGGGCAAAGCTTCCAGGAAGAGTGTTCCTAGAAACTGTGAAAGCTGACATTTTCTTATGACTTGGGTTGAAAACTAGCAGAACACCATTCCTGCCATTTTCTGATGAACAAAGTAGTTCACTCAAGGGGAGAGGACATAATCCCCACTTCTCAGTGGGAGAATTCTCAAGGAATAGATGGCCATCTTTAGTCTTTCATACGCGTCTTCTTCATCTCTTCTTTCTTCCTTTTGCCGGGAATAACATGTGAAGACTGGGGTTGCAGTAGTTTTCTTGGACCAGGAGAAGTTATTGGGAATGAAAGGCATGTACCGCAGATCAATAAGCTAGAAGCAATCTAGATCCCTGACACCATGGAAAACCATCCAATCCCTGACCTGTCTACCCCTGAATTTCTAGAATGTGAGAGAAAATAATTGTTCTTAAGTCACTGTTATTTTGGGCTTTTCTGTCACTTGCAGCCTATACGTAACAGTAGTTTGGGGTGCAGTGTATCCTTTGGTAGCTCAGAGTTACAGATTGAGGAGACTTTTCTGCACCCCAACAATCCATCCTGTACCCCATAGCCAGAGTTTCCTGAAGCACCACATATGTGGCTGGTAAAAGCTCCCCTACGATACCTTCCATTATCAGAGTCCTTCATTCATACTCTGATCTCATCACTTGTTTCGAAACAAATTTCCTGTCAGATTAAAGTCTAGTATCCAAGGCCCTGCACAGTTTGGCCCTGACCCACCTCTCCAGCCTGATGTGCACGTGGTACCTTACATCCCACCTGGAGGGTGAGCCCACTGTCCAAGGTGCCCTGTGTTGTCCTGCCGGGGGGTGGGGGGGTTACGCCTATTGTCCTCCCCCACCCACATACCTTCTTCCAAATTCTTTCATGTTTTCAGGACAGAGTTCAACTCTCTTTTCCTCAGAGAAGAATTCCTACGATCACAAAGAAAAAGGTTTCTCCATCTCTTAGACTTTTACAAGGAATCATTGTCCAAGCCTCTCGTTTGACATCACATTCCACTGTCAATAGAGAGTGTTGTTGTTTTATTCTTCCCACATGTACACGTCCCAATTCTTCAACTAGACTCTGAGTCACCAAAGTGCAAGGGCCTGCTCACCATTCTTTGGGTCTCCAGTGTCTAGCTAGTCATGGCTTTTCTCCCAGGAGGACACCCATCTGGCATATGCAGAGTTAACCATGGGCCAACATGGAGAGAGGAGGAAGAAAATGCAGTTCACCAAGCCACCCCTTTCTGGCCCCTTGTATACCTGCCTTGCACATGTGGCCCACCTTTCCTAAGTCTCTTTCCCTAATTCACTAGTCACTCGGTGGTGTAATCACCTCAGAGAACTCACTGTCCCACCGTAAACCCGGAGGACAGGGGCCCAGGTCCCAAACCCTGGGCAACCTCATCGGCAACTTGATACATAGACTGATGCTGGGGCATAGGGAGGACATCCTGGTTGCTTGATTTTGTTCCACATTAGCACTTGGCCCTACAATTGGGAGCAAAGGTCAGCAGGGGACACGAGTATAGAAATGAGACTGTCTCAGCTTTGCATGTGGTCATCTGAAAGGAAAACCCAAGGTGGTCCCCACTCAGCGCCCTGCAAGACTGCCCCCCTGCAGTCCAAGCCTGCAGAGAACCAGGACGGACTCTGCTGGGACATCAGGTGGCCTGGGAATCAGGGAAGCAGCCAAAAATGGCAAAGATTCTGACTGGAAACTTTAGCTAAACTCAGCATTGCTTTTCATGGGACCAGAAAGTGTGACAATGAGTAGAACTGACACCCGGGGAGATTACATTTAATGAGTTGTTTGGCAAGGGCTATTTCTGAAATTAATTATCAATCACTTCTAATTATTTTTAAACGGCATTTATTAATCTACAAGGCTTGGGGAAATGTGTGTGCTACTTTCGGGACCCACGTGGGGAGCCGCCTGGTGTCCTGGCTGAGCCTGCAGCTCCTGGCCTGAGGCGCAGCCTGGGTCCAGGTGGGTGGCTCCAGTGCCCACTTGTCTTCCAAGAGTAGTAAGCAAGAGCCAGGAGAGGAAGACTCTGGCCTGAGCTAGTCCTTGCCCGGCGCCAAACCCAGATCTCCCCTAAGGCCCAGCTTCAGCTCCAGGCCTCACTGATAATTCAGCCCCATTTAATCCAAGACACCTGAAAATCTGGCACCCTCAATGCATGCCTCCCTTGTGGAAGAGGTGTGCCTGGTGTACCCTTATGCACAACCAACAGGAGAAACTCAGGAGGAAGGTCAGATGCTGAACCAGGGAATCGACCCCCTGCCTTAGCACACCTGGCCGGAACAAGGGAGCAGGGCTCTGGCTGCTGCTTCTGCCTTCTCCGGGCCCTATCTGGCCTGCAAATATTTAAATGAGTGCCAGAGAAACAGCCAGGCACACACATGGTCATCTGATCAAACATCGGCGTGACAGGAGTCCAGGCCAGCACCTCTGCCCAGCACTTACGTGAATGGTCCTCCTAGAGGAGGAAGCGTTGTGAGAGGTTCACCCACAAGCCTCTGCCACCCTCGCCGAGACTCGACTTGGTCTCTGTGCCCAATGTGCTCTTCATAAAGCACACCATGCCCCTGTACCAGGGCATTTTCTGATGGACCAAGCACAGTTTCCCTCTTGCATGTGCCAAGGGCGGAGGTGGCAACTTTCTTCCCAGTTCTGTGGTCCCAGCACCGAGCACAGAGCCTGGTAAGTGGCCAGAGCTTAACAAATGTTGGTCTAATGATGACAGATGTTCGCAGACCTGCCTCCCATGAGTTTTAGTCTCAGCCATCGTGGTGTTGGGGTTGTCATCAAAGAGAAGACAGAAAGCTGTACTCATGCCGGTGTCCACACTGTCTCCCCTCTCGCCAGCTGCTCTGCAGGCTCTGATTAGCTGGGGCATTGCTCTGTCCCTGTTCATTAAAGGTGGCTCCCAAGAGCATGGGAACCGTGGCGAGGATTTGAAGGGTCTGTGCAGGACCAGCCACTGACACCCACAGTCACTACAGGCCACTTTGGAAAACAATTTTCCTTTGAAATAGGGAGAGTAAATTTAATGGGGAAGTTTGCAGAATCTCATTCGTCAAAAACGTCCGAAATTCTTTCTTTTCCTGGAAGTTCCTCATTAACATTTCAGCAAATGTTCAGCTGTAGAGTCCTAAGAGGGGAAGGTCCCCTTAGAAGACAGGCAAAGAGTTAGCACGTCGACGAGTATTGAACAAACATCAAAATGAACAAGATGCCGTTGTTTGTGGGACCTTGACAGAGACAGGATTTATGGGTCCCTGGTGACCATAGGCTGGGGGTCTCCTCATCCTGCTAGCAGGTGAGGTCATCAGGCCTGACCTCTTTGGGGTCGACCTGGAATGGTTGCTGAAAGGAGGCTCAATGCAAGTGAAATGTTGACTCAGAAAGGGGGCTTCCACCCAGAGTGGAGCAGGGTGGGTTTATGACATCTGCCTAGGCCTAGAAATAGTTCTTTGAGTGGTAGTAGAGGCTGAAGCAGACAAGCGACAGTGTGACAGGTCAGGGAACATGTACTGTCACCCAGGTCTGGACCAGAATAGACTCATGGAAGCCTTTTCCAGGTGGCCTGAGTAGGCCGTCCCTGACTCGGGTCACCCCTGGTGCAGGCAGTCCTTGGGAGGTGTGTACCGTGGCCCCACCCCACCCCATTCAGAGCAGCACACAACAATCTAACTCACACAGCAACTTGACTTACCCCAGAGTGGACTGGAATGGATCCAAGTAAGACTTTCTGGAATCTTAGCCCCTTTTAGAGCCATATGGAAGCCTCTAGACTCCTATGTTCTACGGACAAATGTCCCTGGAGTTTGTCTGGTCTATAACCTCACATCCTCTTCCCATGTCCTTCCCAGTATCACAGGGTCAGGCACATTTTAACTCAGGGCCTCAGGGCTGACGTACTGCTTTGTGTTCTTGACTAGTTTTTAAATGTCAGATATCGATTGAAGAATTTTCCTTTAATTGAGAATGTATTAATCACCCTACAATGATTTACAATTAACAGATGAGGCACAACCAAAGAAGGACTAAATGGAAGTAGATATTGTATCAAATATCAACTTGGCCTGGGGTCCAGTTCTGGCTGCATCCACCTGGTCATGTGCCTTGAACAGTCATGTCACTACTTTGGCTCCGGTTGGCACATACGCAAAATGAGGGTTAGGCTAACCCACCTCCCTTCCAGGCTCAAGTCCAATGGCATTCTGACATGTGGCACTGGCTTCATCAACTCCTGCTGGTGGGCAAGTGAAGTGCTCCATCATCTTCCATGCAGGAGCCTCTGGTGAGCTCTGAGTTTCAATATAGCCATTTGTCACCTCTAGAGGGATGTCCTGGCAGAATGAGAGCGGGAGATACTAGCTGGGTGTCCTGGAGGGATGGTATCTAGTTGGGAGTTATTTCTTTTAAACTGGCTGTAACTAGTCCATACTGCCCAGAACTGAGCACAGTGGCTTCAGAAATCTGCACATGCAGAGTTAAATCTTTGGTGACAATTACCAGAGAAACACAAAAGGGTGGACCCAGGGTTTGAGAGCCACAAATTGGGGTGTTCAGGCTTAGCACAAACTCCAGGCATCCATCTGTAGGAGCAAACTGGCCATTTGGCACAGAGATCCGAGCCTGGGGCCTGCCAACACTCAACACGTAAATCACAGGGTGCTCTGAAACGGGGCATTCCATGTGCGAGGGAGGGGCCGCTGGCCGCCCTGAGTCTTATTCCATTTCCTTGCAAATGATCTGCATGGCTCTTGTTATCACTGTTCCTAGCTCCATGCTCACGTTTTCTGTCTCAGAGATAGTGTTTATTGATACTAAACAATGCTCGGCTGCTATGTAGAACATCTGTGCAACAGCTGCCATGGCCCCCATGGAGATTTTTGTAATAGTTGTGGGGGTGATTTGCTAGCACAGTACATACAGTACTGAGAGGGCTGTGTTCTGCTAGTGGAGAGGATTTGGGATAACTGGAAATTTTAGGGTTTTTAAGGTTGTCGTTGGGTGTGGTTGCGGGGCTGGCATTTTGTTTGTTTTTGCTATATAAACATCAGTTGGAAACTTGTTTATAAATCTCAGCAGCAAGAATTTTGTATAGATATGCCCTCCCTCTGCCCCCACAAAATAACCTAAGAATTAGCTAGAAAAGTACCCAAGGCCACAGAGCAAGTCACTGGAATGTTCTAGAACCAACTAAATTGCCAACAGTTGAGCTACTCTCCTGCACTAGACAATGAAAGCAGGCCTTTTATGATATAATATTTTTTGAAACTACTCAGAGAGAGGAGATGTTGGGAAGAGGTTCTGATCCACCCTTCATTAGCATGTTAGCACCACCACTGTGGCTGTTATGCTAAAAGCCCTAAGAGGTTTAGATAAGGAATGTGTGTGGTGTCCTTGGCTTTTCTGAGCACTTTCCCTATTACTTTTTCCTATTAGACTTTTCTAAGGTGCCCAGGAGAGCAGAGCTGAGACCTACACATACTCAGCATTCTTTTTGTTCTGGAAAATAATTGTTTTTCTTCTGAAAAATGGACATAACCCTGTCCAGAACACTCAGCTACTAAATTCTAATGCTCCCAGCCCTTCCACATCTTGCATTCATGCCTGCGTTGTGTACCTATCGTGTGCCTACCATGTGCCAAGGACTCTTCTAGAAATATAGTAGTAAGTCAGAGAAGATCCCTGGTCTCAACAAGTGACACTGAAAAGATCCCTGGTCTCAACAAGTGACACTGAAAACAAAATGCAGACATTGATGAAGCTATGCAAAAGTGAGGATGCTCTGAAAGACGGTGATGGTTGGGGTGGGCTGGAGGCTGCTTTAAAGTGGAAGTTCCAGGGAAGGCTTGCTGGCACGTGAACTGAGATCTGAATTGTTAAAAGAATCCATCATGGGACGATGAGGAGGTCAGTGTTCTAGGCAGCCCTGACAGCCATAACATTGAGAAAAGCTTGATCCAGGGATTGGAGCACAATGGGGGTGGGGAGAGACGAGTGTGTCAAGGTAGGCAGGAGCTTGCAGAGCCAGGGTCTACTACTCCAAGTGCAAGGGAACCCACTGGTGAGCATGGCGCCATGGGGGTGCAGTACCCCACTATCCCTTCAGGAGAGACCCTGCAGGGAGGAGACTAGTCAGCTGATCACTTCCAGCTGCAATGTCATAAAGATCCACCCAGCATTCGACCTGAGGCTACGCTCTGCCCCATTACTGACACTATAGGGGTACGCGGAGCTCCCCGCTGGGCTGGCACAGGCTTTGCAGAGCTGTACTGCTGCCTAGGCCCTTGCTACCCCCATCTTCCTTCCTCTCTCCTTTCCCAGGTGTCAGACCTGCATCCTGGTCTGAAGGCTCTCCCTGCCTTTTCCTGCTCCTTCATCAGTTTCCTCTTGTGAGCCTTCTAACTCTGTCTTGCCTTTGCTTCCCAGAGAACCTGGCCTGACAGAACAGGTGGGGCAGGTGCAGGAGATCAGTCAGGAGCTGCTGAGGAGCAAAGCTGAGGACAGATAAGTCTTGGGCATGCTCTGTTTGAGGGGTCTGTCAACACTTGGAGGGGATCCTAATTGTTCTCTGGACCCAGGAGAAATGAACTGTCATGGATGTTGCTGTCAAGATTAATAACAGCTGCCATTTAGTGGCAAAGGCCAGCCATGTGCTAAGCATCCTGTAAGAGTCATTCTACCCAGTCTTTAAAACAATTCCACTTAGAAAGCGAGGAAATGGACTCAGATAGGTTCACAGTGCAGGGTTCCACAGAGAAGCTAGGGCACAGTAGGCATGCGAGCTGTCCTACAGCAGGTATCTATCTTCCTGGTTATTTCTATACAGCTGGGTCTCTGATTCTAAATTCTCTACTACCAGAAACTTCTGAGCCATCTCTGAAGTCTCCAATATCAACACCAAGCTTTTGCATATAGGTGCCCAAGTATAGGAACTTCCAGGAGCTTCATGGGCCCATATGAATGCTGGCGAGTGTCCCCTGTTCCGTGACAAGGCCTGGCATCCCCAGCTACAAATAGGAGCTGGAGGAGAAAGCAGGTCCCGGTCACTAGGACCTGAGATGGCAGTGACCTGCAGCCCCAGGCTCTTTAACCTGGGGGGAAGAGAGACCCCTGTTCTCACCCTGCTTCCCAGACACTGGGGAGCCAGGGCCTCCTCCTTCTGCAAAAATAACCTTTTCTTCTCTTTTAGGGGCTATGGGGCACCCACTCTGAGTGTCCAGCCAAGGCCCATGGCCCTCGAATCCACTGGGGAGCTCGTGGGCAGAAGCTGGAGCACCATCCTTCCTCCCCAGAAGAAAGTGGGCTTGTTCCAGGCACACAAAGGACAGCCACCGGGCCTGACACGCTGTGCATGCTAATGCCCTGGGTGCTAGGGCAGCCAGGCTCTGCGCTGGGGGAAGGCAGCAGCTGTGGCTCCTGCCCTGAGTGTGTGGCTGCTGTGCTCCCCCTCTTCCAGGGAAGGGCCCTGGACCGGATGCTCTCCCCCCCAGGCAGGCCCAGCCCTCCCCCAGGCTGCAGTGAGTCACCTGTGCCCGGCACGTGGGGACCCAGGCGAGCATCTGTTGCATGCAGCACACCGTCTAAACATCCGTGCAAACTTGGACCAACAGGTCCTGCTGAAATGTGCTAACCATCTGCTTTTCCTTAGCTGTTTTTGAGCAAATTATGTGTATTATGTTAATTTATTTTACTGTCAACAACACCGAATGACACAGTGGCTGCTAAACAACATCATTATATATCTCATTCTGGCATATTACCAGAAGGTCTTTTTTTTTTTTTTTTTTTTTGTAAATGCAACAGGAATAAATACACATTGAAATGTTGGTCTATTTAAAATTGCATCTGGGACAGCAAAGCTATAGGTGCAGGCGTGCCTGGGCTGCTCACTTGGTTAAGGACAGCTTTCCCTAGGAGACAGGGGGCCGTCTGAGCGAGGCTTGGTCGTGAATATGGGGCTTCTCAGAAGCCTGCAGGGTTGGGAGAGAAAGAGGCGCTAGGGCATCTGATTTTCCTTCTGAAAACTTCCCCTTCTCTCAGCAAATCCCTCATTTTCCAGATGGTCAAGCCAAGGGGATCAGGCAGAGACCTAAGCAGAGAAAGGGTGTGCCCTAGTAATTCACTGGGGACCACACTAAAACCAACACAGCCAGGCAGGGGTCGGAGATTATAGTAACTAAGTTTGTGACCATCCCCCGCCCCCACAGAGACCAATCAACTCCATACTCCCAGAGAGACAGGAGAAAAAAGAGGAATGCTCCGTGAGAGAGAGAAAGCAAAAGAGGGCCAGAAGACGCTTCTCAGAACGTACCAAACCAGTGCGTTCAGCATGGAACGTACTGCTCTCCACCAGCTCCTCAGCACAGAGCTTATCCGGAGCTGAAGAACCTAACAGCAGCACCATGCTGACTCAAATAGTTCCTCAATTAGGTAATAAGCACATGAGGTACATGCAGTTTCCTGGGAGGAAAACAGAGCCTCAGACAGAGACCCAGGCTGCCTGCTGTGCAGAGTATCAGGGGCTCTTTCTCTCAGCTACCAGGCTCAAGTGAAGTTAAGTCTGCAAACCCCAAGTCGAGCCTGCCTGTGTCAACCAGAGGCCAGGCTTCCCTGTATAATGGAAGGGAGCTTTGCCTGCTGACCCCTCGGAAGCTGAGAAAATCCCCATGTGGGATTTTTACAGCACAAATGACCCGCCTGATCAAGAGATTTGGTAGCCAGGCAGCTTCTGGGTGTCCTCGCGAATATTTGGTTTCAGAGAACGAGTCACGTTACACAGTTTAATATTGGGAGACGGAAAGGGCTGCAGCAATCGGCCTTTGTCCCCCACTTGTCCTGTAGCAGCCAGTAGACAGCCCATAAAAACGTGGGGCTCGTGTTCACACAGATGGCTGAGAGTTTTATGGGCTGGGGGAGAGGAGGGGAAGAAGATGGTCCTGGTGAGGCTGTCAGAGAGTCTCAATTAAGTGGATCTCAGCTGCCAGGGACACCTGGGTCTGGGGACCCAATGGGGACTCGATGTTCTTTGAGGGCTCCCTGCCCACCCCTGAAATGTACAAAGGACTCTGTCCCATCCTGCCTCCCAGAGCTACCACCTCATCACCTCCTAGTCCCAGCACATGGATGCCCCTTGCCCTTGAAGGGTGACCACAATGTTAGCTCCTGCCCCTCAGGGTGGGCACCCTGCCTCTTTGTTTGTTCCACTCTCTGGGAACCCACTTACCCTTGGGAAAAGGTAATAAACTGGTTCACTCTAAAATAGGTGCCTAAATTCTATCTCTTCAAGGGCATTTTCCAATTGGGGCTCAGCTTTAAATCACAAGAACCGGTCTGTTCTTGTGGAATAGTAGATGACAGGAAAGGACAGCCTCTTGTCCCCTGTGCTTTCAGCTCATTCAGAGACAATAGGAAAGGGGGGCGGGGCCATTTCAACGTTCGGTGGGGGCGCCTCTGCAGCCAGCCTGAATCCATTCTAAGCATTCTGGCTCTTTAAAGGCAGTCTTCATGGAACCATAGGGACTGTTTAGGTTCCTGGAAAAGGGAGACGAAGAAATGCTTGGAGAGGGGTGCCGGCCACAAGGTGGCGCTATTGTCCAGGGCGGTCATTTGCCCTAAGAACCCGGGTGGAGGGTGAGAAGGTGCTAGAACCACACTGGAGAAGGAGAGGGGGTAACTACAGAGTGCTGTCTTTGTGGGGTGCGTCTAGTCAGTAGTTCCTAACTCAGTAGTGACCGGAGAGCGGAGGTTACAGAACAAATCGCAAATTCTTCTACATCCTTTTCCATCTCTGTTACAAAGCCTTGACATTCTTTTGATTACTGGGGTGATGGAGTTGGGGTGGATCAAGGAGAGACAATGTGTTCTGGGGTAGGGGACAGCTGGAGCGGGGGGACTGGACAGGACAGGACACTGCTCCTTGCAGGTTTAAGCATAGTGGTCCTAGCAGGTTATTGGGCAGTAAGTATTTCCGGGAGGATGTGAACCGAGCTCCGCTGGCGGCCTGGGCGCTGGGTCCAGGCTGGCTCTCAGCCTCTCCCTGTGGGCCCTTCTCGGCTCACTCCTTAGCTCTGGAAAAAGCAAAAGCATCTCTTCATGCTGAGCTTTCTTCACATAAAGTGATTACCACGTGTCAGAAATAAACTGCTGTTTCTGTATATAATCACAGACCACTTCGGAGAACAGTGACTTTGGGTCAAAAAGGAAACTGTTTCAAAACAAAATGCTGCAAGCTGGTTCTCTCTCTCTCTCTCTCTCTCTCTCTCTCTCTCTCTCTCTCTCTCTGTCTCTCTCTCTTTCTCTCTGTCTCTCTGTCTCTCTGTCTCTCTCTCTGTGTCTCTCTCTCTCTCTCTGTCTCTCTCTCCCTGTCTCTCTCTGTCCGTCTCTGTCTCTGTCTCTGTCTCTGTCTCTGTCTCTGTCTCTGTCTCTCATTTTGGGGGGAGCGGGCCGCGGGAGGATCGAAAAAACAAACACGAAAAGTCAGTCAGTATCTCCTCACCACTGCAGCTGATTTCCTGTGTAAACGAAAACCATGTGATATTCCATAAATGCTTCCAGCTCTAAAAGACAGGAAATGAAAACCATCATGGAAAAGGAAAGCTGCAGAATAAATTCCCAGTGCAGATAGCATTACAGCGACATTGCACGGGACGAACGCTGGGCCGCCTGCACATACTTGCAGGTCATTAGAGTGACTGCTAATGGGGACCCGAGAGAGTGGCCCAGCTCAGTGTTGCTTCTGCGGGAGAAATTGGGCGGCGGCGGTCACACCCACGGCGCTGCGCCTGACAACTCGGCTTTCAATTAAGAACCGAGCTGAGAAAGTACTCTTTTCTTTCTGCACGCCTCCCGAGGTCAGGTTATGACCTCTCAACCTAATTCAATCGCGGTGGCATCCATATGCATGAGGGCTAATTAACTCTGAAAGGCCCGGCCCGCTGGGTCCTCCCCGCAGCGCTGGGGTGGGTGAGCCCCCCTTGTCTTCCCCTGCGGCCCGGCCTCTGCAGCTGCTCCCGCGCCGGCCGGAGTGCGCACATGTGCGCCGGGAGCGAGGCGTCTCAGCGGCGGGGACCAGCGGGGCGAGGGGAATTAACCGCATCATTTGTCGCCAGCCTAGCAACACGTGCGTGCTTATCCTGATAGCTCCCACCTGGCCTCTGAGTGCTGAGGCCACATGTGGGAAATGGACGCTTATTCTAAAGGGGATTTCAGGTTTGAGGTTACACTGGGCCTTGCAGCTGGGAGGCTGGGACCGGAGTTCCAGCTCGGTCCCCGGCCGCCTGTGGGAGCACAGGCAAGTTAGCCCACCTCCCTGGGCTCTCTGCGTTTGTTCTGCTGGCACATGAGGCTGTTGGACTGGAGAAAAGGTCAAGTCCTTTCCACTTACAGATAAATCCCAAGAGATCTTTTCCAGCCACCATACTTTTCCCAGTTCTGAGCATTTTTAGGTTTGCCAGTTCATGACAAGCCCCGGAGGTGCCTAGTTTCCACGAGGTGACAATCTGTGGGGTAACATTTTCTACTTCTTCCTGTATCAGTTAAGACCCTTCCATTTTGTATTTTACAAACTAACTTGAACGAGCTTCAGCAAACTAGAGAAAATTTATTGCTCGTGGACCCACAGCCTGGGATGCAACCAGGCTGAGAAAGTTCCTACTTTGTCCTTCACTCACCCTTTCTTCTTTATTTATGCTGCTTTATTTTTGTTAGCCAACTGGTTTCCTCTAGGCCTGTTTCTTAGTCTACGTGGCACAGAAGACAGTCCCACACACCATTTATCAGTTTAGAGCTGCTGTATTCAATAGATGGATGCAAGGCAGCCCAGCCTGAAACTGCCCAAATTTCAGGCACAAAAATATCGGATTGGCCCAGCTTGGATCATGTGCCCAGTCCTAGTCCAAGCAACTGTGAGGGGAGAGTCAGTCACATGATATAAACATGGCTGCCATAGGCTTACCCCTGTGGGTAGGGGGAACACAAGGGGTGAGCAGGCCAGACATGCCAAAGAGTATCTACTATACTAGCTCAAAGCCTGATTTTAATCAGGTGCAAAGTAATTTCCTCAGAAATAGGTCTCTCTGGACTCCTGACTCAGAGTTTGCTTTACCTTATACTAAAGAGGAGGGGCAGGATTCCCTACATGGCGTTTGGGAACACCTGGATGAACATGCTTGACTTTCCTCAACTTCTAGAAGAGAATCAGGAATGAAGCCACAGGCCCTGCCATGACAAGCGAGGAGAAGCTGACTATTTCTTGGAGAGACTTCTGTGGCCTGGTCCTGAGGAAGGATGGTGATGGCTGGGGTGGGGTACTGGCTGGCTCCCTTCCATCCTTCATTAGAGGTGAGGTCCAAGTCAAGACAGTAGGAAAAGAGGGAGATAAAATAGGAGATGGATTGACTCCATAAAAAAAGCCTAAGGTAGGAGTCTATAGGAACCGAACAGGGCTATTAAGGACAAGACACAGTGGTCATCACTCATTCATTGAGTCACTAGGAATTGGAGCAGACTCAACTGGGCAGGTAACACATCAAGTCAAGGCCAGTGCCTCCTATTCCGAGGGAACTGGAGCCCACATGCAGATGTGACTATCTAATCAACAAATCAGGCCTCCTGAGGACAGTGAAACACTCAGAGCTCTTAGTTGTAAAAAGTAAAATCTACTTTGGCTAGTTCAGCAGGAAATGGATTTATTAAGTGTATTAGTCAGGATGGGCTAACCCTAATACAACCCCCAAAGCAACGTGGCATTAAATAATTAGAGGTTGAGGTCCCATTCACATCACGCTTCAGTCAGGAATTCAAAGACCCAGATACTTCTACTAGTGGTTCCACCATCGTCAAGAGTTCTTGGTGTCTTCCATGCATCTGCTATACCCTGCTGGGAGATAAGGACATGGAGGATTGCCCCAGAGGTTTTAGGGACAAGAGATGGAAGTCTGTCACTTCTGCTCACACACCAGACAGAACTCAGTCGTGTGACCACACCCAAGTGCAAGGGAAGCTGGGAAAGGCAGTCTAGCTCTGTGTGTGCCCAAGGACAAAGAGAAAATGGGTTGAGTGAGCATCTAGCCATTCTCTTAGATGTTAGCTCACAGAGTCACAGGCAGGTGGGAGTGGGAGCTGAGGCTGACCTCCCAGGAGTGCTCCCAAAGCACAGCTACCGACTTCATGAGTAGACTTTGGTGGCTTCTGCACTCAGAAGCACTAAATGCCAGAAACCTGCTTGATTGCACATGCCACCTCTGCTAGAACTAAGGAAACTTCCAGTCCCAGGGCTTGTCCTTGCAATGTCTGGGAAACAGCGGCCACCAGTGAAGGCCATATGTCTCTGCCAAACACACCCAAAACACTTTTTAAAAAGTCTAGAGGCACCAGGGGGAGATCACTGTCCCCACTTTTTCCCCCTTTCAGGTTATTCACTTCCAAATTCAAATCTTGAATAGGAGCCTTTAAAGCAGGGGTGTCCAAACTGCGGCCCACGGGCCAACTGCAGCCCATGATCCATTGTTAATTGGCCCGCAGCAAATTCCAAAAATATATTTAGTTTACTTAAATAAACCAGGTGAGGCAATACGTACTTCACCTCGAGTGAGTGGCCCAGCTGTTTGTGTATTTTACCGCATATGGTCCTTGGTGAAAAACGTTGAAAAATGTTTGGACACCCTGCTTTAAAAGGTCAAGACTTCATTCTTCCTACAAGCAGGGCTGGGAATTTGAGTTCCGACTTTCATTCTGGGAAGGCAGGACCCATATTGTGAGATTTTCCTGTAATAAGGAGACAGACAACCATAAGTGAGACAAATTTCCACCATCAATAGTGGGGAACAGGAAAGGAGGCCTCCTGGCAATTGCAGCTCTGGCTTGGCCTAGGTAAAATGGTGTTGAGGAGGAATTATAAATTATTTTCAAACAGTTCCAAAAGCAAAAAGGCCAAGTAGCAGAAACATAGGTTCTTGGCGTTGCGAGGAATGTTAAAGGTTATCTGTCTGATCTTCAGCTTAATACAGGAATCCCCTCTACCCAAACTGCCCTGTGACCAGTTAGCTCCATTGAAACATTCACAGTGATGGGTGACTCAGTATACGTTACACAGCAGCATTTTGAGTCACTTTTTGTTCTTAGGAGGTTTTTTTTCTTTTTTTCAGTGAAGCAGAAAGCTGACTGTCTAGAACTTCTACCCCTGGCTCCAGTTCTGCCCTGGGAAGCCACATGGAACAAATTTGTCCTTTGCGCATATGACAATTTTTATATTCTACCATCCTGTCCTTTTTCTACTTTTCTCCAGGTTGAACATCCCTACTTCTTTCAGCTCTGTTCCTCATTTGGTGATCTGCTTAAGAGAGACCTGTGGGCAGAAGATCAGAAGGCCATATCCCCAGTGGTAGTGATATAAATTTCACTACTCTTTAAAACTGTCTCAGAGAGATGCATAAACACTCCAGTTGGACTGAGAGGAAAACTGAGGTGCTGAGAAATCAGGCAATAGAAGGAATCCAGAAACCCAGGGTCATATCAAGACTTGAAATCACTGTCCCAAGTTGTGCAGATGCTCCTCCCACTAGGTCCCATCCTCCCTGGGTCCATTTGAGGCCCCCACCCATCTGTGTGCTGGGTCCCTTGAGCCTTCACAGGTTTCCAACTTGGGGAGGTCTGGCCCCACCATGGGGGCTGTCACTTTGACACCTTTCAACAATTACTGCAAACAGTGAAGGATGCTGCCGTGGGGACATAGGAACAAGTCTTCCTGTAAGAGCCTCTACACTATTACCCGGAATGTGTGAGTATGATGCCTTAGAAAAACTGAAAATAAAAAAGATTCATTTATCTTAAATTTTTCTTTTAGGGAAAAAAATATATTATGTTATTTTTTCTGAAACCACTACCTGTTATCGCCACTGCACTTGGCCTAGTGGGTCCTCACGAGAAAGAACGGAGCCCGTTATTGGAGGAATCACCTGTGCTTGTGCAGAGCCACTCTGGAAATGACTGCTGTAATAGACATACATCATGGGCAAGTTCAGATGTGGATAATTCACAGGACGCCTGAACCATCCAGATCCTGGACTTAAATTATGGTTCATTCCAAAAGTCCTGGATCCTTGGTTCGATCTGTCTATCTTATCCACTGTTCTCATGATCATAAAGGAAAGGGATGCTTTCTGGAAAATATCTGGAAAATATATGCATATATATAAAGAAAAAATAAAAATAGCCAAGAATAACCACTGCTAACAATTTAGTGCCTTTCATCTGGGTTTTTACACATATATTTATGTGTAATAATGTCAACGTCATGCTGCATAGACATTTGGACACATTTTTCTCATTTAACATTGTATTTATGAGCGTGTTGCCATTCATAAGCATTTGTTGAGAATGTGGCTGTAAGGCTGAATCATATTCCTTCCCTTCACTTGCTATTTCAAAGTCAGGAAACATTGTGTATGCCAGGAGACAATGTGTGTGTGTGTGTGTGTGTGTGTGTGTGTGGCAAGCTTTGGAGCCCTCATGGGGCTCATCATCTGGTGGGAAGAGGAACCAGTCATTACAAAAGTGGTGAGTGCGATGGAAAAAGACAGGGCCTCACACCAGCATGGAAGAGAGGGACTCAACATGCATTGGTCCGTGGTGGGCAGGGGGTGTGGGAGGCTTCTCTGAGGAAGCCATGCTCTAGCAGAGCCCTAAGGGGTGGATGCTGCTGGAAGTGGTCAGATTCCTGAGAGAGGAGATGGAAAGAACAGAACTTGGCAGTTCACTGGATGTGAGGGAGGAACAAAGGATGTCTTCACGATTTCTTGCCTGAGCCGTCAGGCAGATGGCCGGCCCCGCAACCAACCTCCTGGTCTAGGGACTTTAGGTTGTTTCCATTTCTTCTTTTTCCTTTTTTTCTATTAATAATACTACAGTGAACATCATTACACATAAATCTGTGAGTACCTCAGGATAAAGGAAGTACTGGGTCATATGGTACGACAGTTTTTAAAGATTTTGATCATCACCTTCTGGAGAGGCCTTCCCCAATAGCCAGGAGAGGGCGCGTTCCGTAGCTCCCGCAACAACGCGGCAGTAATGGCAGCGATAATAATAACAGTGGAATGCATGTTAGCTCTCCCGATATGGCAGGCACTGTTCTAGGCACTTCACATATTTTTACTTATTAAATTCTCACAGCTACCACTCTGAAGTAGGTGCTTTTGTACTCATACCTCAGAGCAGCTGAAGGAAACACAGGTGAACTAACTTGCTCACTGTCACCTTGCAAGGAAGCAGTAGAACTGACACGTAATCCAGGCAGTCTGTACTTTCAATCCACAAAGTAGTGTTTTGTTTAATGTGGCTAATTTTATATCTTTTTAAATTTGTATTTCTTTGAACACTAGTAAATCTGAATATTTTAATATTTTTTCTTTTCTGTCACGTTTTCTGGACATGCATATTTATGTGTATGAGGTAAAGTGTGTGGAGTGCTTGGTGTGCGTATCATATGTTTAGGTATGTAGTGTGTGTGTGGTGTGTGGTATATTTATGTGTAAAAGACGTGTGAGGATGTGCATATGCCTGTGTGGAGCATACACATGTGTCTGTACCTGTGTGGAATGTGTGAGAGTGTGTGTAGTATGTATATGTGTGTGAGAGAGAGAGGTGTGTGTACCTATGAGGAATATGTAGGTTCTCATGTGTGGAGTGGAGTGTGTACAGTGTTAGGTAGGTGGACATGTGTGCAGGCTGCTTGTGTACCCATGTGCACTGCCCGTGTATTTCCACGAGGTCGTGTGGATCAGTGGAAACTTGAGCAAATTATGTTTCTGAGGAATACCCTAGTATCCCCACTTTACAGAGGAGATAATAGGGTGTTCCTTTTCTTTTTGGAAGAGTTGGGGGACAAATGAGAGAAGGCATGTGTGGAGTTCTGTTCACCATGGTGAGGGTGGGGTCATGCTCCATGGCTTGAGTCATGTCTGCTGTCCATCTGACTGTGAGCTTTCCTGTCGCGCAATGAGACTTGAAGGACAGCCGGAGGCCCAGCCTTGGGGATCACTGAGCTTTGCCCGGCCCTCTTTACGGGGTCAAGAGGGAAAGGTGTGCTACTCACAGTTAAGGGGCCTGATGTGAAGCCCCTCGTTAAGCAACAAAAGCCTTTGTTCCACTTCTCTCTCCCTTTCTTTGACCCACTGAGCGGCTTTCACTGTGGGCGTTGAAGGGGCCGCTCACTCTTTTGGCATCTTCCTTCTCTTCCATATACAGACGTTGGGGCACATTTGCCAGTAAGAGACTTCCCACATATTTAAGGCTTTGCATCTTGCTTGAGCACAAGCAAACACAGTAGAGGATAGAAAATAGTAAGTAAAGGCCACACAGGACAAGAATCCACATCTCAGAAGGCTTGGCTGTCCATGGATTCCCTCTCAGCACCTAGTCCCACTGCTGCTCCAGGGAAGCCCAGGAGGGGCCTTGTGCATCAGGGTGGCCTGCTGAATCACTCCCTAGGCTGTGACCTCCAGAGGGTGCTCTGGCCAGACCCCAGGAAGGGCCTGGGACCTTGTCAGCACCCTCCTCCCTGGAGCAGCTTCTCTCCAGCAGGGGCACTGTCACTTCCACTTTAGCTGGAAGGGTGGGGAGGGAAGCCCAGGCCTGAGCAGGAAGTAAAGTTGTAAACGGAGTGAATCTTTTTATTTTACCAGAACCAGATGTATAAAAGTACCAGGAATAAAAAAAGCCAAGGGTTAAAAAAATAGACTACTGCCCTCAGGAACAATGAAGTTTTATTGCCATGCTTGTCAATGGCGTGGTTTACGAGTGAAAACTCAGTGGTAGCAGACACACTGTACAGGATGGGAGGGGTGGCAGAGGCGCCTCCTGCCTGGTGCTGGAGAGCCACAGAGAGAGCAAGTGATCCCGTGTGTGAGTCGTGCGCTGAGTGCGCCCAGGGCCTCCTCTGGTCGCCTGGATCCCTCAGTATGGACCATCCCTGCTATTTGGAAATTTGTCTGTGCCTTGAATTCTCCACCATGAGCCCTCACGCATCTATGACTGAAGTCCCATCACTGTCTGATTGCTCAGATAGTAACTTCAATATTGCCTTCCCTGGCAGCTATACTTAGCTGCCACATCTGCTGAATGACAATCCTGTGACTATTAGAATGAACCTTGTTAAGACCTGGGTTGTCATTGATGTATGAGTGTGTACACAACTCAGATATAATCAGAGCATCACCTTCTCCTCTGCTCAAAACTCTCCAGTGACTCCCTGCCTCCCTCCCTCCCTCCCTCCCTCCCTCCCTCCCTCCCTCCCTCCCTCGGAGTAAAAGCAGACCTCGTGCTTCCAGGGCTCTTCATGCCCCACAGTGGTGCCCCGCCACCCCTCTGGCTCACTCCCCCACTCCACCCCCACCACTCTGCTGCTTCTCCACCAGTCAGGCCCACTCCCACTGGAGGCCTTGTCTCCTGACCAAATACTCTGTCTCTAGGTATCCACATGTCTCCCCTCCTTCAAGTCTGCTCAGATGTCACCTGCTCAGGAGGCTTTTCTAAGCACCTTGTTTCAAACAGCAACCCCTCTCAGCTGCGCTCTCTACCTTCTTCCTGCCTTAACATTTTTCCAGATCATTTTTCACCTTCTACCGTGTTTCCCCCCAAATAAGACCTAGCTGGACAATCAGCTCTAATGCGTCTTTTGGAGCAAAAATTAATATATGATCCAGTCTTATTTTACTATAGTATATGATTGGGTCTTATAATATAATATAATATAATATAATATAATATAATATAATATAATATAATATAATACCGGGTCTTATATTAACTTTTGCTTCAAAAGACGCATTAAGGCTGATTGTCTGGCTAGGTCTTATTTTTGGGGAAACAAGGTAGTATACCATTTAATTTACTTATGTTATCCATGGCTCCCCTCCTCCATATTGTAAGCTCTCTGAGAGATTTGTTTTCTATTTTATTTTTTGCTGTGATTCCAAGGCCCAGAACAGTGATTGTTTGTTGAATAAATGAATCACATGTGAGCTTTCTGTGCAGGGCATTTCAAATACCAGGTTAGATATCCCTTCCTGCTCCCATCCCTGGCTATCTGGGTGTGCTTAGCGTGTGAAATCTCAGTATTAACCTGAGCTAAACCTAATTAAAAAGGCAGATGTTATAGACATTCCTAAATTAATCACGTGTTCTTATCTCTGTTATCTATTCCTCCATTAGCATGGGTGGTTGTATATGACATCCCACATGCATCAGGTCAAATCCTCTTGGCCCCCACTTTGTGCTCCAGCCCCACTGCCGTGACCAGTTCCATGGAGACCGGCTGGCTCTGACGGGTGTAACTTAACAATACTTTGCCTCAGGTTTCTGCTGTATACTCACCTCTTGATTCCTGATTATGGGCATCTCCTACATCAACAGGAAATAGCTTGGCACTTACACATGTGCGACTTGGAAGTGTGAGGGACGTAATGCACATGGATCCGTCCTCAACGAATCGGTGACAGGAATTGATGCATAAAGGTTTCTGCCTTGTCTCCCCAGCAGAAAGTTGCAAGACACCACTCCTAAATTCCTCAGAATATCTCTCAGAAAGAAATACCGTTTGCCTGTAGTGGTAGCCATGTAGTAAGAGGGTGGTGATAACATCTGATATGCAATAGCATCACAATTAGCCAGACTGTTACCTGCGATGGATTGGAGAAGCTGGAGGTACAGGTGCAGAATTGGGATGTGTGGTAGCTGTGGTATCCGATCAGTATTGAGACAATGGTGATTGTAAGGCCTGTGCAGTTGACCAGGTGTTGTTACCTGACAGGCTCAACTCAAGGCACACTGTGGAAGTCAACGGCCTGTATAGCTGCATGAAGAACAATGATCACAGGGCAGAATGTGCTGAAAATTAGACCTATGGTCTAATTGTAAGCTTGGTGGAACCACAAACAATATTGAATGCACAGCCTTGACTGGTCTCCCATGTCAAATTCAGAGGACTGATAGAAAAGAGTAGGAACCTGAGATCTGAAACGGGGACATTTGGGTAGAGAAGCCCAAAGGTCTTGAACCCTGATTTCCCTGAATGTTCCATATTCCCATTTTCTAGAAAATAGCCAGGCTCTCCTTGCCTGGAGACCCTGCAAGGGCCTTGCCAGAAACAAGTAGCTTGCAAAATGACACTTGTTCTCCTTTTCAAGGTTCACTTCACCACATGTGATGGCTAATTTTATGTGTCAACTTGACTGGGACCTGGAATGCCCAGCTATCTGGTTAAATGCTATTTCTGAGTATGTCTAGGAGGGTGTCTTTAGACGAGATCAGCATTTGAATTGGTGAACTGAGTACAGCAAACGTGGGTGGGCATCCTCCAATCCACTGAGGGCCTGAATAGACAAAAAGGCAGAAAAAGGTCAAATTCACCCTCTTTGCCTGTCTTCTCCTGCCCTTGGCACTCCTCTTGTCCTTTGGGAGGATAATTAGGGTTAGGTCTCAGCCTAGCCCAAGTGGGAGTGCAGTCTGTGGTTCTGGAGAAGATAGCTTATTTGCCAAAGGAATTCCAAATCTGGAGGCACTAGAGAAACAGATGTGGGAGGAGCTTTTGATGGCGTTAGACTGGATGGATAGGCTTAAAAAGGAGAGAATTTATTGACTTGGGGTATCACTCATCATTTGGAGTTCAATTCTTGGCAAGGGTACCTGGAGCCAGTCCTCACAGTGGCAAGAAGGCTTCATGAAACTGGGTGTAATGAGGAGAAGGTGTTGGAGTTGCCCTTGTGTAATATTGAGGAAGAGACTGGAAGTCTCCGGGATGTTGACCAAGTAGTTGTGACAGTGGAGTGTGCAGTACAAGGGGAGGGGGCGCTTCTTTTTTCCCTCCCTTTCTTCTGCCTTCCCCCTGCCCCCCTACTCCTGTTCAAGCTGTTGATTTTCAGTCCAGTTGTGTAGGACACAGCTCCCTGGCCCAGGCTGGTATTATGAGCCTTGCACGCCCCCCCGACACACACACACACACACACACACACACACACACACACACACAGGCAGTCAGTCACCAGTTGTCGGTTGGCTGCTCACAGCAGCTCACACCGACCTCCAGCTGCTCATGGCAGCCCAGCTCCAGGGAGAGCCGTTATTCACAGTCTTAGTTAGCTATAGAGGGTGCAACTCACTGCATTAGGAGCACGGCGCTCCAACCACCTGAGCCACCAGGCCGGCCCCGAGGGGCACTTCTGGTACCTCATCCAAAGACACTAAAATATTCTTGCTTATAGGGTGCCCTCGTGTACTGGGATCCTGAGGACAGGGTTATAGCGAGACCTACACAGGCCATGGAGGTACAAGGTGAGCTTCCTGACTCATTTATTAAACAGGATACCTCAAACCTGAACCAATAGCTTCAAGTCACTGTTGGTTTTTCCAACATGATGCATGATGCTGAGTATGTACCATTGTATCGTTTCAGTGAAGCAAGGGAAACTCCATGGCACTCTGGCCAGTGGAACCAAAATTTTATCACAGAATATAGTAATGCTAGAAGGCAGGAAGGGCTAAGTGTTCACACGGTGTGATCAGGGCCCAAACTCAGAGAGATGGGAGAGACGGAGTGGATGGGTGATCAGCCCAGAGAGAGACGGCACCCATGGCTTCACTCACCACTCGTAGTGCCTGGGCTCTTTAAATCTTACAGATGCCTGATTTAGTTGTAGAAGGGCTTATTTTAGAGCCAAGCAGGATTATTGTATATCAATTTTCTTGTTTGAGAATTTGCAAGCTGTGTCTGACTCCTTGTCTACCTCGCCCCTCCCCACCCCTCCATCATTAGATGCCCAGCTGGCTATGGTGGGTAGGCGACTCTGGAGGCCTGACCAAGTCCTGTGAGCTTTCTCACACAGCCATTGTCGTCCCTCTCAGGCAGGCCTGCTGAGCAGAAAGAGGTTGGACAATTCACACCTACTGTGTGCAAAGCACTGTCGGGGCCCCATGGAGCCCTGTGGCAGCAGCACAGACATGACCTACAGGCTGGAGGGAGGCACAGCAGCCACTGATACGCCTTCCCCTTCCCAGCTCTCAGCCAGTTGTGTCCTCAAGAGAGCAGTAAGCCAGTTAGCATCTCTCCAACCACACACATCCAGAACCTGCTCTCCGTGTCCTGCTTCCCTCAGCCCAACCTGCCAAGACAAAGGTAAGGCCCCATCCACAACCTGAGACAGTGCTGGAGGTGAGTGATATATTGCTGGAGACAGAGACCAAATGTGCTGACTGAACATATTCTAATAACTTGGAGGGAAAAAATCCATATTGCAAATCACCTTACTTACTCTGCCTTTATGAGAACTATTTATTCCATGGGAACCGCAATGTGTTCATCATTTTCATTCTCCTAAAAGCAGCAGAAAATGGCACACAGATGGATTAGGGAATTTCCCCCCTTCTAGCTAAAAAAGGAGGGTGGGAGAGAATGTGTATACGCTAGAGTCCTGCTAAAATAATTGATTCATGTGGTGGCTTTGGTCACTACGTCTGAATACTCTCCACGTTTGGTAACATGAAGTGGTGATCCCCCTCCCTGAGACAGAGAAGTCCTCTGTTACCTGGTCTACACAGGGTCCCTATAAATCTTCAGGGTGCTCAGGCCTTTCTCTGCTGGGAGCTGGAGGAGATGGGGAAGTCAGAACAGAAGGGGTTACTGCCCATAGACAATTGTCATAATGCAAAAGGGTATAAACTGAATGTCTCCTAGAAATTCAGATGACAGGGTGATTACCTGTCTCTTAGAAATACAGAGAAGAGGGATGCACAGCTTGCCTGCCACTTTTGTGCCTGGCGCTGTCCCCAGCATGAGTTTAACTATGATTGAATGAGGCACATGTTACCCATTTTGCAGCTTAAGTTTTCAAAATCCAGGGAGGTTTAACAACTAGCTCAGGATCACATGGCTGGAAAATGGCAGACCCAAATTCAAGCCCTCTCACCTGAGACCTACTTCCCTGTCCCCTGTCCACTACACTTTGGGGAAGGGAAGGAAGAAGATTATTTTAAGATGAAAACACAACATAAAGGAAGGAGGGAAACAAGATGGCTACTGGCAAGAGAGGACGCTTGAGACTGTCATGGAGGGCCTTCCTAATGACAAGAGATCCTGACCCCACAAAAAGGCCACCTCCCAAGGTGGACACACATTGACTTGAGCTTCGGTTTTGTCTTATTGTGACTCAATTTCTCAGCCCCTTTTAAGGGGCCAGGGCAGACAGACTCATGAGTAGTCATTTTAGGGCAAGTGGCACTGGGAGTTTGAGGGAAGGCTAAAGAAAAATCTGAGGTCCGTAAAACATATTTTTCTGAATCTAGGGGTATTCTGGAGTGTTCATCAGAGGCCAGGATAGAAGTGTCCGTGTTAAAAATTCATAATTCACAACTTCAGACATGTCAATCACATCATATAAAAAAGAGGATTTCCTTTAGATCCCAAACATTAAAAGGTCTTCATTAAAATTCTAACTAAGCCTGAAAATGGTATTTTTCTGAGGGTTATAGACTGTGCCATTAATAATAGAACAACTACTTTTGATTCCATGGCATTTTGACCCATTTTGTTAGACATCCAGATAAAACCATATTGCCCATTCTTTTAATATTGTTATTTTGCATCAGATGGCAATGATATCAATTTGAATGACTCTCTTTTTCTTGATGTGGAAAGAACTTGAAAAAAATAATAGGTAACTTGCAACAAGGCCTGCTTTGGTTTTTCCCACAGACATTTCAACTTTCTTGTCTCAAGGACAAAGGTTTGTGACATTGTAGAGACTACTCTGTCCACCTACGGCACCTCACAAAGGCTCCAGCTGCCGAGCTAAGTGGCTCAGAGACAAGAGGAGGAAGACATAGTCTCTCATGGGGCTGAGTCTCTAGCAGTGGCTTGAGAAGAGACCATGGCTGACTGTGGTGTAAGTTAGGAGATGCTAAGCATCACAGGAGAAGGGCCAAGCACATGGAGCTTACGTAATGGAAAATTACAATTGGTGAAAGGGTAAAAAAGACCTCAAAAGGAAATGGTGTTTCAAATGTTCATAGCAGCATTATTCATAAGGGCCCCAAAGTAAAAAAAAAAGAAAAAAAGAAAAAAAATTCCATCAACTGTTGAATGGATAAATATTATAAAATGTGGTCTATCCACACAACGGACTATTATTTAGCCATAAACAAGAATAAAGTTCTGATACATGTTACATTATGGATGCATCTTGAAAATATTATGCTAAGTGAAAGAAGCCAGAAATAAAAGTATTGTGTGATTCTTTAGAGACAAAAAAAGTGTTAGTTGCCTAGTATAGGGGAGATGAGGATATTGGGATAGGGTGATGCCTAAGGGGTGCAAGATTTCCTTTGCACAGTAAAGTGTTCCAAAACTGATTGCGGTGAGGGTTGCACAATTCTGTAAGTACACTAAAAGCCATGGAATTATATACTTTCTGGTAGTCATGTGAATTGTATGGTATGTGATTTCTATCTTAATAAAACTTACATATTTTTAAAAGGATGATATTTAAGGTGGGCCTTGGAGGTTGGATTGCAAATCCAAAGAGGATTTATTAGCTCTTTTCATGGGAAATCCAGCTTTAGGTTTGAGCTGAGAAGCAATAAGTTTAGAGCCACTGCATTCTCCCATTCTCAGAGCAGGGCTTGAGAGGTATTGCGGTTGAGATGTAGTGACTGCAGTCAAGCTTTGGATGTCACAAAGCTTTATTATTATTATTATTATTATTATTATTATTATTATTTAGCTTCATTGAGGTATAATTGGCAAATGAAATCGTAGTATATTTAAAGTGTACTAACATGATGATTTGCTTTCCTGACCTCAGTGAGCATCTTTATGACTGAGATACTGAGTAAATCACTTATCTCACTGATGAAGCTGCCAGCACCATCTTCCCTAAACACAGGTCAAAACAGGGTGTTCTCCACTTGGCCCCCCTTCCTATATAAAGCCCTGCAACCTTCAAGAGTCTATTAGCATTGGGAGGCAGTGAACCCTTCTCTTTCTTAAGCATGTCAGACATTTCATGCCACATGCTATATTCAAGATGATCTTTCATCCTCAAAAGGCTTCTTCTCTGATTAAAAAAATCACATCCAAGACGTAAATGAAATTGAACCTCCATAAAGGTGTCCCCAATTCTCCTGGCTGGACTTGATCACACTTTCCTCTTTGATCCCACAACATTTTTCTGGTGCTTGCATTATAGCATTTATTTCATTTTACTTTTCATATTTATTTATGTTCCTTTGACTACAACACATGTTTCTTAATGACAGGAGGTATTTCTATACATCCTTTGGATATTGATTTGGTGTTATTGTGCACAAGTCATAGAACTTGATATTATGAGGGAAACACATTTAATAAGATGTAGACCTTTAAGAAGTTTGAAGTGCATGTTTTCAACATATTTGCTAGAAAGAGCTATAATCTCTTAAATATAACAAGAGCTCTTACTAATCAATAAGAAAAGAGCAAACATCACTATAGGAAACAAAAATAATTTCAGATGCTGCTAGTGAGAGTATTCATCGTTACCACTTTCCTGGAGAGCAGTTAGACAATATACATTAAAAATACGTATACACTTCGTTCAGTAATTCCACACTAAGGAGTTTTGCCTAAGGAAGCAATTAGGATGCGCACAATGATTAAATACCACTGTACATAACATTACTATGTTGAAGACAGAGTTATTTATAATATTATAAAATGAAAATAGCACATCCATAGAATAGGATATTTTGCAAAACTGAAAATCAAGTCTTCAAAAGTATGTGATGGCACAAAAAATATCTAGGATAAAATATAAACACACACACACACGCACAAACCCACTTTGATACAAAAATGTATCATTAAGAAGTGGTATTTTAGGTTATTTTTATTTTATTTCTTAAATTTTTCAATAATGATTGCATATTTATTTTTAAATAAGGAAAAATATTTTTGAAAGATAAACATTAAGTCTAAAAGGTGAGCTAAGGCAAACACAGAAAGGCCCAAGGAAGGGACTCAGCCAGTACACTCCAGTATGTCCCAGTGCAACTGTAATGACCAGTGGCCATTGATTGGTTGGGGCTTTGACATACTGATCATTAAATATATTTAATATTGCCCATACAGAATTATTATCAAAGGAAGAATATTATAAGTTTTGCAAAGCTTGATAGAATTTTAAAATATGATACTTGATGAAAGGAATTGCTCAAAAACTATTAAAAAAGAAAATGAAACAGACCATCATATTCTGTAACATTTAGAATCACTGAGCTTAAATGAACTGGAAAGAATCTTAAAAATCAGCCAAGCCATGTCATAGATGGAGAAAATAAGGTTCAGAAGTATTCACCTATTCAACCAAGGCCCAAGAGGTAGCATGGTGTTATGGGTTGAATTGTATATCCCCCCACAAACTCCTAAAATTTATATGTTGAAGACCTAACCCTCAGTTTCACAGAATCTGACCACATTTGGAAATAAGGTTATTGTAGATATGATTGGTTGAGTGAAGATGAAGTCATTAGGGTGGGCCCTAATCCAATAAGGCTGGTGACCTTATAAAAAGGGAAAATTTAGTCAAAATATGCACACACAAAAAAGACCATGTGAACATGAAAACATAGATCAGGGTGATGCTTCTATAAGCCAAGGATTGTATTCAAGGATTGGCCAAAGATTGCCAGCAAACCACCAAAAGCTAAGGGAGAGGCGTGAGACAGATTCTCCCTCACAGCTCTCGGCAGAAACCAACCCTGCCAACACGTTGAGGGCTTGGATTTCTGGTGTCCAGAACTTTGAGACAATAAATTTCTGTTGTTTAAACTGCTCAGTTTGGGGTACTTTGTTTCCGCAGCCCTGGCAAACTACTCCAGGTAAGAAGCCGAGGGGAAACTCAGGTGTGCTGACTCCTAGCCCAGGACTGAGGACTTTGAACATGTTGCACGTGTCTAGTACAAGCTTACTGACTCCGTGAACTCTTGGACCCTCTCTGCATGGAGGTTTTTGTGATCGTCATGTTCAGGACAGAACTTGCTTTGAATGCCAAGCCAAGTTGAGATCGGAACTTGGACTGGAGTTGAAGGGTCGGGAGCAGCTGATACCTCTAGCTTACACAAGTGGGTGGAAATGGTGCTGAAGATCCCTTACCTAAATGTGAGGCCTGGCAGGATGACAGGACCTAGACTACGAGACGCTGGCCTGAAAGGATTTGTGTTGCCCTCGAGTGTATGATTTTCTGATTAAGACTAAAAATGGCAAGTTTGTGGCCCACACCTTTATTCCAGGCATTTGGCTGCGCTTCTTAGATTCCTCCTCCAGGATCAGATGTCTGAGGGCGGAGCACGGGGTCCGGGACTTTTAATTCAATCCAGATTATGTATTGAGTCCTCTTACCATACGGTCAAAGAAAGGAGCTATAAGGGATGATGTCTGGCTTGATAAAGCACATTCTCGCATCTGAAGCCAGACCCGCTCCTAGGAGGCGAGGCAACAAGCGTCCACCATGTGTGAGATCTCACCCCCGACAAAACATGGAGAGGATGAGAAGTCCAGAAATGTGAGGTGTCATCACCATCGTCAGAAAAGCAAGGCTGTCAGGCGCACAATACTGTGCTCCATGTTCAAAGCCACCTGGCACTCAGAAGCAACTGGAGGCTCAGAAGGTCAAGGTAGTTGGTGACCTTTGTGTCTAAAGGCCACGTTGGAATGCACACGCTTTAGAATGAAACAAAAAACAGGCGCAAGAGAAGTCCCTAGGATCACAGTTCTTTAAGTTAGGGCAGCAGATGAGGGGCACATGAGGATCCAGAACACTAAGGTTTTCAGTCCCTGAGCTGCCCTTGGCCAGGCCTGTCCTCACTCAGGCAGGGCTCCAGGAGCAGCTGGTCCAGCCCTCGGCCCCGGCCTGAATCACCCAGAGAACCAGCCTCCCAGAGCCCAGCCAGGACTAAGACCAATTGTTTTATGAGCCACAGAACCTCAGAAGATGGAGTATTTCTACAAAGAAAGAAGCTTTAAATACAAACAGCAGCATCAGTTGGAATCCATTGCCTCCAGCAGTATGAGGGAAAAAAAAAAAAGAACAACCTGCAAATTAAAGTGCATAATACATTTTGTACATAGTTTGTGGTTTTATAGTCCCTTTAATCTTTTTTTCTCCTGAACTCCTCCAAAGATTTGGACATCAGCTGAGCCAACACATAGTTGTACTTCTAAGCAACAAAGCTGTAAAATTAGACGCTGAACCCTGTCCACCACAGTTTTGTAACATCTCCAAGAGCAAAGGGTGACATGAGCTATTGAAACAGATCCAAGTACCCATTACTATGTTTTGTGTCAAAGAGCTGCTTTACTAAAGTCTTACGACCATAAATCAGGCCACTGAATGCTGTTTTTCCTCCTTATCTTCATACCCCAGGTCCACACAACCAAGTCTCACGGTCCTGGAGGCCACACTGTGTCTGCCCAGCGTCACCCCTGAGCTCAGCCTGTAGGCAGAATTGTCACAGGCTGGGGTGGGCGGCACGGAGGAGAAAAATGGCTGTGATGGGTGTGTCCTACAGCACCCTGCAGCTGGCACTGGACTTCATGACACCAGCACTCATGGGCTCCATCCAGCCCCCACCAGGGGCTCTCAGCATGTGGCTGCCCCACATCTGATGGGACAAGGCACTGTTATGTATTTCAGACAAAGAGGAGAATTGTGTCTCCAGGCCTGGCCTTTGTTCCTTCTCTTTTCTGAGGGAAGCCTGAGACCCACGGGCCAGGACGCCCTAGAAAAGAACCTATTGGACAAGGAAAAATGGAGTTAATCTAATTACTTAACATCGTAATCTAATCTAAGAGTGTTAACATTTCAATAGGTGTGAAAACCAGGATTGAGCCCTGACTGTGTCAGCTGGCCACCCCATCTTCACAACAGGCAGCAGGCACCCTCGTGGGGCAACCAAGAGCATGTGAGGGATGGTCACTGCTCAGCACTGTGGAAGCATTTGTCTGAGGCTTCGGGATCACTTCAATCTCGCCTCAGACGGGATTTTTGTGAGTGTTACCTCCACTGACATCTCCCACCCTGAAAGAACCAGGTTTGGGCTTTCCTGCCCCTCTGGGCAAAAACACTGCACAGTCACAACAGGGAGTGGATCCCAACGCAGCTGCACCCCTTCCACTGTCCCTCACCTGAGCATTTAGCCTGCTGAGAAATTGGAAAATGGGTGTTTGCTAAGTGATCCTCCTCACCCCAGGCAGGTTCTCAGAGGCAAATGGTGGCCCTGTCAGCCCCGCAGCAGGTGAATGGGACAGAGGGGCTGGGTCCACTGGCGGGGCACACGGGGGGCAGATGTCCAATCCCCGCAGAGAAACCCTGGCACAGGGACAGCTGGCACCAAGAACCAATGGAAGGTTGTAATGGGGCAGGCAAAGCTCTGCTCTTAACCACGCTCTCCCAACCAGAGCAGATGGAAATCCTCTTCTTGGAGAGAATGAACTCTCTTCAGAAGGGGTTTCAGGGTAAAATGCACATTTGGGAGGTGGCAGGTATGGATGCCATGAGACTCATGAGAACCTTAGAGTAGAAGTGTTTGCCAGCAAAGAGTGGCCCCTCCGAGGTGAGGGCAGGTGCAAGAGAGGGAGCAGCACCTTTGTCTGATCAGGGAACACCTCCATACTGGCTTGGGACCTACCAGAAGGCCCAGCCACACCCTGAGAGGCTGGCTGGTCATGCCAGGAGAGCAGGTCCTCAGGAGACAGCAGCTCCTATACCCAGAGCTGACTACCATGTTTGGAACAGGGAAATGAACGTCACAGGCTGCTGGCTTTGATCCTGGGGAGAGTGAGTCTCTCAAGGACAGCCCTGCCTGCATGATGGTGCCAGACTCGGCCTGTTCTTTCAGCACAAAATGTCCTATGGCCTGGAAGGCATGAGGCCAGGCCCTGGTCATCGACAGGTCCTACTACCAGATGGCACCATGCTGACCTGGCTGCAGGCTCTGGGGGCCCACAGACACTCACCCTCCGGCCCAGCTTGTCCACCTGGAGCACAGCCTTAGAGGGGATGTCCAACCACACTGAGGCCAGTGCTGTCGTCTCATGGTCTTCGTGATTATAGAGGTCTAGTTGCTCTAAGCCCGTGGCTGCACCAACACGAAAATGAAGGGGAGGGAGGGAGGAATTCCAAATCAGGGGGCAGGGGATAGGTGAACAAGAGGAACAATCTGGAAGGCAGGACAATAGTGCCAAAGCCAAGAAAGGGTTTCTAGAGAGGAGGGGAGTAGAATGCTACAAGGAGACTCTGATGAAGCCACAGACCTACATGACCAGGAGGTCCTGATGGCCCAATGGTCTAAGCCACAGCGCAGTGATCTGAGAAGGAAAGGAAGGGACAGGATGACGGTGACAAATTATGTCCCAGGTTTAGGCATCAAGAGAGCCAGCCACTTGGGAGTAACCCTGAGACCTGGTGAGAAACAGTCCCTTCTCGAGTCTCGATTCTCTTCCACTCCAACTGGTGCCTCCAGAGAGAGCCTCTGTCTCGCACGAGTGTGCTCCCAGCATTCCCTCCACCCTGGCTGTTCTTCCTTCTGATAAGCAGAGAGCAGGTCCCAGGCTCAGAGGCTCCCATGGGCCACAGCTAAATTTTGATGGCACTGTTTTCTTTCCATTGCATTTTTTTATGGTTATCTTCTATGCCTGACAAATGATACTATTTCCATTTAGTGAAGTAAGACTCAATTTCCTTATAAACTAATTTATTGAAGTAAAAATGTGAGTCCATTTAAGGAAGAAAGATTGAGTAAAAAGCAAACTACAGGTGATATGTGGATATGGCAAAAATCATTAAGGTAGTATGTGGTGGCGCAAAGACGTGGCGCAAATAAAGATCCATGAAGGAGTGAGGTTGGCAGAGGCTCTGGTGGAGGGAGGGTCGGGATCTGAGCCTAAGGGGCTCACAAAGCACTTCCCAAGAGGCCACGGCAGAGGCCTCGTTTCTCAGGCCCACACAGTTTGCTGTGATAACAGAACAGGAGGGCAGCCATTGCAAAACTGCCTGGCAGATGGGCCAGCCTGTGTCAATCACTCAACCCCCGTCCTTTAAAATCTGAATTTGTACCACTTATTAGGGGTTTCCGTAGCTGTTTTCTGACAACAGGATAATATTGCCAATATGAAGTGAAGTAACACAAATGTCAATATATTGTGGCCACTTGTCCTGGTCCCCTGGTACCGGAGACTCCTGTCAGGATGGCACCAGCCCCTGGGCCTGTTTATGGTTTGGTGAGTTCTCTTTCGAGACTCAAGCTGTTGGGGAATGAGCAGCAGAAGAGAAATGCAAGTAATTGTTGTCATATATCTAAGCATGAAAATCCCAGTCTATGTCCCTGTCTGGTGTGGAGAAGGAAAGAGGAGTGAGATTATCATTTAATCAAAGAAAACCAACACGCAGTAACGCCTGGCAGATGCAAACAGAATGAGGGACAGGTCTGTCTTCTTTTTCCCTTCTTGACCCCATAAAAAAATAAATAAATAAAACACACCTCTGGAGAATGTAAACTGGTGTGTGCGATTACCAAGTCATCTGCATTCAAATTAAGGCTTTTGGGGTCTGATATGGAAAAATTTATGATGTTCTGAAAACAAGATGCTTATCATTCATTTTCTCACTCATTTCCCCCTGGAGAGCCCATTCTCTGGCTATTGCTCTGTGTCCCCTCTGCAGACTCCCAGTGTCTCCACCAGAGAAGAAAACTGGGTAAAACAACAGGTGGCCTGTGGGATTTACCTCTAATGAAATAGTCGGGAAGGCAGGAATTAACTTACAACATGACCAAACTAAAGCTCCAGTTTAATTGAATCCACATTATGTCTGCTGTTCCTCCTTATTAGCTTTCTCTTGTGTCTGCTTTTTTCGCCTTACTCCTTCAATTGGAGAGCCGTTTTTCTCAGAAACCTTAGAAAAATGAATATAGGGTGAATATATGGTTGCTTCTGGAGCATTCCCCAAGCCTGGTCGCACAGAGTCCTGTCAGGGCTCTGGCCCTGCAGGGCCACCAACTCCAGGGGGCCAGGGCCAGGCCTGCACCAAGCCCACCACCCTGTGCCAGGAGAGGGCCCTGGGTGCTGCGTATGTCAAGACTTAGCAAGAGGAACACTTACATATGTGCAGTTTATTGTGTGTCAGTTATAGAATTGTACTTTAACAAGCCTGTGTAAAATGGGTCAGGGAGAAAAGGGAGGGGGAGGGGGAGAGGGAGGAAAGGAAGAGGATGAGGAGAAAGGAGAGAGGAAAAAGCCCCTGCTCCCTTCAGTTGGCTGAGCAGACTTGGAGGACATAGACTGCCAACACCTCCCTCCCCCATCTGACTCGGACCTGATACCACTTGTTAGATGGACATTGCACAGCTGGGGAGCAAAGGCCTCAGCTTTAGAGTCTGACTGAATTTGATTCTAGCTCATTCACTTATCTGTGTGCAAATTCTCTCAATCCTTCTCTCTCTCTCTCTCTCTCTCTCTCTCTCTCTCTCTCTCTCCCCCCCCCACTCCCCACCCCAGGATCACCCCCTCACGCAGAAGGTCCTCAATAAATCTAAAGTCTCTCTCCCACACTTCATGGAGCATTGGGTCCAGCTCCAGCTTTGTTCTTCGATGTTCACTGGCTCTGAAAGGAAAATGGCTGATAAGATCTTCAGAATTTCCAGACTTTCCAGGAATTTGGGGTCTATAAATGCAGATGAAGAATCAGCAATACAATGTGGACAATTGCAGAAAAACCCATCCTCATCCCTGGATAATGAATGTGGCACCAATAGAATCTCCTAATTACTGAGCTCTCTAGAGCCAGGCACTGTCGGGCACTGTGCCTATGGTGTCCCCAATCCTCCCACCTTCCTTCCACACGTCAGTGCCCTCGTGGTGCAGACAAGGCAGTTGAGGCTTAGAGAGTTTGGTAATCTCACTAGGTCCTACAGCCGGTAAAGACGGAGGCAGCTTGTGTTAACCTGCACTCTTTGAGAACTTGGTCCTATAAGCCCCAAAGATAAGGGGCTAGCAAGGTATTACTTCGAGAAAAGGTGACTGAATGGAGATGGTGTCCTGATGTCCTTTGCACAGAAAATGGGGATAAGAGTCTCTTCGTGCTAAGTCCCTTTGGAAGAAGTAGATTTCAGTGGTACTTCAGGAGTGTGACAGAGAGTTGTCCCACCCAGGGAGGTTTGCCTTCTCCTCTCTGGAGATGTAGACCCACAGAGGAGCTAGTCACGTGCCAGGGACTGGGTGAGCGGTCCTCTCAGAGTCACTCAGCATTCTGTTCCCATCCGAAGTTTAAGAAAGTCACGAAAATGATTCTAGAAGAGAGAAGGATTTTTCCAAGTCGAGCATCTTGTTACTGTGGCATGGGCCTGGCACAAGAAGAAACAACAGAGTCCCTGAGCACTCCCCGGGGGACAGGCACTGAAGGAAGGGCAAGGGGCAGACTCAGGGTGTGTAGCTGCGCAGAAGGAGAGCTATTTAGCGGACTTGGGCTACTGTTTCTACGGCAGATGGGCATGCCCCGTTATGTGGTTACTGAGGAAGCAGAGCAGGAATACATCCTTCCCCTGGGTGAGGAACGCAGGCAGGTAGCCCTGCGTACACAGCTCATCTCCATCACCTACCAGCCGTGTGACCCTGGGCAAGTGAATTCACCTTCTTGCTTTCCTCATCTGTAAGACAGGGAATACAATCCTGCCTTTCCTTCACAGTTGCTGTAAACACGGAAAGAGACAACGACCACACAATCATTAGCACAGTGCCCACCTTCCAGACAGCACATGGCCAGTGACAGCCTTCAAAGAATATTGTCATACGCTGTCTCACGCTTAATGGATTCTGACACCTCCTCTTATGTTCATCACAACATTAGTAGAGGGATATCATTGCACTGATTCTTCACGTGAGAAAATAGAGAGGTTAAATAACTTGCTGAAAGCTAATCTCGAGAGCAGTGCTCCTCCCACCACACCATAATTATTTTTTCCTTTGTTTCCCTTTTGGTGAAATCCAACTGCCCCCTACAAGCCCCCTTCTTGTGCAGGCCTTCTGCAGTATTCAACAGGTGGCTCTCTTCTCAGTCAGGGTCACTAGCAGCGAACCTTTGCCTCTGCGTGCTGCCCCTGGCTCTCGGGACAGGTGGTTTTGTTGCCTCCGGCTCTTCTAGTCACCTTCAATTTAGCAGGACTGGGCCTTTCCTCTTGCTCTTATTAACGCAATTAAAATGCATTCCACTGCACCAAGGTGGAAATGTGTTCCCGTGGCTGGTGACTATCTATGGAAAGATGCATTTAGAGTAAAAATAGTCTTCTAAGAGGCTTAAAGGCTTACAGCACAGTGGAAGGCTAGCTTTTGTCGTTAGAAAGGCTTTGCAAGGCAAATCATGGTGACTGCCCCATCCCCCATAAACACCACGCTGGCGTCAAAATCAAGGAAGTAGAAGTCCAATAATGAACTTCACAGACAAGGGGAAGGGGCAGCTTAGTGATCTGCTAGCAGGAAAACTAGATGCTGAATTACAGGAGGAGGTTCAGCCTGCCTTAGTTACTACATCAGGATGCAAAATTCCCAGATCTAAAAGACTATCAAGCACACTAACTATTCCAGCAGGCTCTTAGCTTGCTCCCTGCAGCAGAAGAAAAGTGGTCAGCAGAGCTTCCGAGCTGCGGATCACCTTGACCTTCCTGCCTGCCCCATGCCATCTTGACTCTTCTCTGCCTGCACCTTCGAGGCCTGACTGTGGCCAGAGGTAGCTGAATTAAATCGTACAACACAAGAGCTTTGCTAATGTCTTAGAATTTCTAGAGTGACCTAATTCCCGGTGTCTTTTTTTCACAACTTTTCTATTTTCCCCCGTCTCTTTTATAAGAGCAAATCGTTGGACTGAGATCAAGCAGTTTGTGATGCCAAGAAACAAGAGAGATTGCAGTCTTCAAGCACGATGCAGAAAGGCTTCCTGGAGCCAGTACCACCCCTCTGAGGTTGGCCCCAGGGTAGCCTGTGCATGCACCCGGGCCCAGCAGGGCTCACAACTCAGGATGCATAATAACCACTAACCCAGGAGCCTCTCAGCAGTCTGGCCTAGGCTCTAGTGGGGACCTCACTTTTATGTTATGTGAGGGAGAAGGGTTGGGGCATAGGTGACTCTTGCTGGTGTTCTATAGAATAAAGAGAATGTGTCGTAGGTAAAACACTGGCCAGAATAACGCTTCCTGCCTGTTCTTCACTCTTCCCAGCACTTCCCTATTTTGTGCTCTGTTTTTCTTTTTTCTTTTTTACCATGGTCATACCCTGGAATGGCAGAAGGGCTCTGTGCATTCTTTTCTTTTCTTTTTTTTTTAAGATTTCCTTTTTTTTTTTTTTTTTTAATTGGGGTAGGGGAACAGGACTTTATTGGGGAACAGTGTGTACTTCCAGGACTTGTTTCCAAGTCAAGTTGTTGTCTTTCAGTCTTAGTTGTGTAGGGCGCAGCTCAGCTCCAGGTCCAGTTGCCGTTGCTAGTTGCAGGGGGCACTGCCCACCATCCCTTGTGGGAGTTGAGGAATCGAACTGGCAACTTTGTGGTTGAGAGCCCGCACTCCAACCGACTGAGCCATCCGGGAGGCAGCTCAACTCAAGGTGCCGTGTTCAATCGTAGTTGCAGGGGGTGCAGCCCACCATCCCTTGTGGGACTCAAGGAATTGAACCTGCAACCTTGTGGTTGAGAGCCCACTGGCCCATGTGGGAATCGAACTGGCAGCCTTTGGAGTTAGGAGCACGGACCTCCAACTGCCTGAGCCACCAGGCCGGCCCGTCTGTGCATTCTTATTCTCCAGTCTTTGGATGACAAATCAGAGGCCAGGTGAGGGCATGAGCACCCTTGCATTTGCCCCTAATATGAGCTCCTGCCACGTACAGCCTCAATCATCTATTCTCACCACTGAGCCTCTAGGATTCCTGTGAGCTAAACAGAGTGGGATTACCACCCAGACCTTGGGTGGGGAGAGTAACATAAATGTTATAAGGGCCTTGCCCAAGGTCATTGAGCTAATAAGTGGAGAAGCACTAATAGAAACAGATTTTTCTGACTCTAGGTCTAAAAAGAACATACATGTAAATGAAAATGTTTAAATTATACTTGTTCTGTCGATCATACTTTCAGTGGCGAGACTATTTAAAAGAACCCTATGGTGACTCCTGTGTGACCCCTATTTAATCTGTCTGATAGAACCAGGGTTTCCTCTGTGCATTCCTTAAAGTCAGGCATCTGAATGAGTCTAGCTCCTTCTGACGCAGGAGTGAAAGCCCTGGCCAACTGTCTAGGCAATTCTAGGCACTTCACCTATCAACTAATCTAATGAGTACTCTCATCATCTTCACCATCGCCAAGATCCTCTATCCCCATTTGGCCAATGGGGACATATAGGCGCAGAACCTTAACTGCTCTGCCCAAGTCCACCTAGTGAGGGAAGGGAATTTTGAATTCAAACCCAGAAATTCTGGTTCCTAATGTCTACTTTTATTTTCTCTTTTTAAAAATAGTTTTTATTTTTCAATTACATACAATTACATCAATTACATGTAGTTGACATACAATATTATATTAATTTCGGGTGTAACGTACTACATAGTGATTAGACATTTATATAACTTAAAAAGAGATCAACCGAATAAATCTAGTACCAATCTGACATCATACCTAGTTATTATAATATTATTGACTATGTTCCAGATGCTATGCTTTACATTCCCATGACTATTTTGTAATTACTAGTTTGTACTTTTTAATTTCTTCACCTTTATAAAAACCCATCCCCTTCCCAGCTGGCAACCATCAAAATGTACTCTATATTTATGTGTTTGTTTCTGGTTTTTTTTTTGTTCATTTAGTTTGTTCTTTAGAGTCCACATATAAGTGAAATCATATGGCATTTGTCTCTCTCTATCCACTCCACTCAGCAAAATACCCTCTAGGTCCATCTATGTTGTCAGACATGGCAAGATTTCATTCTTTTTTGTAGCTGAGTAGTAGTCCATTGTATATATGTACCACCTCTTCTTTATCCTTTCATCCATAGATGGATACTCAGGTTGCTTCTTCATCTTGGCCATTGTAAATAATATTGCAATGAACATATGCGTGCACATCTCCCTTTGAAGTAGTGTTTTGAATTTCTTCAGATGAATACCCAGAAGTGAGAGTATGGAGTCTTTCTTTGTCTCTTGTTATAGCCTTTGTTTTAATGTCTATTTTGCCTGGTATAAGTATTGCTACCCTATCTTCTTTTTTCATTTCCATCTTCATGAAATATCTTTTCCCATCCCTTTACTTTCAGTCTCTGTGTGTCTTTCGATCTGAAGTGAGTCTTTTATAGGCGGAATATGTAAGGGTCTTGTTTTCTTATCCATTCAGCCCTCCTATGTCTTTTGATTGGAGCATTTAATCCATTTACATTGAAAATAATTATTACTAGATATGTAGTTATTGCCATTTTATTATTCATATTTTTAATCTTTTCTTCTTTTTCTTCTTAAAGACATCCCTCTAAAATTTCTGACAATACTGGTTTGGTGTTGATGAACTCCTTTAGCTTTTTCTTGTTTAGGAAGCTCTTTATCTGTCCTTTGATTCTAAATGATAGCCTTCCTGGGTAGAGTGGCCTTGGTTGTAGTTCCTTGCTTTTCATAACTTTGAATACTTTCTGACAAGCCCTTCTGACCTGCAAAGTTTCTGTTGAGAAATCATCTGACAGTCTTATGGTAGCTCCCTTGTAACTAACTGGTTTTCTCTTGCTGCTTTTAATATTCTCTCTTTGCCTTTAACCTTTGCATATTAATTATGATATGTCTTGGTGTGGGCCTCTAGGGTTCATCTTGTTTGGGACTCTCTGTGCTTTCTGGGCTTGTGTATCCATTTCCTTCACCAGGTTAGAGAAGTTTTCATCATTATTTCTTCAAATAGGTTTTTAATTTCTTGCTCCCTCTTATCTCCTTCTGGTACCCCAGTGATATGAATGTTGGTACATTTGATGTTGTTCCAGAGGCCCATTAAACTATCATTCTTTTTTTTTTTTTTTGGATTATTTTTTTCTTTTGGCTGTTCTGATTGCGTGTTTTCTGCTACTTTATCTTCCAAATTACTAATTCCACCTTTTCTTCATTTAATCTACTATTCATTCCCTTTAATGTATTCTTTATTTCAGTTATTGTATTCTTCATTTATGACTGGTTCTTTCTTGTGTTTTCCATCTCCATTTTTATGTTTTCTGTCTCTTTGTTGAAATTCTTATTGAGATGTTGAGCATCCTTACAACAAATGTTTTGAACTCTGCATTTAGTAGATTGCTTATCTCCATTTTGTTTAGTTCTTTTTCTGGAGCTTCTTCCTTTTTTTTTTTCTTTTTTTTTCACTTGGGACATGTTTCTTTGTCTCCCCATTTTGGCTGCCTCCCATGTTTGTTTTTATGTATTATGTAGAGCTGCTATATCTCCCGGTCTTAGAAGAGTGGCCTTATGTAGTAGGTGTCCTGTGGGGCCCAGTAGTGTAGTCTCCCTGGTTACCTAAGCCGGGTGCTCCAAATGTTTCCCTTGTGTAGGTTGTATGTGCCTTCCTCTTGTAGTTGAACCTTGGTTGCTATTGGGATGTCGATGGGAGGAATTGACCCTCAGGCCAATTGATTGTGAGGACTGGCCATGACTACAGTAGAGGAGCTCTGTGCAGGGCCTGACCCTACAGAGCAAGATTCACTCCAGTGGGGCCCCAGTTTCCACCCAGTCAGCCCCTAGAGCTTGTTGTCCTTGGATGTAGCTGGGTGGTGCTCTCATGAAGTCTGAAGTCAGCCACCAGGTGTGACAGTCCCATGGCCTCCCAGGAGGAGCCCTGCCACAGGCCAAGTTCAGCCACTGCCTGTGACCTGCCTGGGGCCACCTGGCACAATCCACAAAGTGACCTGCAGATGGTGGCCTCTGACATTGGGCTTGGAGGTGCCTAGGGGAGGTTAAGATGTGAGCCCAGATTGGCTGCCACTAGGGCCAGTCTTGGGGCTGCTTAGCAAGAGGTGTGGGGCACACTGAGGCCAGATGCTGCTTGTTTGGGGTTTGTGAACCTTTGAGAGATTTTAGGAAATCTATAAGCCAAGACAGCCTGTTTGTATAGGAAAGCTACTCAAATTGGCTTGGGTAGGCTTGCAAGTCGGGTGGCGTGGGGTCTCATGGGATCTCCAGGGTCGGGCAAACAGTGCCAGCCAACTTGTTGGAGACTCAGATATGGCTCACGTGAGCATGCAGATAGATGAGGGAAGGGCTCAAAAAAGGAACAATTGCCTCTGCCATCACTTCTGTCTGGGAGCAAGGTGCCCCTCCAGCCCTTGTCCTGAAGCCAGACAATTCAGTGCCTCCCCATATGTCCCTGGTGCCTTTTAAGCTGTTGCCCAGCACTGGAACTCAGAGCAACTGAGTTCATCAGCAAGTAAGTTCATGTGCAGGTCCTTTAAGCGGAACACCGGGGACTTCAGCAGCCTCCCTCCAGCTCACTTAGCTGCAATCTCCATTGGTTTTCACAGCCAGAAATTATGGGGACTTTTCTCTCCGGCAGTGGAAACTTGAGCTGGGGATTCCAGTGTGGAACTGGGACTCCTTCCTCCTCAGGGGTGATCTCTACAGCTGAGATATTCCTCCCAATTTTTAATCATCACACATGGGTGTGAGAGCAGCCTGTTCCGTGATTCCACCCCTCCGATTTCCATTTGGTTTCTTCTGTATATCTTTAGTTGTAGGGCTTCTGTTTATCTAGACTTCAGGTGATTCTCAATAATGGTTGTTTTGTAGTTTAGTTGTAAGTCTGAAGTGGTCATAGGAGGATGTGAGCGCAGTGTTTACCTCCTCCACCATCTTGATTGAAAGACTTGTCTGAGTCATTCTTCATGACTAGTGTCTACTTTTAACCAGTTTTCTCTCTTCACCTTTTTTGAGGCAGCCCTCACTTCTTTTACAGTTCTGTGAAGGGATAGGTACAGAATCAAATATATAGACAGAAGCGTCAAGCCAAATGACACAACTATCCTGGATTACCTACTTAGAGCTGTAGCTCAGTTGGGACCCCAAAAATAACAGACTAATTTTTAAGAAGCTTCACCCAGGTATTTAGAATAATGTAACAGAGGAAGAAATATTCAGTAAATCTACTGGATCTGCCTCTGAAATTTTAACATGTACACAAATTCCCCGGAGACAGAATGAAAATGCAGATTTGGATTTGACAGGTCTGAGATGAGCCCAGAGACTCCATTTCTAACAAGAGCCCAGGTGATATGGAAGTTTGTAGTCTGAGAATGGCACTTGGAGCAGCCTAGCCCTGGACCACAGGTTTCCAGACTACATTCCTGGGGTTTCCTGAATATGCCACAGGGGCCAGCCTGGGAGTGGTGGGGGTTTTGGAGTAAGATTTGCCTTGAAAAAAGGGGTTTGCATTCTTTTAAAGAAACATTGAAAACCACAGCCCTAAATATAATATCCCATATATTTTGAGATACTTACTAGAATGTGTGATGAGAAATTTCTGTCCAAAAGATCCTTTTTTTAAATACTTTGCTGACTCAGGGGAATCAGCAGCCATATTTGGACAGCTGGCCTCACAGTGACCTCCCTGCTACCTAATGGAAAATGTCGAAGGTACTCTACTTAGAAATAATTATATTTACATAGCTTCTGTGGTCTCTCTCTCTCTCTCTCTCTCTCTCTCTCTCTCTCTCTCTCTCTGTCTTTCTCATAGATGCTTATGGAAAAAAGAATACTTGCTTCTGGAATTCATCAGCTCCAGCTGTTTACTTCTCTTTGAGGCCAGAAATTTACTTTTTTCCCTATGGTTAAGTTTCTTATGAGAGAGAGGGAGGAGGAAGGCTCTAACATTCAATTATCAGAAATTGTTACCATCACTGAAAAATTAGATTACCTGCCCCAAACTTGGAGAGCTTTCCACCAGACCAGAGGAAAAGAGATACTGGGGTATGGAACTAAAAGAACCTAGATATAATCCAGTGCTCTTGATATAATCCAGTGCTGTCTACCATTTCCTCCCGTGCTCTACAAGGAAAGGATTCTATGATCAAATAATACGGAAAATGCTGAGCTAATTAAATGTCTCTACTTTGGGATTACTTAGAGTCTTTTATAAGCTAACATGGTTATAATGCTCCAAAAGGCAATAAGAGTCTGCAGCGTTGCCCAAGTGTCCTTCATCACAGAGCTCACTTTTTCAGAACATCTCAAGGAATACTAGAATTCCATGAAATCCAACTTCTGGGACCAGCTAATAGAACCCCAGCTCCAGAGAACGTAGGGAAACCTCTAAAACCAAGAAGACATCTTCCCTGTGGTCTGCTTCTCAAAGTGACTAGACACCAAGGCCTTCCACCTTTGGAATGATAATTCCAGGAACTTCCTTCCTAAGACCCTGCACAGTCCTGGGAGGGTATGACAGAGGCTGAGGCCAAGTGCTGCTCGTATAAGGTTGGGCTGGGCTTCATTCCCCTTTCTGTCTCTCAAGTGGCCCACAGAGAGCCAGCCATAAAAGTGGGTAGGATTGGATGTGGGGGGATCATAGGAAGATGGTATCAAAGGCAGCAAGGAGGAGGTGCCCAAACCAGTTGGTGTGCAGAGCTCCCAGGAGACCGGAAAGGTCAGGAGAGAGATCTCTAGTGTAAGGGATTTAGGATCCTGGAGAAAGCAAGGAGAGTTTCATGGGAAGGGAAGGTGGGTACATGGCAGTGGGGAATTAACATGTGACTAAGATTCCACTCAGGCAGAAATCAGGCAGGGCTTTGCTTTGCATTGAGTTTCCTTCAGCTGCCCCTGAGTCTCAGTTTACTCATCTCTAAAACAGGGTACTTTGATGGTTCTAATGATCCTGCCAGGTCTGACCCTGCCAGGAAACTTCCAGCACAGCATGTACCAAATGTGATAATGGTATGTTCAGGGCAAGCTAGGTGACACAAATTTTTTTTTATTAATTTTCATAGTTATGTTTTTGTTTTAATATTTATTCGAAAAAAAATATGAACCAGAACCTCTAGCCTATGCTTCCCCAGATGCTTTCCCAATGGAAGCTGAAGCAACGGGTCCTAGGGTCTTCAGCATATGCTCAGCTCTTGAATTTTACTCAAGTGGGAGCAGAAATGACAAAACTGTGACCAGGAAAATGGTAACTGCAATTATAGATGCCCAGGAAAATTCAGAATACCCTCTAGGAAAGACTGTCTCCTGCCTGCATGAGGGAGCAGGTCCCTGGGCCGCAAGGGGTGGTGTGGGATCACAGGGTCACCAGCATGCACTCCTGGCCCCCGGGTCTTCTCCAGCCAGCAACCAGGGGCCACGAGCTGCACAGGCGCTCAGCTGGTCGTCAGAGCAGTAGCAATGAACACATGTGCCTTGGGACTTGGCTTTGCTCACTGAATCTCTCGAATTCAGCTTCCAAGTCAAGAACTGCCTCTCTCCTGATTCTCCCCAAAAGTGACAGATGCCTGAGGACATGGAAGAAAGTTTGGAGATGAAAAGAAAATGCCAGAATATGGGCAGTTTCCTGCCCGTCCAGCTGCGTTACGATCTGGCTTCCGTCCCTTTAGATTCCAAAACCTGGATTTCATTTACTGAGCAAGATTATCTTAATTTGTACTGCTCCCACTAAGTACACCTGGCAGAGCTGTATTTAAACTAAAATGTAAGAGAACTCCTTCAGGTAACTCAAAATAGGTCTCCATTTGGTCTCTTAACACTGCAGTTTAAGGTAATATGACTCTGCGTATGCAAATGGCCAGGCTTAAATAATGTAAAACATTCTATTTTCTGACTATGGCTCCAACCTGGTTAAGGCAAGAAGGCTTTGCTCATTTATCACTTTCTTATAGGGAATAATAATAGTCACTGGGATTTAGTGTCATTATGTGTTGGCACCGTTCTAAGAACTTGACACTTATTATTAACAACTCATGTAACCCTGTGAGCCAGGGATGGCTATTATTCCCACCTTACAGATGAGGAGAGTAAAGTACCGAGAGACTAACACTCAAGGTCGCATGGCCAGCAAATTGTGAACCTGGGCTTTGAAACCCTGAGTCACCACATGGCCCCCCAGGGAAAAGGTTCAGGAACAACATCCTGTCTAGTCACACATTCAACAAAACAAAACAAAGAAGCAGACACCAGATATGTGTTTCCAGTCAATAATTTTCAACGTGGTGTGAGGTAACCAAAAAGTTTCCTTTAGAATAACATGGGAATCTGAAAATCTAGAGGAATCTCCAGGTGACTGGTTTGTAGAAATGTGACCTCATGCCTGAGGAAACACGCCTGGTGGCCTTGAATGGCAAGCTGCCCAGGTGGGACAGGGACTGGAGTGATGGGGGGCGGGTTGAGAAACCTTTCTCAAACCTTTGTCCTAGGGTTTGAAGCAGGAGAAAAAGGAGGTTTGGACCTTCCATTGGGAGCATCCAGGGTCTGAGGGGCAAGCAGATGTGACTTGCTGCTTATCAGCTCCGGGGCGTAACAGGGACTTGTTTTGTACAGAATTGCAAATGCTGTGTAGTTACTGACTTGTCCTTTGGACCTGGAAGCCAGGCTGGTCCTGGGGGACACAACTGAGCGCTGGTGTCTGGTTGGCAGCATTGCGAGTGTGTGCGGGTCACTGAGCAACTTCCTGTCCCCCCTGGCCCCACGCGTGTAATGCCTGGTTATGGGCCATCATTGCTGCTCGTGGCCTGGAGGAAGCGATACAGACAAGACAAAGTGGGCTGGGGCCTGTCTCCTCAGGCCACAGGAGCTGGAAAGGGCCAAGTAGCATATACAGCCATGGACAAGAGACTTTCTAGACTTTGACGGATAAAATGGGTCTAACCGCCTCTGCCCTCAGGACTCAGCTCAGGCCTCTTCTAGCCACGCTCACTCCCCTGGGACTGGTGCTTTAAATACCGTCTCTATGCTGCTGAGTCCAACTTTCTGTCTCTGGCCAGCATCTCGCCTTTAAACTCAGGCTGCATACATTCAACTACCAACCTGGCATCCTCACTTGGATATTTAATGGGGATCTTCACTCCAATCACCCCCATACTGCCCTACTCCCTCCCTCTGTTGATACAACCCCACCCACCCAGGTGCTCAGGCCAAAACCCTTGACATTATCCTTGATTTCTTTCTTTCATGCCTCACATCAAGGTTGTCCACTCAAAACATATGCTGCTCAGGACACTGTTAGCGTTTAGTCCAATACCCTGCCTTCTGCCTGCATTGCTGCTGTGGCCTTGGCCCTATTACCTGCTCTGCAGCGCGTCCCCAAGTCCACAGAGGGAGCCCTCACTACCTGAGCCCTGTCACTCAGGGCTCTCCTGTGCTGGGAGCAGACGGCCATGACCTGGCCTTGCTCTTCCAACCTCCTGTCCCTGGGCTCCCCTCACTCCCTCCAGCCATGTCGGCCCCTTGCTTGTCCTGAGGCTGAGGCCGGCTCCAACCTCAGGGCCTTGGCCTCCACTAGGAATGTGCTTCCCGGACAGCTGACCAGCTTGCTTCCTCGCTTCTCCACTCTTGTTCTGGTGGACACTTTCTCGGTGCGGCCTCCTTGAGCCACTCTATCTATAATGATCACCCCACTGGCCCCATGGCACTTCCACTCCTGTCTTGATTCCTTTTCTCCATAACAGTTTCTCTTTCTCCTTTACCACATACTGTCCATATTTGTGTTCACCGTCTGCTCCCTTTACCAGGCAGAGGGTGGGGGGCATTTTGGTCACTGCTGTTTCAAGCATTAAACCACCTGCCACCTAGTTGTCACCTGAAAGTTCTGCCTTTCCCCCCAGGGCATCTTGAAGAAATGTGTTCTTCAAACAGAGGGGACAATTAATGTTCTAATTCGCAAGTTTTAAACTGAAAACCTTCTGATACCGGGCCCCAAGTATTTCCTGCATCCTAAGGTAGCTCACAGCTGTATTTGGTCACAGCTTTCTGGGTTTCAGCTGCAAAGGGAAGAAGGAGGATGGTCCATTGGGGGACTCTGAGCTGTGACACAGGGACTTTTGTCTCTTTCTTCTTGCCAGGGCCTAGGGAAGCCTAAGAAGCAGAAGCTACCTCGAGAAGCTGTCAGGTAATAGGGGTAGTTGGTAGTTTGTCAGGTGACGGGCTGCAAACTAAGTTCAGAAGGGCAGGTGAGAAGCACTTTGCCTCTCAGAACCCAGAGTGGGTGGAACATTCTGGCCTCATGTGTGTCTTCTCACCAGGCTGTGAGCTCCTGGAGGACAGGGCCTAGCCCATCTTCTCTGCCCCGTGCCCAGCTTGGACCTGACACACGGTAGACTTTCTAATAAGTAGACATGCTGAGTGAGGCATCCATCAAATGGCCTCTGGGACACTTCCTTTGTTTGCACATTTCTAGCATAAGCAAAGCCTCTGTGGGGTGCATGAGTGGAAGCCATGGGTCCCCCAAATTTTGCCTTGTGGCTGGTTTCTTGGAATCTGCCAGTCTCCTTTCAGGGAAGGCAGCTGTGTCTGCTATATGTTTCAGAGCGGCCTCACTTCTCCACCCACCCTGGGTAATTCACAGGACACATCCTGGAAACCAGAAAAACAGTGAGCCAGCTGTCTCAAAAGAGAGAATTAAACTGCTGCAAGCAACTTGGAAAGAGAAAGGCCCTTGGAAACTGAGACCAAGCAACATCATCTCATACCGGTCCCTCCTGCTCACCTAAGGGAACACGATGGAAAGGACCAGATTAGCCAGATTTCCCAATACTCACCCTCTAACAGGGATCCTGGTTGCACCTTCTCTCCCTCCCATGGAAACACCTTCCCCTTCTAGCTCACTCATAGCTCTCCCTTTTCCTAGCGATTTGCAGCTTCGAGGGGTAGGAATCAAATGCTGAGGCTTCAAGCCTGGGATACTTTTCCACCAGTGCGCTTGGCGCCTTTGCAGAGGACTAAAACTATGACCTCTGGGTGTTGTGTAAACCAGGACAGCCCCCCGAGTCCCTCCTGGCCTTTCAGGCTTTTTCCTTCATGCTCCCCAGGCTTTTTCTCCAGAAGGGAGCCCGATAAGCCAGGAAAGCTGTCCCCAGGCTGGAACCCCCTAGAACCCCAAAGTGGTGATGACCCGCTCCGTTTTGCATGACAGCTACTTAGCTCCTGGATCACTGGAAAACTCAGCCACATTGTGAGTAAGAAAGTTGGAAAGAATGTCGGTCTTCACTGGGATTTAATATGACAGGTTTCTGGCTCTGAACTTGGAGATTAACTCTTCATTCTTAAGGAAAGAAAAAAAAACACAGAAAAAAAAAACACCTTCCAGCTTTCTGAAATAGCAGTTTCGTGGAAAAAAAGTGCAGCTTTGAAAGTGTCACAGGCAGTCCGATTTTCACGTTCCCTCTCTCCGGGGCTGCATATTTTCTGTGTCTGATAATATGTTTGCTACACCTCCTCTCTGCCAGGGACACATACAGTCAATTGTCAGCGCGAATCATGTAATCTCTTAACCATAAGGCTCCCACATCTGTTGGCCACTTGCTGCACGGTTGGATCATAAACATGGCTTCTAATTTTACTCTTTGAATTTAACATAAAAAGTTTTAATGAGTATATGCAATTCATACTTCCCAGCTTCAGAGAGTCCTGAAAGAGAAACCTATGCTTTTATAACCCACATCTCTGAAGTAGATGGTTTTATTTTTAAATCCGACTCCCTCCCCCATTCCCTTACACAAACGCATTACACAAACAGCCCAATGGGGCATAATTTCCCTTTCCCCAAAATGCATTCAAATATCTGTCTAGGTTTGGGTGAAGAGCCCCCTCAACCTCATGCTCCTATGACGTGTCAGATGTGCTCATTGTTCATTTCACGATTGGAATTGTGTTGTGGGTCTCCATTCATCCATCTATAAAAACAAATTGAAAATTGGCATAAGAAAGACAACCCCTGAGTCATCTTGAGAGAATTCAGGTTTTAAAACTTGCCTTCACTCTCATGCCTGTTTTTACTGAAATGAGCTGGATTTAGTAATGGTTTGTTTCTGCCAACTTAGTTCACTTTTCCCATTTCCCCCTTCTCCAGGCCTGCCCTCCATCTCCTTTGTAGAAAACAACTGCATTTGATTAAATGCAACTTTCTATTGACCTTTATATTCAAAGACTTGCCTCCATTAATATATTTTGTGGTATTTCTTAGGAAGAAACTTCAACAGGCTAGAACAGAAATATTCAATCTAATACCATACGCATCTGAGAAAGCATCTGTTTCACAATTACTCGTTATAACTATGTTTATCATTAACCAACTGCTGTACAATTTCAAAAGAACACCCAATCTGGGCATTTGTTGCCTGTTTGGGGTCTTCTAGACGGAAAGCTTGATGAAGAATTTAAAGCAAAGGCCCAGAACTAACTTTGTTAGTGTGGCTTATTAACTCCTGCTGTAAGTTCTGAGGATGTTCTGCAGACATGTGTCCCTTTCTACTGAGCACATTTATGTAGCCTCACCCAGGAGAATGGAGACAGGGGACGCCCATGATGGAAGCAAACTCCTTTTTATCTGTGACAGAAGATGAAGGGGCAGCCTCCCTTTGATTCTCTCAAGTCCAGGAAAGTTCAGCAGCAGACCGCAACCCAGCGCTTTGTATGAAGAGCCTGACCTCAAATGCGGGAGGTTGATGAACTTGCCCCAGGTCCAGATCAGTTTCCTCCGTTCCTTGGTAGATGCGCAATGATTGTTTTATGCTGGGTACTTTCTAAACCGCAGAGGCAGAGTAGTGAAGCAGAACCAAAGTTCTGCTTTCTGGGCACCTACAGTCTAGCAGGGGGAGAAAAATGATAAGCTGATAGATGATTTGACTATGGGAGTGACATTTTTCTACCAAAGAGCTAAAGAAATATTTTCTAGATGCTTTTGGAGACCTAGGGATTTACTACTTTTCTAGAGTTCTCGGGAAAATTTACCTGTAAAATGTATTTTAAGAGCTGAGGGCTGGTGAAGGGGTGGTGGCTCCAGCAGTGGGTTAGATGTTGATGGGGAGCTTCCCAGGGAGAACCCAGTTTAAGGATTTCATTTTGAGGTGAAGACGCAGAGGCTTGCAGCAATGGTGTGCATGAGAGTTGCCACCACCACGAACTTCTGGTGTCTAAAAGTCTCTAAAGAAGATAGAGAGAAGAAGATGGGGGCAGTGACTTGGGAAAGAAGGAAGGGATGCGGAGAGGAGGTGAGGAAAGAGGGAAGAGTAGGTGGGGAGAGAAGAGAGAAACAAGAGGCATGGGAGGGGCCTGGAGCCCTGGGATCAAATTCTCCTCCAGGTTGCGCTTCTGCCCTCTTCAATTAATGGGGCAAAACCTCAGTTCTCTGTGGTGAGTTTCAAGGTGACCTTGGGTATTGCAGTCTTTCCCTTCCTAAGCTCTTCCCTTTGTCCCTGCCTTGTGACAGGGCAGGTTTCCACAGGAAGAGTCCTGGGTTTGAAGGAGCATAAATGATGCAGGGGCTGCTATTATAAACCAAAATTAATTTTAGACTGTAATAAAGAATAGTAAGCACTGATTTGAGCAAAAGGAGCTGCAGCCTGCGAGACCCAGTCCATTGGTAGAAAGAGGAAAGCAAGGCTTCACTGCCGTGTAGTCAACAAGCCGCCAGGCGTAGCACAGGAAACCGAGAGTTCAGTCTGAGGTTCTTCCCAGAGTACAGAGTACATGAGGAGCCCCCGTCAGCAAATGGCCATTAAGCTCTTATGATTTGTAAAGTGTGGGCCCTTGGTTGACTATGGGGAGTCCATCTCAGCAGACACATTCCTTCTTGGGGTCCACACTGTGGTGCATGTTTCAGTGGAGGAGCAAAGTCAATATCAACAGACATGGTGCAAAACTAGGCAGCACCTCAGTTACTCCAGGGCCCACCTGCTGAAATTTAGAAAGCTGCATCCTTGGAATGATTGACATTTTTAATTGAGCACATATTCTTGCTGCTGTGGTCAGCTGTTGGCGCCTCTTCTGGTGCTCTGGTCACCTTCCAGGGCAGGAACAGAGCTGAGGATGCCAATATACTGCCTAGGCTCTTACTGCTGTACAGGACTCACTGTCCCTTGAGATTATAATGGAGAGCCTGCAGGGTTGTTTGCAAACCCCCTCTCCCCTCCCCTTCTCTTCCCCCATCTCTCCTCCTCCCCTCCTTTTCCTCTCCCTTCCTCTCCCTCCTCCTCCCCCTCCTAGGCTGGCAAAGTGCAAGCCTGCCATATTGTGATTTATAAGACATTTGGTCTTTATCCACAGTTCCTAACAGCTCCCCAAACCCATGGAATTTCCTAATTGCTGAGAGTGAAAGAGGTGTCTTTTGTTATGTTAATGAGGAGATTTTGGAAAATACTTAAGGTTGGGGGCTAGTTGCCAACGGAACCAACCATGTGACTAGAGGATTGGAACTTTCCTTCCCGCCCTCTGAACTCTGGGGAGGAGAAAGGGGCTGGAGGTTGAAACAATCACCAATTGCCAATGACAGCCAATCATGACTATGTCATGAGCCTCCATAAAAATCAGGAGGACAATTCACTGGCCTTTTTTCCTGGAGAGCTTCCATGCTGGGAAACCAGAACACGGACTGATGCTCCTTCCTTCAGGACCTGGCTCTGTGTATCTCTTCATCTGGCTGTTGATCCATATCCTTTAATATCCTTTGCAATAAATCTGTGATCTATAATAGTAAATAATACATTTCTCTGAGTCCAGTGAGCCATTCTAGGAATTTAATCGAACCCAAAGAGGGGCTTGGGGGACCCTCTGATTTATAGCCACTTGGTCAGAAGTACAGGTGACAATCTGGACTTGTGATTTGCATTCTGAGTTGGAGGGGCTCACTGGAACCTTTAATCTACAGCGGTTGGGCAGAAGCACAGGTAAGATCCTGGGCTTCTGTGTGGCTTCTGAAGTGTGTGTGTGTGTGTTGGGAGCAGTCTTGTAGGACTAGGACTTACCTGTAGGATCTCCAGGTAGTATCAGAACTGAGCTGAATTGTGGGACCCCTAGCTGATGTCCATGACTTGTTGTCGGTGTGGGGGAACCCCCCTCCCACGTTGGAATTGGGTCAGGAAACCCCCATCCAAAGCCCCTAGATGGAGTCTTCCTGCAGACAGGTGGATGGATAGGTGGCCAGTCTAGTACAGCACACCTGCGATGTTGGACCTCAGGTTTACTGACAGTGGTTGAAAGTGTGGAGTGAGAGACTCAGGAAGAAAGAGCAGAGTGACAGAGGCCTTTAAGACCCTCTCAGGTCCTTCTGACCCAGGATCCCCTCTCCAGGTCTCTGCCTGCCCAGAGAGCAAGATTCTGGAAAGGCCTGCAGACCGTGTGGGCAGCTTTAGGACAGAGGGTGTTCTTGTGGAGGAGGCTTCCGTGTAATGGCTATGTTTGAATCACAGTAGGCTCTGGGGTTTGAATCCAGTAACAATTACTTAACAGCAAGTAACTTGAACTCTCCGTGACTCAGTTCCCTCATATGTAAAGTGGACATAATACAAGTACCTACCTCTGAGGGATATGTCAGATGTTTAAAGGAGCTAATAGATGGGAAGAGGTTAGCTCAGTGCTTGGTACACGTTAGGCGCTATACAAGGTCACTAATTATCTTCAAGGCTCCAGCAGACCATGCAGAGTAATGGCTGTCTTCTATGAAGGGCACGAAGCCGGCCTGCCTTATGAGCAAGGGTGACCATGGGCCTTGTGACGGCCACTCTGGACACTGTCCAAGTGAGCTATTCCCTTAATGTTTATGAAAAAGCCCTGAAACACCAGTACCAAACAGCTAAACAAACCCAGATTGTTGTTGGGGATTTTGATGGGGAAAGGATTAACTCACTTCCAAGTGCCTTGGCTTTGTCCCAACACTATTTACTTAGCTGAGAACCGCCTTTCAACACCAGCATGGTGAGAAAGACCAGGAGGTCTGAGCCTGGGGGAAGTGTGACGAGAGGAGAGGGGACAAAGTGGATGCATTGCAAGGACACTGGCACTGGTCCTCTGCTGCTTTCCTTACTTGGCCAGACCTCTAGCTGAAATATAGAGACACTGGAAGCTCTTACTTTTGTGTTTAAGAAAGAAATGCATAATCGGGTTTATCATCAGCAACCCGTCTCCATGGGTGGTGGTAGCTTTCACCAGCTTACTTTTCCAACGAGTTAATAGTGATTATTATGATTTAAATATTTCTCCTCTAACATCCCTAACAATTTAAGTGCAAATGTATTAAAAGATGTCCCCTGCCAGACCCCTGCGTTTCTGCTTAATGTGCTTCTTTTCCTATGTGAAAGCAAAACCTACGGAACTGAATGGTTAAGGTTCTAACTACAAACTTGTGATGATCTGCCTGTTCTGAATGGAATTGCTCATGATGTGTGTCCTCTGTGGGCCTGGGCCAAGGCGCGGGAGAGGCTGTCAAAGGACCTGCGTGCACACCGTATGTCAATAACCCCAGCCTACGTTGCGTGCCTGCAGAGCACCAATAGCATATCCTCTAGTGAGAGGGGGTAACATCATGCATTCAGTTCCGTTTATTTATTCAGCAAACTCTTAGGTATAGGAGTTCAGGTATGTTCTTTTGGTTTTTAAGAAGAGATGGTAAAAGGTAAAACTTTGATTTCTAGGAAAGGTATAAGAGCCAAGTAGCAGAATTATTACTAGTGTTCATTCAATACTTGCTGTAGGTTTGAACAGCATTAATAGCTGGAAACCCATAGTCTGTGGCAACAATAGACAACCCTCACCAGAATGGAGGGGGAAACCAACATCTCCGGAGGACCTGCCACAGGGCTGGCAGTTAAAGTAGTGTCACGCCCATCCTACAGCTGAGGACATGGAGGCATAGGAAGGGGAATCCCCTCGCCCCCTCCGCCCCCCGGTTCACACTGACAGGAAGTGGCAGAGTCAGAATCCAAACCCAGATAGATCTATCTGGCTTCTGGGCCAGCAATTTTCCACCAGGCCATTGAGCCTCACAAAGCCACCTGGGGTCCCTGAGCATGGGGAGATAGACTCTTCTAGAGAGGCTGGGGAAGGCTTCAGAGACAGGGTGACATTTGAACTGCAAAACGAGCCAAGACATCCTGTCTCCAGACTCCTTTCCCTTCATGGCCCGTCGCCCAGAACTATGGTGGTCCCCCTCAGAGGCCCAAGCAGGAAGACGGCTCTGCTTTCTGCCAGCGCCGGAGCACGTGCCAAAGGGCTGGCTTTAGAGATTGAGGGATGTTGCTGGACAGGTGAGGCACAAAAGAGGCTTCTTAAAATCCATCCCTTCAGCCCAGAAAGAGAGAAAAGCCACAAAGCCTGGTGGCCCAGCCCTGGAGAAGGGCGTGGAGGCTGGGCTGCCAGATGCAGAGGTGGAGATGGGTATTCCTAGCTGCTAACAATGTATCACTGGGCACAGGTGAGTTCAGGCGATTCTTAAAATGGTCAAAGAATAGAGCAGAGGTAGAAGGGCGTCTTCACAGCTTCAATAAATTGTCCTGGAGGGATGTGGAGCTGCCCATAATACATTCTATGTATATCACTCAGATTCCTGTCATGGTGCTGCCATCATCCTGATGGATAATGGCTCGAATTTGCGTGTTGAGTGGTTGGAATGGGCTCTTGACTGTGTTTTCCAGGCATTGGCTGTGGAAGAAGACTCAGCTAACTGGTTGCCTGAGCCCCTCAATTCAAACATGGCGTTTTCCACTGAGGAGCTATGAGCACCTGAGAGAAGTTGGAACGCCCAGTGGGACCAGCCCAGGGACTGCCAGTAGCATCCTCTATCAGGGCAGCGTAGACTGGCCCCTAGGTAGACAAGTGCCACCCAGCATGGGGAGCAGCAGTACAGATGGGGCGGGAAAAGGCTGTAGAAATAGCCCAGGAAGGTGTCTTTTGAGGTCACTGTCGTGTGTTTAGGCTCAGTCTCTTCCAGATGCAACCCAATGTAAAAAAATAATCAAACAAGCAAAAACCCACACATGTAGCCACTAAACATGACTCACCTTTAGAATGTAATTAAGAAAACTCTGGAGCTTGTCTGTTGGGGCCTATTTAAATACTTCAGTGATAGTTACCTGTGACAGCAATAAAACATCTGGGCTGATGTTCGATATTGAGAGGCCCTAAGGAAGATAAAAAAGTCCCATATTGGAAAAGCATTTAAGATCTGTGGTTATAATTTCACAAGGGAGACTCCCCTGGAAGGGTCTTCTTTGGTAGTATTTCTGAAATGACCCGGTGGTGTATTTTCACCCGATTTCACCTTCAGTATTAATACCAGTATCCTTGCTATCTGAAACGTCTTTTATAATTGTGTAATTACACACCTCATTTATTCAATTGTTAAACCAAGAGACTGATTAAGTATTAACAACTGCTAGGTTCTCCTGGTGTCATTAGTTGGAACACAACCCTGTAATCTCAGGTAGCACACGATGGTAATTACGCTTCACATTTACACTTAGCTGAAAACCCAGAGCAGTCAATCCAGATAAGGTCGCCTGTAGAAAATGCATTGCCTTTAAATCCAGTTTTATCTCCCCCATCTCAAGCAAGGTGCATTTCAGCCCAGCTCAGGGTTTTTAAGTGGAAACCAGCCCATACTGGGTGATGGCTGGGGGAAGGAGGTGGGGCCAGCTTACCGAACAGCTCAATTCCTATGTATCCAGCCCTCTCCAGTCGTAAATCCAACTGGGCTTCAGAAGTTATAATGGGATTTTTACCCGAAGCACCAAGATGGAGAATCTGGTTTAGAGCCAGCGTCCCTTATTTTCCAAAATAGTGCTGAGTCCAGCAGTTTGCCTTGCTTATGCCCCACAGGCTCAGGAGCAGTGGCAGGTGTGAGTCCTAGGCCCAGAGGCCTCTGGTTTCTCAGGGTTCTTCTGTGCTGGCTTCCTTCTAAACTGGCCTTTTCCTCTAGGCCACCCCAATCGTTTACCATTCCAGAAACCCTCCGCTTCTCCACGCACTTTTCTTTTTCTTCACTCTTTATGGGGACAGAGCCAGGAGTGCAGTTTCTAGGCTCTCGGCCTCAGGTGGAAAGGAGCTGGCTCAGGTAGTAAATGGCCATCAACTGTGATTGGATGGCCATCAGCTGTGGCTAGTTGACCGTCAGCTGTAACCAGTGAGCCATTGGCCACTAATATATCTGCTGTGGCTACGCTAGCAGAAAATGAGGGCTAGCAAGAAGATGGTGGCTGAGCCAGCAAGTGCGGATTGCAGTTAGCACAGCGGAGCACAGGTTGCGGATTGCAGAGAAGTGGACGGCAGGCTGCGGATAGTGTGGTTCCTGCTTCCTGTGTCTCCAACCCAGCCGCCAGCGAGAATATAGACTCCCCTATCTATGCCTCCGTGGGTGTTCCTTTTTGGCCTCACCATATCCTGCGTTCTTATGTGGGGAGCGGGACCAGAGACCCCGCATGCCACCCCGCGTGACACTCTTTCATCCCTGCTGGCACTCTGGTGGTACCTCTGGGAGGCAGGTTTGGAGCAATTGGGCCTGACGTAACAAGAGCTTCAGGTCTTGGGTCAGCCTTGCTCTCCACACTGTGGGAGGCCTGAGTTGCTTCCCGATTTGGAGATGCTGCAGTCTGGGAACACAAAATCAGCAAGACCAAGCCCTTCGCATAGGCTAGAGCAGCCCTGGCAACACTGGGGGCTTTCCTTGGTTTCCCTTCCCAGTCCCCGATTGGTGCGTAATGGTCTGTGTTTCTCCTGCCACAGGCTATCAGGTGGTATTTCACTCTCGGTTCAGACATCTAAACACCAAGGGCCCACATTGCTGGAGCTGAGGGCCTTTCTGGCTCAGACATGGGGGAGGACAGCTTGTCCTGTCCAGCCCCCCAGGCTGGCCAAAGCAGGCTGTCTCCACTCAGCCCAGGAGGCGGGCACTGACTGCCCTCCTGACCCTGGGGTGCGCTGGTATACATCTGGAGAGTGATTTACCTTGAAAGGATCACAGCATCACAGGTAACATCCCTTTGCAAATACAAAGGACATGCTGCTGTGCTCTGCTTGACTGATAATGAAATAGCATTAATGAGAAAGAATTAGCCAATTATTACTCAAATCACATTTAAAAGACACCACTCTTTGCTGAACTTTGCAGAAATGTCTCAAAGTATTTGGGCTCGTGTGGGGGCAGAGCCCCAGAAAGTAGTTTCCAGGCTCTCGGCCTCACATAGACAGGTGCTGGCTCAGGTAGTAAATGGCCATCAACTGTGATTGTATGGCCATCAGCTGTGGCTAGTTGGCCGTCAGCTGTAACCAGTGAGCCATTGGCCACTAATATAACTGCTGTGGCTATGCTAGGAGAGAGAGAAGGAGAGAGAAGAATGGGGGCTAGCAAGAAGATGGCGGCTGGGCTGGCAAGCGTGGATGGCGGTTTGCGGACAGTGTGGATCCAGCCTCCAGTGAGAGTATAGTGCCGCCAGAGAGAATATAGTGGTATGACTCCCCTACCTATGGCTCCGTGGGTGTTCCTTTTTGGCCTCACCATATCCTGCGTTCTTGTATGGGGAGCGGGAGCAGAGACCCCGCAGGCCTCCCTGCATGACAAATGGCGCAGCGAGCAGGGTCTCCTGCCTGACAGCTCGTCTCAAAGATTTATTAATACATGGACAAACATTGATGTGAGGAACAGAAGGAGAAAATAGAAGGCAGATTATGCAGAGTGGATACCGATAAACCTCTGAGCAGGGTGGGGGCCTGGAGGTCAGGAACCTGGCCAGGGGCTGCCTGGCTCTTTCAGACGTCATGACAGTGACCTTGCCCATGCATACTCATCTCTGATGCGCTGAACCTCAGGCCCACTTGCGTTATAAATTAAGAGTGATTGAAGAGGTTGACCTCTGTGTTACATGTCAAAGACCACCTACTTAAATCAGAGGGGAAAATGAAAAAAAAAAATTAATCTCCTTTGTAAAAAACACCATTCTGTGTGGCAAATTCAAGGTTTACATTAATTGCTGGGCAGGGCAGAGTGTTTTAGAGCCTCCAGAGTAAACCGCCTGGCAAGCGATCCTCCTGAGAAAAAGAGACACTTTTCTTGACAACTTATTTTCTAGATCTTAATTATCCTGGAGATTTTGGTTGTTGCTACTATTTTTTTTTTTTTTTTTTTTTTTAATACCAGAGTCAGGAAAAAAGTCGTATAGAGCAAAATTACACAACATTTGATTCTAGAAGAGAACCTCAGGACATTAAAGTTGTTTCTATAAATAGTCTGGGGAATCATTAAAACTCCCTTTAAAAATCAGGAGACTTAATAACTGGCCCCCGCTTGCTAATTTCTTATTTGACAGCTGACCTAAGGATTTGCTCCCTCATTCAATCTGCCCAAAGGCAAATTCTGTTGGAAGCCTTTTTCCCCTTCTGACGTTTCATACAGAGGTTTCATTTTCTGCTCCACAAGTCCTTAGCCCTTCACCTCTCTGTGAGCATCCAAGTGTCACACTCTTTACCCTTGGGCAGGGCCTCCTTATCAGCTCCTGGCCGCCTGATGCTGAATAAGCGCTGTACCCCAGTACCACCCACTGCAGCCGGGCCTTTGTGGGTTTATCCTTTTCCTTCTGTATTTTGCCACTGGGAATTCTTTTTCGCAGCTGGCAGTGGCCATGCAGTGCCCAGAGTCACTGAGCCCCTGAGACCTGCCAATCCTGTTTGAGCCACGCCAGAAAAATGGGGCTCGTCCTATGGCACAGTGAGGAAAGCACAAGAGTTTAATTGGTTCTGACTTCAGGACTCAGATCATAGTTTTCCCTGGAGGTGTGCATTGCAGGGAACAACAAGACCAAAGCCAAGTCCTTTCTAAACGGGCTGAAATTAATCAAGTTCTGGGATCATGTGTAATGGGAAACCGTAAGCCAGCATTCGAACATTTCATTACAATATTTTGTAATTGTTAAATCACCACTGACATTACACAATGGTCTTGGTGACCAGATAGACCACGTATTTCTGTGTGAGAATGCGGGAGTGCTCAGCAAAAGTCAAATAATTATAGACATCTTTTCTCCTCCTTAATCTTCCTCAAAAGGGACCAATTCAAATAGGTAATTTGACTTGATTGTTTTTAATTACATTGTAAACATTTGCAAAACAAATCTAGGATAAAGGTGAACACAAGTCAGTTGGTAATAAAAATGCAGGCTCCAATTCTTCTTGGATGACAGATGAAATGAGTTTAATATAATCTCGCTCAGTGGAGAACACGGAACATTTAAAACTGCAAACAACTGAATTCAATTAGCAGACCTGGTTCAAAACAGTTTGGCGCACTGGAGGGCAAGGGACTCACATTATCCACCCATAGTTGAACCAGGAAAGCATCTGAGTTCACGGCTGGTAGGAATTGGTGGAGAAACCATTTAAAATTGGTGCCTGTGTTTTTCCATCCAGCCATATCTGGCAAGCAGATCCACAAAGAGAATTCAGCAGCTAATGTTTTCAATCCCTCACCTTACATAAGCCTTTAATTCATCAGAAAGATATAAAAGTGGAGGAAATCCATTCGGTGTTGAAAGACAGACTACTAACTGCATTGCTTTCAAATGCAAGCGAATCCCAACAGTAAAGTTCAATTCCAAATTCCCTGCACTAATCAATCACAATCAGTAATTGGGGGGCCTGATGCCCCGCTCTCTGCCTCATAGGAGGTTGTCCCTGCCAGAGCCCAGTCCGGGGCTCACTCTTTGAGCTGGTGACATTTTCTTTGTAGGAGAAGAGAGCGCCCATTTATTTTAGAGAAGAATGGGCCTTATGCCTTGGTGTTCAGGACATGTATTTTCAGTCGCTTAGCAAGGCCATTACTTTTACAGCCCTGGATTGCATAAATAGCGGTTCGCACAGCTAATTGGTTTGGTCTGGAGCTGGATCTCTGTTAGTCACCTGTGGGGACAGAGCCCCAGAGCAGTTTCCAGGCTCTTGGCCTCCCGTGGAGGGGTGCTGGTTTGGGTAGTAGATGGCCATCAGCTGTGGTCATTGAGCCATTGGCCACTAGTATAACTGCCGTGGCTACGTTGGGGAGTCAAGGAGAGTCGAGGGGGAGTCGAGGAGAGTCGGTCAGTTGGCAGCAAAGCGGACAGCAGGTCGCACATCGTGTGACTCCAGCCTCCAGTGAGACTATAGTGGTATGACTCCCCTACCTATGGCTCTATGGGTGTTCCCTTTTGGCCTAGCCACATCCTGCGTTCTTATGTGGGGAGTGGGAGCAGAGACCCCGCAGGCCACCCTGCATGACAGACGTTCAGTGGAATCTCATTAGGCCTGCATTTCGCTTACAAGCACTGACACTCTGGAGTGCTCTGGGGCAGGCCAGGGACAGCCAGCCGTTTCAATAGTGTGGTCTTGCCTCTGCCCGTCCTGTCCAGGGGGCCACCTCCCCACCTTCATCCTGGGAATGGGCAGGTTGAATGATTTCCCTTTTCAATTTCATTTTCCAGTCCCCCCCTCTCTTAATGAAAAGTACTGGAAACTTGCAATTTGCTTATGTTCTGTGAGTTAGACACATGTCCCGGTACCTTGCAAACATCCCTCTGTAGCACTGTGTTCATAAAACCCAGAGCCTTGTGCTGTGGGCTAGGGGTTGGTTTGACAGGTTATGTATGGGCTTTGCCTTTCTTGCGGAAGACAGAACTCAACCCCTTGGAAGATAGCCCTCCACCCTCCACTCTGTACTTCTTTGTGCGACTCATAACAAGATAAGGAACAACGGTGCTTCCCAGCGGGAGAGGAGTACTTCCGGTTTGGCCTCTCAGGGAGTCCGGGCTGGATATCAGGGTTTGTAGCTGGGGGAGGAGGAACAGGGTGGGGGGAGGTAATGAGAGCGTGTGTGGGAGGGGAAAGCCGCCCTGCTGGCCCAGGATGGAGCTCCAGATGCAGGAAGCTCACCCAGAAGTGGTGAAGGCCGGGCACAGAGCATGCAGGCTGCTGGGAGGGCTGGTCTTGCATGGCACCCTGCAGCTCACAGAGCCCCCCACAGAGCTTGACTGAGGCTTGGGCAGAAAGAGGGTTAACAAGGAATAAAAGGTCATTGTAAAAAATTGAGGGTTCCCTCCCAGTTTGGGGTCCAATAAAACCCTGTGCCACTGTTTGAGGAGGTGGGCTTAGACTTGCATGGTTGGAGTGGCAGAGCAGCTGAGGTCTCTGAGGGAATGGCTGCATCCTCGGTGACCACGGGAGAGTTGTCAAATGAACAACTATGTGGACGGAGAGCTGAGTACAGCAGAGCCAAGTCAGGGGCAGCCCCTGTCACCAGAGGAGGAAGCAGGAGTGGGAGAAAGGGTCAGCTCTAAGGTGGGACCTCAGTCGTAGGGATGAGTGATCTTCATCCATATTCCCTGGATGGTACCTGTTCAGGATGGCTTGGCTGTACAACCACAGTTACACAGTAAATATTGGTTAAAAACGGGGGAAATAAGATAGCCCATGGAGTATGGGGCTGGGGGGAGATTTTCTGCATGCTTCAGACTCAACAGACTTCAGAGATTGTTGATCTTTTCTGTGTCTTATTTTAATGGTCCTCTAGAACTGTTCATTTAAGACATCTTGAAGCAAATATTGTGATGACATAGAGCTTGCTGCTGTCTATATTGGCACTGAGGTCAGCTTGCACTTAGTAGGAAATCAGCCGGTACTGGCTGAGGATTGGCTGCGACTCTGACGGCAGTGCTGCTGAGAGCGAAAGGTTTAATTCAAACCTCACAGTGTGGCACAGCCTCCTCACCTCAACCAAGACTGACCAAGACTGATGCCGTCTGTGCAAATAACACCTCTGAGCCACAACGCAGAGGAAGAGAGCAGTTAGCCTGTTTTCTTGCAATACGGTCAAATGATCTTACTTTGGGAGAACTAGCTCTTTCTACCCCCACTATCTACTGTGCCACCAACTGAAATTCAGTGGTTTTCTTCCCTAAGTTAAAAGACTATTCGTGCTGGAGTGTGAGTAAGGTCTTCCTGAACCTACTTTCATTTCTTTGTTATACCAAACGTCTTTCCCTACTTCTGAATAGGTTGCCTGTGACACTGGCCGTCCTGCAACCCCAAACACTCTCTCCTCCCCAGCAGAGAGCACACTGGGTCTCCACCACATGATTTCCTACCTATGGCTCAATTCTTCAGCAAATCGCCCAGGTTTGGGAACCAGAGCTTTCTCTTCTAGGACTGTCAACAAGAAGGCCAAAGACCTCCCATGACAGCAATGGATTTTGTGATGTGGAAATGTTCCCAGTTGTACCCGGACTGAACTCCCCAATTAATCCCACAGGACCCAGAAAAGCGTGAGTCTTTTGTGAAACTGACATACACTTGCCCTCTTTAACAATAAAGGCCCTCAGCATTAGAACAATTATTACTGTAATTATTATTTTCCATATAAGATGATGAGCATATTGGAAGCAGTATTGCAGCGCACTGATGAAAATCGAAGCAAAATGAACATGTGCAATTGTTGGCTAATACCTGCCTATTTCCTTCTCCCCTAGTGCCTCTTGTTATCAGTGAGAGAACCAAATGCCATCCTCTCCTCCACGTGCAAGTGGAGGAGCACGACTGAGCAGCAGGACTGCCCACGTAAACCCATCCGACGGGAAGTCCATCTGGATGTCTTCTCCTCAGCAGGGCTGTTCTGGGCCAGGTGGGCTGTGCAGGCCAGTGACCCCCACAGTGGCCATGCTGGGCGTGTGTTTCTCCCTGGAATGTGAGCACTCAGGAGCTATGTAGTACGTGTTGATTTGCGAATCTCTGAATAGTTCCATAAACACTTTTCTTTTTGTTTTCCAGCAACTTAGGACAGACTTAAGCTGCTATAAAAAGGGGAACCAGACCTATTTTCTTCAAGCCAACACACTAAAATTGAAAAAGAGGGACCTCTGAGGAATGCACACAGGAGAATGTGAATTAACTAGGTGTTACCTTTGAATGGTTTAAGCCAAGTGACAGCTAAGTGAAAAGCAGACTTTCCTCCTCCCAGTTGTGCTGGGTATCTGACATAGGAGGGGCAGTTAGCATTTGTTTGCGTCAATTAGAGACTTGTCTAATTATAGAATGCTCCCTGGAGAGTTGATAGAAGGATAAAGACCACTTTGAACTCTAAGAGGTCTTTCTTTGCCCATGTTCTACCATTGTGACCCAGTTATACTGCAGGCCTGGCAAGTGGCAGAGAATTCAACAGGAAAGTGAGGCTTCGAGGAGGAGAAGGAAGAGGTCAAACCCACAACTTGTAACACTGGCCAGATGGGGGCTTTTAGCAAGGAGAGGAGAAGGGGAGTGGGTGGAGGGTAGAGGAAAACTGTTGGTTCCCATACTGCCAGAATTTGCGTCTTCCTCTGAGGCCTCCATTTGAATTAGAATGGGAAATGAGAGACAATTTCAAACCCAACCCAAACCCAAAGAGTGGGCAAGTCTAGTCAGGTGACACTTTGAAAAAGGATTTCAAAACCCAGTGGCTTTACTGGGGTGAGCCCTTAGCTGGGCAGCAGTGTCTTTTGATGTCTAAGTGATGGTCTCGCCCTTTCCCACAGAGGGACTCAGGAGCCACACAGGGTGTTACTGGAGAGGCATGAAAAGGCCTTCCCATGGGCCAAGGGGTGTCTGAAATTCCCAGCATGAACTTGAGAACTTGAGTCCACCCTTCAAAAAACCTGTAAAATGCAAATTTGTGGGGGAGAAGTGAGAGTCATTCATCAAGTCTAGGAAAGCAGGGACCTGAGGGACTGTGACAGCCCAGAAAGGATGAGATGGGACAAGGGAAGGGTCAGAAAGTCTAACGTCTATAGTAGTAAATTTCAGATTGTATTTGCTAACTAGTGGGTCATGAAATCAATTTAGTGTGAGGTAGCTAAAATTAAAAAAGGAATTAGAACAGAACATAATCATAATACAATGTGAATTATTACATATATTATTATTTTTATGAACTCACACTTTTGTCCTGATTGTAGGTCATTGTGTCTATATATGTGTGCATGTGTGTCCTGGCTTGACAAGAAAGAAGTGTTTGTCACTGTGGCTCAGTGTCTGCGGTACTCATTCATGCAGAATATTTTTCTTTGTACCCGGGTCGTAGTCTTGTGAAGCCGAAGAACGGACACACAGATCAGGGAAAGGCAACAAGTTGCAAGAGAGGATAGTTTGTTAAAGCAAGAGAAAAGTTACAGCTCCCGAGGGGGAGGGGGTAGAAGCTGGGATCCCCACTAGGTAAGGCAAGAGCTTGTGTTTATATATCTTTATTTCCACCTGGGAGGGGGAATGTTGGAATGCTGGTGCTTACTGTTAAGGTGTTTATCAAATTTGCTCTGTTGCTCAGCCTGGGGGAGGCCTTTCGAAATGCCCTTCAAATGGCTTTGTTGCCCTGGGGCATCATTGATGTCTCTGTTCTGTTAAGAGTGTTATTTTGAAACTTTGAAGAGATGGCCAGTGTTTTGTTTTTGTTCAGTCTACCAGGGAATTTCTGACTGCCTGATGTCATACTAACTAACCTGTCTCACTGTCAGGCCAGGTGAGGAAATCCACAGGCACCAAAGCTGAGGGGTAGAATGAATTTTCCCTCCTGTACAATTTTGCAGAGGCCTTCCTGAAAATAATAGCACAGCGGCAGCGTAATCCAGAAAAAAACTGTTTTTTCAATGGAAAGAAATAAAATGCAGCAAAACATGCCAATAACGCAAAAGTAAGTGTCCTTCCTTCCTATCTCACAGCATCCCTTTCCTGAAGCAGCCGTCTAGAAATCTTCTCTGCATATACAAGCACACATCTATCCCTTCTCTCCCTCCCTTTCTTCATCCTTTTGAAAAAGCAGTTAAGGCCACCCTACACATGCTCTGCACCTTGCTTCCTTCACACAATACACATTTCAGCAGATGAGGTGCTACTTCAGTCTTCTGTACTGCAGCGTGGTAGTCCAGCATACAGTAGGCATGCTGTCATTTTTTTAAACCAGCTCTGCTGAACACTGAAGTTAGGCCCAGTCTTTTGCTTGTTATAAACAATGCTGCAGTGAACATCCTCACACATCTGTCTGCACTTGTGCAGTCATATCTATGGGACACGTTCCTAGCAGTAGAGTTCCTGGGTCAAATCATTTGTGCATGTTAGGTTTTGAAAGACATTGTCAAATTCCGTTTTCTCCATTGAGATTGTACCAAAACATGAGTGGTACTTTGCTGCCTGCACACCGGAGCCAGGATCACCACTCTGTGCCCATCAGGCCATCTGTCACCAAAAGGCTTCTTGTACCTGGTCTTGACAGGGCACTTCTGCCCTCCTGCGTCCCCCACCCCACCCTTCACTTCGAGAAAGAATAAACACCATCCAAAAGACTTATTTAGTCTTCTTGCATATTTTAAGTTTCCTTGGGTGTAACCGTGTCCAAAAGGCTTGTTTTAGTCAATGCCTTATGAAAAATTTAACTGTGCTTTAATTTGGATTAGACTAGTAAAAAGCAGTGTTTTAGTTTACTAAGAACGTAACCTTAAATATTACTTCCAGATACAGTCAGAGCTTTGGGATGGTTATGCAGCTCATATGTTTGAGCCACCTGGATCTCTTCCATGGCCAAATTTTTGTAGTAAGATCTGCATTTCAACTCAGGCAGTAATCAGATCAAGTTCATTGCTCTGTTTCTGCAAATGCCTATAGAACACCTGGTGGTCTCGCAATTCCTAGGTGATTAAATTCATATTTAATGACATAGGTAAAATGTTTTATTCTTTTGAGTAGTACTCAGTGGCTCTTTGATTGATCAAAAATGATCTATTATAATGTAAACTGATTGTAATTTTGCTTTTGGAACATAATAAAAAGCAATGTTACCACCATATTGTAGGTGAATTCTTTACTGCTAGGCTAACCAAGATTGGGGGAGGGGGGGGCAATTTTGAAGATGGGAACAAGTTTAATTAAAAAACAAATCTGTTTAGCTTCACATAAAAATTAGAACAAGTAATCTTCACTTCCCTTTTAGTCGTCACACTTGCTTTCCTTCAATATACAGCGATTTTTCCTAGGGCTAGGGAACACATTGAAACATTTTCACACTTCAGAGTATGGAAACTGTGATGTACTGCTAAGCTAACGTCTGCATACTAAAAACATTTAAAATATGCTTGCAAAACTGTGGTTATAGTTTTCTTATGGGGATAACCATGACCATGACCAAATATGAGCTACACTAAGCATTTCACCTCCAAAGGGAACATTCCTAAAGAGGTGGATATCATTAAAATATATATTGGATCGCACCACAATCCTAGATAAGCTGCTGATTGTCTAATGTCATGGAAGTCAGTATAAAGTTGAAGCTAAAAACCTGTTCTGCTAAATCATGTTTACCAGGGCGCTTTTTATCAGGAGCTCAGTGAAAAGGGGAGACTATAAAATATATGCCTAACAAAGCATGTCAGCAGCTTGAATGAAGCGCACCAGTCCAGATCTGAGAATTCTAATAAATAAATGAAGTTGAGCATTTATTGCCAACAATCATGTCACTGGGGCCACAGAATCCTGGAGCCGTGCAGCTGGGAGGTGGGAATGTGGGGCCAGAGAAGGCACTGGAACGCACCCAGGTTTGGTTATTTATGGCGTGCTGATGAAGAGACAACTTTCCATATGAGGAACAGCTTAACAGAGGAACAGTCAGGCTAAACCAGGAAGAGGGCCAGAGAAAGAGGGAGAAAACAAAAGGGGACATGAATAAAAATGACAGCTAATAAAACAATACAAATCTAAAATGCTGTAACTTTCAGAAATAATTTAGGGCCAAAAGAAAAGAAAAGAGAAATCTCATTTTGCTGGCTTCGGGACAATTTACGAAGAAGCAAAAGACATTAAGCAAAATGAATGTGCTGAATTTAAGACCAAATCTGCCTCCATGCCTTCCTAGCTGTAAGTGTGGTTGCTCCTAGAGCCGGATTTAGTCATAAAAAGGGAAGTGGCCATTTTGTTTGTATTTAGCTAATGTATCCATTTTTGCAACCAATATTTATTGTGCACTATTCTGTCAGGTGCTGGACCCTGTGGGGCTAGCTGCTGAACAAAGGCACAATTCCTGTCCTCAAGAGGCTTATGGTCAAGTGTGGGGAGTAGAGAAGTCCACCGTCAAGTTCAGGACGTGGGGGTGGGTACTGTGATGAGCTAGGTCAGGGCCACAGAGGGGCAAAAAGGGGACAGCCACAGGTCGGCATACAAGGCCACAATTCAGTGAACGGTGCTTTCCACATTGTTTACCTTAGATGCCCATCCTCCATACAATCCACATTTGTTTGATTATTTGAGAATTAAAATACATTTTTTATGCAAAGATGCAAATTTCTGTGGTTCTAATAGTTTTCATTCTCGAATTCTGGACTTGAGGCTTACCTGAGCTATTTTCAATGATCTTTCTATGGTATAACAAACCTCCTTCTTTCAAGTCTGACTCAAAGCACAATAAATATTAGCCACCAGTTACTATGGGCCCACATGTGTCAGTCATTTCACTTGTCTCATCACGTGTCGCAGCAGTGCCTTGAGGTGGGGTCATCACGCTCCCCTTACAGATGCGGGACCAGAGCCTTAGCAACGTGACTCTCTTGAGGTCTCCTGGAGGAAGCGTCACAGTACTCGTGTACCTTGCTGTCTTTGGGTTAAATGTGCGGGTTGGGGCTACGCCAGTGACATGCCTACACCCAAGGAAGGTGTATCAGGGAATACCCGCTAGATGATCAATTGGAACTGTCCCCAAAGTTCCTTTAGCTGAATTACTCCCTCTTTTCTTCCTATCTCTTCCCCCCATTCTCACTGAAGAAATGCTACTATTAAGGGCCAGAAACACCTTATCTCAGTTGGCAATGGGGCTGCTCCCATGGTAACAAAGGGGAGGGTTTCTAGAAGCTGAGAGTTGTAACAAGCATTTTATTCTGAATGGACCCATACACACAGACACCCAAGGAGGCCCCTCTGCCCTGCAAGTTTCCTTCTCTCTTATGAAAAGTTGTCTAAAAAATGAGTGTCGCCTCTTCCCGCTGCCCCCAGAGAGCAATGCCTAGATGAGAAGGGGATCCAGCCAGAATACTTAACCATGAGCCAATCACACCTCCCTACTTCTGTTCTCTGTCCTATTCCTAACTCTCTACTTCTCTGCAGTGAGACTGTCTACACTCTTGCTATAGTATGTGGTTAAACACTGGTGACAGGCGGGTATCTCCACGACCTTGGGGACCTCAGACTTTCTTCTGCTCCTACGGTTTCATCTCCATACATACTCCAGACCCATTCTTCTGCCCTTGGCCAGCTGGTCAGTCTTTTGGAAATACTGCTTAGCATCTGGAGACTAAGCAGTCTCTGAATCGTTTTGTAGCTTCAATTCAAATAGTATTCTAAGTAGATCTCATTTTGTACTGTCTTCAGGACCCGTCTTCCCCAAACAAACTAGATAATGTACTGAATGGTAAAGCTGTTTAATTAATAACCCAGTTCTAAAAATATCAAACAGTGGAGGTCTGATGTTATCTCTCTGAAACTGAGAGGAGTATCATTGGCAGATAAACCACAACAAAATTTTTCAGATTTTCACTCCTACCCTGTTATTCTCAAATTTATAAAACTATTTGCAAAAAACCAAAGATTGAATTTTCCCTTTTTGTACTATTCGAGCCAAAGCATGTCTATAAACACTTGTTTTTAAAATTAGACATTAAAAAGATGACTTAAGACCCACTAGCTTATCCATTAGAATTTGGTTCTTCCTCTGTTTAAGTAACTTTACACAGAAAAATGTTACGGTGCCTGAGCCAAGCGTTGGGGAAAGAGGGCTGACCACATGCACGGGGCTTTCATCTAAAGGCTGCAATCTTAGTAGGATGAGTGCTCCAACTCCCCCATTTCAAGAAAATGATTTTGCAGCCACGATGGCCAAAAACTTCAAATGGCAAGTTTTCTGATTCGAGGTAATTTCCCAGGAATTTAAGAGGCAATCATTTACTCTTGACTTTCAAAGAGAATCTGGGCTTGAAAGGTCCAGTTATGTCTAAAATTGATCAGCTAGCGACAAGCCTCTGAAGTTACTTGGGAGGGAGAGAAAGCGGCGGAGACACCTCGACATCTGGACTGAACTATCTGGTTCACTTTCCAGGTTGTAAATTTTCTGGCCCGAAGATTATTTGAAAATAACTTTTTACCAAAAAAGTGGATTTTTTTTTTTATTAGCTGAAGTACTAAAAATTTTTTGATTACTTTGATATGAAACACTACAACTATAAAACTTACCGAAATCTAATCTTCAAGGTGATACACATTTAAGAAAATAGAATTTAAAAAAAACCTAAGTCCTGAAAACATGGATTTTTAAATTACGGTAGATAAGAACCTTATTTAATACACTGTTCTACAGCATAGTCAAATAAATCAGAGAATTTGATAAATAACAATATACTATGGGTGAGACTGAAATAATTTTGTCATTTGGAAATTTTCACATTTGTCCACCTACTTACAGAAAACATTTGAACAAAAGGACACACACACACACACACACACACACACACACACACTCACACATTTTTACTCAAACCTGTATTTGAAGAACAGCTTATAATCCTTTGCATTTCAATCTCCAAATTTGGATCTTTTAATGTATTCTGAAATAAAGTCTAAGACATTAACAGCTAGTACATAGAATTTTAAAATAAAACTGCATATGGTTAAAAAATATGCATCAAGGGCATATATATATATACATATTTCATAAGAAAATAAAATTATGTACAAAATCACTTCTGCTCATTAATGCTTGATCCTAACATGTTTTTATAATTTTTTATAATTGAACACCACCATAAAACAAAAAGCTTGGAGAGAAAGGTGACACAAAACTCTCTTTCACTCTCCTCTCGCCCCAGTGTTTCATTTTTCAGTCGCACTGGGAAGTTCCGTCTCCCCCGGCTTAGACAACACACTTAGAATCCTCCAGAGTTTGGGAGGCTCCTCACAGTTGTGCTGTTGTTCCCAGTGCAGGAGGAGTTCGTCTTTCCTTCCTAGTGTCTGTGCACAGAGGACGCAGTTAAAGCCTGCCTGGGACCGAAGGAGACCTGACTCGGGGCTGGGACAGGGAGGGTCCTGGGGGACTCCGTCTGGCTCTCTGGGGCCTGGCTCACTGGGTCTCGGCTGGGCACCTTCGTGTTTTGTGAGTATTTCCATGTCATCCTGATGATGGAGGTAGAGTGGTCTTTTCAATTTAGGAAATGCATGTACTTCCTCATTTGAGGGGCAATGCTTCAGCAGCTTTCTTCTCTCAGGATGTTGTTTCCAGGAAGGAGAGGCATGTTTAACCCGTTCTTCCTGAGCTGCTTGGCTTCCTGGGGAGAGCTCCTCTTGTAGCCTGCCCTGAATTTCCTCTCCATGAACATAAAGTAAATGAAATTTTATGTCAGCGAAAGACTGGACAGTGATCTGACAGCGGCCACATTTGATCTGTAATTTGACTTCGTCGGCCTGGTTCAGAAGGAGGTCTTCTTCCAGGCTTGACTTGTTTTCCCTAAAAAGGGGGGGAAATAACAATATAAGATTTCACAGAAAAACACAATCGGAACTTTTCCTTTCAGCCGTTAGCAGTCAAGAGTCTAAAACACACCCCCTGACGAGGAGAACAATGGGTGGGTAGACAGAGAGAGCATGGGAAGACCTTCAGCAGGGGCCACAATGAACCCCAACTGTCATTCCTGCTTGGGGTCACACATTTCTCAAGCTACCAGGGTATATGGAGTGAGTAAGAGAGTGTTTCCCTTTCAGCGTCTCCCCCAGCAGAGCCGACCAGCCTTTGGTTACTACAGGAACAGGTGATAGCGTGTGCGAGTCAGGTAGCACCGGGTGAGGAGCACGCTTGGTCTCGGTAGAGGTAAGGGTCCCACACAACCCACTGCTGACCTCCCCAACCTTGAAAAACAAATGCAGTTTGGACACTTCACCTAAAAATCAAAATGGACTATAGGAAAACAATTCAAAATGAAGTTTTTTAAGGAGGCTTCCATGTACATGAGTAAAAGGCAAAGGTATCTAAAAGGGGACAGAAATGCCAAAGAAAAACAGAGAAACTACAGAAAAGCCAGGAAGGAGGACAAGAACCCCTTATTTTTAACGAACGTGACGGAGTAAGCTAAAATTGAAGAGAAAATATTTAGAGCACCTAGGACAATGAAGAACGGCAAGGACTGGAGAATCTAGTGTTGGGAAATGTTTCCTTTTCATGGTGCTGATTTTAATTCAGTTTAGTCAAACTCCCTCTGTCATCTAGTGGAAAGTGGACAAAATGGGGGCCTTTCCCTGGTTTACTTATTGCTCTAAGAAAGACCTGCCTGCCACGCTTACAAATGACTTAGCTGGTTTGTTTATACTGCCTGGAAGCAGTTCCTGCAAAAGGGAATGACACAGGAAATAGTCTGGCCTGACGGGAAAAACAGGGCCAGTGAAGAGGATCTGGTCAGTGCAGCCCACTCACACCCGGGCGCCACCACGGGTCAATGTGACCTTCTGGGGCAAATGGCGTTTAGATACCAATTCTGTGGACATCATTTTGGGGAAATCATTTGTAAAGAGAACCAGGAACTATATACAACATTTACTATTTCATATTTCAGATGGAAAAAAATAATCTCTCACCTGACTGTTCCTGGCATACCTCACACAGGCATTTGTGACCTGGCTTACAGGGATTAGTGTTATTACAAATCATGATCAGAGACCAACAAGAAATGGGATAATTCTTCACAGCACTAGGGGGAAATCTTAATCGGAGAGACGTTTTTACAGACTCATCTTTCTGAATAGGGAATCATAGCCTGTTCCCCAAATCCAAACAGACTCTCTTGCTCGGCTTCCGTTCCATCGGCCCTCACCTGTGCACAGGTCCCTCCATTCCTCGCACAGTCACATCTCTGTCTCTGTCCTTTGGCATGTCCCCTGGCTGTAGTTCGTTGGGGGAGGGCTCGGTGCTGATGACAACCCTATGTACTTCTTTCAGATGGCCAAAATAGACTCTGACGTGGCCAAACACTTTTGCACAAAATTCACAGCACACCAGTTTCTTCAGCCGGTTCTCACCATGATGAAGTTTCATGTGTGTGCTCAGACTGCCAGAACGTACGTATGCCTTGCGACAAATCCGGCAACTGTAAGGCCGTCTGTTAGTGTGTGTATTCATGTGGTCTCGAAGGTGCTGTTTGAATTGGAAGTGGTGGTTACAGACGGGACATCTATGCCAAGGCTTCTTAATGCCAGAGAATCCATTTCTGAATGCAGAGCTGGGCTTAGGGGAAGGGCTGTTGTCCTGCTTACAGCCGAGATATTTAGGAGTGAGTGAATTATTTAACAAAACGTCCTGTCCTAGGCTGCTGGGCCTTTGGGATTGTAACAGAGCTGGAGGAGAAGCCAGAGGAGCCAAAGCGGGCATGACGATGACAGGTTTAGGCATAATGCTACGATATTTTTTCAAAGCCCCAGGTTTTTGGTCTCTGGTTTCTGGGGAATCGTTTTTGATCCTTTTACATTTTTTCCTTTTCCCCTGAAATGTCAAAATTTCATCTGGTACCTTCAGTTTTCTTCCTTTTCTCTTTGTTGCCCCACCATTCAGTTTTGTTTTATGGTTGAGATCCAGTTTGGCGGCTGGACAAAAGGCACTGTCACAGGGGCCACGCTTCGACGGCTGTGGACCAGGTACCTTGTTGGCCATTCTGGTGGCTGCATTGAAGCTGTCTGTGATGGAGAATATCTTATTGCAGTCTGCCCTGAGCCCAGGTGAAGAGAAATCTGCAATGTTAACATCGGACTCGCTTTTGTAAACCTCTGTCATTTTCATTCTTGAGTAGGGTAAGATGGGCAGTTTACCTTTGGGGACTGAGGGGATCAACTGAAGTGCATTGCCAAAGTTGGCCGTTGGTAACTTGATCGTGCCTTTTGCAAGATCAACTTGTTCTGTATGGTTTTCACTGGCAGCAGCAGCAGGTTTACCGGATGTTCGCTTGCTTGCGAAGTTCTCTTTCCCTGAAATCTTCATGAGGCCCAGCTTGGCAGAGGGCTCCTCTGGAGTGGATGATACTGGGGTGTTGGGAAGGTGCAGATCTCCATGGTCATTGGTCACTGCAGGTCGAGAGTCTCCGTGGCCACCTGCACTGGTCAGTGCAGCCATTCCGACACTGGCTGGTGCTTGGTCTAGTGACAGCACTGGCTTGGATGGACTGGGTTGGGGGGGGAGTTCAGGATGGTCAGGTGGAGAAGGGAACGTTCGGGTTTGGGCAAGAGGTTTGCTGCAGTCACTCTCAGAGGAGCTCAGAACAGGTTTCTTTCTTGATCCTTTGTTATTTCTTGGGGGTTGGTATCGAGGTATAGGCAGTTTAAGGTTTTCGGGCAGGGGTAGTCTGGGTTTCTGGATTGGCTGAGCTGAGGCAACATGTGGCAATGCAATGAGAGAAAATGTCCCCTCCTGGCCAGCAACCTGCATCAGAGCAAAATTCTGGGTAGGCACCTCCAGTGGCGTGGAGCTGATGGAGGGTCCTGGATTCACCTGATCACACAGTGATGGAGAATGGCACGACAGCACTCTGGATGTTAGGACTCTGGGCACAATTTTTGGTGCAATGGTCCTAAACTGACTCTTATTCTGCAAAACTTTTCCACTCTGTATTGTTCCAGAAGGCATGACTAATTCACCTGCAATGACAACACAACGTAAAAAGTCACTATGGTGTAACTGTCCTGTTGTGGAGACTGCAAATAAGCATCTTATCATTTACTCGGCCTAGAATACATGCCTACACCCACCCCTCCTCTTCTGGGCAAGCTTCTGTGTTCTGCAGCACCCAGGTAAAGGTCAACTCCCACCCACCTCTCCCAGGGATCAATTATTATTCTCTTCTATGGTTCCACAGCCCCTATCAAAACATTTGCCAGTTTCCCTAACAATTTATCTGTTTACGTGTCTCTATTACTGAACAGAGCTTCCTGAGAGCTTGGACTCTGTCCTTTCTTTATTCCGCCAAGTCCATCCTCTCTATTAACCTAATTCCGAGTCATCTTTTTAGGCCAGTGCAACCCCACCTCCTTTGCTGACCTCCTGACCGGCAAAGTCTTCCCCCTCTGATGGGGACTGCTGTGCATTTTACTTAGTTTATATACATGTCTTGTTTTCCCTATAAAACTTAAGCTTTGTGAGGTTGAAGCCACTATTTAATTCATCTTGGTATTTCCCATTTTATCTTTGGTATGCAACAAATGTTTCTTGTATCCAACTCATTTTTCACTCAATTTCAGGATACACCATTTGACCCATTGGCAGTGTGATTTGTTTTGCACAGTGGATGAATTCCAGAATGAATGCTAGCTTTGTTGCTGTTTCCCCATGTGACTTGTGAATTTCTTCTCACACCTTTCAAACTGTTTATGTGTGCTTTTGCAATTAAATCACTAGTATTAAAAAAGCTGATGTGACACCTTAAAAAAATGTTGAAGAAAAACAAAAAGATACCAAGTGATAAGTAAAGATACAGAGATAACATAAAAAATACATAAATCACACAAAAAGCACTTGCTAGGACACTGATAGGAACAATTTTAACTGATAAAATAACACTTCATATTCCCTGGATTTATTATGACTGAAGACCAATTACAACTACTCTAAGAGAACAATTAAGGAAGCATTTCAATGCACTGCTTCTAAGGACTGAATCATCTATTTTATTCCTGAGGCCTCAAGGTTGTAAATCCTGGCTGCAGAAAAGTTTCTCATTTCTGAGTGCCTCATTTTAGTGAGGCTTCACTCCAACTCACATTTACTAGGTACCCCCTCTATTCTAGGAATTGGCTATTACAGGCCCACAATCCCTTTTCTAACAACTTTGGGGCCCAATGTGTTTTGGAATTTACACTTTCAAATTTTAGAAAAGTAACAGATGCATACATGAAATGTTACATAACACCCATCAGAGTCTGCAGAGCACGCCTAATTAAATCTATTACCATTTCTGTAGCAAAATACATGAGTGACTATTCACCAAAAGTAGGACAAGTAGTTTTAAATAGTTTTAGCCAGTTCAGATTTTGCCTCTGAATGAGTTTTGGTACCCAATTTTTGATAAAATTTTCTGTTTTCAGAGCTTTTCAGATTTTTAGAGTTACGGATAAAGGATTAACTATTTGTTTAGGGGATGCCAAGGGTACAAAGATGAACCGCTTCTGCCCAGGTAGCTGGCGGTGAAAGAGAAAATTAAAAATGTTTTTCTAAATCAATCTTGATTTTAATGTCTACAGCTAGTGAACTAACAATTTTAGCAGAAAGTTGATTCTTTCACCAAAAACGATATTCTCCAGATAAACAAATAAGTAGCATAGTAGCAATAAGATTGAAATGTATACTGACCAACTCATTTTAGGAAGTAACCTCTGGGGAAGAAAAAGTATGTTAAAAACATAGTTTACATGGTAGTTTGTATTAGAGTAAGAAGGAAAAAGATTAATACTATGGTCTGGAAAACTCGCATAGGATAATTATATTGTTTTCCTTGTTAGCTTTGCTACCATGAAGTTCATGAGTAAATTGATTGGTCAGTTACATCGCCAGGGTCACCTAACGATATAATTTTACTTATATTTTAGTTTTATTTTCATAGCCTTTCAATTTAAATCCTTCATTTGAAGCCTCATCTTCTTATCTTTTTGGAAGAAGTACTGACGCTTCAAATAAATATATTAAATTGGAATTGCAAGTTTGTAAAAAGCTTAAAATTATTGATAGCTTTTGGTTAGCTAGAGACCAGGCCCATTAAATCATTACATTAATAATAACCATGGTCTCTGCATCTACATAACAGATGGGGGTGAGGAAGGAAGAGAAGAGAAAACATCACGTAATTTATATCTAGTTCATACTCCTCATTGATTGAGCTAAAAAAATTTACAGCAAGAAGAGCTGAAAGGAAGACTACTGTGTCCTTAAGCATAAATCCTCTTGGAAATATGTCACAATAGTATATCATAGCATATCACCTCACTTGTCTGCTGAAAAGTGTCCAGTGGCTCTTCATGTCAGAGCCAGAGCCAAAGTCCCTGCAATGGCCGACAGGGCCTCCTGCCATCTGCCTCCCGGAGCCTAATGTGCTGGCTCCTCTCCCGCCATGTGGCCTCTTTGCTGTTCTTTAATGCGCCACTTTCCCACGTCCTCAGTCTTTGCACTTGCTGCTCTCACTGTCCAGACTCTCTTCTTCGAGATAAAGCCCCAGTACTTGCTGCAGTATTTCCTTCAAATTTTGCTCAAATGGCCTCTTTCATCCTTGTAAGCTTTTCTCTGACTGCTTATCTAACTGTACCTCCATTCTGAACGCCCTACTCCCTTTCCTGTCTCAGTTTTCTCAACCACCCTTGCTCCACCTTGTGGGTCCACCGCCGTCCCCCAGTGGAGTGGATGCACTGAGGGCGGGGGTTTGTGTCTTCAGGGCCTAGGACAGTGTTGGGCAGGTGGCAGAAATGTAATAATTACTTGTTGAGTTTGTAAGTGGCAATAAAGTTATTAATGGCTGAAATAAAGAACGTACAGGTGGCAGCTAGAATTTTTTCTTAAAATAATGAAAAAAAAGACAATTTAAACGCAAACTTTAACATTTTCAAATTTTAAAACTTAAAAAAGAAATAGAGGATACATCACTGGAAAATTGTTTATTATTATTTTTTTAATTCAATTTCACTCACGGCCAGATTAAGGCAATGGGTTAGTACCATGATAAAACCCTTTAAAATAAAGGGATAGGTGGGGCTAACTGACTAACCATCTGAGGAAATAAGAGAGAATAGTAAAGTATGCTTCTGGGGTACAGACTAAAATAGTCCAAGAAGCAAGCAAGGTCTGAAGAAGAAACTGCTTTAAAGAACAGACAGACATAGAGGGGAAAATGGGGGGATTAGAGTGCAGAGTAGGAGAATCAACTAGAAATGGAAAAACTGAGCCTCAGAGGCAGCAGATGGTAATATCAACATGAAGAGAAGCAGAAATAACAAAGAACAGAAGATGCAGCTGAAGCAACAACCAGTGGTCAAGGTCAACTTGAAGTCTCTAAAGACTTACGTTGGGCAGGGGCTTCCTATTTTTTATGACCAAATGTAAGAAAGCAACCTTCTGACAATTAAGGGTTCTAGAAATGAGACTCGGTAACTTTATAGACCTATTCCACAAGGGAGTGAGCTAATTATGATGCACGAAAAGTTAATGTGCTACCATTGATCTTCAAAAGTCTGTACATTAGAGTGGAGTGAAAATGACATCACACTGGAAGAGCAATGACATTCAAAGGAAAAGGAGGCCAACCATGGTCTAGGAGCAAAGGAAATCCTCCAGAGTCCCAGCAAGGAAGAATACTGTTCTGTGAGCAGCCTGGGCAATTTGAAATGACAGAGTCCTAGATGACAGGTATGGCGCCTGCCAAAGTTAGTTCTCCTCAAATTCCCTACAAGTTGAAGAAGTAGAGACTGAGGTTGACACGTTTACCAGTCAGCATCATGGTCAACGACCACAAGCTAATCACAAGCAACCTGTGGGATGAAAACATATGGCCTTGTTGGATAAACTTAACTTATTCATGCTTGCCTGGATCTATCGGAAGTACATACAAGGGTGAGGGTCTCCACGAAGGTGTGTTGAGTCCCATTTCCCAGAATCATTAAGGATGAAGAGGTAAGAAATGGAACTGATGTGTTAGAAGAAATACAAGAAGGAGAAAAAGCAAAGGCCACCAAAATAGAAGAAAAAAAAACAAAACAAAACTGTAGGAATTACTTAAATGTCTAGCAACAGGGAACTCATATAATCAAACAATGTAATCCCACGCAGCAGTAAAAAGAATGAGTTAGACTGATATAGAACACTCTCCAAGATGTACGATTTGGTATGCTATTATTTGGATTTAAAACAAAAAAAGTGAGATACGCACACAAATATATTCCTGTATATGCACAGGAAGTCTCTGAAAAGAAAGAAAAGAAACTAGTATTAGTGGTGGGCTTTGGGGTGGGGACTCTGGGGGCTAAGAAGTCAGGGTCGAATAGGTGTTTATTTTCCACTGAATACCCTGAATTTCTGTGCCTGGCGTACAGGAGGTGCTTATAAATATTTGTTGATTGAAGGAAAGGAAAAAGAAAGGTTTCCTATTTGAATCTGTTTTTTGAAAGGCTATCTTTTAGGATATTCATGATGGGTAAATGTGTGAACAAATAATTGTGTCTAGATTACACACAGAGAGTCTCACGTTTTTATTTTTATTTTTCTTGCCTATTTAATGAAAGGCACTACTAATGACAAGGAAACCAATCTAATAATCTGACAGGCAGTGCATAACTACCCCCACAGTTAAGCACTGAGAAGTATTAGAGCTAACTACCTCCCAAGGACAACTGGAGTCCTAACGATTGTTCCTCCGAGCGTTTGGTTCTTTAGGATAAAACAAGGCAATTTGCAATCAAGGTCAGCTATGCTAGAATAGTTATGGGCTTTTTTTTTTTTCTTTTAAAGTATTATAGTTTTAGAGAAGCTGAAAATGCCGTTAAGTTTTTAAAACTCTAGAACACTAAGATGGTATGATTGCAAGAAGCCTTTCTTTGCAATGTAGCTATACCAGTGGTTTACTCCGATACACACTTACGAGGCCTTTCACAGATGGCGTGACCAAAAAACCCTCACCTGTCACCTACTAAATTACAGATCTCACAGAGCTCTGCACTAAATAATGAGAGGTAGAAATTTCCACTGACATTCATAATTTCTGGAAATCCTGAAAAATTACCCATAACACAGTTTAAGAGACGCACAGGACTCTCAGGCACTAAACATGGACTTTTATTAACTAAAAACATAAAAGGCTCACTCACTCAGTAAAATTAATTTTGCACAATTATACAGCATGAATACTTAATATTAGGATTTTAAAAGTGGGCTGTTTTTTAATATGTTAGGCATATTAAAAATAACTATTTTAAAATGTGACATTTACAGAAACTGATCTAACTGTGGATTAAAGAGAAACTAATAGATACTGAGTCCTTATTATGGTCTAGAATCTGTGCTAGAGCTTTTAATGGAACCCTCACACAAACACTGCAAATAACTATTATTGCTCCCCTTTTATAGATTCAGAAAAAGAAGGTTTGAGGAAGTTACATAATGTGCCCAAGTCTACGTAACCCAGATCTGTCCCATTCCAATCTGAAGTAGTGATCTTCTACTCCTGCATTCTGGAAAATTATATACAAGTTGCCCTAATTAATTCCAAAATATAATACTACCTGTGAATATTTAGGAGGGGAAAAAAAGAGAAAATTTGAAATAAAAATGGCTTGTCATATCCCCAAACTTAAATTACCATTAAACGATTCTGAAAGCCCACCTAGTAGAGAGAACTCATGGAAAATTAACAGTCATTTGAAGGTAAAAGCAGATTTTTAAAGAACTTGCCACTTACTTACTAGCCATAGAATTCTGACAAATCCAATAAGGTTGCCAGATACTTGTTTGGAGGTAGTGCAATGTGTGTCTTCCTCCTCGTCTTCTATTATCACCAAAGAATTTGATCTGAGGGACCTCAGTTGCCTGTTAGAGGCAGCAAAGGGAGGAACTAGGGCTCAATAGTATAGTAAGTGCCACCATCTGAGCCAACTTGATCAAACTGCTTCACAACAAAGCTGGCAAGTACAAGAAACAAGTATATGGGGCAGGCAACTCTCTAGACAGCTACAAATCACTTCCTGGTTTCCAGGGGCAGAACCAAGGCCTCCTTCACTGCTTCTGAACAAAGCTATTCCCGCTTGTCCTTTTCACTGATGTGGGCAGAACTCCATGATTCCATCTACTGGGGCCCACAGGCCTGAGCTCCACAGGGAGTGGGGTAGGTAGGGAAAGACAGGAGTGTCCTTGCTCTTGAAATGGGCTCCGTGGATCCAGGCACAGAATGAAAATGCTGCCAAGTCTTAGCCATGAAAGAGCCAAAAAGTTTGAGGTGTTGTTTAGGTTTTAATTTTATTAAACTGAAAAACCCTATTTTCAATTTTATTTGTTGGCATCCCTTTTTTCCCTCCCACTTGGCTTTCAAATAATAAATTCCAGTTGGGGTTCAAACTGTTTCCCAGGATGGTCTTTGGTTAAAGCAAATATGGTAAAACCCTGGAGACTTCTGAGATAAAAGAAATGCCTCACAACACAGGGGAGCTCAACTTAATTTTGTTGAAAAACCCCATAAACACATTTAGCCATTGCCTTCCCTCTCCCCAAGGTACTGTCCTGGCTCTGCAGCAACAGTCACAGGAGTTTATTGAGCGCTGACTGCAGAGAGTACACCGTAAAATGTGTTGGCATAGGCACAAGTGTTCTTTTGTTTCTAAGGACGTAGGATGCCAAATATCATTTCTAGTCCATATATCTGTAGCTCCAAGACCTTCTAGAGTCATTATATCCAGGACCCAAATTTCAGGAAATCTGACACTATACCAAGGAAATAAGCACATTCCCAATGGGGTACCTTGTATCCTGAGTCTAGTTTTGTCCATTCTCTTTGGCACACTTGCCCTGCTCTGCTGAACTGTGCTCTTACCTGACTCTTCCACCCCCACTCCTGTAATAACACCGGCGATATCTGGGCACCCTCTCTTTAGCACAGGCCTTTGACAGCTGCCTTGCCAAATAGTGAATTCACTGCCTAGCTTAGCAAGAAAAAGAATTCTTTCTCTGAGCACCAGAGCTTCTTTATTTCCTAGCACTTATCAATACTGTTTCTCAGACATTATTCCAACGATAAGGAATATTTTATGTCAGGTACTGTGCAAAATACTTCACATGCATTATCTCATTTCATCCCCACAATAACCTGAGTTGGGAGTTATATAGACGCACATTTACAAATAAAGATTTCAAAGCTGGTAAGTAACAGGCTGGAACTCAAGCCTTGGCCCATGTGACTCCAAGAGCTCTTTCCACCTCTACAGGCGGACTGTGAGCTATTACTCATGGTTATGGCCACTATCATAGACTCGAATGGAAAAATCGTAGGTTTGGGGGTTCAGACAGATGTGGTTTCAACTCCTGGTTCTGTCTCATGTCTTGTGAAAGTCACTTTCTGAGCCTAAATGTTCTCAATTATGAAAAATGGGCATACTAATAGCCTCTGGCTACAAAGGTCACGATCAGGATTAAATGAAAAACATCCCCATGAAGGTGCCAGGGTAGCGAGCACCTACTACATGTTAGGTGCTGGGCAGACATTAGTTTTCCACTTTCTATTGCCAACAAACATGAGGTTCCTAACATTTATTTTCGATGGGAAAACAAGAACACAAATCCTGCATGTTGATCCTATAAACGACTCCTTACAACTGGTGTTTCTCTTTTGAGAGGTAAATGAAGGAAAGAGGGGAGAAATGGCTATTATTCGTGAATAAGTTCCCAATACAACTATAAAGCATTTTTTCTTTCCTGCCTCTCTCCTGCCATCCACTTCAGCCTTCCCTGCATCTGACCCATCCTGTCTGGCTCTCTCAGTCGCTGCCCCCAGTTTTTACATCCCACTTGACAAAGTGCTAATCAGATGGACAACAGCAGTGAACAGGACTTAATATATGTGCATTTTAAAGAGCTGCTTTATGGGGACACTCCTCCTTGCTTTTGTTTATATTGAGTATTGATGCTAATTGTTGTTGCTCTCAAACCTGCAGGGAAGAAAACAAATTTCCCAGCAGACGGTTCAGGAGTTGGGGGAAGCCCAGGGCTCAGTGTCCTGTGACAACGGAGCCTAGTGACACCGGCCACATCTCTGGAGGACTGTGAGAGCAACGGCGGTGAGAGTTCTCAGTTCAGGAGGAAAAACATGTGGGCTCTCACAGAGGGTAGGGGCAGGAGAACCCGCATTTTGAAAGCAGTCTCACGTATCTCAGCATTTTGCAGAGGAAATCATTAAGAATTTAAGATACTTAATTATATAATTAGTGTCCTAAGTGGAAAAAAAATTTAAAAAGCTTTATCATTTACAATACTACATTTTACTAATCCTCAGTTTCAATGAATTTCCCCTTCCTTTTAATGAAACCCCTTCTTATCAGTCCTTGTTTCTGGGAAGGATCCTTTTTGATTTTGGGTGCTTCTGATGAAAAACAATTGAAAACTTATAAATCTTTTTATTTTTAAGACATTTAGAAAGATGAAGTTGTTTAGCTTTTTGGCCAACAAATTATAAATATGCACAAGATTTTATTCATTATTACAAAACAGCCAATTCTGTATCTTCACCGAAATCTAAGAATTAACGAGTAGTATAAAAATTGAACCGAGAGCTAATGACCTATGGGCGACACAAAGCAAGACAAACAGAAACTTTTGAAATGCTGTATTAACCCCATCCTACCATTTTTAAAATTTATTTTTTGGTTCATAATACTAAAATTGTTAATATTCAGTTGAGTCACACAGTTGAGACCTTGGTCACTGGACTTCATCCAGGTAAAAACAGCAAATCACTTCATTTGACGTCCTAACACCCGTAACCAATGTCTGTGCGCACAGTCTTTCCAGGAGACTCTGACATTTTCTGAGTCAGCTGTTTCTTAATAGGACTGGTGAGCAGGGAAACATCTCTTGCAAAAGAGTTTTAGTAAGCTGCATGGATGTCTCGTGGCAAGATATCTTCCGCCAACTAATTAAAAATGGGCCCCTTCTTTTTAATCTTACAGCCACTTCAATATCAGTTGAACAGCTAAGCATCTGGGACGACTAACAAGATAACAGTTGGTGAAGAAAATCTTTTTGTTAGTGGGATAAACAAAAAGATAAGGTTTCAACATCAGAATGTGCAGTCAGTTGGAACAATTAAATTAGGACACACGAAGGTTCTTGCCTTTTGGTCTAAATACCATGATTATGAAATGAAAGTCGTAAAGGTCACGATGTTTCAACAACAGTATCGTTAAAAGCAGGGGCCTGGAATCACAAACGTATTCTTATTTTTATACTGTAATTTCAAAAGTAGATTTACCTTTATATGTATAGATCGGGTATCTTTAAGGAGTGTGCAAACTGCGTTTTAAACATTGAAGTAATTGTTTCACTGCTTTATAGTATAGTTTTACAGATGTTTTATCTTCACTTCTGATTTATCTTCAACTCACAGTGATTTACAATTTTCTTTTATTTTTGCTGTAAGCTTTTCTATGCCTCAGCTTTTATGTCAAACAGTTCACGATTTGTAAGTACCAATGCACAGGACCATGTATTCCTCTGTTATGTTCATAATTATTCCCTAAAACTCCTGCTTGGTAAGTTTCTTGACTGTTACTTATCTCTTTAATGAAGACATACCTCATCTTAACATAGAGAGACCACCAACAATACTCACACTTTGAAGAAAGTAAAGAAAAAGAAATGAAGCACTTCGGCACTGACTACTACCGAAGTAACTGGATTTGCAGGCGTGACCTTTGTGGAGCTGACCAGACTGGCTGAGTCTCAACAAACGAGCGTGCACAGATTCTGAGCTACAGCTAATGCAGTCAGATGCTGACCTACCTGAGTAACCGTACTACAAACAGCAAAGTCATCAGAGTTTAAAAGCTGTGGGACTACTTAGGAATCCTTTGGTTCTGAATTCTGCCTGGCTTCTCCTCTTATATCTTTACTGTTTTGGGGATAACAACTACAAAACTGGTTGAAAGAAACGTGTCCTCTCATCTAGAGGTTAGGAATATGTAAGAGTTAACTCTCCATTTTCTCTGAAGAGATGGAGGGATGCTGCAGTCCACCTGCGTTCTCTTTTCTTGGAGGCTCTGCACGTTTGGATGTGTGGGTACTTAGGTAGGTAGTCCTGGTTCTGGAGTTGGTTTCATGGCTGATTATCCATGGACACTCCCAGCATATTGTGGGTTCACCCCACAGCTGTCTTCCTACAGCATCTAACCCAACTGGCCCCACATTACGCTCTCCACTCCCATGCTGGCTGCCTCGTGTGGGAGAATTCTAACCACTGTGAACATTGGACAACATTACAAATTTAAGGTTTCTAGTTTCAAACTGCAGACCCATTCCACAATCTGTTTCTTATCCCTAACAGACTTCTTTCCGTTCGTCAGTGGGGCTAGCTTAGGTCTTAGGTTGCTTTTCTGAGGCACTCTCTCTTCCCCACCTTTCCCCCATGGCTCTCTACTCGCATGTCAATGATTTTGGGCATTATTCTTATAATGGACTGAATGTCTGAGCTCCGTCAGAATTCATATGTTGAAGCCTAACCCAAGGCGTGAAGGTATTAGGAGGTGAGGTCTTTGTGAGGTTATGAGGGTGAAGCCCTCATCAATGGGATGAATGTCCTCATAAAAGGGACCCCAGAAAACTCTCCTGCCCTCTTTTTGCCATGTGAGGACACAGTGAAAAGATGGCACTCTGCCACCTAGAAGAGGGTTCTCATCGGAACCTGACCATACTTGCACCTGGTCTTGGATTTCAGCCTCTATAACTGTGATAAATATATGTCTGTTGTTTACAAGCCACTCAGTCTATAGTACGCACTTTGTTATAGCAGCCTGAAGTGACTAAGACCTCATGGAGAAAAGAGAGGTCATCAAGTAGGAACGCATTCACCATCCCTTCTTTCTACTTTTCTTTAATTATACAACACAAATAAATTTACTTTTTCTGGGGTGGAGGGAAATAAGGGAGAAGAACTCACTCTCTAAGTATACAACTCGTCCACCTCAAATCCCGAAACATTAAAAAGTGAAAAAACGTGCATCTTAGAATAAGGAAACGGAGTATTTCCAACCCTGTTCTGACCCCACACTTCTTTCCAGGCCCCTCGTGCTTCCTCAGGGACCCCACACCGTTGGCGAGCTCCCCAGAGACGAGGAAGGCCTTCCCTGACCATCTTGTCCAAAAGCAGCTGCTCAACCCCATGTTATCACTTGCTGTTTTCTGTCTCTTCCTTAACTGTCTTTCATGGCACTTACCTTTATAATGAGATTATATTACCTGTCTTTTCCCACTAGAACCTAAGCTCCAAGAAAGCAGGGACTTGTTTGTTCACTACCAGGACCTCAGTCCCGAGATCAGTGTCTGGTAGATGTCACACAATATGTTAGTTACTAAATGAGTGAGCTAGTAACTCACAACTGTCCTGTCTTGCTTTCTCCTTTGCTTCTGCTAAACACAAAATTATAAAAGCCAAAAATTTAAGAGTCCTTATGCTGTATTTCTTCTTCAAGCTTCTGCCCTATCTCGTTTCTTTTCTTCATGAGAAAAGTTACTGTAGGTAGTGTGTATGTTCTCTGTCTCCACTCATCAACGTCTATTCTCTCAACCCTCTAAACCCTTAAATTGCATTATGAATTTACTAAAATGTCCTTCTGTCAGGAGTCAGATTGAGTACTTAACCTATTATCTCAATCTTCCACCAGCTCCTGATACTAACATATTAACATCTCTAGTCCACAGATACAGAAACAATATTTCTTGCAAGGGCACAAAGTTGGTGAGAATTGGATCTGAACCCAGGTCTGCCTGGCACCAAAGCTGTTCACCTTTCATTCCAACACAGCAAACTTACTAAAGTGTTCTGATGTTTACGCATTTATATGTCAGTCTCCAATAGCTGGTGAGTGCCACATAATCCATCTCTATGTTGAGGAAATAAAGATCGTTTTGACTAACCTTTTCCAATCAGAGAGTGTAGCAGTCAGGAGGGAGGGAGGGAGGGAGGGAGGGAGGGAGGGAGGGAGGGAGGGAGGGAGGGGGAGGGAGGGGGGAGGGAGGGGGAGGGAGGGGGGAGGGAGGCAGGGGGGAGGGAGGGGGAGGGAGGCAGGGGGGAGGGGGGGGAGGGAGAGAGAGAGAGAGAGAGCGCTCTTTTTTCTAATAGGAATGTATAGCATACTTGCTGGAGAGGTAGTTAATGGAATTTACACAGTGATTCCCTTCACAATGCCCAAGGCGTTAAAAGGCAGGCTTCTTACACAGTGGCCTTCTTTTACAGAGCTTCTGGTGAACATACCGATCAGGCTTACACCAAAATGGAACTTTTTAAAGCAACAACTACACAATAAGTTTAATGACATTTTTGTGTGTGTGTTTCCATGTAAATTTTATTTATTTATTTATTTATTTAAGTTAAAGTTTATTGGGGTGACAATTGTTAGTCAAGTTACGTAGATTTCAGGTGTACAATTCTGTAATATATTATCTATATCTCACATTGTGTGGTGACCACCCAGAGTCAGTTCTTTCCATCACCTTACATTAGACCCTGTTTACCCTCTTCTAGAGCCCTCCTCCCCCCTTACCCTCTATTAACCCCTAAACTATTGTCTGTGTCTATGAGTTTTTGTTCTGTCAGTTGTTTGTCTTGTTCTTTTGTTGTTTTGGGTTTATATACCACATATCAGTAAAATCATATGGTTCTCTATCTTTCCTGTCTGACTTATTTCGCTTAGCATTATAATCTCAAGATCCATCTATGTTGTCACAAATGGCACTATTTCATCTTTTCTTACCGCCAAATAGTATTCCATTGTGTATATACACCACAACTTCTTTATCCATTCATCTATCGAAGGAAATTTTGGTTGTTTCCATGTCTTGGCCACTGTAAATAAAGCTGCAATGAACATTGGAGCACACATGTCTTTATGGATAAATGTTTTCAGATTTTTTGGGTAGATACCCAGAAGAGGGATTGCTGGGTCATATGGTAATTCTATTCGTAATTTTTTGAGGAACCTCCACACTGCCTTCCATAGCGGCTGCACCAGTCTGCATTCCCACCAACAGTGTATGAGGGTTCCTTTTTCTCCACAGCCTCTGTTACTGTTTGTCTTGTTGATGATAGCCATTCTGACTGGGGTGAGGTGATAGCTCATTGTGGTTTTTATTTGCATTTCTCTGATGATTAGTGATGTTGAGCATTTTTTCATATGTCTATTTGCCATTTGTATGTGCTCTTTGGAGAAATATCTCTTCAGGTCCTCTGCCCATTTTTCAACTGGGTTGTTTGTTTTTTTGTTGTTGAGTTGTATGAGTTCCTTGTATGTTTTGGATATTAGCCCCGTATTGGAGGTACTGCTTGCAAAAATCTCCCATCAGTTGGTTGCCTCTTTATTTTGTCAATGGTTTCTTTTGCTGTGCAGAAGCTTTTAAGTTTCATATAGTCCCTTTCATTTTCTTTAGCTTTTACTTCCCTGGTCTTTGGAGTCAAATTCATAAACTGCTCCTTGAACCCAAGGTCCACAAGTTTAGTACCTATGTTTTCTTCTATGCAGTTTATTGTTTCAGGTCTTATGCTTAAGTCTTTGATCCATTTTTAATTAATTTAGGTACATGGTGACAGATAGATGTCCAGTTTCATTCTTTTGCACGTGGCAATCCAATTCTCCCAGCACCATTTATTGAAGAAGCTGTCTTTCTCCATTGTATGTTTTTTGCTTCTTTGTCAAAAATTATCTGTCCATATTTATGTGTGTTTATTTCTGGGTTCTCAATTCTATTCCATTGGTCTATGTGTCTGTTTTTCTACCAATACCCTGCTGTTTTGATTATTGTTGCCTTGTAGTACAGGGAGTGTGATACCTCCAGCATTGTTCTTTTTTCTTAAGATTGCTTTGGCTATTCTGGGTCTTTTGTGTTTCCATACAAATCTGATGATTTTTCGTTCTATTTCTTTAAAATATGCCATTGGGATTTTGATGGGAATTGCATTAATCTGTATATTGCTTTGGGTAATACGGCCATTTTAACTATCTTGATTCTTCCAGTCCATGAGCATGGAACGTCTTTCCATTTGTTTGTGTCTTCTTCAATTTCTTCAAAAAATGTCTTATAGTTTTCAGCATATAGGTCTTTCATGTCCTTGGTTAAGTTTATTCCTAGGTATTTTATTCTTTTTGTTGTAATTGAAAAAGGAATTCTTTTTATTTCTTTTTCTGAGATTTCATTGTTAGTACATAGGAATGCAATGGACTTTTGTATGTTGATTTTGTAGCCAGCAACTTTACTGTATTCGTTGATTGTTTCTAATAGCTTTTTGGTGGAATCTTTAGGGTTTTCTATATAGAGCATCATGTCATCTGCAAAGAGTGACAATTTAACATCTTCATTCCCAATTTGGATGCCTTTTATTTCTTTCTCTTGCCTGATTGCTCTGGTGAGGACTTCCAACACTATGTTGAAAAGAAGAGGTGATAGGGGACAGCCCTGTCGTGTTCCTGAATGTAGAGCAAAGGGCTTCAGTTTTTCACCATTAATTATGAGATTAGCTGAGAGTTTGTCATATATGGCCTTTATTACGTTAAGGAGTTTTCCTTCTATATCTATTTTATTGAGTGTTTTAATCATAAATGGATGTATCTTGTCAAACACTTTTTCTGCATCAATTGATATAATTGTATGATTTTTGTCCTTTATTTTGTTTATGTGATGTATCACATTGATGGATTTGTGTATGTTGAACCATCCTTGTGCTCCTGGGATGAGCCCCACTTGGTCGTGATGAATAATCTTTTTAATGCATTGTTGCATTCGATTTGCTAGAATGTTGTTTAGAACTTTTACATCTGTATTCATCAGAGATATTGGTCTGTAGTTTTCTTTTTTTGTGTTATCCTTACCAGGTTTTGGTATCAGGGTAATGTTGGCCTCATAAAATGAGTTCAGGAGTATTGTCTCTTCTTCAGTTTTTTTGGAAGAGTTTGAGTAGGACAGGTATTAGATCCTCTTTGAAGGTTTGGTAGAATTCACTAGTGAAGCCATCTGGTCCCAGACTTTTGGTTTTGGGAAGGTTTCAGATGACTGATTCAATTTCCTTACTGGTGATGCATCTATTTAGATTTTCCAGTTCTTCGTGATTCAGCCTACGAAGGCTATATGTTTCTAAGAACTTGTCCATTTCTTCTAGGTTATTGAATTTGGTGGCATATAGTCCTTCATAGTATTCTTGGATGACCCTTTGTATTTCTGTGGCATCTGTGATAACCTCCCCTCTTTCATTTCTGATTTTGTTTATTAGTGTCTTTTCTCCTTTTATCTTAGTGAGTCTAGCCAAAGGTTTGTCAATTTTATTAATCTTTTCAAAGAACCAGCTCTTTGTCACATTAATTTCTCCAATTTTTTTGTTTTGTTTTGTTGTTGTTCTCTATTTCATTTAGTTCTGCTCTGATTATGTCCTTTCTTCTGCTGACTTTGGATTTTATTTGTTCTTCTTTTTCTAGTTGTAACATGAGGTTATTTATTTGGGATTTTTCTTGTTTCTTGAGATAGACCTGTGATGATATAAATTTCCCTCTTAGAACTGCTTTCGCTGCATCCCAAAAATTTTGGTAGGATGTATTTTCATTGTCCTTTGTTTATAAGTATCTTTTGATCTCTCCTCTAATTTCTTCTTTGCCTCGGTTGTTCTTTAAAAGTATGTTGTTTAATCTCCATGTATTTGTGGTTTTTCCTGCTTTCTTTTTGCAGTTGATATCCAATTTCAAAGCCTTGTGATCAGAGAATATGCTTGGTATGATTTCAATGTTCTTAAATTTGCTGAGGCTAGTTTTATGTCCCAATATATGGTCTATTCTTGAGAATGTTCCATGTACACTAGAAAAAAAATCTATAGTCTGATGTTCTAGGATGAAGTGCTCTATAAATGTCAATTATGTCCATTTCATCTGATGTGTCATTTAAGGCTGATATTTCTTTATTTATTTTCTGTTTGGATGATGTATCCTTAGCCGTCAATGACGTATTTAGGTCCCCTAGTATAATTGTGTTTTGGTCAATTTCTCCCTTTAGTTCTGTTAGTTCCTTGGTATATTTCGGTGCTCCCTGATTGGGGGCATAAATATTGATGACAGCTATGTCTTCTTGTTGTATAGTCCCCTTTACCATTATGAAATGTCCACCTTTGTCTCTTGTTACCTTTTTCACCCTGAAGTCTGTTTCATCTGATATCAGTATAGCTACACCTGATTTCTCTGGATACCATTTGCTTGGAGTGTCAATTTTCACCCTTTCACTTTGAGTCTATGTTTGTCCTTGTAACTGAGATGTGTCTCTTGGAGGTAGCACATGGTTGGGTTTAGTTGTTTGATCCAATCTGCTACTCTGTGCCTTTTTATTGGTGAGTTCAGTCCATTTACATTTAGGGTGATTACTGATATGTGAGGATTTCCTATCCTTCTATCTTTGGTTTTCTGGTAAGCCTGTCTCCATTGTTTCTTTGCCTTTTTGTTGTTGTCTATTATTTCTGTGTGGTGGTATTCTATGATTTTTCCCTCTGTTTCTTCTTTTATTACAGTATATATTTCAGCTCTGGATTTTTTTTTTTTTTTTGAGTGGTTACAATTAAATTTATGTAAAAGAAAGTTTCATATTTAGAGTATTCCATTTTCTTTACCATACTTGATTTCTCCATTCCCATGTTCCGGTTCAGGCCTTTACTCTCCCCCATTTTATGTTTTGGTTGCCACAAATTGTCCCTGTTGATGGTGGTCAAATAGCCTCCTTCAGTATTTCCTGTAGTGCAGGTCGTGTATTAGAAAATTCCCTCAGCTTCTGTATGTCTGGAAAGGTTCTTATTCCTCCTTCATATCTAAAGGATATCTTTGCTGGATATATTATTCTTGGCTCATAATTTCTCTCTTTCAATAGTTTGAATATTTGGTTGCACTCCCTCCTGACTCGTAGAGTTTCTGCTGAAGAAATCTGATGATATTCTAATGGGCTTTCCTTTGTGGGTTACCATCTTCTTTCCCTGGCTGCCTTGAGGATTCTTTCTTTGTCATTAAGTTTTAACAGCTTCAATACAATGTGCCTTGGAGAAGGCCTGTTGGGATTGAGGTAATTAGGTGTTCTATTTGCTTCTTGGATTCGAGGATCCAGTTCTGTCCACAAGTTTGGGAAGTTCTCGTCGACTATGTGTTTGAACATACTCTCTGTTCTCTTCTCTCTTTCTTCTCCTTCTGGTATGCCCATTATCTTATATTGCTCTTTCTGATGGAGTAAGAAAGTTCTTGTAGAGTTTTTTCATTTCTTTTAAGTCTCAAGTCTCTTTGTTCTTCCATCTGTGTTATTTCCGGATTTCTATCTTTGATGTCACTGATTCTTTCCTCCACTCGGTCAACTCTACTACCTAAGTTGGCTATTTCATTCTTCATTTCTTTTATTGAGTTCTTAATCTCCAGAAATTCTATTTGGTTCTCTTTAAAAATTTCAATCTCTTTGGTAAAGTGTTCATTTTGTTCTTTGTGTTTCTGAGTTCATTAAACTGCCTGTCTGTGTTTTCTTGCATCTTCTTCAGTTTTTTAAGAACTGCAATCTTGAATTCTCTGTTATTTAAGTCACATATTTCCATGTCTTTAAGGTCATTTTCTGGAGACTTTTCATTTTCTTTCTGAGCTGTCTTGTTACCTTGGTTATTCATGGCAATTGATGATTTATTGTTTCTCTCCCTAGATATTTACAGGAGTGTGTTCTGCCACAGGTTGATAGGAAGAGGTCTTTCTTTTGTTTTCCTGTAGGTGTTCGTAGAATGTTTTATTTTCTCTCCGACTGCAGCCTTTTATTCTCTCTCACCCTGTAGTGTTATATTTTCTCTGCACTGTTCTGGTTTCTCACACAATGGGGGGATTTCCTGGAAGGCAGCTTTCTCCTCTGTGAACAGTTCACCTGGGTTATAGGGTGCTGCGTCCGTGGGCGGATGTGGAGAGCTTCTGAAGTTCCAAAGCTCTTCCTGCACCAGATTCAGAGCCTGTGTGTTTCAGCAGTTTTGTTCACTCCTGCAGGGATCCACCCAGATAGGTGGGGCCAGGGGCGGGGTGAGTTGTGAGAGGTGGCCCAGAGCAATGGCGGCGACCACTACCACTGCCTGTCCTCCTTCCACAGCTCCCTCCCCTTTGCTGGACCTAGTTGGACTGTGAGTCCCTGTCTGCGGACCACAGTTCCTAAAACTGCAAATATTCTGTTCTTTTGATCTGACACTGCTACTGTTCTGTTTCTAGCACTGGGCAAGTGGGGTGGGACGAGCTCTGGGAGGGGAGGGAGGGGGCGGCTGGTCTCAGTGCCTAAGGCTCCGTTCTCTGCGGCAGTGAGGGCTTAAACCACCGTTTTCCGCCTTCTTCCCTCAGTCTTTGCTCCGAGGTCTCTGCCGTGAGCGTTGGGTTCAGCCATGTTATATGTTGTCCCCTCAGCCCTGTGGGCCATAAGCAGAGCCCTAGCAGTCCAAGTTCTTCCCTCTCCCGCAGCTGCGGTAGTTCCGGTGTGGAGCGAGCTCGGAGCACTGAGTTATGTCTGCATCCTGCACCCGCGCGGCTCCGTCTCCGCACTTCTGCCTTCCCTCCTCCCCTGCTCACGCAATTTGCACACCTTTAGATGATTTCGGTAGTGAACCTCTTCATCTTGCCTGTCTGCTATGCAGGGAGTCCTTTGTGGAGATATAGTTGTTCAATTGATTGTAAATTCCAGAGAAGATTTCAAGAGGCTCACCTCTTGCCTCCATTTTTATGATGTCATCCTTAATGACATTTTAAAATATGGACTTAAAGTAGTATTTTTTTACAATGAGCAAAAATGAAGAAAAAATACCATTACTAAGGTCTTTTAGATTTTAGAAATAATGTAAAATTTCTAGATATTTTCTAATCCTATACTACCTGCTTCTAAAACTGAGGTCACGGAGGAACATTAAGACTGAATGAAAGTCTACAAATGCTGAGAGAAATTCTAAATTTGTCATATGAGAACTCCTTCTTCCTTCAGTAAACTTGATAAAATATCAGTCCTGGGCCTACGGTCTGGATCTGGGGAATTTCCTTTTTTTTCCGAGGCAGGGGGTTCCCCCAGGGAAAACAAGATAAATTGCATTACATATATTTAAAAGAGCAGAGGTAGCTTTGGTTCTCTCATTTTCTATGGAGGAGTCTTAGCAAGATAATAATCCTTATTGGCTTTAGTTTCTCCCTTTAACAACAGAGGATTACACCAGATCATCTTTTCTCAAAGTGTAGTATGAAACCCTAGGGAGGGTTCCAACACCCTCTTCATACTAATCAGATTTCATTTGCCTTCTCCGCTATGTAGACCGAAGTACAAGTTGCATTAATAGTGCAAAAGGGATAACTGAGTGAAACTGCTTTGGCACCTTAGCTAGCATTAAGGCAGTGACAACAAACTGTTCAAACAGTCATATTCTCTATGACTACACTCTCTCAGTAGACCAACAAAAAAGCACTACAAAAATTTTAATAAACCTTGATTCTTACATGCCTTTTAAAATTCTGAGTGATGAAAGGGTTCATACTTGTAGGGCACTTCTGCTGCGTACTGAAGTATAACTGTTGCATTGAGGAAAAGCACTTGAGCAACTGAGTTGCTAAGCTGAACTGTTGCTTTTTTCATGGAATGCCATTTTTACTTGAAAGAACATCTGACGTGTTGAAAGAACATATTCAGAGTTGGGTACTGGGCAGACATTTTCATGAATGGAGCTAATCGTGACAAGTAACCATTGCCAGTGATAAAAGTCATTCTTTCAAGTGGCAGTAAGAATTTTGGAAGACTTGAATTCATCACCAGGAGCTTGAAGTTTGTCAATACTTAATAATTTTTCATATGAGACTGGTGGTTACATTAACATTAGATATTTTAGAATATTGTGATGTACAGTAAGTAAGTCCTCACTTAATGTTGTCTACAGGTTTTTGGAAACGGAACTTTAAGCAAAATGACATATGATGAAATCAATTTTACCTTAGGCTAACTAACAGAAACAAGAGTCTAGTTCCTAGGGCATATAGCTCATCAAAAAACATCACCAAACATCTAAACAAAGGCTCAAAACCCTTCTAATATTCAACAGTGACATAAATGTGAGTGATACATATATATATGTATGATAAGTAGATTTATATATAAGATAAGACGAATAAAAACAAGTAAGAGAGAGCTTTTCCAACCCACTTATTCCAGTTCAGAATCTTGGGTGGCTGGAGCCTGTCCTGGCAGCTTAGGGCACAAGTTGGGACCTATCCTGGGGCAGGACACTCTTCCATCCAGGGTGCACACACACACACACACACACACACACACACACACACACACTCATTCAAACTGGACAATTGAAACACGACAACTAACCTCACGTGCACATCTTTGGGATATGGGAGGAAACCAGAGCATCCAGAGAAAATCCACACTGACACAGGGAGAACGTTCGAACTCCACACAGTGGTCCCGGCTAGGAATATTTTTTTTTTTTCTCCTCGATGTTATAATGAAAGGATTTTTAATGAAACAACATTATTTGAGGACCTGCTGTATACCTAGAAGATCTGCATGACTCAGTGAACTAACGTTTTCTAAAAGACCGATGCCTGATGTTACATGGATGGGTAAAAGACTCATACAAGTGTAAGACGGACCAAAATGTAACAGAATACAAGAAGTATTAATACATTGATATGGATTCAAATTTCACATTACAACTAAACTTTAATTTACCTCTGTTAAAGACAGTTCCAGTTATCTGACATGTTTTGGTGTAATGTATTAAAGAAAAATATCCACAATTCTCTGAAAAAGCTATTAAAATACTCCCTCCCGTCCCAGCTACTATAAAGATGGATTTTTTTCAACATAAACAACATAGTACAACATATTGAATGCAGAACAAGATATGCGACTCCAACCACTTTCAATGAAGCCAGATGTTAAAGATATTTGCAAAATACATGCTAGTCTTCTCATTAATTTTTTTGTTTTGGAAAATAACCAATTACATAAAATGTTATTTATGACAAGCTGTAATGAGCTTAACATAAATTTATTGTTATTTTAAAATGAATTCATATATATATATATATAAGTATACACACACATACATATATATTTCAGTTTATAATCTTGAATATGGTAAATACTAATAGATATAACCGATACAATTAAATGTTCTTTATGGTCCTCAATAATTTTAAGAGTGTAAAGGGGTCCTGAAACTAATAGGTTTGAAAATGCTGAACTAGAAGAAATCTAATGTCTCAGTTCTTTTGAGAATCTGTGATTTTTTTTGTTGTGTGTGTGAGTGAGAATAGGAAATAAAACCTGGAAATGTCTTGCTTTTGGTTGATAAGTTTTTGTTTCTTTCACGTTTGTTTCCTTGTGTGAAGAAAATATGGCAGATCCATAGGACTGAATTTTGAAAATAAAGTGCCTAAAGGTAATTTATCCTAATAAAAAGATCAATTATAATTAAAATATCACTAATTGAAAATGTTAGAATACAGATTAATAAAATGCTTGACAACACTTTTATAAATATGTAATGCTTCAGAAATTTATTTTATTTACTTGAAATTTATAATCATGAATATCTCATAAATTATATTTGATGATATTTGATATTTCCCCCCTAATTTTAAGAAATATCATCACAAGATTCTCTTGGTAGTACCTACCGTAATCTTTTTAAAAAAATAGAGAACTGTTTTTAAAGAACTTTTAACAAAATGCATTAAATATCATTTTAAATTATTTTATCAAAACCAAAATAACCATAAGTTGCTGTTTCTAGTGTAAGTTGGATATTGGAACTTCAGTCATTATTTTAGGATTTTGGTAAAAATTTAAAGACAAGAACAATATGTTTATTGTATTAAAAAGCATCACTAGATTTATTAATTTCTATTCCTATAAGTATTAGACTTTTTACAAACATAAAATGCCTAACCCTATATTTTTGGATTGCACGACATCCTAAATACCCCTGTCAAATGTCTTTGCTTTCATCCCTTCCCAACTCATCACACCAAACATCTGCATAAATAAAGATGTAAGCATCTGCTATATGGCAAATGGTCTCAGGGGCAGATGTTTCCATCCTTGTGCTCATGTCACTGGGGCTGGATACATTATTTGAACAGATGTACACAATCTGAAAGTATTGTGTCCCACAGTGAAATGTCTCCAACTGCTTTCTATCAAAGTACATAAACGCTATTTGCACCTGCATTTATGTTAATGATATAAAGGCAGCAGGGGTCTGACAAAGTGAGACGTGATGCTATGAAATCTATTTACATGGTTAATTGGAGTTTCTCAGAGACTCTGCTGCCAAATGGCCACACTGACATTGATACATGCCCAAGCAGATGATCTGATTAGCCTGCTTTTAAAGCAGTGGAAATATGGCTATTTCAAATGGCAACAATACACACAATCTGAATTTACTAATAAGAATATCCCAAACTCCAGTATTTTATCTCAAAATAAGAAAACAACATCCAGTAAAAGGTCTTTTAGGCCACCCAGGTCATTTTCATTTTGTTCTACAAAGACATTTCTATAGGTATGTGTGTGTTTTTCATTTGTAATTCTGTCAACAGCATAACATACTAATAATCCATAGTGGTATTTTGCAGAGGTTATATTACATTGGAAAGTTCCAATTTCCAACATTAAGGAACTAACCAAAACCAGCTTGAAAATGTCAATTTGTACTTGGTCTGCAACATAAAATTGTACCAAAAGTCCAAGAACAGCATTTACACTACTAGTTAAAATCAAAACGTTTCCATATGAATGTCACATATTTGGAAACATAATATTTTGGTAATTCATAGGGAATGTTTTTCTCCCAAATAATGAGGTCACAAAGCCATGTTAACCACTAAACACAAAACATCAAATTACAGTGGTTCTCCTTGCTACTGTGCATTAAATATGAGGGCTAAAGGGCCAAAGGATTTGCAGTAGTTGTCTTAGTAGCTTTACTGAGCTAAGAACTTGGAGTCACTTTCAAATAATGTATTTATTACTTTATTAACCTGACATTGATAATATCAACTTTGCATAAATTTATATGAGTTAAATGTTATCCAAAATAACTTTTATTTTGCAAATTATTCTGAGATTTATATTGTGCTTTAAAAGAGTTTACAAGGTGCATGCATATAGAGTTGATACTCATTATTCACAGATGATATATTTGTGAATTCACCTGCTTGCTAAAATTTATTTGCAATCCCCAAACCCATATTGGTGGCATTTTCGTGGTCATCTTTGGATATGCACAGGCCAAAAATTTGATTCACCTAATGTGCACGTTCTCAGCGGTGATTGGTGCTATCCTCACGTCAGCTCTCATACTATAAACAAGTGTTCTTTTTTGCAGTCTATTTAATGCCATATTTTCCATGTTTTTTTTCTTTCTGTTGGAGATTTCACTGTTTAAAATATCCCTCAAGCAAAGTGCACCATACTGTCCAGTGTTACTAAACATAAGAAGACTGTAACATGCCTTACAGAAAAATTACATGTGTTAGATAAGCTTTGTTCAGGCATGAGTTAGAATGCTGTGTGTGTGAGTTCAAAGTTAAGGGATCAACAATATATATTAAATGAGGTGTTTTTAAACAAAAACATATAAAACTAGGTTCTGTATTGATGAAAATGTTGTTATTGTGACCAGAAGCTCATAGGAACCTAAATCTGTATTTCCCTTAGGAGCAATGCTTCAGAATTAGCTAATTGAGTGTTTGTGGTGAGCTTCCAGAATTTTTTTATTAGTTAATTTAGGGTTTGTGGTAACTATTGTGAATAAGGAGAATCAACTGTATCTCATTTGACTGTTTCAGGGCGAGAATGATCTCCATTTGAGAGAAGGGACTGAAGCTCACTGATTTAGCCAAGATCACAGAGGATCAAAGGAAGGGCAGGAGAATAACCAGAGCTCAACTGTCCAGCTCTTAGCTTAGTGTTCTTTTACCAGAATGAGAGGAGCGGGGAGGTGGAGAAGAAAAATTGGAAAAGAGCTTAAGAAACAGCTTAAATACCATGTTTCAAGGAGTGAAACTGTAGTTAGATAACATGATAATAAACTGTTTTTAGGTAAAATCCTCATAAAATGTAAACTCCTGCTTAGCTAGGCAGTCCAGTTTTATTAATTGGCACTGAGCTGTAAGAGAGAGCTTAATTTGGTTTTCCTTTTTTTCCCCTTTGCTCCTTGCTTCTCCAAATACAATAAATATGTTATACAAACACACAGACCTGAGTACTCCTTGGTGTTTCATTCAAAAATAAAGATTAAAATGTTTTCAAAGCATCTAAGTAATATGATTTTTAAAAAAATGTTTGAGAGTTTAAAGCATTGTCAACAAAATTTAATACCGTGTTTCCCTGAAAATAAGACCTTGCTGGACTATCAGCTCTAATGCATCTTTTGGAGCAAAAACTAATATGAGACTGGGTACTATATTATATTATATAACTTATCTTAATATATTATATATCTTATTTTCATATAAGACCGGGTCTTATATTAATTTTTGCTCCAAAAGACACATTAGAGCTGATGGTCCAGCTAGGTCTTATTTTTGGGGAAACACGGTATGTACTTGAGAACCCACTACATGCCAAGGTGATGTAGTCTGCCAAAGACAAAAAATTCATCAAGAAGTTTATAAAGAACCCAACTGATACCGAGAGTCTAAAATAGTAAGATCATTTTTCTAAACTTAAAAACAGTATCAATTAACTACCCCAAGTGTTCCTTACTAGACTTCTAAAGTGATATCTATATTCACTAATACCAAAATATTTATATCTGTCAGATGTAATACATATTTTTTATGTCTATAAGACAATAAGAATATATTTTTAGGTTGGGCCGTAATTATGTTGTAATGTATTTTATTGAATCAGAAAATCCAGGTTTTTGTTTTTTACAGATCCAAATCTGAATTCACATGATTGACAGTATGATAGACAGTAATGGCTAGGCCTCCCAGTTAAATATGGTACAGGTTTTGAAAATTAGTAGTCGTACATGCATACTTAGCTAACTGCAATGGTTCCGAAGGGGTCATTAAGACCACTGTGTCTTGCCTCAGAACATCTGCTGTCTTCTCATTCCCATTTATTATTACTCTGATTGAATAAAAATAGCTCTCGCAATTTGAAAACTGTGTTTAACAAAACAAATGTTATGACAGAGCTGAGAAGTGTAAGAAGCCCCGTACAAGTAGATCCTTCTACCTGCAGCAGACTTGCCTAGGAAATAGCAAAACTGAATTGTGAAGCTGGCAAATGACTAAGAATTTTGAATGACCCCAGTAAAACATATCTTTCCTGGACCTAAATGAAGACTCTTTCCTGACTAATGAAGCGTGGGGCTTCTTTTAACCGACTGGGTGAGGACTTAAAATTCATCCTGGTTTCTCCAAGGTGCAAACTTCAATCCTTAACTGGCATAGCCACAGTGAACTTTCTAGCACATAAAAATCATAAATTGTTCCTGTCAGAGAAACATGTGGCAAAGTTGCTCACTTGTTTGTTTCCTTATCTGTCAAGTAAATAAATTCATTTGCATTTTCAATCACTGTGGTGGTTTTGTCTTTCCTTCAACAAATTTAAAGTACAAACTATAACAACTGTAGTTGGTTTTATCATGTTGTTTTCATACTTTTCTTTTTAAAAACATGGTTTATCACTTGTTACAATTTGCTCTTTTCCAACACAAAATACCCATCCTTATATTTCTATTAGCTTTATCATTTGAAAATGTCAAACAAAAAAAGGAAGTTATGGGAAAACCATAAATCCTGTCCCCAAACCTGAATGCATGAGAAGAGAGAAAATTGTAACAGAAGTCTAATGAACTTTTGAAGATTATAAGAAATAAGATATAAGATACAAGAAATAAGAAATTATAAGATATAAGACATACTTTCACAGAAAGGAAAAATGACAACACTAAATTATAATGGAAAGCTTTTAATATAGTACAAATTATCACTAGAGTCATAGTACAATGTTAAATCTCTTTATCCAAAATTAGAAAACATTTAAATAGAAGGCACTAGAATTTCTAATTAGTTTCCTCTAGTTACTTTCTAGCTTCAAGCCCCCATCCCTTGACCTCTAAATTCCACTTGCTTGCCTTCTACACATATGTTAATATCCTGAGCAAATGTCATCTCTCTGTTGTTTCCTCAACATTCTGGCTTAACCCATTGTCCCTTCATCCAGGTTCTCAAAGTACATCATACTCAATTCTAATGCAGCATTTGTCATGCTTTATTCTAGTTAATTACACACGTTTGCTGTTCTAATAGAATTTTGTGTTTTGTTGAAGCATAGGCTCTGTCTGGTTTATCTTCGGATCTCTCATAACATCTGACATAGCTCCTGATAAATATTGCCTTGGTGAAACTTAAATCTGCTTCCACCATATGGCAGTTTATTAGGAGACAGTATGTGACACAGTGGATTTCCTTAAGTCTACAACTCTGCTAATACTGTCATACCTTAATGTGCATGATGTGTGGTGTGTGTGTGTGTGTGTGTTTACAAGTCTGAAATTCCAAAGGACCATAATTTATTGATAGCCATCAATGGTTTACTAAATAAATCAATTAGCATATTAATAAATGACATGTACCCAGAAAACTTCTCATGTCACATAAATTATTATATTTGATGACAGAATATACAAATATACAAATATTTGATGACAGAATAAACAAAATCCTAATTAAAAATCTGGTATTTTTCTTTGTTAAAAAATATCTGTAGAATCCAGGGCACAGAGACAGTATTTGAACAGGTAAATGAGTAAATTAATGAATAATTGGGCAATTCTTAGGCCTCATATGTACTATAATATTTTTCCTCACTGATATAATTTCCTGTGATACAAACTCTAATTTCTGCCTACTTTGATTTAAAATAGCTTTAAACATTCCTATATGCAGTTAAGCACAATATGTTTGATCAGAGAAGAAAAAGGAGGATTATCTAAAAATAGATTATAAATATTCTCTGTAAATTTACAGGGTGACACAGGGGTCAAATAGTTTTGCAGTCTGACAGATCTAGGTTCAAATCTTAGCACAGTCACTTAATGATTGGTGATCTTGGTAAAAATACGTAATCTCCTTGAACCTTTAAAATAAAGATTATATATAACTTATTGTTAAGATTAAATAAAACAAAGATGTAAAGTTTTAGGTAGAGTCACTATTACAATGAAGGCACTTGACTAATTGAGCTCTTGTAGCTATTACACGAAGATCTGACAATTAAGTTCGCAAAGTCATCTAAAAAAAAGTGCTACATACCTCATTGCTGAATATCATTATGGTCACCTTCGAAGTATTCCCCTTGGGAAGCTATTCACTAATGCCAGCACCTAGTCCACCCTTCAAAGCAATTTTGGAACTCTTTTTCTGGACTGGCCATCAGAGCTGTGGTCGTATTATCCTTAATGTCCTGAATGTCATCAAAATATTTCCTTTATCTTCGGGTAAAGAAAGAAGTCCCTGGGGCCAGCTCAGGTGAGTAGGGAAGGTGTACAGTTATTTATTTACTGGCTAAAAACTCCCTCACAGACAGTGCCATGTGAGCTGGTTCATTGTCGTGATGCAAGAGCCATGAATTATTGGCGAAAAGTTCTGGTTGTCTAACTTTTTCATGCAGCCTTTTCAGCACTTCCAAATAGTAAACTTGGTTAACTGTTCGTCCGGCTGGTACAAATTCATAATGAATAATCCCTCTGATATAAAAAAATGTTAGCAACATCTTTGCAACAAGTTTGCGAACTTAATTGTCAGACTGTACATATATAGAGGGGAACAATGATGAGGATGACAGCAGATTTATTGTTGGAAACAATGCAAGTGAGAAGGCAGTGGAGCAACATCTTTAAAGTACTGAAAGAAAATAAAATGAATAAACTGGTAATCTAGAATTCTATATCCAGAGAAAGATCTTTCAAAAGTAAAGGAAAAACAATTACATTTTTGTACATATAAAAGGTGAAGGAATTTATCACATGCCCACCACCTACACTATACTAAATGTTAAACGATGTCCTTTAGGCAGAGGGAACTTGATACCAGATGAGAATATGGATCTACAGTACATACAGGAAGAAAGAATACTAAAAATGGGAATTACAAGGCAAGCACATAAGGCTTATATTTCAATATTTACTTCTTTTTAAAATATAACTTCTTAAATAAAAATAACTAACAACCCAATGTTGGGTTTATAACATATTTAAAAATTAAATGTATGATACAATTGGACAAAAGATGAGAGGGGAGAAATGTAAGTATATTATTATAAGGTTCTTATAGGTGAAGTGGTATAATAGCACTATCAGGTATATTATAATAAGTTAAATTTGTATATTATATACCACAAAGCAACAACTAAAATCACAAAGAATTTTAGTTTATGAGCCAAGAACAAAAAAAATTGAATCGTAAAAATATTCAGTTTTTCAAGAGAAATGGAAAAAGAGAACAAAAACCAGATGAGATAAACAGAAAATAAATAGCAAGATTATATATTAAAACCTAATCATGTCAACAATAATATTAAACTTAAATGATCTAAATATCCCAGTTAAAAGGTGGAGAGAGAACAGAAATATTACATGGAAAATCTCCAAATATTTGTTAACTAAATCACACACTTATAAATAACCTATAGTCAAAGAACAAATAAAAAGAACATTAGAATGTGTTTTGAACTGCATGAAATGCAAACTCAACTACCAAAATCTGTGTGATTCCATTAAGTCACACAGTACCAGTAAGTTAAAGCAGTACACAAGGGAAAATGTAGAGCCCTGAGCATCTATATTAGAGGAGAAGGTAGGTCTCCACTCAATAAACTCAGTTTCCACCTTAAAAACTAAAAGCATATTTAACTCAAAGTAAGTAGAAGAAAGTAAGAGATCAGAGAGGAAATCAGTGAAGCAGAAAACAGAAAAAATGGATAAAAATCAATTAAATCAAAAGCAGACATTTTGACAATATCAATAAAATTGATAAAACTTTTAGCTCAATTGATCAGGAGAAAGAAGACACACATGTCCAATATCAGGAATTAGAAAGGGATAACACCACAGATAATACTGCTATTAAAAAGATAACAAGGAATCAGTATAAACAACATTTTGGCAATAAATTGAGTAATTTAAATAAAATGGACAATTTCCCTGAAAGACAGAAATGACAAAGCACATTCTAGAAGTGAGCCCTATTTTTCATAGAAATTGAATTTTTAATTAAAAATCTACCCTTGAAGAAAATTCTAAGCCCAGATAGTTTCTTTGGTGAATTCTACTGAATATGTAAGAAAGAAATAACACCAATTATACACATATTGAAAAGGAGGGAATTCTGATTCTAAGAGGCCAGCATTATCCAGATACCAAAACCAGACAAAAATCTGCTAGAAGGAAAGAAACCTCCAGACCAATATCCCTCATAACGTAAACGCAAAAATTATAAATAAAATTTTTAGCAAATCACATCCAACAATATAACATATCCTGACCACGTAGGGTTATCCCAGGAATGCGCAGTTGGTTTAATAGTAAAAAATCTATGTAATTCACCATATTAACAAACTAAAAAAGGAAAAGTACATGATCATTTCAATAGATGCAGAAAACATATTTGACAAATTCAACATCCATTCTTGACCCAAAAATAGAAAGAAAGAAAGAAAGAAAGAAAGAAAGAAAGAAAGAAAGAAAGAAAGAAAGAAAGAAAAAGGAACTGAGGATCAAAGAAATTAAGTAATTTGCTCAAGGTCACTCGGATCAGCCAGAATGAATTCCCCAGGTGTGTCTGATTCCTAACTTCATATACACGTTCATGCCCTCTTGCATGCAGATTCTCCCTCCCCATCCATCCTTCTTCTCTTTTTCTCCCTCATGCACACACGAACACACATACAAGTGTGAACCAAGTCAAAGGAACTATATATAGAAAGTTTTTGTGCTGGACATTAGAATTAAAGGAAAATCAGTGAAACAAAGAATAGGGAAAAGTGATTTAGAGACGTTGGGAAAGGAGTGAATCTGCCAAACAAAAGAATTCAGAAATGACAGTTACTTGCAAATATTTGAAGAGAAGTTATTTGGAAGAAGGATTAGAGGAGTCCTATGTAACTCCAGTGGGCAGTTAAGACTCCTAAGACCAGTGAGGGAGATGAGTTACAAGAAGGCAAGGTTCAACTGGATATAGGGAAGAACTTTGTCATGACTACTGATACTCAACTATGGAACTGATTCCATATTATGCTATATGAAATATTGATCTCTGTCACTGAAAAAGTGGAAAGAGAAGCTGATGGAAGCTTCCCCCTGCCACCCCCCAAGAATACAGGAATACTCAGAAAGATTAAATAACCCATCAAAGAACTGAAAAAGCTGTATTAAGGAAATGAGAATGGTCATGACACAGAGAAGAAAAAAAAGGAATTGCCTAAATGAACTTGTAATTGTGAAGTATTCAGTACTGTTCTCATTTTATATACTTAGGCCTTGTTTAAAAAAAAAATTTAATGCATTTGAAGATGCATTTTTTAGCTTGTTTTAAGTAATTTTATGTACCCATTATATTTCACTATTTTTTTTTAACTTTTCAAATCAACTTTACTGAGGTATGATCTACATACAACAAACATATATACAGACGTACAGAAGTAGTAATCACATTCTTTTTTCTATACTGTATGACGTTCTGACATACTAGAGACCTGGCTGGCTGGTCAGAGTGCCCCTTCCAGGGCTAGATAATCCTACAGATAGAGCAAACAACTCCCCGGGTCAGCTCACCTTTCAGACGCAAACCAACTAATCCAAAGTCCACATCCCTAACCACCTCCTTTATCTCTCACACAGCAAGCCAATATTTCTCCTGGCCTAAATCACCCCAGGGCCAGGTACTGAACAACTATTAATAGCACCACCCTACAGCCTGGAGGCGGAAATCACTCAAACTAGGCAGGATCTAAAAAAGTTTGAAAGTCTAAATTTTCTGAGATTTCCTAATTTACTTTACTCTGCTCTTTTTCCTCTGAACTCTCATTACTCAGATGTTTCCCTGGACAGTTATATATATGCAGAGGGTGCCATAAAAAAGTACACACATTTTAAGAAAGGAAAACTGTCTTAAAATTGTAATACTCAATATATACTGATAACAAAAGATGAATACAAGTCACGTTTGACTTCTGCAATTATAAGAGGTGCTCAAAGTGGTTACCATCAGCGTCTAGACACTTCTGATTACAGTGAATTGCTGCTTGAGCAATGTTGACCAGTGTCCACTTGTATACATTTTTTTGGCACCCCCGGTATTTTTCTTTTCCCATCTTTTATCTCTTTTACTTTTGCTCTTTCTGAAAAAAAAAAAAAAAAAAAAAAAAAAAAGCCTTAACTTTATCTTCCAGGGTTTCGATTGAGTTCAGTCCTCACCTTTACCTAATAGTCTGTGCATGATCTTTTGAATGCAAATCTAATCATGTTTTTCCTATGCTTCAAGTTCTTCAGTGACTCCCTTTGGGCCACAAGATAAAGCCAATCTCTTTCACACAGCACCTGAGGCCTTTCACGCACTGGCTTGTGCGGTTATCACCACCGCATTAAGAGCTGCATCTCAGATGCAGCTAAATAGGCCAGTTCTCATACATACGCCTCCACACTTCTTCAAGGAACAGCCTTCTCTCCCAGCTTGCTACACAATTCCTACTCAGCTTCTTTGCAATGTCTACCTGGGCAATTAAAAAAATTTCTATAGATCTGTCCATTATCTTCTAACACTCGACTGACTCGTGGCATGTAGCATCTGTTTAAATTGTCCGTTATCCCCTTAAATTTGTGAGTTTCTTGATGGCAAGGACAATCCCATATTTATCTTTATATTTCCAGAACTTACAAGTGACTTTGAATATAGTAAGGTTTAATAAGTGTTTATTGAAAGAATAAATGTCAATAATCCTGTAACAACAAGAGTGCTAGAAATTATTTAACAATACTTCCACAGTTCCATCTAGCGCTTTTCAAACCATTTAAATCTTTTATTTTCAATAGATAATTTCTAAAATTATGAGTATTTTATTAATGAATAGTGATTTTGAATTCTAAATCAAAACTCTTATTAATTTTGCCATTGCTATAATTTTCCATAACTTAAAGTGACATAAAATTGACTTAAGTTAATTTTTTTTCAGCAATATATTTCCTTTGATCTCTACAGATTGCCTGGTTGTGTTTTTAGAAAGACTGAACCACTCCTAAAATGATTTTAAAATTTCTTATGTAAATGTGAAAAATGTCCTACTTTCTTCAATTTCTCTAGTATCAGGTTTGGGGTTTCTAAAATTCAGCAACATTGTTTTAGGTGTCTAGTCCTAGGAAACAATGATTCCCAACATTATCTATAAACCCAATTTGTTGACAAGGTCACTTTCCTGTTAAAAGGCCCCAGTGCGTTTTAGTTAACTCCAAAAAGGCCCCTCTTTTAGGCAAGTTTTAACAAACAGACAACCCTCCATTTCTTATTTATTCAAATGTAGAAAATACAGATGTGAAAAAATATATTTGTTTTTTTTCTACATCAAACAGAGCATCCTTGGAATTTCCAGACTGGCTTCTGAATGCTAAAAAAAATGAAGAAGTTGGTCAGGCCAATGAGGTTAACAATATGATGAAGATGAAAGCATTTAAAAAAGAATTGCACTATTTGGTAATAAACTGTTCCCTTCAATCAGTCTGCTTGCCAGTGGGTGTTTCCATCGGTTTGGATTTAATTCATTACTTTGAAATGACTGCATTTCCACCATTTTTGGTCTTTTCTCTACATCCTGTGACAAAATCATCTGTAAACAAGCAGGTTTACAGAAAATTGATATAAGATCATTTTGGAGTCCTCGCATTCTTTTTCTCTCTTAAATCTTACCTGCTACCAAGCACCAGAGAGTTTTCATTTTATCACCACAGAACAATCAGTGGACTTTCAACAAACTCTAATTCTTACTCGTGCTTCTGTTCCATTCGTACCTACTCCTGATACCGCCACTACAGTCCATTTCTCTCTCCCACCTCTAGCTTTTTCCTTCTTTACAGTTTCTGCATTAAATTAAAATCCCATCAATTAGCTTTACGACTATTCAACTGAAAAAAACACACAACAAAACACGCTTCTCTACTCGATTTCTTGCTAACTTTGTCCATGTTTTATATTTTCCCCTGTTCTTGTGGGTGTTTAAACTACTGCTTAACAAATGATTCTGGTGATTTTCTTCCTCTTTTAAAATAATTCCAACTTTCATCTTTTCCCTGGAGCACTAGAGTCACAGATTTACCTTTTCAGTATTACCTACATTTTAAAAAATCCCTGTCCCTGAAGGCATTTGTCTGAACTTAGATGACCATAAAATGATTCTGTCCAACATGGAAAAAGCTAAATAAAAACGAGCAAGCTTCCCTCTCATTCTATAACCCCAATTCACTTCCTCAGAGGCAAGTGCACTTAGCACCTTCGTGGGTATACTTTCAGAAACAGCCTGTGTGTCTATCAACTAACATGTGTAGACATATGCTCTATCCCCCTTTCTCTCCTCCCCACTTAGAGTAGACTATGCATGCTACTCTTTTTACACGAACGTATTTTTAAGAGCTCTCCATATCAGCCCTTATGGATCCTCTTCATTCTTTTTAGAGACTGTATAGTATTTCATTGCATGGAACCACAATTTGTTAACCAGTCACCTGCCGACTGACAGTGAGATTGTTCTTAGCCTGTTGTTCTTACAAAGAAAGCTGTCATGTGTATTCGCATTCATACATCTTTACTAACATGTGCAAGTCTATCGGTAGGATGAAGACACAGTAAGAAATTTCTGAGTCGATTTAAAATTTTTATGGATAGTGTCAAATTATCATTCAAAGAAGTTGTACTGATTTATTCAACAATGTAGGAAGTGCCTCACAACCACTATTTGCCAACATTGCCACAGGAATTTTTCAATCAACTATCCCAAAGCTTCAAAGATTCTAGCATGCCTAGATATTTTCCCCAACTCTAATTGAATATACAAACACTGCTCTTTGTTGAAATATACACACCCTGGCAATAGAATGAAAACCAAGTTTCACATCTCAAGGATTTAGAAGGGTGATTGTTTATGGGAAGTCCTTGACAGACTAGAAAAGAATTAGTTGTACAAGACAATGCTGTTGCCGAGCATTACCCAAAGGAAGTGTGTATTAGTGTCACAGAGGATGGCCCATTAGCTGGTGGCAAGACAAAACAGCTGAAATAACAGGAAGGAAAAAAATCCTACATATTTGAAAAACTAGCCTTTTAAAGATGTTTTTCTTTTCAAGACATTACAGAATGTACAGGTATAGTTTAAACGTTAATCTCATAGTGTAAAATGGTTACCTTTTGTCTAAAAATAAATAATGTCTTGACTGAGGTGCTACAAGCTGAGGATCAAGTGAACCCAATTAACCCAACTTTTACATGTCTGTACTAGGTGGTTTATTTGAGATGTACACTACTTCTTAAATCCTTTAGGGTACAACATGGAAACAAACCATGAACAGGCTATAAAGGTCATGACATTAATTTTCCTGTCATTCTCATGCTTTAAATAGGTATCAAAAAACTAAAAGAATCTTGTCCTCTGGGAAGACAGACAAATCTGAAACTAATTATGGTAGTTATTATTGTAATACTATTAAATTAAACACTGTGACCTTAGCTAAATTTATTTTGGTACTTTTTGTTAATGAATAAACCTTCCCAAACAAGATTACAGCATCCTCTCATAGAGCAAAACGATTCACCAGAGGACTAGTCGAACAGAGAAACCACTCAAAAACCTGATTTTCCACTCACCTAAAGCTTAACTAAAAAGTCTAACAAGCATTCACGGAATATTTTTGCAGGAAGCACTATATCTGTTACAAAGCTTTATTTAAGAAGTGAAAACTTCACATAGGTAGACTGCTGAGCCAAGAGTCATAACTGTTTTCACTTGTCCAATACTTCTCCTATTTTGTCGACTGAGGACTTGCTCATAACTATTGCAATTTATTTAAACCCAAAAGAAAATAAAGGGCAGCGAATATCTCTTCTTTTTCTGCTGAAGTTTCCAAGACTCAAACTGCTTTAGGTGTTTGAAAGATAAGATGGTCCAAAAAGAACATCTAAGTTTAATGATTTCCTGGTACTTCAGGTTCCCGCCTCCTTTCTAACACCTGGCCTGGGCAGCTGGTGGGAGTGGAAGCTGCCTGAACTGACACTTGGGAAGTATTTGCTCTGTGTGTGTCCTCTAGTGCCCTGATATCAGAATGATACCCACACAGACCGTTGGGTTCCTTTTAATCCTTACAAAAATGCTGCAGGAGAGATGAGGGTAGACTAGAGTGAATGATGAGTTTGGGTGGGTGGGAAGGAAAATGAGGCAAGGAGAAGGACAATCAACATCTGTGTGGGACTAATGACCAGGGAAAAGATGAATAAGTAGCAATCACAAAAGAAAGAAAAAGGAAGTGGGAGGAAAAAAGGAACAATGGCAATATTATTTTAAAAGGAGAAATGGCCTGTGAAGAAAAAAACAAAACACTGAAAATTCCAGTTTCTTTTAACATCTCAGAAGATACAGACCATTTACGAACCAGTTTCTTCATGCACACTGTTGCAGTTAGAAAAGATACTTACAGGACTTTTTGTGCAATGCTGATAGTCTCAACAGTCACTAATGATTGACTGGCTGTTAAACCATCATGCTGCTGACCACCTGCAATAGCTTATTAAAATTTAAGTTGAGATAGAGTTAAATACTTTTAGAGTACCTTTTATTTCTCTAAATTTGGAAGTCAGTCTTAGAATACAAAGTTCTAATTGTCTCTGTAACTGTCTGTGAGGAGTACCACATTGGAAAGATGAGAACAGTAAGAATGCAGAAGGCAGTAGACCATTTTTTATTGCAAAGGTTTCTACATGGTTTATTGTGGATACACAGGGATTCCAACTAAATGGATATGACTGGGAGTGCTTTCTTGATCCTCTGTTTTTATGTATTTGACCATGTTCCCACAATCTATTTCTTTACATTTTATAGATTCACGTATCAAACTGCCTTTTGTACTCCAAATGTGTATTTTCACATTAGTTGATGAAGCAATTTTTCAAGCTAATGAATGAAGGTGCTGCCTGGCAGCCAGGAATTCACTTTGAGGTGGTGGCCATCTTTGTCTATGAACCAGTGTTTTTATAATTATTGACTATTTCATTACATTTTGCTTTTATTATTTTAGAAAAATTAATGGAGCTTAAAAGATTAAAAGTAAATGTGATTCATATAATACCAAAAAAGCACAAATAACATAAGTAAAAGTAGACAAATTGTATTACATTGAAACAAACAACAACAAAAACAACTGTGCATCAAAGGAAGCAATCAACAGAGTGAAAAGGCAACCTCTGGCATGGTAGAAAATATTTGCAAATCATATATATGATAAGGGAGTAATATCCAGAATATATAAAGAACTCTTATAACTCAACAACAATAACCTGATTAAAAAATGGGCAAAGGGCTTCAATACACAATTCTCCAAAGATAATATAAAAATGGTCTATAAGCATATAAAAAGATGCTCAATATCACTTATCATTAGCGAAATGCAAATTAAAACTATGAGATCTCACTACACGCCTATGAGGATGGCAACTATCAAAAAAAAAAAAAAAGAAAAATAGAAAATAACAAGTGTTGGTGAGGATGTGGACAAATTGGAAACTTTATGCATTGTTAGTGGGAATGAAAAATGGTGCAGCTGAAATAGAAAACAATATGGTGGTTCCTCAAAAAATTAAATATAGAATTAAAATATGATCCAGTAATTCCACTTCTGAGTATATGTCCAAAGAAATGAAAGCAAAATCTCAGAGAGATATATGCATAACCATGTTCATAACAGCACTATACATAATACCCAAGAAATAACCCACGTACACAGATGAGTGGACAAACAAAATGTGGTATACACATACGATGGAATATTATTCAGCGGTAAAAAGAAAAGAATTCTGACACATGCCACAACTGATGAACCCTGAAGACATTATTCTGAGTGAAATAAGCCAGTCACAAAAGGACAAATATTATATGATTCACTTATATGAGGCACCTAGAGTAGTCAAATTCAGAGAAACAGAAAGTAGAACGGTAGTTCCCAGGGATTGGGGGAGGGAGAAATGGGGAGTTGTTGTTTAATGATATAGAGTTTCAGTTTTGCAAGATGAAAAAGTTCTAGAGATGGGTTGCACAACAATGTGAATATACTTAACACTACTGAACTGTAACACTTAAAAATGGTTAAGATAACAAATTTTATGTTGTGTGTTTTTTATCACAATTTTAAAAAACTAAATGTGATTATACTTGTGATAAGAAGTATAGGTCTTGTAAACAACATAATTTTAGGCAAAAGATGGCAATCATTCAGGATGTTTTAGGTGGACAAATCTTTAACCTTTACTGGAAGCACACTGGACTTTAGCCAGGTATAGATGTGTTCAACTGGGAAAAAAATAAAATTAAAGAATATTTACAAAATATATAATACTTATACTATACATATATATGTCAAGAGAAATAATGCATCAAGGAGTTGTATAATGTTTTACTCTGGTGACAGAATATCTTCTTATATACTATTATACACTTCTATGACTATTTTTGAGGAATATAATTTGTACAAAAGCAAATACTGCCTATAAACCAGAAGTGGTAGCCTGTTGGCTCCTCATGCCACAGCCTATCAACAGAGCCACTTTCCATTTCCTTCAAACACGTATCACCTCGGGTTCTCTTCTGAATTTATCAAAGAGACAGGGGGTGTCTAGGTAATCTTTGTTCATAAGGCTACTTCAATATTAGCAGCTGACAAAAGACTCAGTGTTACAGGGAAAGGACTTCAAAACATAACATCTTCTCAGCTTCAAGTTGGCTCAGGCCCCACCCTCTTCAATGCTGGCCACGCCCCTTCGCATTCCCCAGCTCTGTCACTATCAAAATTGAGTTGAGGGAATCAAATTAACCCAAGTGGTTCTAGATTAAAACAACTGTAGGCATTTTAGAGTTTAGCTGTAAACCCCTCAGCTTTGAGATTAAAGCAGCAAGGCTATTATTGTTGGGCTCCCTAAGACTTGGGTCTGTATTTATAATGCACAGTGAGACACGCAGACATGTGTGAGGGTGGGTGGGAGGCAGTGCTCTGGGGCATGCAGGGTGATGTGGGGCTTCTCTTGCAGACATTCGGTTACATTTTAAGGATCTAAAACGCTGGCAAAAATTGTACACCTACAGATTATTTCCTCTAACAATCACACAGCATGAAATATAAAAGTAAGATGAAACTAATGTAAATCTTTTCTCACTGTGGTACACAATCTTCAACACGGATATTGCAAAATCATTTGGTTGCTGCTACAAATTCACTAAGCATTTGGTATCCCTATAAAATGACTGGACAGGGAGTTAATGTCAGTCTAACTATGTAAAGGTATATATTAGGTTGGTGCAAAAGTATTGCGGTTTTTGCAATTGTTTTTAACCTTTTAAACTGCAATAACTTTTGCACCAACCCAATAAAAATAAAAGGACGATTCAAAGAATAAGAAACTGCTAAGGGGGCTGCCTCTGGAAAGATAAGAATTAGGAGGCATTTTGGAGTGGGAGACTGACTTTCCATTGTATACTCTTTTGTAAAACTTTTGAATATTTTACCTTGTGGATGTGCTACTTAAAACATTATCAACGATGTGAACAAGAAGAAAGATCTATAGAGACAGGTGGTTCTCAGTAAACACTGGCAGGGGACTATGTCCAGGAAATAATCTTAAGTGAAGCAAACTGTGGGAGATTGGGCATACTCTGATCCCATTTGTATTTAAAAAAAAAAAAAAAAAAAAAAAGTTGTATTCCTCCAGAGAAACATCAGTTTGTCAACAGTGCCTAAATACCTTCGGCAAATGGGCTGGTAGAACTTTCCCCTTTTCTTTGTACATTGAGTGTGTGTGTGTGTAGTTGACCCTTGAACAACACGGGTTTGAACTCCGTGGGTCTATTTATATGTAGATATTTTTCAATAAATACACTGGAAAATTTTTTGAGACTTCCTTACTACCATGGAACAAGCATTATCGATTAAACTAGGCTATCATATTGCTTCTTCATTTCCCATGCTTCAATAGTTATACCTGTAAATAAATATAAATTTCTTTTTCATATTATCTTTTCATTTTTGATGTCTATTGCTAGTAATATGTGTAACATCTACAGTGTTTTGTATCATATAAGACAATATTGATACACGTATTGATAGATGATTCATCCTGTAAACAGGTGACTTACAATATCGATAAGTACAGTACAGTACTATAAATGTATTTTCTATTCCTTATAATTTTCTTAACATTTTCTTTTCTCTAGCTTATTTTATTGTAGGATACAGTATACAATACATATAACACACAAAATAAGTGTTAATCGACTGTTTATTAGTAAGGTTTTCAATCAACAGTAGGCTATTAATAGTAAAGTTTGGGGGGAGTCAAAAGTTATATGCAGATTTTTGGCTATGCTTGGGGGTCAGCGCCCCAACCCCTGCATTGTTCAAAGGTCAATTGTACATAAACATCTATTTCTATATAAAAACAATAAATAACTCCTTTTTAAAAGAGAGAGAAAAATACCCTAGTTAGAATCCACTTTAAAACACATTGTTGTTCATGAAGAACAAATACTTGTCGATATTTTGATTTTTCAAGTAATAATTAACAAACTAAATGGTAGTCTTTTCTCACTTTCTGTGTTTTCCTCATCCCAAATTCACAGTGACCAGTAGTCTCAATCAATAATTTTCTATCAAAATCAAATGCACAAGGTTCATCAATCAACCATCTACTATCTATCAATAAAGAGCAATTAGTACATTGTGCCTTTATTGATAAGATGGACATGAGATATAATTTCTTAAAATTATTGTTTCAATACTTTTGTTAAACTCAAAATAATTTCAGCTTAGTAACAGACATTTAGTTTAAGGACGGATTTTCTAAATCAGCACAAAACTAAAAAAACATTTTTTCTAAAGAAACAATATTCTCTGACTTCCTCAATTAGTTGAGGTCCCTCTTAGTCCATATTCCTATTGCGTAACTTAATCATCCTTTTCCAACACTGATCATACTTGTATTAATCTAAAGTCTATCTTTCCTGACAGACTCAAAACTACAAGGGCAGGTTCCAAGTCTGTCTTGTTTCTGTTATCCCCAGGGCCTCAGAGGGGAGAAGTCTCCAAAAGTATTTGATGAATATACTTTGAAAGATACACACCTAAACAAAAGGAGTTGCAAGATTTACAGATAGTCAAGGGCAAAACAGATCCTAAATAAAGATTATGTAACCAACCAAGAAAAGATCCATATCATAATTAAAAATAGCATACGGAAAAGTAATTTGCCTAAACAATCAATCTGACAAAATCAAAGCATATGTTCTCTATGCACAATTGCTAAAAGCCTCCAGAGTTTCGGCCATCATATAAATATTAGGCTCTGAGTCACAAAGGCTTGAAAGAATAACCACAAGTAACTTCCGAAATGGGATTATAATACTACCTCAAGGCACGTTATCACTAAAAAATTCACCTTATTGGCTGATTGTTTCAGAATTTATTTCAAGAATCTTTTAAAAAGAATTATGGGATGGCAAATATCCTTAAATACACACACACACACACACACACACACACACACACACACACACACAAACACTCTCTCTCTCTCTCTTCCATTTTGACAATTGAGAGGAATCCAAATCCTAATACTTTTTACTGAATATGTATGGTTTTTGGCATGTCTTCACTCACACAATCTACTAGGGTTGAATTAAATCTACTCATGAATTTGTATGCCAGTTTCAACAGAATTTAGCCAAGGTGGAAAGTTATACTTTTTCAAAACAAAAGTTTTCTGCTATAAGGTTAACTAATTAAAGTCATGTGTTTTTTTATGCAAGCATACATCTTCTGTCAAAGCAGGATAGTGTAAAAGGCTTAAGTTCATTCATTCAATCAATATAAAAACCCCACAAGCCAGGTATCAGAAAACTTTTTGTGCAAAAGGCCATATAATAAATATTTTGTTTTGTGAGCCCTACAGTCTCTGTTACAACTATTCCTTTTTGCTGTTATAGCAGGAAAGCAGCTATAGACAATATAAATGACTACATGTGGCTGTGTACCAATAAAACATTTTTTATTTATGGATATTGAAATTTGAATTTTATATAACTTTCATGTGTCACAAAATATTATCTTCTTTTGATTCTTTTTAATAATTTAGAAATGTAAGAACCATTCTTAGGGGGCAGCCGGTTAGCTCAGTTGGTTAGAATGCGGTGCTCTTAACAATAAGCTTGCAGGTTCGATCCCCACATGGGCCACTGTGAGCTGCGCCTTCCACAACTAGATTGAAACAACTACTTGACTTGGAGCTGATGGATCCTGGAAAAACACACTTAAATAAATAAAAGTTAAAAACAAAATAAAATAAAAAAAAATTCTTAACTTGCAAGCCATACAAAAACAGGCCCAATGTGGCCTGAGAGCCAAAGTTTGCTATCTCCTGACCTAAACCAACTCTTTAGTAAACTTGACTTATACCAGTTACTAGTGTGTAACTTTGTTCTTACTCCATCAAAAAAGTCCAAACAACAAACAAAATCAACAGAAACAACAACCATAACTGACTTATCTTAGTTTTCAGATAGGAGTTAGAGAGCTCTTTTATTGGTATAACAATAGTAGCAGCAGCTAACATTTATTTTGAGCTTATTATGTTCTAAACAGTGTTCTAAGCATTTTAAATGTGTGCTGCTTTATTTAATTCTCACCACAGCCTTGGGATGCCTCTTTTATGATCACCATTTTACATATAAGGAACTCGACGTTAAGTAACTTATCTGAGCTCACAGAACTAGTAAATGGTGGGGCTGAGGCTTGAAGACAGACCCTGGGTTCTGCTCCTAACCACAAGTGCCTTTAACCTAAAAAATTTCCCCATTCATCTCTTAAAATTCCCATTTCAAATGACAATTTTCAGAAATTAAAACACACAACAGAATAAGCACATCTGGAAAACAATGTAATACAATTAATAGTTATCAGTGAAGAGCTAATCCTTAGATTGAGCCTATATTGACAGTAAGAAAAATGGAAACTTGATTCCAATGGATGCAAGCTTCAGTGTTCTCATGGGAAAATTAGAAACAATAGCTCTTGATTCCCTCCCTCCTGTCTGTGCTGGTTCAGGAAAACAAATATTAGTGAAAATGCTCCAGAAGAGGGTTACAAGAGGCAGGTCAATATGATTTTCTCCATAAATGACTCTTGATTGTCTTATTTAAATTATTTAAATTTGCCTCAAACTTTGCTTATCCAAATGGCATTTATAGTTTTATAATGTTTGTCTATTACTGATACATTAGCAATAAAACAGAAATAGTGATGCTTTTCTTGTAACAGTTACAGTATAACTTACATCACAGCCCATTTGCATGACTTATTTTCTACTCCAGGTCATTATGTGACACTTGGCTTTGTGTGCTAATGTTCCAAATACTAGTGGATGCCCAATAATTAACTCTTCAAGGGTCATTTGAAAAAAAAAATAGGGTATAGATAAAAATTTATTTCACTATAGTCTTAAACTGCCAAAGTGAATTTTAGAAATGACAGTAAAACACTTTTGCTCTACATAACTGCAGAAACATCTTTGAAGAATTTGACATTTAAAGACTTTGGCTAGGCAAGGAAGTAAGAATTACTAAAACTGAATTCATTCCATTTATTCCACATTGGAAGATAGTTACTTGCCAGGAAATTATTTCAGAGTATATTAGAACTACTTGCATTAAAAGGAGGGAACTTAAATGGCAGATGATCTCTACAGCACTGGGGATCATAGGCAAGGCCAAGTACATTGTAGTAAGACACTGAGTATATAGACTAGGACAAAAGAAACCCCTCTCACCCCCCGAGCAAAATTCATCTGGCAAATATATAAAAACAAATTGTCTAGTTTTTACAATTTATTTTTTCAATTTTTTCAATTTTTTTTACTTTTCCAAAACATTTGCTGTCAGTAAGTTGCAAAGTTCTGAATTATGTGTGACTGCATTGGTCAGAAAGAGCTATTTCTCGACAGAAAAAACAAACAAACAAAACAAACAAAAAACCACTCATGTTACTTGAAGTTGTCCCTAACAAAGTGTATACTGAAGGAAAATCTCTGGCTTAGAAATGGTCTTCCAATACATTCACTTTTAAAAGTCCAACATCGAACTGTCCTGCCTTACACCTTTTCTCCTTCACTTTCCAGACCTAGATTTTCACCAAATCATTTCCATTTTATCTCCTAAAAAGCTTTCAGATACATCCATTTCTTCTCATCTCCACTGCCAACTGCCAACTGGTACCAGTTACTATATGCTTTCCAGCCAGGACCACAGAATACTCTTTTTACCACTTCTCCTTCTGCTTCTTCTGTAACCAACACAGCCCCAGTGATGTTTTCAAAATAGAAATTAGAATAAGCCACCTCAGACTGAAAACCATTAGAAACCGTAACGAGTCCATGAGGTTTTGCAGTCTAGTCTTGGCCTGCGTCTCAGTGTCATCCCCCACTCAACAGCCTCACTTTCTGTCCGGGTCACACCAGCCTTCCTTCAGTTTTCTGAACATACCATGGCTCTGTCGACAGTCTTTATACATGCTGGTCCCCTTCCCTGTAATGTTTCTTCTCAATAACTTGGATTCATCCTTTGGATCTCCAGACAATATCACCTCCTTAGGGGAACTGTCTCTGATCTAGTCTGGCTCAGATATCCCTGTTAATAACCTCAGCAAACCCCGAATCTTTTCCCTCAGAACATTTACCTCAATTGTAATTTTACATAGAAAATGCCAGTACTCCCAACAGATAAGGAGTTCTAGAAGGAAGGGTTCACATCCCTTTGTGTTCATGTGGTACCCTAAGCATCTGTCACAATAATAGAACACCTAGGAGGAGCTCAATTGTATTTGCTTATTTATATTTGTGATATAATTCACATCCCAAAAAAATTCACCCTTTTATGGTGTACAATTCAGTGGTTTTTAGTATATTCACAAAGTTGTATAATTGTCACCACCATTTAATTCCAGAATATCCCATCACCCTAAAAAGAAACCCCATATCCATTAGCAATCACTCTATCCCCTGTCCCCAGAAGTCATTAATCTACTGTCTCTGTAGATATGCCTATTCTGGAAATTTCATACGAATGGAATCATACAATATGTGGCTTTTTGTGTCCACTTTCGCTTGGCCAATGGTTTTAAGGCTCATCAATGTTGCACCAGGTGTTGATACTTCATTCCCTTTTATTGCCAAATAATATTCCATCATATGGATGGATATACCACATTTGTTTAGCTATTCAACAGCTGATGGATATTTGGGTTGTTTCCACTTTGTGACCATTAAGAATAATGTTGCTATGAATATTTGTGTACATGCTTTGTGTAGACATTAATTTCTCTTGAGTATATACCTAGAAATGGAATAGGTATATTCCACATAGGTTTAGGACATGTCACAGGATAACTCTATGTTTAATCCTTTGAGGAATTGCCAGACTGCTTTCCACAGCAGCTGTCCATTTACATCCCCATCAATAATTTATGAGGTTTCCAATTTCTACAAATCCTTACTAAAATGTGTTTGTCCATTTTTTATTTTTATTATAGCCATCTTAATGGGTGTGAAGTAGTATATCACTGTGGCTATTCTTTTTTTTTTTTTTTTCAATCTGGGTGGTGAACACACAATGGGATTTATAGATGATGTAATACAGAATTGTGGCTATTCTTTAACGACTAATGATGTTGAACACCTTTCCATGTGCTCACTACCGTTTTGCATGTCTTCTTTGGAGAAATATCTTCTTAAATCCTGTGCCCATGTTTTAAATTGGGTTATTTTTCTTTTTGTTGTTAAGTTGCAAGAGTTCATTATATATTCTTGATACAAGTCCCTTAGCATATATATGATTTGCAAATATTTTCTCCCTTTCTGTGGATTGTCTTTTCACTTTCTTGTTGGTAAAAGTTTTAAATTTTGGTTAAGTCTAACTGATGTATTTTTCCTGTGTTGCTTGTGCTTTTCATGTTAATCTAAGAAAACTTTGTGACCTAAAACAAGGTCACAAAGATTTTAGCCTGTGTTTTCCTTTCAGAGTTGTATCTAGTTTTAGCTGTTATATTTAGGTCTCTTGTCCATTTTGAGTTAATTTTTGTATATAAGTTAGTGTGAGGTAGGGGTCCTCTTTCATTCTTTTACATGTGCATGTCCAGTTTGAGGACCACTGCTAGCAAGACTATTCTTTCCTCCACTGAATTGTCTTTGCATTCTTGGTGAAAATCAGTTGAGGGTTTATTTGGACTCTTACTACTGTTCCATTGATCTATGTCTATCCTTTTGTCAATCCTATCTTGTTTATTGTAGCTTTATGTTAAGTTTCGAAATTGAGAAGTGTGTCTTCCTTTCTTTTCTTTTTAAGATCATTTCTGATATTATGGGTTCCTTGCATTTCCATAGAAATTTTAGAATCAGCATGTCAAATTCTGCAAAAAACAGGCAGCTGGGATTTTCATAGAGATTGCATTAAATTGTTGATTAATTTGGGAATACTGTCATCTTAACAATGTCAAGTCTTTCAATTCAAGAACATAGGATGCCTTTCAATTTGTTTGTCTTTACTGTCTATCAACAATGTTTTAAAATTTGGTGTACAAGTCTTGCACTTCTTTATTTAAAATTATTGGTATTTATTATTTTTGATGCTTTGTAAATATAACTTTTCTTAATTTTGCTTATGGATTGTTCATTACTAGTATATATAAATACAACTGATATTTATACTGATCTTGTATCTTTCAGACTTGCTGCTATCATTTATTAATTCTAACAGTTTTTTAGTAGATTCCTTGAGGCTTTCTACATACAAGATTATGTCTGCTGTAAATAGAGAAAGTTTTACTTCTTTTTTCCAATTTGGATGCCTTTCATTTTTTTTTTTCCTTTCATTTCTTTTTCTGGCGTAATTGCCCTGGTTAGAACCTCCATTACAATGGTGAATAGAAGTGGCAAGAGAATCTTTGTCTTGTTCCTAACCTTAGGAGGAAAACTTTCAGTCTTCCATCAATAAGTATATTAACTGTGGGGTTTCTGTAGATTCCCCTTCATCAAATTAAGGAAGTTCCTGTATATTTCTAGGTTGTTGAGTGTTTTCATTCTAAAAGGGACTTGAATTGCGTCAAATGTTTTTTCTGTGTCTATTAAGATGATCACATGACTTTCGTTCTTTATTCTATTAATGTAATGTATTACATTGATTTTCTTACGTTAACCAACCTTGCATTTCTGAGATGTATGTTAATTGGTCTTTGTTTATAATCCTCTTTATATGTTAGTAGATTTGGTTTATTAGTATTTTGTTGAATTTATGCATCTATATTCATAAGGGATATCGGTCTGTAGTTCTTCTGCATTGTCTTTGTCTGGTTTGGGCCTCAGGGTTAATACTGCCTTAGCAGAAAGAATTGGGAAGTATTTTCTCCTCTTCTAAATTTTAAAAGACTTGGTGAAGAACCATTAAATTAATTAATTCATTAAATCCTTGATAAAATTCACAAGTAAAGCCATCTGGATCTGGGCTTTTCTCTGTAGAAACTTTTTTGATTATAATTCAATTGTTTTACTTATTATAGGTTCTGATTTTCTATTTCTTCTTGAGTTAATTTTAGTAGTTTTGTCATTTAGGTATTTGTCCATTTCATCTAAGCCACCTAATATTTTGGCATACAATTGTTCCTAGTATTCCTTCCTTATTTCGGTAAGGTCAGTAGTAGTGCACCCTTTTTCACTGCTGATCTTAGTAACTTGAATGTTCTCTCTTTTTTTGGTCTGTCTAAAGGTTTGTCTATTTCATTGATCTTTCAAAGAAACAACTTTTGTTTTCATCAATTTTCTCTACTCCTTTTTATTCCTTATTTCATTTATTTATGCTTTAACTTTTGCTATTTTCTTTCTTATATTTGCTTTGGTGTAGTGTACTCTTCTTTTTGTAGGTCCTTAAGATGGAAGGTTTGGTTATTGAGACCTTTCTTTTAAAAAAAAATGTAGATATTTATAGCTATGAATTTGCTATTTAGGAATGTGGTGTTTAATTTCCACATATTTATGCATTTCCCAAATTTCCTTCTGTTACTTATTTTTAATTGTATTCTATTGTGGTCAGAGAACATACTTTGCATGATTTTAATCCTTTTTATATTTATGGAGGCTTGTTTTATGGCCTAACAGTTTACCTTGGGGAATGATCGATGTGCATGGAAAAGAATGTATATTCTGCTCTTGTTGAGTGAAGTGTTCTATATACGTCACTTAGGTCCAAACGATTTACAGTGTTGGAATAAAACCCAAGCTGTTTTGGTGTATTCAGAAGGATGCTCTCTCCTTTTTAAGTGTTCACCATTCCATTTAATATTACCCTAATTGTAAGAGGTATGCACGTTAAAGTCCTCACTTTGGATTTGCTCTTAAACACATTTATTCTTAAGAACTCTAAGGAAAGCAAAATAGGAAATAAATGGAGCTATTCTACCTTTCCTGATTAATTTCATATGTATCACATGAGCATGGTGGAAATAGATGATTGCAAAGCACCATGAAATTAAAAACGGCAAAACAAAACAAAACAAAAAAGCGCACAGTGAAATGTGAAAATGTTATTTCAAATATCTACTACTGAAATTTAGTTTGCCCAAAAACTTTCTGAAAGATCATATCACTTGATAAAGCAAAAATAAATTTTATGATTAGGAAACTTCATTTATGATATACACTTTGGGAAGCAGTATCCATTTCAGATTTTTTTCAGGTACACCTTATGAGGCAAATCAAGAAATTATGACAATTATATCAATGTGCAAAAATTATCTAATAAAATATTTTTATTGCTCTGTACAAAGTTTGTGGTTATTTCCCTCAAAATGTCTAGAAGATAACATTTGTTAACTTTGTTCAACATACTTAGAAAAAATAACTGAATTTTCAAACTTAAGAGAAAAACACAAAACAATATTATTTGTATATCATGAAGGGCACACTTACATTTATTGAAAAAAAATAGTGTTTGAAATATTAAGCAAAATCCCTAACAATATTTTGCCTTCTTCTACTGTATAATACAAAAGTTTACCACTTTAGTAAAATACTAAAATTTCTCAAAGTATATGTATGTGGATATAACTTAAATAATGATTACTAAATTACATAAAGTTACTTAACTTAGTTATATAAGTTACTTAAATCCAAAGATATACTTCTAATTATTATGTAATCAACACTCAGTACCTCACACATAATTTCTGTGAGCTGCTACTAAATGATTGCCATCTTTACTTGGGCAACAAGAAAATGAGACTGTGAAAATACATCAAAAGTCTCTAACTGAACACAGAGCTCCTGGTTCTGGGCTGAGGTTTTACATTTCCAACAAATAAAACTCAAAGTCCAAACTTAATACCTGAAATGATAAATCTCAAAAATTAACTTTTTACTTTAATTTTAGTTTCCTACTCATCATTCCTTCTCACTCTTCATTTTCACTCTGAATAGCTACCCTTATATTGTATGTCCTCTTATTGAAGGTAATAAAAGTATTTTACTTTTTAATACTGCACGGTAAATCATTTTCAAACTTGTGAGAAGTACTGTTAATGATAGACAGGTGCTTTCCATTCCAAATTAATGACACTAACTATATGATCTAACTGGGAAAAAGTTAAGTATGGCAAAGGTATTTTAGAAGGAGCTGTGGCTTATGCAGTCATGGTAACCACCATGGAGCACAAGCCTGATTCTAAAAATATATTTGTCATGCTGGTACATCATGCCTTCTTCCAGCTTTGATAACCACATTACAATATACCCAGACAACTACTGTACATATAAATGGCAGTGATAATAATAGGGATGTAAAAAGATTTTGAAACTGTCATCATGACCAAAATAAAGCTGATGGCAGGCCCATTTATTCTTATTCACAATGTACCTGGCTAGATCTTATTTCGCATTAGTTCCTGAGGCTCCCTAGGCTCAACTGAGCACTCCTGAAGAAGCACTCCTACAGCTCTCTGCATTCTATCTACACCTGGGACACACGGGATGTAAAAAGACTTAATATTAGGTTGGTGCAACAGTAATTGCAGTTTAAAAGGTTAAAAATAATTGCAGAAACTGCAATTACTGGTGCACCAACCTAATACCTTCCTGGAGATCTAGAGCACAGTTACCATATGCGAGAATGGAGAAGAACACTCAACTGAGGCGATAGGCACAGAAAAGACGAAAGACCACATTTAAAATGGTTGCAGATTCCATGCAGCAAGAATCTCTGGAGAGAGAGAGATGGAGAACATTAGGGTTAATTAAGGCAAGAGCTGATGGGTGCTTAGGAATAGACAAGAGGACAATGCTACAGATCCCTGTAGTTCTCCACTATATGTCTAGAAAAACCTGGTAATAACAAAACATCTTTTCCTCTACTCTCAAGAAAAAGACTCCTACAAACATAGGTGGGCAAAGAAGCAAAGATATGGTAGGAGGCAGCCGCAGGCACTTCCAAATCTGATTATATTGATAATAATAACCTATGCAGTATGAAGGATTTTCAGCAGGTGTTTGGTAGCATAGAGGATGGAGAATCTTACAAAGGGAGCAGAGGGGGGCTTTATTTGTTTATGCCATTCCATTTTGAGAATAACTGATTTAAACAGGATCTTTGTTTATATTTTGGTAAAAAAATACTTAGATTTACAGAAACACATTATCTTTTTTACCTAGAGTATTCTTGATAAAAACAGTAAAAATAAAATATAATTTTTAAAGTATTTTAAAAAGAATTTTGCATAAACATTGTTTTTTTTCCTAAACCAATTTTGAATTTATAATAGAGTTAAAATGAAGCTATTGTAGTCAATGCATCTTTCCTATGAAAAATCAAGATTAAATATTATATATTCTACAATTGAAAATATCCAGGGGAATCACAACAAAACGTATTAAAATCTTGGAGTGATATGGTTCCAGCAAACAGAAATTTTCATAATTTAAAAAAATATGAGAATAAATAAATATAATACACCAATTAAGATTCATACTTCTCAGTTACGTTAAATAAATAAAAAGTTCAACTGGGTAAGAGAAAGCAATTCTCCTGGCAGGTTAAAAAGGTGAGGGTCATTGTTGTTTTAAATAAAAACACTTATCTGTTTAATAAAGGTTTGCAAAATAATATAAAGTATTATTTAAAATCCTTGATCAAATAAAATGTGTTCCATAGTATTGGTACAGCTGCAATAATCAGTAGCCCTTTTTTCACCATTTATTTTGTGACTACCTGCGGGGTACACTACCAACAGCTTGCTTAGATACAAGTCTGGTCCTTAAAAAGGTAGTCGAAAAGTCTGGGTGGTGAAAAAGTGTTCTAGGATAAATAAGATGTAAGATAACATGTGAAGCACCAGAAGATTCTTTCAATAAAAGAATTTAAATTACCACAAACGTTTGGTTTTATTTTTCAGCTTTATTGAGGGATAACTGACAAAGAAAATTGTAAGATATTTAAAGTATACAATGCGATGATTTGATATATGTGTACACTGTAAAAGGATTTCCCCTATCAAGTTAATTAACATATCCATCACCGCACATATGTACTCTTATCTTTCCCTTTCCCTTCCACTTTCTCTTCCCCTTCCTTTTTCTTTTTTGGTGAGAACATTTAAGTTCTACTCTCAACAAATTTCAATTATGCAGTACAGTTTTATCAACTATAATCACCATGTTAATAGATCCTCAAACCATATTCATCTTATAACTGTAATTTTGTACCCTTTCACCAACTTCTCTCTATTTCCCCAATACCCCAGCCTCTGGCAACCACTTTTCTACTTCCTACTCTCTGGTTCTATGAGTTCAACTTTTTTTTTTAGATTCCACATATAAGTGATACCATGCAGAATTTGTCTTTCTCTCTCTAGTTTATTTCATTTAGCATAATGCCCTCCAGATTCATCCATGTTGCCACAAATGACAGGATTTCCTTCTTTTTTAAAGCTGAATAATATCCATTGTATATATACCATATTTTCTTCATAAAGTCATCCCTTGGTGAACACATAGGTCGTTCCATATCTTGGTTACTGTGAATAATGCTGCAATGAATATGGGAGTACAGATACCTCTTTAAGACAATGGCTGCATTTCATTTGGATATATTCTGAGAGTGGGATTGCTGGATCATACGGTAGTTTTATTATTAATTACTTGAGTAACGTCCATACAGTTTTCCATACTGTACCAGTTTACATTCCCACCAGCCATGTATAAGGGTTCCCTTTTCTCCACATCCTTGCCAGCATTTATCTCTTGTCTTTTTGATAACAGCCATCCTACCAGGTGTAAGGTGTTATCTCACTATGGTTTGATTTGTATTTCCCTGATGATTAGTGATGTTGAGCACCTTTTCATGTATCTGTTGGCGATTTCTATGTCTTCTTTCAAAAAATGTCTATTCAGGTCCTTTGCCCATTTTTAAATTGGGTTCTTTGGTGGTTGTTTTTTGTTTGTTTGTTTTGTTTTGTTTTTGTTTTTGCTATCGAGTTGTATGTGTTCCTGGTTTATTTTGGATATTAATTCCTTATGGCATATGTGGTTTGTAAATATTTTCTTCTATTCCATAGGATGCCTTTCATTTTGTTGATGGTTTCCTTTGTTGTACATAAGCTTTGTTGTTTTATGTAGTTCCACTTGTTTAGTTTTGCTTTTTTTGGTGTTAAATTAAAAACAAAATATCATAGTCAAGACTTATGTTGGGAGCTTACGTCCTATGTTCTCTTCTAGGAGTTTTATGGTTTCAGTTCTTACAGTCACATTTTTAATCCATTTTGAGTTGATTTTTTGTGAATGATGTTTGTTCAGCACCATTTGTTGAAAAGACTATCCTTTCACCATTGTACATTCTTGGCTCCATTTTCAAAAATTAATTGACCATATACATACCAGGGGTGCCAATAAAATGTATACAAGTGGACCCTTTGATCAATGTTGCTCAAGCAGTAGTTCACAGTAATCAGAAGTGTGTGGACACTGATGGTAACCACTTTGAGCACCTCTTGCAATTGCAGAAGTCAAATGTGACTTGTATTCATCTTTTGTTATTGGTATATATTGACTGTTACAATTTTAATAGTTTTTTCATTGCTTAAAATATGTATACATTGTTTTGGCAACTTCTGTATATATGGGTTTATTTATGGGCTCTCTATTCTATCCCACTGATCTATGTGTCTGTTTTTACATAATATCATACCATTTTGAATATTATAGCTTTGTAACATAGTTTGAAATCAGGCAGTATGATGTCTCCAGCTTTGTTCTTTCTCAAGATTGCTTTGGCTATTCAGCATCTTTTGTGGCTCCATACAAACTTTAGGATTATTCTATTTCTGTGAAAATGTCATTGGAATTTTTATAGGGATTGTACTGAATCTAGATCGCTTTGGGTAGTATGGACATTTTAACAATATCAATTCTTTCAATCCATGAGCATGGAATACCTTCCTTTTTATTTGTATCTTCTTCAACTTCTTTCATCAGTGTAGATAGAGCTCTTTCACCTCCTTGATTAAATTTACTCCTCCAAGTATTTTATTATTTTTGATACTATTAAAAATGGGATTGTTAGTTCTAATTTCCTTTTTGTCATAGTTCATAATTAGTGTATAGGAACACAACTGATTTTCCTATATTGATTTTGTATACTGAAACTTTACTGAATTTGCTAGTTGTATTTAGAATCAACAGATTTATTTAGTTAGTTATTTTTATTTATTTATTTTTTTGGTGGAGCCTTTAGAATTTTCTTTATATAATGTCACCTGCAAAATAGAGATGATTTTACTTCTTCCTTTCTGATTCTGATGACTTTTATTTCTTACTCTTTCCTATTTGCTCTGGCCAGGACTTCCAGTAGTACTATGTCAAATAAAAGTGGGCATCTCTGTCGTGTTCCAGGTCTTAGAGGGAAAGCTTTCAGCTTTTCATCATTGAGTCTGATGTTAGCTGTGGGCCTGTGACAAATGGCCTTTATTATGTTGAGGTACATTCCTTTATATCCACTTTGTTGAGAGTTTGTTTATTTGTTTATCATGGAAGGATGCTGACTTTTGTCAAATGACTTTTCTGTATCTACTGTGATAATCACATGATTTTTATCCTTCATTTTGTTAATGTGGTTTATCACACTGATTAATTTGCAGCTGTTGAACCATCCTTTCACCCCTGGAATAAATCCCTGCTGATCATGGTAGATAAACCTTTAACATACTGTTGAATTTAGTTGCTAATATTTTGTTGAGAATTTTTTCATCTATGTTCATTAGGGATATTGGTCTATAATTTTCTTTTCTCATAGTGTCTTTGTCTAGCTTTGGTATCAGGATAATGACGGCCTTGTAAAATGAGTTTCAAAGTGTTCCCTCCTCTTCTATGTTTTGGAAGAGTTTGATAAGGATTGGTATTAATAATTCTTTAAACGTTTGGTAGGATTCACCAATGAAACCACTGTCCTGGAACTTGTTTGTTGGGAGTTTTTTGATCACTGATTCTATCTCATACTAGTAATTGTTCTGTTCAGATTTTGAATTTCATCATGATTCAGTCTTGGTCGAGTGTATGTTTCTAGGAACTTTTCCATTTCTTCTAGGTTGCCCAATTTGTTGGCATATAATTCTTCATACCAATACAATATATCAAAACTTATGGGATGTACCAAAAGCATTTTTAAGAGGGAAGTTCATAGCAATAAATGTCTACATTGAGAAAGATCATCTCAGATAAACAACCTAACTTTACACCTATAGGTACTAGAAATATAAGAACAAAACCCGAGGTTAGTATGAGGAAGTAAGTAACAAGGATCAGAGTGAAAATAAAAGAAACAGAGACTAAAAAGACAATAGACAAGATCGAAAGATAAACAAAATTAACAAACCTTTAGCTAGACTTACTAAGAAAACAACAGAGGACTCAAATCAATACAATTAGAAATAAAAAGGAGACATTAGAACTGATACCACACAAATACAAAGGATTATAAGAGACTACTATGAACAAATATTTGATTTTAAAAATGTGTTTAAAATTCTCCACAATACAGCACTTTACACACCTTGTCTCTCTCTATGCTTTAATACTGACCTCATTCCCAGGAGCAGTGAACATACAATAGAAGAGCTGTACGTAGGGAAGACCAAAAATTTATCTGTATTCTACATCTTCATCACCTCAAACCCTGCAACTGTTCAAAAACTGTGTATGCGGTCAACTAGGAATCCTATTGCCCAGAAACTGCGTAAACACAAGAGCCAGTCTCCTTCATGACTTCCACTAAGCCTTCTCCTCTTAACAACTCAAACTTCCGGCTCCCTTTTTTAGACCATTTCACCTCCATTTCCCAGAGAAAAGAGGAATTATCAGATGCAAAGTCACTCACATTTCCAGTGCTTCAGTCCCTTCTCCTTCTGAGTTGACACAATAAGGGGATGCCCCTCCTTTTTCCCATAGCCAGGCCCTCTGCCTATGCTTGGATTCCATTTCCTCCTGTTTTCCCAACAATATGAAAATATACCTTCTCTAGCTCGAATATACAACCTCTTCTTTTTAACCAGGTCTTTTGCATTGGCCTTTAAACAAACCCAAGTCTCTTCCATTAAAACAACAATAACATATACAAAACCATTTGGCACCACCTCTCCCTCCATCTACTAGAGTCTAGAGGCCTACGGAGATACTCCCTGCCTCAAATAAACTTTTCTACAGAGCTGCCATTTCCACATCTCTCATTCCCTCTCCAGGTGGTCTTTAGTCCCATCAAGACCTCCAAGACCGCTTCTGACAAAATCATCCACAGAGCCTGTTTAGACCTCATCTTATTTCCTTCTTCATACTTTCTTTTATCTTAGTTTCCACCAACTAGAAGTCCCAGGTTTTTTCCTTCTGCCTCTATGGACATCCTCGGCCATTAAATCTTAGAGCAGCTCCTCAAAGCAAACATCAGGTCTCACTTTATAGTTTCTCCCTAGGAGATCTCATCCATGTCTACAGCTTTATTGATCACATTTGAGAAACAAAGGCACAAAGGTAACAATAGGTTGTGTGAAAAAAGTTACCTGAGTAATCATAGGCTGTATGAAGGGGGGAAAATAAAAAACTAAATAGAAAATCTGTTGGAATCAGAACACAGACCTGTCTTATACAGTGTTAGCTACTGGTATATTCTCCAATCTTGCCAGTTCTTATTAGAATGAGTTATTGTTAAGAAATAGAATGATCATTTTCTTTTCCTAATGGAAATATATTTTCAGTATACAGATGGGTATTTATCTGGTCTTAGTATGTTAAGGTGAATCCAATCTAAAAGACTAAAAGGACACTAAAACATGTAATTTTAATTAATAATTTATTTGCAGCAATGTCTTAAGCACTTTTAAAACACATTTTAATTATTTCTTATCATTTTATGTGTGTGTATGTGTGTGAAAACTACAAATCAAAGTAGACTTTGATGGAATACCACTCAAAATAAAAAGGAATAAGCATACATACAACAACTTGGATGAACCTCACGGAAATTATGCTGAATGAAAAAGTCAATCCCAAAAGATTATATACTCTTAGATTCCATTTACGTATCATTATTGAAATGACAAAATTGTAGAAAAAGAGAACAAATTAGTGGTTGCCAGGGGTTAGGGAAGCAAGGGAAGGTAAGCGTGGTTATGAAAGGGCAACCTGAGGAATCTTTGTGCTGGAACTGCTCCATATCTTAACTGTGGGAGATACAAGGAGCTACACATGTTATTAAAAAGTACATAGAAACTAAATATATAGGAGTACCAGGGGTTGTATACGCATTTTAAGAGATGTTATCTTAAAATGTGTATCATTTTTTGGGCACTCTATGTACAAATACAAATGAGTTTAACTAAAATGAGGGAACTCTGAGTAAGATCTGGATTACATCAATAGTAATATCTTGCCTGTTACTACTGGGGAAACTGTAAAGAGTACATGAGGTGCATATTATGTCTTATAACATGGGCATTTAAAATTATCCCAAATTAAAAGTTTAATAAAAAAAGCTTTAAGGTGCTTATCACAGAACATTCTCTAAGATAATTGGATTATCTGCCCCTGACTGCAAAATTCCAGTTTTTGAAAGTAGTCTTCCTCCATTTTATCCACATTCCTCTTTTGTTGGGGTCAGCTCATGAAGAAAGGCAGATTTAGGTAGACAAAAGTAGAAATGTCTTGAGGTTATAAAGAACACAATAAAAACATATTAATATTTTAAGAAGTAGTTCTTGAAATGTACTTGAAAGTTTGAGATCATAATGACATAAAAAAGTATTTATGACCTAAGAATAAATGCCTTCTTTGGTACTTTGAAGTATTAAAAAAAAATCGCTTAGAATTAAATTACAAAGCTAACACACTTGTTTATGCAGCTGGTCTTTTTTAAAATCGAGAAACTTTAAACCTACAATTCTAATAGGCTTACTAGTGACACCCCCATCCTTTGAAAAATAAATGAAATATCATAAATCATTTGACAGTTCTTAAGCTTAGATTTTTATCATCACTCAGATACTTTAAAAACAAAAAGCAATATGAAAGGATAGGGTCTTGTTTTGTGCCCTATAAAATTTAAGATAGAAAATAAATCATACTATTAAATGTCATTTAGAACCCTACTTCAATACTTAGGATTGAATTGGCATGATGCTCTTGGTCATTCCTATGAGAATTGATGCAAGTAGAGTAGCTTTCTTACAAAATACTTCAGAACTCTGGCACTTCCCATGATAAATGAAGCAATAAGACTTTGGAATTGCAATTGGGTATATTTAAGTACTTTATATAGGCAACCAGACTGTCATTTTTCTGGATATCTAGCACTATGAATTTATTATCTAGCATCCAAAGGAATGTTTGCATACTTATTAAGAGTAAAGGGTTATGGTGAGACCTTTTAATTTTAAGCTACAAATTTAGGACCACATTATAGCTACAGAGTTCAACCTTTATTTTCTGGTGAGTTGATTTAATGGAAAATATTCACAGATTTTGCAAGAAATGTTGAAATGAAAAAGCTATAAATACCTTGAAATGTTTAAGATTCAACAGAAGAACAATCTCAGTGTTAGCCACAGCATCCTGAAATTTTTTTCAGTTAAGTTTCAAGAAAACAATCTATGGGAGACATTCTCCGTGACCTGACTGAAAGGTAATTTGATGACTGGTCAGCAATCAGTTCAAGTGACATTCCAATTCATAAAAGTGTGCCTTCACAGTCATGTGGACTAGCAGTAGGGTAGTGAGGTCAAAGCTGGACCTATATAAGGCTGTAATCATTTTAGATTTCAGTAGTTTTTCTCATTCATTTTTAAGACACAGCTACCAAAATAGTAGTCTCCAAATAAGGGCTTAACCAATGTCACATCCCTATTAGGCCGTGTACAGGCATTTGATAGACATGTGAATTAATGATATCAGGAAGACAACTTCTTCCATCTTGCATATCATATCGTTGCTAGTGAAGAATTCTTAAGATTATTTAATTGTAAAATGTACATTTTGTTTCTCATGAAATTATTCAATATTGAACATATACCAAATAATATTTTAACATATGTGTTAAGTTAAAAAAATAATCAAATGAACACCTGTCTTCCTACTACCCAGTTTAGGGAATAGGACATTACAGTAACTTTAGAGTTGCCTTTATGGCCTTTCCCATTCCAATTCCAATCCTCTTTTCCATGCCTTCTCCCCAACAACCCTAATGTTTTTTTCTTTGCTTTCCTTTATAGTGTTACCATATGAATCCCTAGTCAATACAGTACTTAATTGTGCAAGATTTTCGATGTTAGTATAGGTTAAAATCATATTGGAAGTACTCGTGTATGTTTATGAGATTCACCCATGATGGCATGTTTGAATATAGCACAATTTGTACCTTCTCTTGTTGATGGACATGTGAAAGCTTTCCTTGTGTTGGCTACTTCCTTGCCAACACTTTTGCCAATCTGGTGGGTAGAAAATAGTACCTCTTTGTGATATTTTTTAAAGCTCTTTTTGTCATTCTTTTGAAGTAAAATTTACATAAAATGAAATGCTTAAATTTTAGGTACCATTCCATGGGTTTTTACAAATGTATATACCTCGTAATCCAAACCATTACCATCACCCAAAGAAAGTCTCTTCATAATCCTTTCCAGTCATTCCCTGCCCCATCCCATAGAGGCAACCACTCTTTTGATTCTTTTCCTTCATTGATAAATTTTACTTGTTTTAAAACTTCACAAAAATGGAGTAATACTGTGTATTCTTTTGTATAATACTTCTTTCGTGTAGTATAATGAGATTCATCCATGTTGTTGCAGGTATCAGTAGTTTGTTTCATTTTATTGCTTAGTATTCCATTTTATGAATACATCACAGCTGTTTATCCATTCTCTTATTGATGGACACCTGGGCTGTTTTGAGCTTTTGGCTATTATAAATGAAGTTACATGTATACATGTTATGTACATATCATGAACATCTTTTTTTGTGGACTTATATTTTCATTTTTCTTGGGTAAATACCTAGGAGCAGAATTGCTGTATAATCAGATAAGTGTATGTTTAGCTTTATAAGAAATTTCCAGATATTTTTACCAAGAGATTGTACCATGTAACCCAATGTATGAGTTGCAGTTACTCAACATCCTTACTAACATTTCCCTGATTAATGATGTTGAGCATGTGCTTATTGGCCATTTGAATATCTTCTAAAGTGTCTCTTCAAATCATTTGTCCCCTACCCCTACTTTTTCGTTTCTGATCGTATTTTGTTATGGAGTTGTGTAAATTCTTTATCCAGTTGCCCTCTGACAAAAATGTTTTGCAAATATTTTTAATCAGTCTGTGGCTTGTCTTCTTGTTTTCTTAATGGTGTGTTTGGTGAGCATAAGTTTTTTTTTGTTGTTTGTTTGTTTTTTGTTGTTTTGTTTAATAAAGTCTAATTTATAATTGTTTTCTCTTACGGTGATTGCTTCCTGAATTTAAATATTTACCTATCCTAAGTCATGAAGATATTCTTTGATTTATTTTTCTAAAAGTCTTATGGTTCTAGCTTTTACATTTAGTAATATAATCCATCTCAAATTAATTTTTGTGCATGGTGCAAAGTACAAATTGAGATTTTTTTTTTCCCATGTAAATATCTAGTTGTTCCAGCACCATTTATTAAAAAACTTTCCTTTGCCTACTGGGTTGCTTTGGATCTTTGTTGGAAATCAAATAACCATAAACAGTGGGTGTATTCTGGGCTCCCTGTTCAATTCCATTGATCTATTTGTTGATCCTTATAGCAACACCACACTTAGTTGTTATAGAATTATGGTCATGTTATGAAGTCAAATCCTCCAGCTATGATTTTAAAATTGTTTTGGATATTCTCAGTCTTTCACATTTCTTTTAGAATCAGTTTGTCAATTTTCAAAAAAAAAAAAAAAAGCCTGTGGGATGATGACAGGGATTATGTCGAATCCATAGATCAATTTGGGGAGAACTGTGATCTAATTGAGTTTTCCAATCCATGAACATGTCATCTCTCTTCATTTATCCAAGTCTTCTGTAATTTTTTTTCGAATGTTTTATTGTTTTTAATGTAGAGACATTGCATGTCTTTTGTTAAATTTGTTTTTAAATGTACTTTTATTAAAAATGGGTTATAGGCTTATTATTGATCTCAACTAAAAAATATTGGTTATTAGGGCTGCTCCATCATATACTCACACTCTGGAAATACTCAATACATCAAAATTCTAGGCAATTCTGTTTAATAGTATATAGTACATTCTGTATAGTAAGCAAGACAAGAATTTCTAAAAATTGGACAGGGACTCTCTAACTTGGCAGTCATATAAAGGAATGGATTTAGTCCAAGAGCATACATGCTGGAAATAGGATCAGGAAATTTCTATAACCCACTCTCATTTTAAGTGTATTCTGTGATGGGGCAAGAAGGGGTTAGATCCTTTAAGCATAGGATTGTTGTTATTATGCCTAACTGTTCCAAAGCCAACTCTTTTTTGACTTCTGGCCCACATAATCATGACCAAAGGTTTAAAGAAGAGTAGAGTAAGAAGTATTTAGCTTTGACTTTTGAGCAAATATAACACAAGCTCTTTTTCCTCTGCTAAAGACAGGCCTGTATCCAAAGGCTCTTAGGTTTTCCACTTGGCTTTCTTTCTACTGTAACTTGTTTGTTTCACTTATTCCACTTCACTGTTGTTCCTTTTCTCATTCTCTGCTTCTTCTTGGCAGCACTAATTTCATTCTTCGATCTTCACTATCTGATTCTTCAGACTTCTGTATTTATCAGGATCTGAAAGGGAATGGAACAAATTTCCCCATCATCACCACTCCAACACTAAAAGGCACTCCTCCATCTGTGGTCTTTGCTTGCCTCTTGCTGGCATTTCTTCTGGCATGCCTTTTTTAAAGTCAGTTCTCCATATGCCTTAACTTTCTTCCTCTACTCTTTCTGGTCAAATCTATCCTCTTCCTGAAGCTTTTCTTGTGCTTTACTAAGGTTGACACTACTATGATCCTCTTCCTTAGTATCCTTCACAACAAATTTCTACATTTGTGGTCACTGGTGAACCAAGTTCCCTTCATCAGCAAATGTTATTTTCTTATTCACTTAAAATGTTTCATTACTTTTTTGTTGTTGTATCTGTGACTTTCATGATTTTCTGTGCTCCTTAGTATTAGGAGCAGACTGAGTTTGAGGCCCTTTTGTTTGGACCATGTTCTTTACCATTTCCCCCCTCATCTGTCTCCCTCCACCTCTTCCCTCTCTTCATTATTAATGCCATTAGCCAGTTTGTCCTCTTCCTCTCCTGCTTCTGGTCTCTTTTCACCTTACGGAAGGATGGACATTTTTTCTTTTTTTACTGAAATAAGCTCTAAATTATTCCACTGAGTCATTGGTAGGAGATAGAGCCGTAGGCTTATTAACAATGTTTTGGTCAGCTGTTTCTACATTTTCTGAGCAATCTTATCCAAAGTATCACAGAAGGCCAAGAGACATAGCATATTTGGGTAAAGGTAACTTGTTCAAATCAAATACTTCTTCATCCTTCATCACGTATACCAACGTATGTAGGAAACAAAACACTTTTGAGATCTTTCTTTTAATTGTTGATCTTGGGCTAGAAATGACTCCAGGTTTCTTTCCAGATGTCCATAAGATGTTCTGGATTGATTTTTATTTCCTTCATAGGCAATTTCTTCTCAAGAACTTGCTGCACTATCCTTTTTTTCTTCGGAGGGAAGCAAAATTACTAAAGCTTCATCATCTACTTGGCAGGCCTATCTGCTCTGTGAATATGAGTTGGCATCCTCTGGGCAATCAAACTCAAGAACCCAATTCATGGCCTGAATATCTGATACCCTGGCTGCAGTATCAGTAGCAAAGAGCATTGGTAAAAACACTATGTAACACTCTTCTTCAGATGGCTTCTCAGAAAGGATATCGGATACTATTTTTTACTAGGGCTCACAAACTATATAGTTTTATTCCAAAATGATGGAGTTGTTATATTTTACTTTTATCACCAGCCCAAACATAGTCAGAGTTTTTCAAACTCAAATGTACAAGGTCTTTTACAGATTTGATATCTTGTGCCTGGGGAAAAGCAAAGTAACGTTTTGGGGGAAGATCTTTGATAAGAGCATTCATGGTACTAGAAAAGTCTATGCCCAGGATTCTACTTCTTCATGAACTAATCTTTGGATATTGGTATGAACACTCATTGTTTTGTCCTTGTGTTTAAATAGTCAAACTTGTATGCAAACAAGTACATTTGTGTGGCTGATATTCTCAGATCACCTTGTCTCAGATCCTTTTCATCAATGATGAGATGCCTGTAAAGTCCATGAGATTTTACTACTTCTTGGAAAACCCAAAGGCCTGAGAAATAGATCAGTTAGTTCTCTCATAGGTAGTATTATCAGAACCCACACCCATCTGTCAAAGTCTATTACAGATGATAAAAAGCTTCCAGTACTGGGACAAGGAAAGTCAGTCTTGCCAGATCCCATTTTGGCAGCTCCAATTACATCTTTACCTAGCAAAGCCAGGTAAGGGGGATCGAATATATGGTGATGGAAGGAGAACTGACTCTGGGTGATGAACACACAATGGGATTTATAGATGATGCAATACAGAATTGTACACCTGAAATCTATGTAATTTTACTAACAATTGTCACCCCAATAAATTTAATAAAATAAAATTTAAAAAAAGAAAAAAAGAAAAAAAAAAGTCTGTCTTTTAGTATTGCCTCAATAAAGGCTCAAAGAAATAATCTTTGAAAAAACAATTTAAAACTATTTGCCTGTTGACTTAAACTTGAAGGACTCTTTGCATGGAAACAAAAAATCCAATAAGGTAAGTTATCATTTCTTTTCTTGAAAATCTTTTAAGTATACTCCATTTTCTTGCAGTGGGTGAAATCTGAGGCCAACATAATTCCTCCTTTATAAATAACTCAACTAATTCATCTGTCTCTCCAAAAGAATCTTTCTTTGTCTCTGAGGTCCAGCAAATTTACCACCCCCAGAAACAATCTATCCTTTCAATGTTTAGATTCTACTTGTCTTTTATTTCAGAAGAGCTTAACCTGTAAACATTACTTCATTAGTCTGAGTGTCTTGTTCTGCCTACAATTATACTTATAATGGATCCGCTCTGCCTATCTTCTGTATCAATGGTCCACAAACTGAAGGACATTTGGAGCTACATAGAGACTTTCCAAGAAATATGTGCGCACATACGTAGTTTTAAGGCAATCAATTTCCAGATCCTCAATTTCCATCCTACTATTACTGATATTTCTGGGAATGTCCCTGCAACTACATTATCATGCCAGCCTCTTTTTCATTCCCCTCACTCCCCTGCCTTCACAATCACCCTTTTCCCACTTAACAAAAGAAATGTGTACTCCTCACTAATCCTATCTAGTGCATTTCCCTGGAATATAAAAACTCTCTGATGCCAAATGCACTGTAAATTCTCCTTTAATCAAAGCATACAGTAATGATTTGTTCTTTCCCTATCATATATATATATATATATATATATATATATATATATATATATACATACACACACACATATAACATATACATTTGATTGAGAAATGGAGTCTGTGGGTCCATGTTATTATATTGTAAGTTCAGGTGTATAGTAGAATAAAGTAGTAGTGAGGGCATTGTACTTAAGGACCATAGCTCTTCCATATCCTTATTATTGGAAAAGAATCATCTCAACTCTTGGAGACTTTAGTGAGCACAAAGAATTACTGACGTCAGCAGTATCTTATTGTATCCAGGCAACACATGGTAAGGCTCTGTGCCTTATCTATCTATATTAGAATTAGAATTCAGCTGTGTGATGGTTGGCATGGAGACATACATTAACATATTTATTTGAGTTGAAAAATCAAATTGGACTTTCATTGACCGAAAGAAGTCTGATTTGGAAGACAGGTTTGAAGTTGAAGACTGGCTTTGTCAATTACATTAAATGGCAACCATTTTCCCTAAATTGAGTTCTCTACAAGGTTTTGATAAAACTATTTCAAATACATGTTAAGACAAAAAATTTCTCTGAAAACTCATTTACTAGCAAATATGTATTCAAATTAATACTGTTTTGAAACATCCCATTCTACATATATTGAGTTCAACAAGGTATTGCGAAGTAAAATGGCCATAAGTACAACAGTTATTTGATAATTCTTAGTGAAACCTTTTTGATAAACTTCCCCAAACTCAGAAAGTGATAATAAATTTCTTTGCAAGTCAGGTGGGTTCCAAGTCTTTCCTTTCTACAAATGATTGCGTAGTTGAGTTGTCAGTAGATCGTTAAAATAATTTACAGATCACTTTATGATTTTTGGCACATAACTCAGCAGGATGGAAAGTTAATAAATTATGTTTTGGCATACTGTAAACAATGATATTTTAAAATTAAAGGTGTTTCATCACTCTATTAAGTATATATTTGACTTGATATTTCTAATATTTCTATTTCTCATTTCTAATCTCTATGGCCTCGCTATTTTTCTATACCATCTCCTTTGTCTTGCACTCCTTCCAATTTTGTTTCCATTTCTTTGGTAGTTTTCTTTTTTCCTTCAGCTTTTTTACTGAGTTCTGCTTCTAATTTTATGATTAAATTTAATAATAATTATTAATTTACAACTTATAATTTATCCATTTCCCATTTTATGTATGATGTGAGGTAGGAATCCATTATTATTCTCTTTCATATGAGCAATCTCTTGCCCCAGCACCATGTATTGAAAAATCTATCCATTCTTTTCCTCACTGATCTACAATTTTGTCATAAATCAAGATTTCATACATAGATGGATCTGTTTCTGAATTCTCTATGCTTTCCATTGGCCGATTTGCACACACTGGCTTAACTGTTGTAGTTTTATATTAAGTCACAAAATAAGGGAGGAAAAACATTTCGTTCTTCAGGAGTGTCTTTGTAAGTTTTGGACCACTCCTCTTCCACGTAAGTTCAGAATTGTAACATTAAATATCACAAAAATAACAATAACAACAGCAATAATGATAATAATAATGGTAATGTTAAAACCCCCAAACTCTGTTAGGAATTTATTCTACATGCATTGAGAGAATTAACATCTTTGCGACATTAAATCTTCCAATCCATTAATATGGTGGTTCTCTCCATTCAACTGGATCATAGTTAATGTCTTCTGATTAAAGTTTTTAACTTTCTTGATAAAGGTTGTAGACATTATTTGTTAGATTTATTCAAATGTTATTTATATTGTATTGTATTGCAAACTGTATATTTTGAAAATTATATTTTCTACAGTAACTTCACTGTGGAGGAACCTGGCAGACACCATAACAAAGTGATGAAGGTTAACATCAACAGTAATCCCACGTGTGTGATATAATCAGGAGGAAACATCTGACAAACCCCAGTTGAGGTCCATTCTACAAAAGCCCTGAACACTACTCTTCAAAAGTGTCAGGTTCCTGAAAAAAAAAAAAAAAAAGACCAAGAAATTGCTACAAATTAGAGTAGACTAAAGAAATATACTTACCTAGATTTGATCTTGAAATAAGGCCACCAGTAGAAAAATTGGCAAAATCCAAATAAAGGTATAATTTAGTTAACATTATAACAATGTTAATTTCTTACTTTTGAAAAAATATATACCATGACTATGTAGGATATTAACTATTTTAAAACAAAATATTTTTAAAATTACATTCTCTGTTTTGTTAGTGGTATTGTTGCTGGTCTACAGAAATGCAATTGATTTTGTATCCAAAAACCTTGCTAAGCTCTCTGGTTAGTTCTAAGATTTTAGCTTGAAGTTGTAAAAATTTTCTACATAGACCATTATATAAGTTGCCAATAATGACAGTTTTTTTTCTTCCTTTCTATTCTTACACCTTTACTTTTAGGGTTTTTTTTTGTGTGTGTGTTTCTCTCCCCCCCCCCCCCCAATCTTACTCTGCTGGCTAGAATCTCTGGTAAATTATTGAGTAAAAATAGTGATATCAGGGATCCTTATTTTTTAAGAGTTAAACTGTATCGCTTGATGCCCACAGAAAATTTCAATTTCATCAAAATAAGGAAAACAGTTGCTTTTGCTTTGAGCATTTCTATCACAAGATAATAATACCATTTTTTTTTTAGTTTCAAGTACTAAAATGTTTAGTCAAAAAGCATAAAAAAATATATAACCCAAAGAAAAGGAAGTAACATGAAGACACACAAATGCAACACAGTATTAAGTTATTAAAACAAAATAAAAGCTGTGACACGAACCTTGTTAACATGTGGACTATTAACATTGTCCAAACTTTGCTTTTCAACCCTATGTCACAGTGCAGAACTGTCACTGAGAAGTGGCTGTCTAGCCACAGCTACATTTCCAAGCCCTTCCCCCTTGCACCAAATGTGGCCTGGTGAATAGTTCTCCACAAAAGAACGTCAGTGGAAGTGACTGAATCTCAGTTCTCAAGCTGAGGCTTTTCAGAAGCAGGTGAAGTGTGTGCATGCCCTCTTTCCCCACTTGCTTGAGGACTCAAAGGCCAGCTTACAGAAGATCACCTACTGATCAGCAGCGCCTTCAGTGCACTGTTTCATTAGCCATACACTTGATTAGGTTTAAGCTATTACATTTTTTGGCATCTATTTATTACAGCAGTTAGCTTTCTCTAACTAATATAAAAAATAGCATCTTTAAGTGGGGTGCAGACCAAACAAAATATCTAAACTATCTGGCACCTGCTTGGCAGCCAGGCAGCAGGAAATGAAGAAACTAAGTAAAGGATGGAAAGATAGTTATGTCATGCAGTCACAAAACACTTAATAAAAACACGGCTTGCCAAAAGGAATCCATGGTGACAGAAGCTGAAAAGTGGTTGCCTCCAGGAGAGCAAAGCGGGGAATTAACTGGAAAGGGGCATCCATCTGGGGTTAATGAAAATGTTCTATGTCTTATATGGGGGGCCGGGTTTACATGGGTGTATACAATTGTCAAAACTCATTGACCTGAATGCTTCAGAGCTGTGTGTTTATGTAAATTATACCTCAAAAAGTTTTTAATGCCTTAGCTAGATTCAAAGGCAGAATAAGTGTCTACCAAGCCCTTAGCTATAGGAAAAAAGAGATGGAAAACAGAATATTAGAATAACAATATGACTTGCTGCATTTATCAAGAATCTATAAGCAAGAACTGTGCACAGGCAAGGACAGGTTTGAGAGCAGAAATGAAAGGAAATAGAGAATGCAGAACTTTAGGGGCCCCAGGATGTAGACATGCTGACTGTGTCTGGACTTCACATAGTAAAAAAGAAGACTGAAAAAGGTTTTGAGCAAAAATGGCCCATTATATATTTTCTCAGGTAAACAGAGGGAATCAGCCTTGCTGCAGATCAAGTTAAGTGTGTTAACGTCCCATGGAACCTGTTTCAAAATAGACAGGAATGGGTAAGGAAGCAAAGTAATCAATTAGGCTTGGGATTTTTTGGTGTGCTTTTTGGCTAGAATGATCCTACAATTTATTGTCTAAATTGGGATGGTTTAGGGAGTGAAAGAGGGCATTATTTCTTAACATGCAAGAGATATAAACTATGACTGCCCCTGCCAGACTGGGACGTGTAGTCACTTTATTACTAGCACATGGGATTAACTACAAGAAGACAGATTAGAAGCCAACTAATTTTCTAAGGGAGAAACACTGCCAAAACCCCACAAGACTTGCTAATAAGCCTTTAACTGTTTGACCCTTAGAACAATGTTCAAGCTGCCAAAATTGCATGAGCAGAAAGTAGGAAACAAAGGACAGATCGCCTCCAAGGAGGGCATATTCCACATAAATGTCCCCAATGTCCACATAAATGTGACCTTGGAAGCAAAGGGACAAGGAAGAACTTTCCAGAAGTCAGAATCACATTTTGGAGAATAATGAATGGAGTTCCCTTTAGAGAGCAGCAGGTCCAGAGCCTAATCAAAGGCTATCTTCTACCTCAGGCAAGGATTTTTTAAAATGCTTCTTGTCATCCCATGTTTTTTTGTCACTGTCAATATTCCTAATTCTAAATGTTCTCTCAGCTTTAGCAATTTAAACACAGACATGTAATTTGCTAATTGGGCCTAATGCAATAAATTGTGAACATTGCATGTAATACGATGGTGGTGAGAATAAACCTGAGGAGTCATTTACAAAGATCACTGAACTGACTGCCAGAGGGGCATGATTCTCATCCAACCTTTGTGATTAACTGTGTGACCCTGGATAAATCAGGATTTTTCAGGACTTCAGTTCCTTCATTTATAAAATGGATAAGAGGATGCCTTCCAGTTCTATACTTCTAATTTAAAATTCTTGACCTCGCTGAGCCAAAAGAACTACAAAAATCTTCTACAAAATGTCATTACCTGGAGAATCCATAATAGACTAGTTGGTCTGGTTTTTATAGCAAAAGTAATTTAGCACAATTCTAAAAAGTTATATTGGCAAGAAAACTCCTGGCACTCTTTCATGTCTTGATTTTTCTATATTATTTTTGTCTCATAATACATTAAGGAATAAAATATAACTTTAAGTGGGAAAAGACACTTGCCTTCCATTTCATTAGTCTTTAGAAACTAATCCAAAAAGGTTTGGGGTGAGGAATCCCACTGCACCTAAAAATATCAGTTCTTTTGTAATATTACAGACTAAAATTTAGAATGTTTTAAAAACCAAAATGCAATTTGGAGAAGACTTTTAACCTAAAAATACCATAACATATTTTATCAGTTATATAGTAGATAATAATATTCACTGAACCCTAAAAATATTTTTTCCAAATAATTGAAAGTTGAAAAATATGTCTGCTAAATTCAACTTTTAGTGCCCCTTCTAATTTTTAGAAGACAATAGCATTCAGGCCTCTGTCTTCTTCATTGATAAAAGATAAAACAAAAATTAATATGCTATATTGATACTCTATTACTCATAATTATTTAGCTTTATACATGTATAAAATAGTAGTCAACATTTTTAGAGAGTTATTGTCAAATAGCTCTAAACAGAAAGTTCTTTAGCACACTTAAAATATGCCATTATTGAAACTTATTTAAATTTTTGTGTACTCTGAGGTACACCTGCAAATTTGTGTTTCAGTGATATGGGTATTTTCATGGTGCTTATTCTGGTTCCTCATTTTCTGATTCAGTATTTTACTCAACAGATAGAGTGATCTTTCCTCAAGGTACTGTGGAATTGATATTTCTTGTTTTATATATGTCCTGACATTTAGTGATGTGAAGTGAAAAAGTTTGGCTCCTACTCTGTTTGTGTTAGTGAGCGACTGGACCTTCTGGATTGTGTCTCTAATTATTTTTTCCTCAAATTTATCTTTTAATCCCTTTAATGAATTTATTTCAGCCATCATATTTCTAATTTTGCAAGTTATTTCTTGTTCTTTCATTTTCCTTTCCTTTAATTCTCCTTTTTAAAACCGATTGTTTTCTATGCAAAAATCTCTCATGTTTTCAAAGGTAATAATTGTAGCTTGTTTCTTAAGGTTCCTACTACTGTCTCTAATTTTTGTCTCATCAAACTTCCTTGTTTCTGTTTATTTTACCTCTGTTTTCACATTGGAGGCATTCCAAAATATCTGATGATCCTTGGCTGACTATCTCTCTGTAAGTGTAAGTTATTAGTACAGCCAGTTGGCAGCTCTGTCTGTGGTAATGAGCTTGTTGAAAGGGAGTTTCACTGAAGGACAAATGGAGAACAAGTGGGCTTTCTCTTCGGGGGAACCCTCTGGGGCTTTTCTCTGAGATCATTCGTGTCTCTCTGAGACTTAGACGTTTGGCTCCTGGTGCTCTAAGGCAGGGCAGACTTACGCTTCACCCAACCTCCCACTGTCCCTGAGTCTAGATTCTCTGTAGTTTCAACTTCTCCAGAGAATAAACCGCCCATCTGCTGGGGTGTGGAGAAGGTAGTTAGCTGGCTGGGATGGGATAAGGACCTGAGTGAGTATCCAGCTGGTCCTTTCACAGACCAGCTGATTTCAGCTGATCATCTGTTTCTAGCGCCATGCCTTCATTCCTCCTTTAGCCTAACCTCATAGCTCTCTAACCCTAGAATGGTCCAGGGCTCTGCAAGGCACAATGGCTTTCTGTCATTATCATTCTTCTCTGGAGGTGCTTAGGTTTTCACCTTCTTCTATTCTACTAAGTCACAGTAACATACACTTCCTGTGTTGATATTTACGGGTGAGAGTTACTGATGTCATCTACTTTTAATCAAAGAGTTGGAATTTCTGGTTCTTATTTCTTTTGTTTCAGATGGGTTTTTTAATAGGCGAGGCAAAAGGTTTTTATTTGCCATCTTAAAATCGGAAGTAAGAGTCTCTAAATCATTTCACATACCACTTATAATGGTTTGAATTCACTACAGATTTGGTCTGCTGAGCACACAGTCCAATCTCCTTCCTTCCCTTTCCTTTGGAAAAACCCTCCCTCACTCCATGAGCCCCAGCTGGGCCTTTCAGTTACTGGGCCATGCTCCTCTATTGCAGCATCGGAAAAATATGCCCTGGGCTGGCCCACCAGAGTACCCCACTCCCTGGGCCCCAGTGACAAACCATCACACGTGGGGTCAAAGAGAGTCACCCTGCATTTTCTTTGGGGCAGAGAGCTGAATGTTGGGCCCAACAAATTCTCTTTCTGTTGGGACTGCTAACCTAGGATGATGACACTGTCAGGCTGCTGGTGGTCATCTTACGGATCACATGCCTGTTGGAAGAATGACAAATCAAGAAACCAGCAGAGCTGAAAAAGTCCAGATGAGATCATCTGAGTTGCTGGCTGCACCCATGCCTGAAGCCAGATGCACCTCTGGAAACCATAGTTACGTAAACAACTAAGTTTCTTTTATTTACATAAGCTAGCTTGAACTGGCTTTCTTTCACTTGCACCCGAAGGAGTCCTGATGAATTCCTTTAATCAAAATATTCCAAATTATTAATACTCAAACTACAAAGCACCACTTCTTTGCCCCAAATTAAATAGTCTAACTTCTCTTAAGATAAAAATCACAAATCATCAATAACATACACACATGCCCCTTTCACCACTTAGGTAAGATACTTTGATTTTGTTTGAACATTCTGTTTTCAGGGTAGCAGTACGTTTGAGAATGAGCCATATATATTCTGCAGTACAACAAACGCAATGGCCACGAACCTACAGAACACTTTTCGTCCAGGTACTTCAGAAAGTCTTGTCATTTCTTTAAACCTTCTCTTCCAGAGCACTCAGTTTTTCTTAAAACTCAAGGTGTATGGTTATCTTACATAAAGGCTACATGGAAAAACGAAGTAACATATCTCCAAACAACTGCTCCCTTAGGAGGAAAGGTATGATTTAAATTCAAAGAATTATTCAGCCTCCATCTCTGACCGAGAAACTGGAAACCAAGATAATTTCCACCCATGGATTTATGGGAAGAAGGCAGATGTAATGACATGACTCCAAGGAAACAGGTGGGAATGCTTAGAAGTCATGTGTTCCTTGGATGCTCTCCCTGGACTGACTTCCCATTATTATCTACAGGCCATCGTGCTCGCCAACTCAATAGTCAATATCTAAGCTCCTGGGTTTGCAGTTTAGCTTGGGTATTTATCAGTTTCAAGTGCATATAGAGGCTGGGCAGATTATCTAAAAGTGTAAGGAGGCTAAATATTTTTAATGTATTACAATTATTTTATTTGTATTAAAAAGTAAGTCTCATTAAAATTCCAGCCTCTCAATCTCTTTTCTTATTGGTTCAAGATTTTTTTTGTGTGTTTTTTCCCATGCATCATTTCTATCAACTGTTCTTGGTTTGTCCTTGGTTTGGTCCATAATGCTATCGTAAATAATAGTGGTTTTTTTTTTTGGCACCATTACTCCCTGGCTTTCTTTCACTTGCAACCGAAAGAGTCCTGATGAATTCCTTTAATCAAAATATTAAGAAATTGAGTATGTATAGAATCATACATACTGTATGAGTATGTATACATCAAAATATGTATAGAAATTGAGTATGAATAATAGCTAATAACAATAGTTCAGTTTACTGAGCACTTAGTATGTGCCATACACTGTTCTAAGTGCAGTATTAATTCACTTTGTAAAATGTATTAATTCATTTTGTCCTCACTCAACCCTATTATCCTCATTTTGTAGATGAGGGCATGGAGGCACTGAGAGGGGTAAGCAGCTTATCCAAGCTCACATAGCAAATAAGTTGTAAATATGAATCCAGGCACTCTATCTTAAGGATCTGCTCTTCAACTATTACTCTGCATTCCACAAAGTAATATGCCACCTAATTAGTTGCTGTGTTCCCCAAAATGTTGTGTTGAAGTCCTAACCCCCAGTACCTATGAATGTAACCTTACTTGGACATAGGGTCTTTGTAGATGCAATTAGGTGAAGATGAAGTTATACTGGATTAGGGTCGGCCCTCATGCAATGTGTCTGCTATCCTTAGGAGGAAAATGTGGACCTAGAGGGAAGACAGCCATGAGGATATGGAGGCAGAGCCTGGAGTAATGCTGCCACAAACCACGGAATACCTGGGGCCACTGGAAGCTGAAAGAGACAGGAGGGTCTCCCCTAGAGGCCTCTGAGGGAGCACGGTCCTGCCTACACCTCCATTTCAGACTTCTAAGCCTCCAGAGCTGCCAGAGAACAAATTTTGTTGCTTAAACCACCCAGTTTATGATACTTTGCAATGATAGCCCTGGGAAACTAACATAACACTCTTTCTCTTATACTGAAATAGGTCATCCCGTCAACCTGTTATTTCCAATTTTATCACAGATGGCAGTGTAAGTAACATTTAACTTTCCTCTTAATTCTATTTAAAGAAAATCAACGGACAGGGGTGCAGTTGTGAGAGCTGCAAAGCACATCCTCCCATCTAATAGAGGCAGCTTCTAGTCCACTGGGCCTGATTCCTGCCACATGGAAAGGCAGGACTAAAGTTGCCAGATCTTACAGTTTTCAAGAGAACCCAGGAATCTGGATGTGTACATTAATTAACAGCAAATTAAATTAGTAACTAGTTAAAATAACACTAGTAAATAACTACTTCATACATGTATAAAACAAACATTGTGTAAGCCAAACATGACACGTCTATGATCACATCTGGCCATCATCGCTGCTTTGGGTATTTGCTTTGCTTTTCATGTCTACTCTCCCTTTCACCTCATTGGACCGGGCCTTAACTGGAGTCAGCATCCATCCACCATTTCTGGGAAGCAGGCCGGGCACTGGCACTACGGGCCGCGTGGAAGTCAGCACTTGAGGACTAGGGCACCTGTCCGGGATGCCCCGAGCATGCCGGATACAGAAGAGCCCTCCACACTTAGGAATCCCTCTTCTGGTCCATATCTGAAGTCTAATATCATTGCTCTATTGTGTCAGCGGGTCTTCCTAAGGCATTTGCCTCGTCCATCCAATCTGTAAGAGACTTGGAGCTTTAATTGGGTAAAGGTTTGGGGTAAGCCTAGGGCATGACCTTGGTACTTCTCAGGCTCACTGCCACTTCATTCATTGCACTGTCCTTATAACTTAACGAATTCCCTCAATTTCTTATCTCATCTATGTATACCTGAAGAGGCATAAGTAGATTATAACAGCACATGTTATCTTTCAGTATTCACTATACTGTAACCTATGAAAGTTGCCAGAAACCTGGAAACATTTGTGAACAGAAGTTTTGTAAAAGCAGTTTTACAAAATGTGACTTTATTAATCAGGCTTGTTAAAAAAAAAACTTCAAAAATATAGAGAATGTTAACATTGACTCTCGTCCATTAAGTCTATTGCTGTTCAGTCAGCTTAGAATCATCTGCATCCTCCCTGGCTATGAACATTTCTTCAGTATCTACCAGCGTTCAGACCTATTTGATACGGTATAAAAACTAATGATTGCTTCTGGTAAGTGAAAGGAGCTACTTGATATGTTGCCAGGACTCTGCTACTCTGAGATATTAAATTCAGTCAGGTAGTCTGGCACAGCATGGTGGTTGGGACTTGTAAAACTGACAAACATTATTATGGAAAGTCTGTAGAGCAATGTTAAGAAATGAAACACCACGAAATCTATCCAAGTCATCTCATTTAACGTTTTAGGCTTATTTATTTATTTTTTGGCATGAATTAAAAATCTCTCAATCTTCCATTGTTTTTTATACCTGTACAATCATACTGAAAATCACTAGCTTATTATTCTCATAACAATTGCAAAGGGTCAGGGAAGCAGGTTCTATCCCCATCTGGCAGGTGAGGAAACTGAAGCTGAGAGCATTAAATAACTTGTTCAAGGTGGTTAGTGACAGAAGTAAAGCTTGCACTCAGAGCCTCTGGTTCTGAGTTCAGTGGTCTTTCCCAACAATAAAAGTCATGCTGGCTGGTAAGACCAGGCTGTTTAGACAGTTGGATAGAAAGACCTGGGATCAAAACCCAGTTCTGTTGCTGATTTGACTTTTGAAGTCAGATAAATGTTTTAAGCCTCTCTAAATCCCAAGTGGGTCATTTGTAAAATGGAGTTAAAATTATAAATTACATGTGAAGAACATGGCGCAGAGTGGGCACTCAACAAGTGTTAGTTCCCTTCTCCATCCTGTCTCCTACAGGATCCCTCAAATCTAAGCAGACCACCCATTCTCTGGTTACACATCTGGATGATCAGTGAAAACCTAAGTAGGTATAGAAAAGGAACTCACAACAATAAATTCATTGTCACAGGCCAAGGAGATCACAGCAGGAACTGTAGTCCTATATGTACAGATTATACAACAGCCAAGACAGCGGTTCTTTGACGCTGAGTCTTTTTGAAAGGGGTCAGGTCACTCAAAACATCACACCTTGAACGTATTCGCTGCTGTCTAATACGGCTCATTGTTTCCAAACATAAAATAGTCAAAACACATCAAAGAAGTATTCACTGTTTCCAGCTTATGGCATGGTTTGAGACTCTTGACCGTTGGTACCCTACCAGCTGTCATGTCCCACAGCAGCCAGAAGTGAGAATCCCTAGCATCCAACTCATCAGTGCCGTAAGGAAAGTTTCAATCTGACTCCTTTACATCTCCTCCCCGCTAGCTCACTTGGGTGAGGATGGGGCGGGGGTGTTCCCAGACAGACACTAGCAAGGGATGGGCCTGAATAGAAGGCGAGGGCTACACTGACAGTGGATGTGGGCAGGCGAGAAGCAGAAGCTCAAGGTAAGTACAGCTGCTGTTCTCAGGAGGCATGCATAGGTCGGCTACTGGAAAAAAATAAGCAATTATCAAATTTGATGCTAAAAATATTAAAATGCATAGCATGATTTAGAATATTTCTTCAAATTTCACTCTAATGCTAGAGAATGATGTGACAATAACTATCTTACATAGGTGACTCCAGCTCTTGGCACAATCCTGCAGAACTGGGATTGTGTTACTGCATATGTGGGTGGTTATTAAATGCTTTATAATGATTATGTTAAAAATCATATTCCTCATATACATAACTTCACTTACTATTACGACTTGGACGTGTACATGAGTAGACAATGGTCTCCTTCCATTAAATGCAACTGGCTGAAATTACTGTTTAAGTTGCCAGGTTGTAAGAAAAAAGAGATCAAATTAATGAGGGTGAAGTTGTATAATCAGTTTGTAAAACAAATCATGCCGAGGTCAAGGCTGACATCACCAACTCCCACACATCTAAGTACATTTAAAAATGTGAACTTCTCTTTCTTCCCACCACCATTGCTCTAATTCAAGCTGTTTCTTATTTCTCTTCCATTCACATGCAGGGACCGAATCATTTATTTTGGCATACACCAATATGCTCATGTCACCCGTCTCAGAAACCTCTCAGGGCTTCCCACTGCTTGAGAGACATTGGCCCAACTCCTCAGCAAGGCATTTATGACTCTCCTCAATTTGGCCCATCCTTCTAATTCAGTGGTTTTCAACCACTAGGGGAGCCTTAAAAGAAAAACAAGTAGGTCTGATGTCCCAGAAATTCTATTTATTAGTTCTGGGGAATGATCCAAGACTTGTATTTTTAAAAGTATCTATGGATAACTCATATTCACTGCCAGGGTTGAACCACTGGTATGATTTCCCCACCTATTATTTCACCCTACACGAACAAAACCTTCTGTTCCAGGCAGTAATGCTGTTTCTGTTGGTTGGTTTGTTTTTATATCTCTAGTCCACTATTCATGCTGTTAATCCAACCTGGAATATCACTTCCTCTCCTAGCTCTGTCTTTCAATCTTCACCATTCCTCTAAGACTAACTGAAATTCCACTGCTATCTTTACAACCATGGTGAATTAGAATGGTCTTGCCATTCTGATCATCTTAACAACATTTGTTACCCTCTTGAAGTATTTTATGGCAATTAATAACATTGTTTGAACTGTGGGGGTTTCTCTCATACTTCACCGCCTGGATTTCAGGCTCCTGGAGGGAAAGCAAACTTTTCTTAATACGCTGGTTCTCCTTCCCTAGCCCTACCATCTTTGACAGCATACAGCATGAAGCAGGCATTCACTCCTGTGCTCCAAGCTTATGATGACTGAACAAATTAAACCCTCTAAAATTTATGAAGTGTTTTTCTTTACCCTGACAGCATAAACTGTCAACCTCCAGGACTGTTTATGCACACACTGACGTGTTTTTCATGGGAAGCATTACTACGCCCGTGTACAAATGAAGAAATGATCATTACTGGGCCACAGAAACTGACGTGATGTCAAATATAAGGTTGATACCTATAAAAGTGTTTTTCTTAATAAAAGTATTTTCCATATAGATTCAATTCCCACACGTTTGTAGAACAGGAAGGGGGCGTGTATTAAAAACAGTTCCCAATCTGTCAGTATCTAACTTAAAAATGACCCACACGTGTGATACGACAGCTGAAGCCCTGTTTCCCATCCTAACCCACTGTGGGGAGGATCAGGACAAGGGTCCCTGGTCCTCAATATACAAGACATGGGAGCATCAACAACCTACAGGCAAATGTCTCTTATGCAAATTTTGAAAACCATAAAGCTAGTGGCATGCGAGTATGGCCGGGTCCTGTTCTGCCCCTGGGGCATGCGAGATGTGCTTTCACATGCAAAGCTAGAATTTCACCACAAAACAGTGTTACACAGGGTGGCTGCCTGTAGTTAAAGTAGTACAGGTATTGATGAGTTAAATTGTCTTGGGAGGGCTGGCTGAGAACCTAACCACTATTTATAACATTGTTTTTGTGGAAAAATGCTTTCTGCATTCCAAACAACAGAATTAGACATGAACTTTTGGAATACGGTTTATTTCTTAGGTTGGGAACTGTGTCTTGTTAATTACACTATTTTCCTAGGATAAGATGGCAGAACGGACATGTGCCAGGAGTGCATAACAGGAATGAATAGTTGCCGTGAATATGAACCATATGTGTCTATAAGGATGAAAGACTGCTCGGATGATGGGAGGAAAATCCAGGCATATTCTTAATTTACTGAACAAATATTTACTGAGCACTAGTAAGGCTATGCTGAATGCTGTGAGAGACAAAAACAAGTCAGACAAGAGGTTTGATTTTATAGTCCTTACAACCAAGGATGGGAGCTAAGACAAACATAAGCACAAATAATAAAGCTGCATAGTAAAATGTGCTATCTTAGTGATAAACACAAAATGTAAGATAAAGTCAGCAGCCGGAGGTGAGCTAGCACCTCCAATTGGAGCGGTCAGGGAAAGCTTCGTGGAGGAACTTGCACTGCGTTGAGCCTTGAGAGTTTGCACAAGATTACAACTGGCAAAGAAAACAGTAAGGGAGCAGCAGGGAACATCACAGAAAAACATTAAAAAAAAAAGTACAAGACATAGATATGAAGAACAATGAGAATTTAGAGAATAGCAAAGAGTCCAGTTGGCTAAAGTGAGGGATATTTTTAGGAGCTTGGCAGAGGGCTTTGAATGGTGGTGGCAAAGTGGCATGGATTCCATCTAAGAGTGAGTGGGGGAGCCATTAAAAGGTTTTAATATTACTGGAGTAATTCTATATGCAGATCTATCTGGCAGCAGAATACAGAATGAAGGAAGAGAGAATGAAGACAGAAAACCATTAGGAGATTAATTCTAATAGTCAAGGTTGGTTAAGATGACTTTTCAAAGCTAGGTGCTTGAATACATACTTAAACATTTAAGGTTCAAGTGTTAGTTAATGGCAAAATGTCTCCCTTTAATGACCAAAAATGCATAAATCATTTAGAAAAATCATATAAAGACTTAAAAAACTGAAAAACAAAATATTAGTTACAATGGAAAAACCATTTTAAAAACATTAAGTTTGGCACATAGTCGAGACTTGATGACTAGACCTGACACAAAATAAAGAATTAGTCTGAGGTGTTAAGTCTCATTTTAAAAATAATTCCATGAATTTAAACTTTATATTTTTAATAAGAACATGAAATTTAATAAGAAATCATCTTTTCACTATTTTCCAAGACATGTGACCCAATATACAAGGTGACTATAAGATATTCTGAGAAATCAGAGGGTTGAGAAAGAGTCAAAGGGAGTGGACTTAATTCTTTACAATCTAAATCAGTCTTAAGTTGGTGTTAAGATGGATGCGAGCAAACTTACTTGAAGTGATTTGAGTTGGCAAATGTCTTCTAAACTTCAAATTTTCAGTATTGGATGAGACATGGCATTCATCTTTCTCTTTTCTCTGAAAACAAATTTAATGGAAGTAATGAAATTTGAAGAAATGATAGGTAGTTTATAGAAGCCAATTAGATGAAACCTTAAAGATCATAAAAGAGTTATATGAAGTCCTATAAAATTGATATTACTTATACTATGTATAATTTAAGGACTTAAGATAAAAATCTCAAGCTATGCTCAAAGACTTCTAAAACAGGAGATATGATACATTCCCTTCACATATTTTTATGTCAACTTCCTAAAAATTCTGGAAAATATATTGTTAGATACTTAGCCTGATTTACACTGAATTACATATTTAAAATTTAGCCAACAATCAAGTCCTATTCAGTACTAGAGCAGGGAGAGATGAAGTTGAATAGGACATATTACTTCTATCCTCAAGAAACCCACAAACCACCAGAGGAGACAGACAAATATGGATAACTTAGTATCAAGGCAGATATAGTACAAGTGAGTGCTGCAAGGTATGCAGGTGCTATGGGATTTTGGAGAGGGTTAATTATGACAGGGAATGTGTGGGAAGGCTCTGTGTTATGGACTGAATTGTGTCCCCCAGCCCCTAAAATTCAAGTGTTGAAGCCCTAACAAGTAGTACCTCAGAATGCGACTGTATTTGGAGATAAGACCCTTAAAGAGGTGATTAAGTTAAAACGAGGCCTTTCTGGTGAGCCCTGTCCAATCTGACTGGTGTCCTTATCAGAAGAGATTAGGACACAAGATAGACAGCAGGCGTGTGTGCACACAGTGGAAAGACCACATGAGGATACATGGCAAGGAGCTGGCCATCCGCAAGCAAGGAGAGATGCCTCAGAAGAAATCAAACCTGGGGACACCTTGATCTTGGACCCCTAGATTTCAAAACTGAGCAAATAAATTTCTGTTAAGTCACACAGTTCGTGGTACTTTGTTATACAGTCCTAGCAAACTAACATACTCTATAAAGATAAAACTTAAATAGAGTTTTAAGAGATAAGACGTTTAACAAGTAGACAGAGGTAGGTTTGGGAACAACATTTCAGGAAGAAATAAAAATTATTTTAGGCATAGAGGCCAGAAATTATAGTGTAAGCTCAAGAACAGTCAACACACTTCTATAATAAGTGTACAGTTTGGGGGTAAGGAAGATAACAGGGAAAGAGGAAGATAAGGAAGGAAGGAGGGAGGGCGGGAGAAGCAGGAGATTGAGAGATCAACAGAAGGAAAGGACTGGAACCTGGGGTGGAGTAAAAGGGGCTGAATGCTACACTCTGTACATGGGATTTTATTTTATACATAAAAGGAGCCATCAAGGGTTTTTCAGTAGAAAACACATTCGAATTTGTATTTTAGAAAGATGGCTCTGGTTTTGGAGTAAGAGTTACTGTGAGAAGATTCAAAAGGCCGTGAGACCTGTTTTACTGCAATTGTCAAGGTACGAAGAAACCAAGGCAATTGCAATGAAAGTGAAAAGCTAAAAATTCACTGAAGACATGCTTGAAAATAAGAATCAGAATAACCACCCCATCAGTTATGCAAGACCGAAAACTGGAACAATTATCACCATCATTTATACAGCTACAAATGCCAAGTGTCTTGGGCCTCAACAGACCTTTCTTTTCAATCGTGACCATGTGTTGTGTGCATCGCCATTACCTTAAGAAATCAATCAATCCAAAGACTCACCTCACCTCTGACATCTTACCCTAGAACTTCAGAGCTCAACCTATAATCAAGAAAAACCCTTAAACTCATTTCCTCAAAGGACACACCTCGTTTGTGTGATCTCTCTTGCTGCAGCAAGTCAATAGAACACTTTGCTTATCTCCTGAAAGATTATTCATTTAAGAAGGGGGCTTTCTATAAAAAACTTGATGTCCATCAGTAAAGTCAAGGAAGAAAAGCAGAAGGAGGAAGCACCCTGTCCTACCTTTTCAGGGCAGAAGGAAAACTAAGAAGAACTTAACAGTCACTGGTGACCTTAGAAAGAAATTTCAGGAAAGCAATAAAAGAGAACAAAAACTTCAAATAATTGTGTGATTAAAGAAAAAGGAGAAGTGGAATTAACTGGTACATTTTGCTCTTCTAAGAAGCCTGGCATAGTTTGAAGATGAAACTGAATCTAACAATATTTTTTTGTTGTTGTTGTTATTTTTCATTTTTATAATGCTAGTAAAAGGGAGACAGGCAGAGGGAGATAAATAATGGAGCAAATTCAGGAGATCATGGGAACAAGAACTCTGGTAGAGTTAGCCATATTGAGGAGGAGAAACAGTTCTCTATGATTAGAAATGGAGGAAAGGATGGGTGATGGATATACATAAAAATTGTGTGTCATGGGGTAAAGTTGAAGGAGTTCAGATCCAATGGTAAGGCCATGTATTAAGATAGAGATGGAGAAAGAGGGAGGGAAGGACGGAGAGATGGAAAGACAGTATATGAATGAAGGAATATCTGAATTGAAGAATTTGAGAGCAAAGTATTGCCAGAGAAGAGGAGAAAGGAAAAGAGAGGGGACTTTTAGTATTTGAGGTCTTGGAATGATTTGATTGATAGAACTGAGCAAGTTGAAAAATGAGTTCTGGGTATCAGAGAGTCAAAAACATGAATTAAGAGAAACAGATTATAATGACATGGTGTGGAGTGGAGAGTTTCAAGTCTGATGCTGACTGACATAACTGAGGACTGAGGAAGTTGTAGCGATGCTCTGAAGTCAACCAATAACAAGACTTAGAAAGGGGGATGGCAGCATAAGAGTTAGAAGAGAAGAAATGGATGCACACTGATCACTGAACTGACCGTGGAGAGGAAAGGAACACATCAACTGTCCCTTAAAATCCAGAGATAGAAAAATTGAATACTTTTTCTTGAGATGGCTGTCGGGGAGAAAAATGGCACTGTTTACAAAAGCCAGGTTTAAATTTCTGGGGAGGACAGGGAAGAAGAGTTCTGGGGAAAGATCAAAGTTATAAAAACTTGTTCAAAATAGAGGGTCCCGATGACAATGAGGACCCTTTGGAAGTAGGTCAGCAGTGAAACTATGGGTTTCATCTGAGCAGAGTAGGTCTGACTCCTAGGAAAAGGGAGAGTAAAGTGTAGGGCTTCATCCAGGTTGATAGGTGACAAAACACCATTCTTTCTCTCTCTGCCTTATCTGTTTGGTGAGATAAGGCAACAGTCTGACCATGTATGCCACCAGTTTCTCACTTTCTCTTAGAACTTGCTTTCCCAAACCCACATATATTCGCCTCTCATCCACATGGTAAACTCAACACGGCAATTTAAGTCAATGCAATTTGAAGGGATAGAAAACTAGATGCAGATCTAAGCACACTCATTTACCCCGTTTCCCCACAAATGAAGTTGACATTTTTACTCTAAGTTATGTCTACTTCTCAAAGGGTTCAGAAGTTAGAAGAAGAAAAATATGGCATACTTGGTCCCCTTAAACTCCAACAAAAGGGATGCAAAGTAAATACATTGAAATCAATCTGAAAGAAACTATATGGAAACTGGGTTGAGTGTAGACTTGACAGCCACAGCGAAGTTTTAAATTTCCTAAGAACATTTAAAGACCTAATACTGAGACCTGATTCAATTGAAGAATACTATTAGAGGTGTGGTGATTACTAATTACGGATTCTATGTCTTTAGAAGCACTATTCAGAATTTTTACTTCATTTTGTGTCATTTTGGTAAGTTGTATTTTTAAAGGAATCTGCCCATTTTATATAAGCTGTCAAATGTATTGATGTAAAGTTTTTTGTAAGATTTTCTTATCGTTCAGGTATTTCTTGGACCTTCAACAATATTTCCTTTTCATACCTATATTAATTTAAGCTTTCTCTTTTTTCTCAGTAGGGATTTATCAATTTTGTTAATCTTTTCAAAGAAAAGTATATTACTTTTTTTTTTCTATTTTATGTCTTCTTTCTTTTGTACTTTCTTCCTTCCAGTTTATTTGAATTTAATTTGCATTTATTCTCCTAGATTTTTGAGATGGAAGCTTTCAATCTTTCTTTTAAAAATAATGCATTTAAAACTATACAGTTCTCTCTAATCATTACTTTAACTGTCTCATAAGTTTTGATACTAATTCACTTCAAAATATTTTCTAATTGTGGTTGTATTTCTTTGACCCATAGATCATTTAAAAGTGTGTTGCTTATTTTCCAAGTAAATTGAGGATTTAAACATCTTTCTGTTATTTATTTCTACTTTAATTCCACTCTGGAACATGTATGTATGATTTCAATCCTTTGAAATTTGTTGAGACTTGCTCTTTGGCTCAGCACATGTTCTATTTTGGTGAAGTTCTATGTACACTTGAAAAGAATGTGCATTCTGCAGTTATATTCTGTGAGTATAACATTGACAACAATAGGTCAAGAGGTCAAGTCGATTCATAGTATTATTTAAATAGTCTATAACCTTACTTATTTTTAAAAATATGCTTATTATGTAGTGGGTGAAAGAAGGTTGTTAAATTTTCCAACTATCAAAGTGATTTGTCTATTTTTCTTTTTTGTCCTATCAATTTTAGCTCTATATATTTTGAAGTTACATTGTTAACATAAATTTAGAACTGTTCTGTCTTTCTATTGAATTGACCCTTTTATCATTATAAATGTTCCTTTATCTCTCATAATACTTCTTGCTTTACCGTCTACTTTGTCTGATATTAATATTTCAGATTTCTTTTAGTTACTGTTTGCACAGTGTACCTCTTCTTTCCTTTATGTAATACATCTTGTGCAAACTATATATACTTGAGTCTTTTTTAAAATCTAGTCCAAAATTTTTCGCTTTTAATTAGAGTAAGTCCATTTACATGTAATTACTAATATTTAAGAACACCTTCCTGCTACTGGTTTTCTATACATTTCACCTGTACTTTTTTCTTCTTTTATTCCTCTGTGTTTAATTTTTTATTATTCCATTTTATCTCTTGTAGCTTTTGTTTAAACATTTTTTTATCTTTAAGCAATTATCCTATACTTTCTTGACTTACTACAGTTGACTTTTATCACTTCCTGAACAAAACAATCAGTTTAAATCCATTTACATCTACACAACCTTTGTTCTATTGTTTTCATATATTTTATTTCTATATATGTTTTAAGCCCCAGAAGACACTGTTATTGTTGCTTTAAATAGTCAGAAATATTTTACATTTACTCACATATTATGTTTTCCTATATTCTTCATTTTTTACTAAGGTTCTATGTTTCCATTTGGTATCATTTTTTTCTTCAGACTGAATAACTTCTGTTAGTATTATTGTTCTATAGATCTACTTGTGATATAATCTCCCACCTTTTGTCCAAAAATATCATTTTGCCTACTTTAAAAAAAAAAATTTTCGCTGGGTACACTGTTTCAGGTTATCAGTATTTTTCCTTTCTGCACTTAAAATGTAAGGATGTCATTCCACTGTGTTCTGATTTTAATAATTTTCATAGAACAGTCAGCCATCAGTCTCACTGTTGCTCCTTCGAAGTAGTGTGGTTTATTTCCTTTTGGCTATTTTAAGATTTTCGCTTTATAGCTTGTTTTCACAAGTTTCACTATGTTGTATGTAGGTGTGGTTTTCTTTATATTAATCTTACTTGGGGTTCATTCAGTTTCCTGTGCTTCTTGAGTCTGTGGATTGCTATTTTTTTTTATCAGTTTGAAAAATCCTTGGTCACTATCTTCAAATATTGCTTTTGCTTATTCTCTCTTCCTGGGATTCGAATTAGACGAAATGATTGAATCCCATGTGTCTCATTCTGTTTTGTTCTCTCCATTCCTTTTTCTTTCTGTGCTTAACTTGTCTATTTTCCCACTGAACTGTCCTTGAGTTCACTACTTCTAGTTATTTGTTTTTGCTGAGCTTACTTTGCTATTAAACTTAAATCTTAAATTCAGATATTGTATTTTCAGCTCTAGAGTATCCATTTGATTATTTTTTTATAGATCCCAACTTTCTGTTCATATCCTTCATCTTTTCATCGATTATGTTAACCTCTTCCTTTATTTCCCATAACATAACAATCCTTGTTATAAAAATCCTTGTTTGGTAACTCCTAGATCTGGATTATTGATGAATCTGCTTCTATTGTTTGTTCTTCTTTGGACACACTTTTTTCTGACTTTTCACATATCATATAACTTTTTATTGTATTCTTAATATTGTGACTGTAACCATAAAACTGTGGTTGATATTACTTTTCTCCCATCGAGGGCCCATTCTTTCCTCTATGAGACAGGTAGAGTGAGAAGCTGATCACTTCAATCTAATCAGCTTATTTCTGGTATAAAATGTCTCAAGGGTGAACTCAATTGTGTATTTATTGCAGCTGCACCATATACCCATCCATGGAGCCTGCCTGCTAATCACTGCAAGACTGCAGAAGACTTCACTATATAATCCCAGCTCAACCTCCCAGCCTCCGGAACTGCCCTAAAGCTTAGCAAACAACCAATGGGGAAAACTACCTGTGTGTCTGAGGACTCTGGGTTCAAGTTCACCACGCCAGACTATAAAAACCATCAAAACTCTAATTGGTTTCGCTTTCCTCTAGTAGAGTCTCACTTCCATAGCAAGCTTGATATTTAGCAAGTGTCCATTCTGGCCAAACACACTTGGGAAAGATGATTGCTAGCAATCTCAGCTCATATTGGCTCTTCTATTTCTGGAATTTCAGTTCATTTAGTCCTCTCTGCTTTCTTATCTATTCAGCCACCCTGTCTTTTGATTGGAACATTTAATCCATTTAGATTTAAAGGAACTTTTGATAGGTATGTAGTTATTGTCATTTTATTATTCCTATTGTTTTTATCTTTTTTCTTCTTCTTCTTTTTAAAGAAGTCCCTTTGACATTTCTTGTAGTATTGGTTTGGTGGTGATGAACTCCTTTTGCTTTTCATTGTCTGGGAAGCTCTTTTAGCTCTCTTTCAATTCTAAATAATAGCTTTGCTGGGTAGAGTAATCTTGGTTGTAGGTCCTTGCTTTTCATCACTGTGAACATTTTGTGCAAATCCCTTCTGGCCTGTAAAGTTTCTGTTGACAAATCAGCTGACAGTCTTACAGGAGCTCCCTTGTAGGTAACTAACTACTTTTCTCTTGCTGCTTTTAAGACTATTTGTCTTTAACCTTTACCATTTTATGATGTTTTGGTATGGGCCTCTTTGGGTTCATGTTGTTTGGGTTGATTTGGACTGTCTGTGCTTTCTGGGATTGTATGTCTATTTCCTTGGCGAGGTTAGGGAAGTCTTATGACATTATTTCTTCAAATAGGTTTTCAATCCCTTGATGGCTCTCTTCTCCTGGTACCCCTATGATGTGAATGTTGGTACACTTGATGTTGTCCCAGAGGCCCCTTAAACTATCCTCATTTCTTTTTTTTTGCTGTTCTGATTGGGGTTTTTTCTGCCACCTTACCTTCCAAATCACTGATTCAATCCTCTGCTTCATCTAATCTACTATTTATTCCCCCTAATTCTTTATTTCAGTTATTGTATTCTTGATTTCTGACTGGTTCTTTATGTTTTCTATCTCCATTTTTATGTTTTCTGTCTCTTTGCCGAAGTGCTCACCGAGATGGCTGAGCATCCTTATAACGTGTGTTTTGAACTGTGCATCTGGTAGTTTGCTCATTGACATTTTGTTCAATTCTTTTTCTGGAGTTTTCTTCTGTTCTTTCATTTGGGACATGTTTCTTTGTCTCATAAATTTGGCTGCCTGTGTGTCTTTCTGTGTATTAGGTAGAGCTGCTACGTCTTCCAGTTCTGATAGACTGACCTTATGTAATAGGTGTCCTGTGGGACCCAGTGGCAGTTTCCCTGGTCACATAAACTAGATGTTCCAGGTGCGTCCCTTGTGTGGGTTACGTGTGTCCTTCTGTTGTAGTTAAGCCATGATTACTCTGGGCACGTCAATGGGAGGGGATGACCCTCAGGATGATTGGCTGTCAGGACTGGCTGTGAATGCAGTGGAGGAGCTATTGTGCTGGGGTTGATCCCATGGAGCAGGATTTGCTTTCGCGGGGCTTTGGCGCCTTCTGAGTCCACTCTTGGGCACGTGGTTTGTGGAGGTGGTTGGGAGGTGCTCTGCTGTGGTCTGAAGCTACCCATTGGGTGTGCTGGTCCTGGGGCCTGTTGTGGGGGGCTCAGGTGCAGTTCAGAGGCAGCAGCTACTATGCCCTGGCTGGGGCCAGTTGGTATGAGCTACAAAGTAATTTGCAGATGGTTACCACATATGCTGGTCTTGGAGTTGCTGGGAGAGACCAACCTGCAAATCAAGGCTGGTTGCAAATCAAAGCAGGCTTGGGGCTGCTTAGCAAGAGGTATGGGGCACGCTGAGGCCAGACGCTGTTTGTATGGGTTTTATGAACAACTGAGAGATTTTAGGAAAGTCCACAGCAGCACAAGCCAAGGCAGGCCATTTGTATGGAAAAGCCAAAGGAAGTGGCTTGGGTGGCCCCACAAGTTGGGTGGGGTAGAATCTCAGGAATCACCAGGGGAGGACAAACAACGTTAGTCAGGTTGGTGGAGACTCCAGCTTGGAGCCTGCCTGCATCTGCAGGCTGGGTAGGGGGAGGGCTAAACAAAGAAACAATAACTTCTGCCAGCACTACTTTCTGGGAGAAATCCTGCCCTTCCAGCACTTGCCCTGAAGCCAGACAACTCAGTTCTGTCCTGCATGCCCCTGGCACCTTTCCAGCTGCTGCCCTAGAGCTGGAGCTCAGACTGAGTGGGTCCTTCAGTGAGTAAGTCCATGGACCCTGTAGGAGGAATGCCTGAGACTCCAGCAGCTCTTTGTCTCACTCAGCCACAATGCCCACTGACTTTCACAGCCAGAAGTCAAGCAGAACTCTCTTTCTGGCACTGGAACCTTGGGTTGAGGCGACTGGTATGGGGCTGGGACCCCCCACTCTTCAGGGGAGACTTCTGCAGCTGAGATATCCCTCACAATTTTTAAGTACTACACATGGGTGTGGGACTAGCTTGTTCTGCATCTCCGCCCCTCCTACCAGTCTCAATGTGGCTTCTTTTGTATATGCTTAGTTATAGGACTTCTCTTCAATTAGTCCTCAGGTTAGTTCTCAATGATGGTTGTTTTGTAGTTTAGCTGTAATTTTGGTGTGGTTGTGAGAGGAGGTAAGCACAGCATTTCCCTACTCCACCATCTCCCCAGAAGTCCTGGCTTACCTGCTTCAAGAATTTTGAAGCTCTATTACTGGGCTCACAGACATTTATGATTATGCCTTTTTGATTGATTCTTTTATCATTATGAAATCTCTCATTAATCAATAATCGCTAGTAAAATTCCATTCTGAAACCTAGTTTGTTGGATATTAACATAGCCATTCCAGGTTTCATTTTTTTTCACCCCATTCTTTTCTTTTGCTCTCCTGCCACCACCATTCTCATGTAATATTTTATTTTATTTTTAAAAGATTTTATTAAAAATATAGCTAGCATACAATATTATATTAGTTTCAGGGGTCCACCATAGTTATTCAACATTTATATAACTCAAGAAGTGATCACCCTGATAAGTCCAGCAACCATCTGACACCATACTATGCTAACACAGTATTATTGACTATATATGACTTATGCCATATTTACATTCCCAAAACTTATTTGTTTTATACCTAGAAATCTGGACATCTTATTCCCCTTCACCTTTTCCCACCTATTTTACATTTTCAATTACAGGTGACAGTCAATATTATTTTATATTAATTTTAGGTGTACAGCATAGTGGTTAGACATTTGTATAATTTAAGAAGTGATCCCCCTGACTAGTCTAGTACCCACCTGGTACTATACATAGTTATTTCCATGTCATTGACTATATTCACCATGCATTAATTTACAACACCATGACTATGTCGTAACTACCAATTTGTACTTCTTAATCCCTTCATCTTTTCCACCCTGCCCTCCAACACCCTCCCATCTATCACCCCAAGAAATCTAGTACCTATCTGACACCATACATAGTTATTACAATATTATCGACTATATTCCTTATGCTATACTCTACATATCCATAACTACTTTGTAACAACCAATTTGTATTTCTTAATCCCTTCCCTTTTTTTCACCCACACTCTCAACCCCTCTCCCATCTGGCAACCATGAAAATGTTTTCTGTATCTAGAGTTTGTTTCTGTATTTTATTTTGCTATTTATATTCCATATGTAAGTGTAATCACATTGCCTCTGTTTTTCTCTGTCTGATATTCCACTGAGCACAAGGCCCTCCAGGCCATTCATGACACCACATATGGCGAGAACCCATTCCCTTCCCCAGTCGAGCAATATATATATATATGTATATGTATATGTATATGTATATGTATATGTATTTATATATATACATATATATACATATATATACATATATATACATATACATATATATACATATATATACATATATATACATATATATGTGTGTGTGTGTGTGTATATATATATATATATATATATATATATATATATATATATATATATATATAAAACCTCCTCTTTATCCATTCTCCTTTCAACAGACACCCAGGCTACCTCCACATCTTGGCCATTGTAAACAATGCTGCAATGAACATACGGATGTACACATCCCCTTGAAGTAGAGTTTTGGGTTTTTTTGAATAAATCCCCATAAGTGGGATTAATAGCTCTTTGTCTCTTATTATAACCTTTGTTTTAAAGAATATTTTGTCTGGTGTAAGTATTGCTACCCAGCACATTTTTTAATTTCCATTTTCATGAAATATTTTTTTCTACCCCTTTACTTTCTACCTGTGTGTGTCTTTCAATCTGAAGTGAGTCTCTGGTAGGCAGCATATGTAAGGGTTTTGTTTTATTATCCATTTAGCTCTCCCATGTCTTTTGATTAAAGTATTTAATCCATTTACATTGAAAGCAACTGTTGTTAGATATGTAGCTATTATCATTTTATTATTCATAATTTTTTTTTTCTTTTTCTGTCTTAAAGAAATCCCTCTAACATTCCTTGTAATACTCATTTGGTGGTGATGAATTCCTTCAGCTTTTTCTTGTCTGGGAAACTTTATCTGTCTTTCAATTTGAAATGATAGCCTTGAGGCGTACAGTGCCCTTGGTTGTAGGTCATTGCTTTTCATCACATTGAATATTTCATGCCAATCTCTTCTGGTCTGCAAAGTTTCTGCTGAGAAATCAGCTGACAATCTTATGGTAACTCCCTCATAAGTTACTAGTTGCCTTTCTCTTGCTGCTTTTAAGATTCTCTCTTTGTCTTTAACCTTTGCCATTTTAATCATAATGTGTCTTGGTGTGGGCCTGTTTGGGTTCATCTTGTTTGAAACTCCCTGAGCTTCTTGGGCTTGTATATCTATTTCCTTCACCAGGTTACGGAAGTTTTACATCATTATTTCTTCAAATAACTTCTCAATCCCTTGCTCGCTCATTTCTCCTGGTACCCCTATGATGCGAACATTGTTATGCTTCATGTTATCCCAGAGGTCTCTAGAAATGTCCTCTTTTTTTTTTTTTTTTTTTTTTTTGTATTCCTTTTTCTGTTTGGTGTTCTGTTTAGGTGTTTTCTCCTACAGTTTCTTCCAAATCTCTGATTCGATCCTCTGCTTCATCCAGTCGGCTGGTGATTCTTTCTAGTGCAGTCTTCATTTCAGTTATTGTATTCTTCACTTCTGACTGGTTCTTTTTTTCTGGTTTCTATGTCCTTTTTTATGCTTGCTACTCTGTTGAAGTTCTAAGTGTCTTGAGCATCGTTATAATCATTGTTTTGAACTCTGAATCTGGTAGGTTGCTTGCCTCCATTTTGTTTAGTTCTTTCTCTGGAGTTTTCTCCTGTTCTTTCATTGGGGAAATACTTCTTTATTTCCTCATTTTGGCTGCATATCTGTGTTTCTTTCTATGTATTAGGTAGATCTGCTATGTCTCCCAATCTTGGCCAGGTGGCCTTATGTAGTAGGTGCCCTGGTACAGTCACCCTGGTCACCTACTCCGGGTGCTCCACGAGTGTCCCTTCTGTGGGACACCTTATTATATGCATAGCTTAGCCTTGATTGCTATTGGCAAGTCAGTGCATGGGATTGCCTCTCTGACTGATTGGCTGTTGGGTTTGGCCACGTCCACAGCTTACAGGCTGCTGTGAGGGGGTCTAACCCCACTGAGTGGGATTTGCTCCAGCAGCCTCTGGTGTCTATTAAGGGGTCTCTTTGTGTGTGCTGCTTGTAGGACTAATTGGGCAGTGCTCTGCTGTGGTCTGAAGCCAACCTCCAAGTTTATGGTTCTGGACCCTCTTGGAAGGGGCTCTGGTGCATGTCCAGGTCAGCCACTACCTGTGACCAGCCAGGGACTACCTGGTAGGAGCTACAAAGTGCTCCGCAGTTGTTTGCTGCCTGTGCTAAACCTGGAGGTACATGGGAAAGGTCACACTGTGAAGCTATTGTGTTTCCCCAAAAATAAGACCTAACCGGACCATCAGCTCTAATGCGTCTTTTGGAGCAAAAATTAATATAAGACCCAGTATTTTATATTATATTGTATTATGTTAATTATATTATATTGTATTATATTAATTATATTATATTATATTATATTATATTATATTATATTATATTATTATATTATATTTTTAGACCCAATCTTATATTAAAATAAGACCGGGTCTTATATTAATTTTTGCCCCAAAAGACGCTTTAGAGCTGATGATCCGGCAAGGTCTTATTTTTGGAGAAACACAGTAGGATATCTGCCACCAGTACCAGGCCTAGGGTAGCTCTGCAAAATGCCAGGACACCCTGATGCCTGCTGTCCACTGCCATCTCCCTTAATGTTCAGCCACTGTTAAAGCCTAGTGCGGTATACAAGTTGGATGACACAGGGTCTCAGAGTCTCTAGAGTGGGAAGAGTTGTGGTCACCAGGTTAATGTAGATTCTGGTGTGGTGTTAGTGCTGAGCCTGGTGCTACTTAGTGAAAGTCTCAGAGCACAGTGAGGCCAGTCGTCGCTCACCTGGAGCACACAGACTGTGATAGTTTTTCGAGAAAGAGTGTAATATGGGCAGATTTGGCTGTTCACCAAGAAAGTGCCTCAGCCATTGGGGAAGTTGGGTAGGGCAAGGTCCCAGCAGAGCCCACCAGACCAATTCAGATTCAGATTTGGCCATGTGGGGCCAACACAGCAAAGATGGTGTGTACCGGCCAGCTGCACAGGAACAAGACCCCACACAAGGAAAATGGTGACTGTCCTCCAGCCTTTGCCCCACAGCCACAAACCTCAGTCTGTCCCCATATTCTGCCAATGTCCCCCGAGTCACTGTCTCTCCACTGGAGCCCAGGGTGAGTGCCTACAAGTGAGTGAGTCTGTGTGTGGGCCCTTTAAAAGGACATCTGAAGCCTTCCTTCTCATCTGGATGGTCAGAATCCACACTGTTTTTCACAGCCACATGTTGTGGGGGCTCCACTTCCTGGCAGCAGTACTCTGGGCTGGGGAGCCTGGGTCCTTCAGTCCTGTGGGGGAAACCTTTGTGGCTAGATATCCCTCCTGATTCTCAACCACCACATGGAGGTATTGGGCCAGTCTGTTAGATGTCTCCTCCCCTCCTACCAGTCTCTCTGTGGCTTCTTCTTTATATTTTCAGTTATAAAACTTTTGTTTGGTTAGACTTCAGATGGTTCTCCAGGTTGATCGTTCTATTATTTAGCTGTAATTTTAATGTGTTCACAGAAGGAAGCAGACACAGAGTTTGTGTACTCCACCATCTTGGATCTCTCGCCACTCTATTTTTCTTAATGATTAGTGTTTGCAAGGTATATCTCTTTTAATCCTTTTACTTTTAACCTGTGTGTTCATATTTGAAGAGGATTTCTTATAGACAGTACGTAGCTAGTAGGTCTTGGTTTTTTATCTAGGCTGATAATCTCTGCTATTAGAGAATTTAGACCATTTACAGTTAATGTAATTATGTGTATGGTTGAATTTGAATTAACCATCTTATTTTCTATTTGTTCCTATCTGTTCTTTGTTTTCTCTTTATTTCTTGACTTATCTGGGATTGAATTTTTTTTTTTTTTTTTTTTTTTTTTTTTGGTATTTCATTTTATCTCCAATATTGGCTTATTAGATATACCTATTTCTTTTGCAGTTTTGGTGATTGCTTTGGTGTTTAAAATATAGACCCTTAACATCACAATCTAACTTCTAATAGTATCATGCCATTTCATATACAACATAAGAATTTTACAGTGGAATACATCTATTTCCTCCCTCCTGTCTTTTGTGCTATTGTCATCAGTCTAACTATGATAAAACTCATATTGAAGAAGCTAGGTGTCGGCACTCTTGTTGACACTCCCAGCTAAGATGAGCTTTTGAGTGATCCTTGTCAAAGTACCAGAAATGTGAGTAAAGCTGTATTGGACGGTCCAAACCAGCCCATTCTCCAGATGAATGCCAGCAACTAACCTCAGCTGATGCTACAGAGAACAATAACCACTCTCTGAGCCTGCCCTTTTCACTGACCCACAAATTGCGAATTACAATAAAATGGTTGTTGTTTTAAGATGATAAGTTTTTATGTAATTTGTTACAGAATTACGTAAACATAACACATTCTGGCACATGGAAGTGGGGTTCTGTAATAAAAATCTTAAAACATGTGGCACTGGCTTTGGGACCAGGTGGTAAGCAGAAGCTGGAAGAGCCTCAAGAAGACTGTCAATGACAGCTTGAAGGACATTAGTAAAAATGTTAACAGATGGAAAAATGACAACCCCTCTTACACAGTGGTGGAAAGTTTACTGTTTGCAACAGTATTCCTTGCATAACATAGAAATGAGAAAATATATCCAATACAGTTGTAGATTTGGCTAAGGAGATTTCTAGGCAGAATGTTAAAAGTGTTAGTCTCCTTTACCCATGTATGATAAGACATGCACAGAGAAAAATGAGCTAATAGAACTGTTTCATGCTCAAGCAGAATTCAGAGTAAATATAAAGGAGCCAGGCACTGCTCTTTTAAAAAAGAAAACAGTTTCTCATCCCCTTTCTCTACAGACAGAAAAGACATAGCTTCAGAGTAAACACCACATCTAGGGCTCTATCAATAAAGCATGGTTTCAGGATAAAAATCTCTAGAATATGGCTGTAAAACACTGTTGGTGAGACTGCAAAACCATTTAAAGTATTATCTAGTTCAGTTCTAAGAGTCTTAAGAGTGTGCCTCTTAGACTCTTCTAGATAAAACACCTCTAAGGAATCTTGAGGGTGTGCCTTTTGGACTCTTTCAAACAGGAAAGCTTCTAAGAGACTTATGGGTATTGTCTTACAATACCTTCTCTCAGTCTGAAGTAGGGGGGAAATGCTTGTCTCAAAAACAAATACGGGTATGGCTTCTGTCTAATGGAGTGTATTTCATTTTGATACACAGGAATCTGACCAAGTCTTTAAAAGAATTATGTCAGATTGGACTGAAAGGAGCAGAGAGACCACAAAATGAAAAGAGGCTTTTGGACTTTCAATCTTCTATAAGCAGGAAACAAGGCAGGAAAAGCTCCCCAGTTGAAAACATGAACCATTTCTTATAGAAAAAGAAAGATGACTCAGAACTGATAAGATGAAGCCAGGAGCTATGAATAATCACTGCCAGGGAGTAGGAATGGCCCTAATGAAAGAACTGACAACATGATAATTTCAAAATTACTATGGGCCAGTAAAAGCTATGTGCCTATTTGTCTATTTTTGAATGGAAGTGTTTACTGCAGTTATTCTATGCCTGCCTCTCCATTGTATGTTGACTAAATAACTTGTCTCTTGAGAGGAACTGCACTGTGGAGCTTCCTGCATATCTGGACCTCATTTAAATGACAAGATCCTGGACCTGAACCTTGAAGCTAAAGCCATAGTTGGATGAGAATTTTGGAAATCTTGGAAGGTGGTTAGTGTACTTTGAATAGAGGAGGAATGTGAATCATTTGTGGCCAGAGGTAGACTGTGGTAGACTAAGATGGTCACAGATTCTCTAATACCTCTTCCATTAGAAGGTCATGCCCATGTTCCCTGTCATTGAAACTGGGAGGGTTCTGGGACTGCTTTGTCCAACAGAACAAAGCAGAAATGATGTGGTGCCAGTTTCCAGTTTTAGGCCTAAGACATTGGCATCTGCCACTTCCCATCTCCTAGAAAATTCTCTCTAGAAGCCCCAAGACTAAGTAATAGAAGTCTGACTACCCTGATACTACCTGGAAAGGTCACGTGAACCTAGTCTTCCACCTCTGCCCAGGAACCATATACGTATATGTGTAAAGATATCTTGTGTCCTCCAGAGCACTCCCTCCACCAGTTGAATACCATCCAGTGATCTCATTCAATGCACCATAGAACAGAAATATCACTCAGCTGAGACCTGCCTTAATTCCCAATCCACAGAATCATGAGCTATATAAAACAGTTGTTTGAAATCACTTCAGTGTTGGGGAAATTTATTATGTAATAATACATTACTACAACAATAATTTTTGTAAGTTATCTTTTTTTAAGTTGTTGCAGGGGCCGCACAGTCCTGCACCACTTTCTACAAACTGTAAGCAGAAGCCTAAACCTATATATAGTTCAGAAGTAACTTGAATAGTTCAATACAAGGTAAAACTATTTTTTAGAGATAAAAAGACCAACTTTCTCAGAAATATTATAAAACAAACTACTTTTTGAACACAGGAAGCTTCAATTAAGTTATTACAACTAAAACCAACCATTTTCTTCTTATTAAATACCATACATACATAATTAAGCCAAAAGATTCATGCTCAGGTTTAGTTCATTTAATAAATTGTTACTTAGATGCTTTCTCATGATTGAAGCAAGACCAGTATTACAAATATAGATTATCTGTGGAAGTCTAAAACAGTGATTATAAAACATAATGTAAACAAATACTGGTTTATTAAGATAAATTATGAAGTACACAATATGTAACAGTTGTTAATAAAGTGATTTTATATATATGTGTGTGTGTGTGTATACACAGACATATGTGTATGTAATGTGGTGTATGTGTGTACGTGCACGCTTATATCTTTTTTAAATGGAGGGAGTGCCTGTCTGACACCAGTGTATTTACTGCGGCATTTTAACAGTTAAATACTGGAAACAATTTAAATATACATCAATAGGAAAATAGCAAAAAGGAGGCTAGAGAGACTTTAATTTTTTATTCTACATATACTATACTTGACATATGAATTCAATTGTTAGAAATGTTTACTATAGGCATGTAACACTTGTGGAAATTTACAATGAAAAACACACCATTCCAAGCTAATGCCCATGGTCATGTTCTACTGTCTTTGGAGCCTGAATGATCCCTTGGTCTAAGCACTGGAGAATAGCCAAAATTATTTCTGGGGGAGAATCACAACCTATTAGCACATATTTCTTCAGGCTGCCTCTACTCATAGGTGGTAGAGAGTCTATTCAAATACATTTTCTCCCCGGGCTCCCCAGCTTTCCCAAGAGGATGCCAATCCTACACCCAAGCTAGCTGACAATTAAAGCAGAAGTCTCCATAGCTAACCTGTAACTAAGAATAACTACACTGCTGGTACTTGTCAGGAAGTAAAAAGGCCGATCTTACCGTTACTCAGTTTTTACCAAAATCTTCTGCAGGACTGCTGCATGTCTGTTTAGTCCAGCCATTCATTATTCCCAAAACTGCGTGTCGGGATTAAGACATACCAACCAAAGAACAGCATTTCTGGCTTTGCCCTTTTACAGCTCTCCTGCATATTCACCCAGCAGAACTGTTAATAAACCACCTTAGATGTTAAGCCACTAGACGGTACTGAAGGGAAGTTTAAAAACAGGTCTGGAGAAGAGTCTTCAGCTACGTATTACAAGGATGCCGCCGAGGACAGAGTTGAGTATGTTGCACTATGACGAAAAGGATATATTTTTCTTTGAATTATAATTATTAGGCTTCTCCTAAAATTGTTAATAGATTTTTATCTTGTGAAAACTAGAAAACACATCTCATCTTATAAGAGGTCTCGTTAGAGAGCTTAGAGCAAAATTTGTGACCCAACCTCAAGCAAATATGGAGCTTTTATGAGACGCACTGTGTCCCACCATTAGTCCATTTGTCCAATTTTTATCATCCTTCGGTATTTTTTTTTACATTATTGAGGTACAATTTACAGACCATAAGGTTTATCTGTTACAAGTATGCAGTGAAATGATATTTTAGTAAATTTACAGAGGTGTGCAATCATCACTGCATTCCAGTTTTAGAACATCCTCATCTCTCTTCAAAATCCCCTTGAGTCCATATGCAATCCCCGCTCCCACCCCCAAACCTGCTGATTTGCTCTACCTAGACAATTCATATGACAGGCACCAAACCATTTTTATTCTTCGGAATTTGGCTTTCCTCACTTAGCATATCCTTGGGGTGCATCCGTGTTATAGCATATATCAGTTATTTTCCTTTTTTATCCCAATTGCTGAATGGTATTTAAATGTGTAGACATTCCACATTTTGTTTGTCCATTTACCAGTTGATGGACATCTGGATTGTTTCTCATTTTTGTCTATTATGAATAAAGCTACTATGAACAATCACATATAAGTCTTTGCGTGGATATATGTTTTCATGTCTCTTGGGTAGATTCTGAGAAGTGGAATCACTGGGTTAATTTTACATGTCAACTTGGTTAGGCCCATTGGCCAGATACTTAGTCAAACATTATTCTGGGGAAGTGTTTTTGGATGAGACTTACCATCGGTAGACTTTAATTAGAGCAGACTGCCCCCTTATCCAATTATTTGAAGACCTGAACAGAACAAAAGGCTAACCTCTCTGAGCAAAAGGAATTCCCCAGGAGACTGCCTGTGGATTTCACCTGCGACATCAGCTCTTCCTGGTTTCCCAGCAGGCCGGCTTTGGATTTACACTGCAACTCTTTCCTGAGTGAGACCCAGCCTGCCGGCCTCCCTTATCAGATATTGGACTCGCCCAGCCTCTACAATCACATGAGCCAATTCCCATGCTATTGGTTCTGTTTCTTCTGGAGAATCTGACTAATGCATATGGTAAGTTGGCTTAATTTTTAAAGAGATGTTCAAAGTGTTTTCCAAGGTGGGGGTACCATTTTACATTCCCATCAACAATGTATGAGAGTTCCTGCTTCTCCACATCCTAGACACTAGACATTGTCTGTCTTTTTTGACTACAGGCATCCTAGTGGGTACAGAGAAGTACCTTCACTGTGTTTTTAATGTGCGTTTTCCTAATAACTAATGCTGTTGAGCACATTTTCATGTGCTTATTTATCAGTTGTATGTCTCTTTTTGATGAAATGTCTATTTAGTTCTTTTGCTCATATTTTAACTGGGTTGTTTGTTTTCTTATTATTGAGCTGTTAGAGTTCTTTATATGTTCTGGATACAGTCCGTTATCAGACACGATTTGCAAGTATTTTCTCTGTGGCTTGTCTTTTCAATTTCTTAACAGTGTCTTTTGAAGCACAAAAGTTTTTAATTTTAATGAAGTCAAGTTTATCAATTTTTTTTATCTTATTCTCATGCTTTTGGTGTTATATCTAACAACTCTTAGCCTAATTCAAGATCATGAAGTTTTCTCTGTGCTTTCTTTTAGATGTTCTATAATTTTAGCTCTTACATTTAGGTCTATAATTAATTTTGAATTAATTTTTGTGTATGGTTGATTTTTATGAGGAAGTTCTTTTTTTTTTTTGGCATATGAATACCCAATTTTCCCAGGACCCTTAGTTTAAAAGATAATCCTTTCTCTATTGAATAGTCTTAGCAGCTTTGTCAAAAATCAATGGACCAAAAATGTAAGGGTTTATTTCTGGACTCTCAATTCCTCTCCATTAATATACATGCTTATCCATATGCCAACGCCATATTGTCTTGGTTACTGTCACTTTATAGTGACTTTTGAAAATGGGAAGTAACCGAGTCTTCCAACTTTGTTGTTTTATTCATTTATTTTAAATTTTATATTATGTGTAGTAATGAATACCATCTTAAACTTTTTGAGAGAAGACAGGTATGAATAAATACAAAAATAAAATAAACTATGTTTTAAAGGTATTTTCAAAAGAACATATTCCTCTTTAGATTTGAAAGTGACAATAACTAATGTATTCCCCCAGGAATAACTGCAATTAATCTCCCCTCCTCCCCACACGCACATCAACAAGCATTTATTGAATGGCTACTAGATACCAGGCACAGTGTAAAGTTAGGTGGTGAAGATACAGAGACAAATAAGACACAGTTCCTCACTTAGCATATAAATGGAGACTGATGGCCTCGTGTATTGAGAGCACCAATAGAAATATGTACAAAACACAGTGGTCGCAATGGCAAGGGAAATTAATTTTATCTAATTCTATTTATCTTACTTCATATAATAAACTTACTTCTAAAAAATTGTTTATTTTTTTTTTCCAGCAAAGTGAGTATTAAAACACCCGAGAGGCTGGTACTTATAAAAGCTTGGAGAAAGCAATCCCTTTATAAAGTAGAGGGTCCCTCAACTAGTTAGATCTTTTAATTTATTCTTTGTCATTAGGTTACAAAAAGAAGGTACATGGATGAAAAAATTCAAACAAAACAGAAGTAGTTACACTAAAATGTAACTCTTATTTTACCTCCCACCCACACTACTCTTCCCCACCAGAGGTAATTTCTGTTATGCTTGGTCAACTCTATTTTCTAGAACTATAGAAGATGCAGACAGTATAAACTCTTGAAATCTTCAGACAAATCTCAAATCTTGTTTCAGATAGAAGTGTCAGCCTCTTCCCCACTAAACATAACATCAGAACAGCTAGCAAGATGTTAACATTATTCTTTCTATAGTCCATCCTTTGCCCTAGAAAAGGTAAAGATTAAGAGAAAAATGGACATGAGGAACAGACCTAAATAATGTGTATGTATATGTAAACTTTATAGGGACACTTCCTAAAACTTGCTCTATAGAAGATTTTTAATAAGTGTTCTTAAAAAAATAAATGATGGAAAGTCAGAAAGAAGGGAGGGAGGGAGGCTAGCAGTGGGCATTTTCAAAGTCAAATACATTTGGGAAATACTGGGTTAAATAGAATACCAATATTCACTGAGATGCTCCGACCTTTCATAAAATTAACTGACCACCACATTTTAAAAATCATGGATCACCTAGTAATATCTTGAAAGACTCTGGATTGTCACAAAAATATAGCGTGGGAAACAAGCACTGGTTATAGTTTCCTCTTCATTATTACACTGGCAGCAAGTCATACAGTTGAACAAATGAGGATGTTCTGAAATATGCATAGCACCACATAAATCTGCTACTGGTCAAAAGACAAAAAATAAAGTCAGCAGACTGTCTTAAGATCTATCTTTACTCGGTTGGAAACAAAAAAACTTGTTTCGTTTTTTTGGTGTGTTGTTTTTCCTTCGTACAATAAAAAAAAATAAAACTAGATATAGAAGTTTGGTTCTAAAATTAAACTCACTAAAGTATTTGCTTG